>NC_069384.1:113086500-114286500 GCF_027475565.1 Acinonyx jubatus
CTTTCTCCTTTCTCCCTTTTTAGTTTAGTCTCTGTGGCTGTTTCCAATTTTCCACTTTCTCTCCAGCTGCTTTTGGGGGGGGTGTGCTTTTCCCGTACTCTCCCTCCCACCCCGGTCTCCGTCCTCTCTCTGCAAGCAAAAACAGCTCTCTGCCCTCCGCAGCTTCTCTCTACCCCAGTTCACCTTTCCGTGCCGCGTTCCTGCTGAGTTCTGTGGTTCAGGTTGTGCAGATTGTTGTGTTAATCTTCGGATCAGTTTTCTAGGTGTGCAGGATGGTTTAGTGTTGGTCTGGCTGTATTTCATGGATGTGAGAGGCAAAAAAACCTTCCATGCTGTTCTGCTCTCTTGGCTCCTCCCCCCACCCCCAGTAGTATTCTTATTTGCGAGGTCCATATGCCTACGTGCAAGCATATCTTATCTGGAAAATCATTTCCTGGAAAAGATTCTACCTTCTTAAATTCTCTCCAAACTATCTCCATGCTGACTTCTTCCACCATATCACAGGTATTTTTCATTAAAAAAAAAATATATATATATATTTAGTGTTTTTTATTAATTAGAATTAAGAAAGCATTTTGCATGTAAAATCCATGAAAAACATAATCCAGGGAAAATTATCATCAGATATTTGAGACAGGAATACCTACACACATACACACACACACACACACACACACTTTTTCCCAGAATTTAAGTTTGTTCTTGAGAATCCATTATGCACTTTCTAAAGTTAATAACATTTTCCTCATACTTGCATCAAACTGACTGCTAAAATAATAACATAAAAACAGATGAAAATATTTTAGTACATTCTGAATTCCACCTATATATAACTTGATTGATCATTTTATTCTTGTAGCAGTTAACTGGCTGTATTAGGTGCTGTCTCTGACATTTACACTTCTTGTATTAGTGTATCTATTTTCTTGATCACCAAAATATCTTTCACTTTTCCTTTTCCTATTCTTTATCCATTCAATCTTCATGTCCTATTTTTCTTTTTTATTTACCTTTTTAAAAAATATTTATTTTTGAGAAAGAGAGAAACTGAGCAGGGGAGGGGCATAGAGAGAGAGAGAGAGAGAGGGACAGAGGATCTGAGGTGGGCTCTGTACTTATAGCAGACAGCCCAATTTGGGACTCAAACTCACAAATCGTGAGATCATGACCTGGGCTGAAGTTGGACACTTAACTGAGTCACCCAGGTGCCCCATTATTTTCCTTTTTTTGAATTGAGGTATACTGAGATATAATTTCTATACAGTGAAATTCACACTATTAGGTGCACAGTTTTGATAAATATATATAGCTCTGTAACCACCACCATGATAAAAATACTATATAAAATATTTTCCCATACCCAGAAAGTTCCATGTGCCCCTTTGTAGGCAACTCCTTCCCATACCCTAGCACCTGGTAACTATTGGTCTGATTTCTGTATCAATGGCTTTGACTTTACCAAAATGTCCTATCCGTGAATCATACAGTGTGTAGTTTGACTTCTTTCACTTAGCATAAGGCTTTTGAAATTCATCCGTGTTGTAGTATTGGTTTATTCCTTTTTATTGCACGGTGTTTTGTTTATGAATGTACACTTTACCAGTTTACTAGTCAATACTCCCAATTTTGGTGATTATGACTAATGTTGCTCTAAACATTCCTGTCAGAGCATTTGTGTGGACTCCTGTTTTAGTTTTCTTGAGTAAATACCTAGTAGGAAAATGACTGGGTTGAATCATAAGTATATATTTAATTTTGTAAGAAATCGCCAAACCCTTTTCCAAAGGGCTTGCTTGGCATCCTCCCCAACATTTGGCCTTTTTTATTTCTGATGGAATTACTGCACTTGTCTCTGCAATGATCTCTTAGTTCTATGCCTTCCAAACTCTGATCCGTCCCTCAAATGAGCCTCTAAAATGCTCTCCACTCTTAAGTGGCCTGACTTCCTGGAGATAAAGTCCAAACTTTTCAGCCTGACACACACAAGGGTCTTCAAGCACTGAGGTCCTTCCTCACCCACCCTCCCTGCCACATTCATTTCCACTCAGGCAGCTGGACACTGGTTCCAAGTTGCAGGGTTGGCCCCTCTTTCCTAACTCAGTGCTTCTGGGTAGCCTAATGCAGCTGTTTGGGCAGAGCATTTATTTGCTATTTTGAATTCCCAGCATGAATACACTCCATGAATTTTGGGTAAATTTATCCAACTGAGTGTGTCTACCAGGTACTTTTTTTTTCCAACTATTTTTTATGAAAATTTTCAAAAACTCGAGAAAGTTGAAAAACTAGTACAATGAACATCCAGATTCAGTTCAACAGTTGTTCACATTCTGTTATGTTTGATCCCTTTATCTATCTACCATGCATTCATTTTTCCTCCCCCTGCCCTCCTCTCTCCTCCTCTTCTGATTTCCCTCCCCCTCCCTCCTCCTTCTTCTTCTTCTGCTTCTCCTCCTCCTCCTCCTCCTCTTTCTCCTTTTCCTCCTCTTCCTACTTTTGCTAAACCATTTCAGATTTCAGATGTTTGCTAAACCATTAGCAAAATACACTTCAAGTGTATGTATCTCCTAAAAATTAGAGCAACCTCATTTGTAACTACACCATTACTTTACCCAAAATAAATTTAAAACCCCTTCTAATATTGTCTAATACTCTCTGTATTCATAGTTTTGTAATTATCCTCAAGATATATTTTACCTCATTTTCCAAGCCAAGCTCCAATCAAGCATCATACAATGCATTTATCTACCAGTGAATGTTTAACTTTGATTGAGTCTCGTTTTGCCCAACTACCTGTCTCTTAACCTTGGTGACTCAATTCTTTCCCTGCCCTTTTAAGAAATCTCCCATGAACCCCCAGTTCCATTCAAGTTCCCTTTGCCTTGCTGTACTTCCATGAAGCCTATGCTTAAATCTACTGGAGATTTGACATTTTGTATCACAAACCTTTTGTTGAACTTTTCTATTTCCCCAATTAGACTCTGAGCAGAGTGCATGTTGAGGGCAAAAAATGGGTGTTCTTTGCCTTCCTGCTAGATGACAATTGCTCAATACACATTTAAAGACTAAACGATGGAACACAGTTCTTTAATCCCTCCCTGTGAAGAGCTGCAATAAATAAATGGACACTGAGGCCTGGGGCCAGGAAGAAGAGGGAAAAGGGCAGGTAAGATAAAGGTTTTAGAGGTCATTCCAAATATAGAATACTGCTTGGAGAGCTTTGAATATGAATTGTATACTTCTTCCCCTCTCTCAGTAGGTGAAACACTAGGTGTTTACCTTTAACTAGAGATAAACATAGAGTCTAGCAGTCCCATAAGTACTTTTGGCCAGATAATTCTCGAGAAAGAATTATAAACACAAAAATCAAGGCTACTGCAAGCCAGTGGTCCATTTCTGTTTACACAGCTGTTCTACTGCTGTTTTTAATGTATTTTTAAGAAAACATCCACTCCCAGTGGGTCTCTAGATTGGGCCATGACTAACACTTTATGCCCCTGGTCACTGAAGAAAATCACAATTCATCCACTTTGAACTTTAGGGATGAAGTTTCTCCCTGAATATTAGCCTTTTCGGCAGTTAAATTTTCATCTTTGTGGCAAACTTTTTTCAGTAAACTTGTTTGAGATACTTCCTTCTTCTCCACTTCCCATCATCTGTAGGATTACTTTCAGGATCCCACGTTAACTTTGATTCCAAAGTGACTCAGAAGCTGCACACCAAGACTATTTTAGGTGGAGTGTTTCCTCCTGAGTCACCTTGTCCCCTGGTAGCAAGCATCCTGCGGATTTCCTCAGCTCTGCCGTGGAGAACAGGAAGCCAACGCCAGAAGCAGCCAATAAGCACAGCAGCCAGAGAGTCTTCCTGGTTCCTGGAGGACCAGCAAGAAAATCCTGATTTAGTAAGAATTCCTTGGCAAGAAAATTGGGAGTTTACTGGAGACAAATGGCTTCAGGAATATTTTTTTTTTTTTTTTATGAGTACACATATTTTTTTCAGGAGGCAGGTTATAAAAGAATGTTCTTAGAAATGAACTTAAGTACATTTTTTTTTTTTAGTTGTCCAGGGAGACTTCATTAGATGTTTGTATTAATGGGATAGCCAAAATAAGGACATTACTCAACTCCCCCTTTGACAACTTTTAAAATGTTTATTTATTTACTTTGAGAGAGCAGAGTGTGTGCGGGAGTGGGGGAGGGGCAGAGAGACAGGGAGAGAGAGAATCCCAAGCAGGCTCCGCACTGTCAACACAGAGCCCTACATGGTCACTTAACTGACAGAGCCACCCGGGCGCCCCTCCCTTTTAAATAATTTTATCAAGTTTTCCAGCCTGTCATATTCTCTTCATTCACTTCTGTCACTTTTACTGAACAATCTTCCAGATGACAATTAGCCTTGCACTTCCTCAAGTCTTCATAACTACCTGTGACATAAAAACATCATTGGAGACATCTTTCTGGGCTTGACTAAGACTGGGGAATATTAGTCATGCCCTTCCATGTTAATGTTGCCCTTCCATGACCCTAACTCCACAGCAGACATCAATAATCGATCTAACTAACCTATCTGGCCTGTGTATCTCTCTGAAACCAGCGTGTCTTTAAAATAATATTGTAGGCAGCTACTACCAACGAATCAGAATATCCAAATTCAAAACCCATTTGCAATGAAGAGGGGATTGATGCACAGAAGTGTATCAGGCAAGGGTAGGTGAAGAGTCCAAAGAATATAAAAGTCTTGGACTTAACGTCTAATAGTTGAGCAAGTTTAAATTTTTTTTCTTAGATCCATTTTTTTTTCACATGCAAAATGAGATTAATAATGCCTTTGCCTTAGTGCCGTTGAGCTCATTTTTTGTTTTAATGTATGTCAGAGCTTCTAACACTGTTTCTAGCTCAAAAAAGAGATATTCATTAGATACAATTCATCATTATTTTGAGGGACACCCTGTTTAGGGGTGACCATTCAGCTCAGACACTAAAATTTACTGGAAGCAATAGCATTGAAACAAGATAGAAATTGGTCAATGATTTCTATTCTCTATAAACTTAAAAAAAAAGGTATTCCTAGTTGCTCCTCTTCAAAGTGAAAAATATGAACAATAAAAACCTTTACAAAATCTCAACTAAACCCTTTTGATTCTTTTTTCCAATCCTCTTGCCTCCACCCTGCCTCACCACTCACTCCCATGACCACAACTTGTGTTAATCTGCTGCGGCTGTTATAACAAAATACCACAGACTAGTGGGTTTAAGCAACAGAAATTTATTTTCTCACAGTAATGGAAGACAGAAGTCCCAAATCAAGATGTTGATAGGTTTGCTTTCTCCTGAGACCTCTCTCCTTGGCTTACAGATGGCTGCCTTCTTTTGTCCGATGAAGGTCTTTTCTCTGCGCATCTGGGTATCTCTTTGTGTGTTCAAATTTCCTCCTTCTATAAGGACACATGTCAGATTGGATTAGGGCCCATCCTACCAATCTTGTTTTAACTTAATTACCACTTTAAAGGCCCTATCTCCCAAATATAGTCACAATCTGAGGTTATAAGGTTTAGTGCTTCAACATATGAATTTTGAGGGGACACAATTCAGTCTATAATACACCGTTAGACTTTATCTTCATCAATTTTGGAAACATCTTAATCTCAAATTCCAGTATCCCACTTCTCAATCACTAAATTCTATCTTTCTACCGCTTTCTCTTTCTGCTACCCCAAACCAGTAATTCTTCAGCCACACTGGGACACAATCTCCAAATCCAACCTTTTTTATTTGAACTGTTCTTCACATTCTCTTATGTCCTTATTTGCCTTCTTTCTTGCACTAAGTTCCACAGTCCATCAATGTAATCACTCTCTTACATACATTCTTGAGTCCTTTGCCCCTCTCTCCTCATGGTACTTGTCTAGCAGAGTACCAATCCTGGTGATTCCAGCTTTCTTTCTACTCTCCCCGCACCTCTGGAGCTAAAAACTTCACTAGAAAAAAACACTCAGTTATGTTGCCTAGTCTCACCATAAATTCATGACCTCATTGGGCTCTCCCTGCCTGCTGGTCATCCTGCCACATTGCTGTAGACTATTCACCATCCTAGGCAACTGTTTCATACCTTTTTCTCTCTCTCCAAACCTTTAATACTCTCTCCCACTCTCATTCTTGGCTGATAAACCTGCTTCCTGTTTCACTGAGAAAACAAAAGCAATCAGAAATTCCCACTGCTTTCAATCCCATCTGTTCAGTCTTCCCTTCTGTGAGTAGGACTGAAGTGTCCCAGCTGTTAAGACCAGCTCCTCTATCCGTGTGCATGCTCCCACCCCTTCTCATTTACTCGAGGACATGTTCCAGCAATTCTCTCCTTTCTCTCTTGCATCATCAAACCCTACCTCCCCTCCCCACTCTCAACAAGAACATGCCCATCAACGTACGGACATGCTATAATTTTTCCCATTAAAATTTTCCCTTGACTTCCACTTTACCTCCAGCTATTGCCTCATTTTTCTGCTCTCCTTGGAGTAAAACTCCAAAAGAGCTCCCTTTGTCTTTCTTTCCAATTCCTCTCTTTCCATTCTCTCATGAACCCATTCCAGTTACACTCCCATGTCTATTGTACCACCAGAGTTTCTCTTATCAAGGTCATTGGTGACCTCCACGTTGTTAAATCCAATAGCCAACTCTCAGTCCTCCCATATTACTTGCTCTATAGGCAGCATTTGACTCACTTGATTACTTTTTCCTAAGCTAGAAACTCAACTTCTAGGATAAGCTTCTGGTTTTTCTTCTAACTCACTGGCCACTTCCCAGTCTCCTTTGCTGGCTCCCTGTCATTCCCTCAAACTGAAGTCACTGGACTACCCAGGACTCAGTCCTTGGGCCTCTTTTCTGTCTACACTTATTATTGTACTGTTTTATGGCTTTAAATACCATTCAAATGCTGACAACTGTCATATACTCCAACCCACATCTCTCCCCTAAACTTCATATTTGTATATCTACTGTCTAATTGACATCTCCACTTGGATTTTAACAGGTATCTCAGCACTTGGAATGTCTGAAACTTACCACCTCATCTTCCCCCTCCCAAACGTGCTCAACTTGTTGTTTTGTTCATTTCAGTTAATGACAATTTCAATTTCAGTTAATGCCTTGAACCACGTAGTCCTCTTTTTTTTTTTTTAATTTTTTAAAATGTTTTTTATTTATTTTTGAGAGAGAGAGAGAGAGAGGGAGAGAGAACGAGTGGGGGAGGGGCAGAGAGAGAGAGGAAGACACATAATCCAAAGCAGGCTCCAGGTTCTGAGTTGTCAGCACAGAGCCCAACGCAGGGCTTGAACTTGTGAACCACCAGGTCATGACCTGAGTTGAAGTCAGATGCTTAACTGAATGAGCCACCCAGGCACTCCCCCCCCCCCCCCCATATAGTCATCTTGGATGCCTCTTTTTCTCTTATACTCAATCCAGTCTGTCACCAAATACTGTTGATTCTGTCTTAGAAACATGCAGGGGCACCTGGCTGGCTCAGTCAGTAGAGCATGCGACTCTTGATCTCAGGGTAATGAGTTTGAACTCCACATTGGGTGTAGAGGTTACTTAAAATAAAGTCCTTAAAAAAATACATACAGAATCCAACCTTTTCTTACCATCTCTGCTACTTCTGTCATGGTCTAAGCCACTATTATCTCTTACCTGGATTATTGACATGACTTCAGAACTCATCTCGTTTCTTTCAGCTGGATCCTTTACAACCTATTCACAACACAGCAGCCCTGGTGAGCCTTTTAATATAGCAAGTCATTTTCCTACTCAAAACTAATCTCAGATGTTACTACTTTTCCCCTCTTGCACTTGGCTCCAGCCACAGCAGTCTCTTTGCCAGAATTAACTTCTACCTCGGGGTTTTTGCACACTTGCCATTCTCTCTGCCTAGAATGCTTTCCCCCGATTTCCCTGTATGTCTCACACTCTCTGCTTCCTTCAAATCTTTACTCAGATGTCACCTTCCCAGTAAAGTCTTTCCTGACCACTCTGTTTGAAATGATATCCCCAACCCCATTCTCTGGCACTCCTACTTGTCCTTTTCTTGATTTATTTTAGCCACACTTATCATTACCTGACAAGCTGTATTTTTTTTTTTTTTTTTATCGTTAGTCTTCCCACAGTAGAACATAAGCTCTACAAGGGCAAGGATTTTGGACTGTTGTGCTCACGGATCCATCTCTCCCCACCTCTTAGAACAGTGCCTAGCACATAGGAGGTGCTCAATAAATATTCAGCCAGAACTGTTGCTTTCCCCATCATCTTAAGAGTTTGAGTTAATATGATTTTAGTTTGCTTCTATGTCCCTGGGGGAAAAAAAAAGATTTAATGACCAGACTTTGTGATACACTTTGCTGGAAAACACTGTACAAAACAGAATACAACAAAACAAAACAAAACAAAATCACATTTACCAGGGGGTACCAAGTAATCTCTTTGGAACCCATCATAAAATAAGACTGTTAGTTTCTAGGTTTGTTTTATTTGAATCCAAAAGTGGTTCAAATATCTCAGTTTTTGAAAATAAGCACTGTTTAAATATAATATAATTTAAAATTATTTATACAAAAATAAGTTTTTATTCTCTTGAGTTAAAAGTATATTTTTGCTAGAATATTAATACTCTCTGGAGGACACCAGAAAATTAAACACTCTGGGATCAAGACTTTAAGAGCTCATGATACAGATATTATTTGGGTACCAAGAGAAGATAAACAGACTTTACTTCTGATCTCTGTACTATTTTGACAATTAAGTCCCTCTAACTTCCCTTCTTCTTCTTCTTCTTCTTCTTCTTCTTCTTCTTCTTCTTCTTCTTCTTCTTCTTCTAATGTTTATTTATTTTTGAGAGAGAGAGAGCACGTGCATGTGTGTGCACAAGTAGGGGAGGGGCAAAGAGTCGGGGAGAGAGGATCCCAAGTGGGCTCTGAGCTGACAGTAGCAAGCCCCATGGTGGCTCATATTCATGAACCATAAGATCATGACCTGAGCTGAAGTTGGATGCTCAATGAACTGAGCCACACAGGTGCCCCATTTCTTTTTATTATTACTGGTGGCTCCTACTTATTGCCTATTCCTTCCATATCACCTGACACTGTGGTTTGCACACATAATCTTGTTTAATCTCCACATTATTCTTCTGAGGAAGGTAACTTTTTATTTTTTTAATTCCCATTTCATAGATGAGGAAGTTGAGATTAAGAAAGTTAAGTTGAGCAGGGTTCTGACGTTACCAATAAAGGAGCGGCAACGAGGCCGGGCAATCCTTGAGTTCCTTACCACCATTGTCTACATCATTTTTAACATATTAGTGTCAGAATTCCTTCCCTTAATCCTTTCCTCATGCCATCCAAATTGGAGGAGATCTGTGACTCTTTCAATTTAAGACAATCATTTGGAATGGAGAATTCTTAAATCCTTGTTTCAAACTTATTGCTCATAAAGTCTTAATCAAATTACCCAAATTCTTTTACCCATTTTCCTAAACAGTAAGAAAGATATGAATTTAATTCTGTTATTATTTTTCAGAGAGATAGTAATAACAGGTATGAACTCTTAGAAGGAAAGCTTTACTGGTATTACAACAGTAAACTCACCAACAGTGTTATCTTGTTTTTCTCACTCACCAGCCTGTCTCTTTCTTTGTTCTTTTTGTGGCCCCTACAGTTTGAACAAAATTTGGTGATAGTGAGCACAAAATAAAGAACATTGAATAAAAGGCTGGTATATAAAGTCAGGATATTTGAGCAAGCGCACCACATACTATGCTATCATATAAACTCTCTTGTTCACTGTTGGATGAAATTTGCCAGATTCAGTTCCAACCCCCACAACCCCAACTTCCTTCTTAAAATTATGCTCAGGGTTAAGTCTTCAGTTTTCTAATCCGGAGGAAAATGACTTATTTTAAAATGCAGTAAAAACACCGCATTCCTTTGGCACAGGATGAAGACCAGCTCAGCTCTTCAGCCGTTGATCATTGTCTATTGTTCTCCAAACAGTAAACCACTATTTCACACCAAGAGACTGTGAGCGGCAGTTCTGGCTGAGTCCTGGGCTTCTCATGAATATGAAGTAAAGGGCTCTGACCCAGAAAGTGGTAGGTAATCTCAAAGAGAAAAAAAAAAAAAAAAAAAAAAAGGACAGGTAGGAAGAAAATTAGGTTTTATGTAATTCTACACTCTTGAAATCTCCTGCAGGTTCTGAGCAGGGTAAAATGGGGTCTCGGAAATGTGGAGGCTGCCTAAGTGGTCTGCTGATTCCGCTTGCACTTTGGAGTATAATTGTGAATATATTACTGTATTTCCCAAATGGGCAAACTTCCTATGCATCCAGCAATAAACTCACCAACTACGTGTGGTATTTTGAAGGAATCTGTTTCTCAGGTGTCATGGTAAGTGTGACTTTGGAGACTTGGGATTGCAAAGGGGGATGTTTTTACTAAGAATTGTCTTGTTCCTAGCAGAAATGATGAATAATGGAAAAATCATTCTACTAATCCTGGGTTTGGGATTTGGAAGATGGGTGGGGGTAGAGAGGCTGGTAGTCTGTGAGGACTTGGGAGGGCAGCTTTGTTTTCGGTAAGCTGCCCATTTATGTCACTCATGCAATGTAGGAAATTAGTCCTAATGAAAGTTTGTGGGACGCTGGCTTTAGAAATATTATATCCTCATGAACCCTGTGTGTAGGTTTAAGCTATTTAATTTCCAGTGGCATTGCTCTTTTCCAGAATAGTTTCTATCTGCCCTCACAATTTCTCTAGATTGGAGAGGTATGAAGACCGTGTGGAAATAGAGATTTGGAGATTCAGACAAATTTGCATTCAGATATAAGTTCTGCCATTTGTGTCATGAGACCTTGAGCAATTTACTCATTGTCTTTGAACCTCAGTATCCTATTTGGAAAATGGGAGTAATGGCATTTACTTTTTAGGGTAATTGTGGGGGTTCAATAAAATCTCATGAATGAAGGGCCCAGGATGGAGGCTGATATGTAGTAGGGAGTCAGTGAATATTGTGATTATAAATACTCGATGATGGGCCACATTATCATTAAATAATCTTATATTTTGCCCCTAATAATGGAGCATGTTTTTGAAAACTAAATTGAGTTATTTACAGTAAACATCCATGAGTGTTTTCCTGATGACTTTGTACTCTTTAAAAACAAACTGACAGTAAATCATGTTGGCAACTTAGAGGAAAAAGCACTTTTCCTGACCATGTCATATCTAAAAACAGCACATTGTGCACTGTAAGCTTATCATACTTCCAATAACATAAAAAGAAAATGCATTATAATTTATCTCTACATCTTTGTGGGTGTTTATTATGGTATTTGGATAGCTATGATGAAAGGCAGTTTTCGTTTGGTTACTATTTTGAATAGCAAGGTAGTCAACTTTAAAGTATTAACACCCAATGCTATTAAAGTTGCTATGTGATAGGTACATAGTGAGTGTTTGGTGATCAGACTATAAATAGATGCAAACTGTTTGGAGAAGATCTTGATATGCTATATTAAGATACATGAAAATGTCTGAAAATTCATTCTGAGGAAATAATCCATAATAAGGAAATTGATGCACAGATATTTCTGGCAGCAAATAATTAGTAGGAGCACCCTAGCATAGAATTGGCCAAGTAAACTGTGGTACATTCACTTCATATGGTGATGAAAATTATAATTGCGAAGATGTAATAACATGGAAAGTGCATATTATTTGGTGTTAGGCAAAAAAAGATACAAAAAATGTGAATAAATTACGATTGCATCTAAGTAAAATATATACATGTGGTAAAACACTGGGAGTAAATACATAAAAGACATGTGAGGGTGGTGGGATTTGGGGTAATTTTCCTTTAGTATGCTTGAGCCCTGTGTTTCAGTTATTTAGTTATTCAGTTTTTTACAATGAAAAAAAGAAAGGAGTTTCTCTTTCAACACGGGCAATGCCTGTGTTTCTCTTTTGACACAGGGTTCCTGGGTCCAGGTCTAATGATTTCTAATAATATTGGAATGAAGCCTGTTACTATACCTGATGAACCGTGCCTTCTCTCACCATTGTTTCCTTCGATATGTAATTGTAATAAATGGACCAGTTGTATGGCATCACTAAGATTAAACCAGAATCTACTAAAATCTGTGATACCTAATGGTGTTGAAAGGAGGAGAATATAGGACTCTTTTGTTTATATTCCGTATAAAATTTAAAACTTGGAAAAAGAACTTGTTCTCTATTTTCCATGGTCAAGGAATTCTTGAAAAACATTATTCTTCCTGCATTGAATCCTTTTTGGAGAAAGAAGAGGAATATAGATAAATAAATAAACAGACAAATGAAAGCTGAAGGAATTTGGAAACTGGAAATGTTGAGTACACATAGTAAAATAACAATGAACTCAGCTTCAAGATTCAGTCCTGAACATTGAGAGTGAAGGATAGGTAGAGAATTTTCCAGAAGCAATTCACGGTCCATACCTGCCCAAATCAGGAACTGTAACAATAAAGAAATCTATGTTCTTTCCAGAACTTGAGCCCTTTGCCTAAGATACCAAGAAAGGGAAGTAGAATACATTGAACTCTCCCAGACTGTTGGCTTGATAAAGACAAAGCACACTCGAAAATTTGAACCTTAGATGGTTTGAATGCTTAGGGAAATTAAACCGACTTTACTTTGAACTAAGGCATGTAGTTTCAATTTATTTTCTTTTTTTTTAATTTTTTTCATGTTTGTTTATTTTTGAGAGAGAGAGAGAGAGAGAGAGAGAGAGAGAGGGAGAGACAGAGAGCATGAGCAGGGGGAGGGGCAGAAACAGAGAGGGAGACAGAATCCAAAGCAGGCTCCAGGCTCTGAGCTGTCAGCACAGAGCCCAATGTGGGGCTTAAACTTACAAACTGTGAGTGAGATCATGACCTGAGCAGAAGTCTGACGCTTAACAGATCACCCAGGCATCCCAAGACCTGTAGTTTCAGATTAACTATGCTTCTTACCTGCATTCCCAGAGGGCAGTAAATGGAGAGAGTCTGGCAAACAGCAAAGTCTGGTGAATGATTTTCCTTTGACCTCCACAACCGAGTCAGTGAGAAATGTGGGTTTGCTGCCCAGGGTGGTATTCCTATGTCCATACCATTTACTGCTTAATCATTAACTTTTGATGACTGATAATCAGGATAATAATAGCTATCATTTATCAATCACTTACTATAAATCAAGCACTATGTTCAAAATTTTACATATATTACCTCATAACAACCCAAAGAAGTGAGTCTCCAAAACCATTTTATAGGGAAGGACTCTCAAATTTGCACCGCTAGAAAATGGCAGACCTGGGATTCAAACCTGGGTCCCCTTGGCCCCAGAGTCCCTACTCTAAATCACTGTGCTCTGATTATGACTGGTATTCCATTTCTGACATCTCCTCTCTTTCCTACCACAGATGCTTATAGTAGCAGCAGTTCTTCTTGTACTGGAGAATGATAATAACTGTAAATGTTGCCAGAGTGAAAGCTGCAGCAAAAAATACATGGTAAGAGCAATAGTACTTTGAGGATGGTTGAGGGAGCCCAGGCTCACTGAGACACATGAAAATATTGACACTATTATACCCTCTCCATGCTCCTTTCAATTCAGAGCCCAAGAGTTTCCTCGAAAAAATTATCTTTCATTTTGTTTACAGTCTTTCCTCCAACTTTGCCCTGCTGATGTTCTTCCAGAAGTTCAGGATTTAAAGATACACAAAATTAGAAAATAATACTACCTTCTCCTAACTGGGTTTCTGTGAGTTTATTTTTTTTTCCCTTTTCTACTTCATTGAGGACAAATTTGCATAAAATAAATAGCGTCCATTAAAATTGTACATTACTATGAGTTTTGACGGCCAAATACACTCATGAAACCACCATCACCATCAAGACACAGAACACTTCGCATCAGCCCCAAGAGACTCACCTTTGATCTGCTTTATATCATAATTAGCTTGCACTCAATGTAAATAGAATTATGCAGTATCTGTCTCTTGTATCTGGCTTCTTTCAGCATAATGATTAGATTTATCCACGTGTTAGGTATATGTGATGTACGTTTTTTGAACTGGGTCTTTAAAAATAATTTAAATAAAATCAAGAGAGAATAATACAACCAAATTTTCTAAGCCTGTGTTCAACAGGCAGGTGCTAGGCTCCTACATTTCCATCATTGTCCTTCTCCTCCTCAAGGTTAGCTTTGAATCTTATTTGCACAGCACTTTATAGTTTTTTCACACTTATCCAGTGAATTAGATGATTGTTATCCATACTTTCTATGAGTTATCTGTGGCTCAAAGGGAACATGTGATGTATTAACTAAAAAGAACTTTACTAGAGGCCTGGCAGGCATATCTTGCAATGGCAGTTGCCCACCTTGGCTGAACATTGCAATCATCTGAGGGCTTGGAGTTGGAATCCCACCTCCAGACACCCTGACCTAGTTGGTCCGAGGTGCAATCAGATTTTAAAGTGCAGTCAAGATGGCATGGCCGGCTTTCTTTGACAGATGCCTTTGGATGACTAAAGTAGCTGCTAAATTTAGAACTGTGCTCCTGGTGGAGAAGAATTGAAAACTTGAAATGCACTCTGTGCACGTGCATGCACATATGCACTGTGTGTATGTGTTTTCTTAACCAACTGACTCGGCATCCCCCCATAGCTGCTGGTATTGTGCTTATGGAAACGCTTGCAAAATGGCTTAGGTGAAGCAGTAGATTCAGGTAAACATTAACCTTTGATACTCAGGGAATCTCTAGAAAACAAACCATGTGCCATTAAGTTTGTAATAAAAATAAATGTGTCCATTTTGCCTTGACTCACTTTTAGCATCTCCGGCACAAATGGATGCTATAAACAGTGTGGAGTCTGGACAAGGTCTTAAAATGAAATTGAATGAGATGACTGGCATCTCAAAGGGAAGAGCAGGGGGAAGGGAGGAAGCATTCCCTGGATTCTCTGCTTAGCTCTTTCAAGGTAGGCTCTCGAATAGGGTCCCAGTTTATATGCCCCCGGGAGTCAATACCTGATGGAAAAGAGAGAAGTTAGCCTGGTAGCCATTAGAGCAAGATTTCTGTTTAAGGAAGAGAGGAAGCTGCTACGGAAGTCCAGCCAAAGTTATCACGACAACACTGGGCAACGTTTCTCCGTTGTCAATAGAAAGTAGAAATACAGAGTTTTATGTGAAACTTCTCAGTTATGTTGGTAATTAATTGTCATTTAAATTAAATAAAGCACATCTTGCAGGCTAATTGTGAGTCTGCACCAGTTTGCAACTGCTGAAGTTCTGTGATGGAAATTGATTCACTTTACAGTGGAGAAAAAGTTTTCCTCAAGTTTCCTTCCTCCTTAACAAAAACATACCTCCATTACTCTTTATTTATTAACCAAAACACATGCCTTTTTTAAAAAACAAAATAAAACACGTCCTTCCTTTTTTGTATACAGAGTTGTATACTACTACTTATAGTAGTTTTTTTTCGTGGTTTTAATTACATATATTCACTAGAATTCTTAACTCTTAGAAACCTTAATTGCAAGGGAAAACCAGGAAGTAAGCAATTGTGAAGTGTTGTATATCAACATTCAGTTGATTGGCAAATTCATGAATATGCTATTTCATAATTCCTTTAGTTTGCCATTAATAAAACATATGCTATTTTATTCTATCTTTGGCAAAGGGCTGGCATAAACTTGTGGTCGTGATTTGATTAGCATTATTTTTTTTAATTTAATTTATTTTTTTAAATTTGTATCGAAGTTAGTTAGCATATAGTGCAATAAAGATTTCAGGATAGATTCCTTAATGCCCCTTACCCGTTTAGCCCATCCCCCCTCCCACAACCCCTCCAGTAACCCTCTGTTTGTTCTCCATATTTAAGAGTCTCTTCTGTTTTGTCCCCCTCCCTGTCTTTATATTATTTTTGCTTCCTTTCCCTTATGTTCATCTGTTTTGTATCTTAAAGTTCTTGTATAAGTGAAGTCATATGATACTTGTCTTTCTCTAATTTCACTTAGCATAATACCCCCTAGTTCCAACAACATAGTTGCCAATGGCAAGATTATATTCCTTTTGATTGCCAAGAAATACTCCATTGTGTATATATACTACCTCTTCTTCATCCATTCATCCATTCAATGGACATTTGGGCTCTTTCCATACTTTGGCTATTGTTGATAGTGCTGCTATAAATATGGGGGTGCATGTGTCCCTTCAAAACAGCACACCTGTATCCTTTGGATAAATATCTATTAGTGCAATTGCTGGGTCATAGGGTTGTTCTATTTTTAATTTTTTGAGGAAACTCCCTACTATTTTCCAGAGTGGCTGGACCAATTTGCATTCCCACCAGCAGGGCAAAAGAAATCCTCTTTCTCCGCATCCTTGCCAACATCTGTGGTTGCCTGGGTTGTTAATGTTAGCCATTCTGATAGGTGTGAGGTGGCATCTCATTGTGGTGTTGATTTGTATTTCCCTGATGATGAATGATGTGAACCATTTTTACGTGTCAGTTGGCCATCTGGATGTCTTCTTTGGAGAATTGTCTATTTATGTCTTTTGCCCATTTCCTCACTGGATTATTTGATTTTTGGGTGTTGAGTTCAAGAAGTTCTTTATAGATTTCAGATACTAACCCTTTATCTGATATGTTGTTTGCAAATATCTTCTCTCATTCCGTCGGTTGCCTTCTAGTTATGCTGATTGTTTCCTTCGCTGTGCAGAAGCTTTTTATTTTGATGAGGTCCCAATAGTTCACTTTTGCTTTTGTTTCCCTTGCCGCTGGAGATGTGTAGAGTAAGAAGTTCCTACAGCCAAAAAGAGGTTTTTGCCTGCTTTCTCCTTGAGGGTTCTGATGGCTTCCTGTCTTACATTTAGGTCTTTCACCGATTTTGAGTTTACTTTTGTGTATGGTGTAAGAAAGTGGTCCAGGTTCATTCTTCTGCATGTCGCTGTCCAGTTTTCCCAGTCCCACTTGCTGAACAGACTGTCTTTATTCCATTGGATATTCTTTCCTGCTTTGTCAAAGATTAGTTGGCCATATGTTTGTGGGTCCATTTCTGGGTTCTCTATTCTGTTCCATTGATCTGAGTGTCTGTTTTTGTGCCCATACCATACTGTCTTGATGATTACAGCTTTGTAATACATCTTGAAGTCCGGGACTGTGATGCCTCCTACTTTGGTTTTCTTTTTAAAGATTGCTTTGGCTATTTGGGTCTTTTCTGGTTCCCTACAATTTTTAGGATTGTTTGTTCTAGCTCTGTGAAGAATGCTGGTGTTATTTTGATAGGGATTGCATTGAATATGTAGATTGCTTTGGGTAGTATTGACATTTTAACAATATTTGTTCTTCCTATTCAGAAACATGAATCTTTTTCCATTTTTTTGTGTCTTCTTCAATTTCTTTCATAAGCTTTCTATAGTTATTCAGTGTATAGATTTTCCACCTCTTTGGTTAGAGTTATTCCTAGGTATTTTATGGTCTTTTGTGCAACTGTAAATGGGATCGATTCCTTGATTTCTCTTTCTGTAGCTTCATTATTGGTGCATAGGAACGCAACCAATTTCTGTACATTGATTTTATATCCTGAAAACTTTGCTGAATTCATGGATCAGGTCTAGTAGTTTTTTGGTGGTATTTATTGCATTTTCTATATTAGAGTATCATGTCATCTGGGAAGGGTGAAAGTTTGACCTCCTCCTGGCCAATTTAGATGCCTTTTATTTCTTTGTGTTGTCTGATTGCTGAGGCTAAGACTTCCAATACTGTGTAGAATAACAATGGTGAGAGTGGACATCCCTGTCTTGCTCCTGACCTTAGGGGGAAAGCGCTCAGTTTTTCCCCATTGAGGATGATATTAGCATTGGGTCTTTCATGTATGGCTTTTATGATCTTGAGGTATGATCCTTCTACCCCTTCTTTCTTAAAATTTTTTTTTTTATCAAGAAAGGATGCTGTATTTTGTTAAATGCTTTCTCTGCATCTTTTGAGAGGATCATGTGTTTCTTTTCCTTTCTTTTATTGATATGATGAATCACATTGATTGTTTTGCGGATATTGAACCAGCCCTGCATGCCAGGTATAAATTCCACTTGGTTGTGGGATTTTTTTAATGTATTGTTGGAGCCAGTTGGCTAATATCTTGTTGAGGGTTTTTGCATCCATGTTCATAAGGGAAATTGGTCTATAGTTCTCCTTTTTAGTGGGGTCTGTGTCTGGTTTTGGAATCAAGGTAATGTTGGCTTCATAGAAAGAGTTTGGAAGTTTTCCTTCCATTTCTGTTTTTTGGAACAGCTTCAAGAGAATAGGTGTTAACTCTTCCTTAAATATTTAGTAGAATTCCCCTGGAAAGCCATCTGGCCCTGGACTCTTGTTTTATGGGAGATTTTTGATTACTAATTGATTTCTTTCCTGGTTATGGGTCTAGTCAAATTTTCTATTTCTTCCTGTTTCAGTTTTGGTAGTGTATATGTTTCTAGGAATTTGTCCATTTTTTCCAGATTGCCCATTTATTGGCATATAACTGCAAATAGTATTCTCTTATTATTGTTTTTATTTCTGCTGTGTTGGTTGTGATCTTTCCTCTTTCATTCTTGATTTTATTTGTTTGTGTCCTTTTCTTTCTCTTTTTGATCAAACTGGCTAGTGGTTTATCAGTTTTGTTAATTCTTTCAAAGAACGAGCTCCTGGTTTCATTGATCTGTTCTGGGTTTGTTTGTTTGTTTGTTTGTTTTTCTTTTGATAGCATTGATTTCTGCTGTAATCTTTATTATTTCCTGACTTCTGCTGCTTTGGGTTTTATATGCTGTTCTTTTCTCATCTCTTTAAGGTGTAAGGTTATGTTGTGTATGTGAGACCTTTCTTCCTTCTTTAGGAAGACCTGGATTGCTATATACTTCCCTCTTATGACTGCCTTTTTTGTGTCACATAGGTTTTGGGATGTGGTGTTATCATTTTCATTGGTTTCCATGTACTTTTCCATTTCCTCTTTAATTTCTTGTTTAGCCCATTCTTTCTTTAGTAGGATGTTATTTAGTCTCCAAGTATTTGTTATCTTTCCAAATTTTTTCTTGTAGTTGATTTCAAGTTTCACAGCATTGTGGTCTGAAAATATGCATGGTACAATCTCGTTCTTTTTGTACTTATTGAGGGATGATTTGTGTCCAGTATGTGATCTATTCCAGAGAACGTTGCATGTGCACTGGAGAAAAATGTATATTCTGCTGCTTTAGGATGAAATGTTCTGAATATTTCTGTTCAGTCCATCTGGTCCAGTGTGTCATTCAAAGCCATTGTTTCCTTGTTGATTTCCTGTTTAGATGATCTGCCCATTGCTATAAGTGGGGTGTTGAAGTCCCCTACTATTATGGTATTATTATCAATGAGTTTCTTCATGTTTGTGATTAATTGATGTATATATTTGGGTGTGCCACATTTGGAGCATAAATGTTTACAATTGCTAGGTCTTGGTGGCTAGACCCCTTAACTATGATACAATGTTCCTCTTCACCTTTTGTTACACTCTTTATTTTAAAGTCTAGATTGTCTGATGTAAGTATGGTACTCCGGCTTTCTTTTGTCAACCATTAGCACAATAGATGGCTCTCCATCCCCTTACTTTCAATCTTAAGGTGTCATTAGGTCTAAAGTGGGTCTCTTGTAAACAGCATATAAATGGATCTTCCTTTCTTATCCATTCTGTTACCCTATGTCTTTTAACTGGAGCATTTAGTCCATTGATGTTTAGAGTGAGTACTGACAAATATTAATTTATTGCCATTATGTTGCTTGTAGAGTTGGAGTGTCTGGTGGTGTCTCTGGTACTTTCTAGTCTTTGTTGCTTTTGGTCTTTTTCTTTTCCTATCCTTTCTTTTCTCTTCTTTTCTTTCTTTCTTTCTTTCTTTCTTTCTTTCTTTCTTTCTTTCTTTCTTTCTTTCTTTTCTCTTCTTTTCTTTTTTTTCTGTCTTCTCTCCCCTCAGAGATTCACCCTTAAATTTTCTTTCAGGGATGGTTTAGTGGCCATGAAGTCCTTTAATTTTCATTTGTCTGGGAAACTTTTAATCTCTCCTTCTATTTGGAATGACATCCTTACTGGAGAAAGAATTCTTGGCTGCATATTTTTCCAATTCAGCACATTGAATATATCCTGCCATTCCTTTCTGGACTGCCAAGTTTTTGTGGATAGGTCTGCTGCAAACCTGATCTGTCTTCCCTTGTAGATTAAGGACTTTTTTCCCTTTGCTGCTTTCATGATTCTTTCCTTGCCTGAGTCTTTTGTAAATTTGACTATGATATACCTTGCTGATGGTCTTTTTTGTTGAATCTCATGGGAGTCCTCTGTGCTTCCTGGATTTTGATATCTATGTCTTTCCCCAGGTTAGGAAAGTTTTCTGCTATGATTTGCTCATATAACCTTTCTACCCCTTTTTCTCTTCATCTTCTGTTACCCCTGTGATTCTGATGATGTTCCTTTCTAATGAGTCACTGATTTCTCTAATTGTCAAATTGTGCTCTTTTGCCTTAGTCTCCCTCTTTTTTCCACTTCATTGTTCTCCATAAGTTTGTCCTCTATATCACTGTTTCACTGTTCTGCCTCATGCATCCTACTGCTGTGGCATCCATTCGAGATTACAGCTCACTTATAGCATTTTTTTATTTCATCCTGACTAGATTTTACTTCTTTTGTCACTGTAGACAGGGATTTTAATCTATTTTTGACCCCAGCTAGTATTCTTATTGTTGTGATTCTAAATTCTGGTTCAGACATCTTGCTTGTATCTGTGTTGGTTAAGTGCCTGGCTGCCATTTCTTCCTGCTCTTTCTTTTGGGATGAATTCCTTCATTTCATCATTTTGAAGGAAGAAAAGGAATTAATAAGGTAAAAAAATAAAATTAAAAAAAAAAACACCTGCCCCCCCCCCCCACACACAAAAGAATCAAATAAACAATGTTAGATCCTAGGTGTGTTTTGGTCTGGTTATTAAAAGGAGTTTTATCAATTAGAGAAAAAAGGGGGTGGGAGGAGAAAAATGTTTGAAAATTTGAAAAAAATGAATACACTGAAAGAAAATGAAATGATGGAAGTAAAATAGAATTTGAAAAATTCACAAAAAAGTAAAGAATACAGTGAAAAAAATAAAGAAAATATCTTTAATGAAAATTAAAAATAAAAATTTTTTTTCTCTTTCTGTATTCAAGAAAAAGAAAACAAATGAAAAAGAGAAAAAAAATCGAATAGATGGACCAGTGAACATACTAAAATGCAATTGAAATTGCATCGTTTTCCCCTAGAAGTCAAACTATGAAGCAATTTATAGTCCATGAACTAAGCAGGCAGAGAGATTTGTGTTCCTGAAGAGTGAGGTTTGCCCAGTTGTGTGGGGCTTAGTATAATGGCTCCATCCTCCACTAGATGGCGCTGCTTAGCTTACTGGGGTGGATTGTTGTCGTGGCGCTTGTAGGTGTATATGCCCATGCGCATGAGGGGTGAAAATGGCATCACCCAGCCAGCCAGACTTCGGGGAGAAGTCTGTTCTCCCCAATCAGCAATCGCACACCTGTCCTTTGTCTCCGGCTTCCATTCACTCCCCGCTTTTACACTGTCCGTAACCAAGCGCGGTCAGGTTTCCAGGAGGCACCTCCCTCCTGAATTTTATCTCAGATGCAGCTGTGTCTCCCGACACCTCACTTCTGAGGGACCGTGGCTTTGACCTGCTCAGACCTTGTGGGGGAGCGTTCACGGAGCAATGGCCAGGTGCCGACCCCACCCAGGAACGTTCATGGACCATGCTTCTGCCAATGCCCAGAGACTGCAGCTGGGTGCCAGCCCGCCCTAGAAAATGTTCACGCAACCGTGTAGCAGCAGCGTTTCAGGGATTATGGAAAATCTCAACACATGGCTGGCACCAGGCTTCACTGTTAACGACCTTGTTCCAGCACCAGCGAATGTAGTTGCTCTCCAGGGTCTACCGACACCTTTGCCTGTGAGGCCGTGGGGGAAGGCACACAGCCTCCACCATATGTCCTCCTAGCAGGGGAACCACCTCTTTTCTATGGCCTGAGGACCTTGCTCTCTGCTCCTGGGGATTCGTCCTTCCCACCAGAGCACCACCTGGTATCCACTGCGGAGTTTCAAACTCTGTGCTCCCCTTGTTTATAGAGTCTTAGTGGAATTTAAACCCTCTCCTTTCTCCTTTCTCCCTTTTTAGTTCAGTCCCTGCAGCTGTTTCCACTTTTTCTCCTGCTGCTTTTCACGGGCGGTGCTTTTCCCATACTCTCTCCCCCTCCCTCTGGAAGCAAAAACAGCTCCCTGCCCTCCATGGCTTCTATCTCCCCCAGTTTACCTCTCCATGCAGCGTACCTGCTGAGTTCTGTGGTTTGGTTTGTGCAGATTGTTGTGTTAAACCTCAAATCAGTTTTCTAGATGTGCAGGGTGGTTTAGTATTGATCTGTCTGTATTTCATGGATGCAAGATGCAAAAAAAAACTTCCATGCTGTTCCCCCATCTTGGCTCCTCCTCTGCTATTTTATAATGTCTAAAGCATATGTTTCCTCATAGTGTGATTTTTCAGTGTGGCACAAGACATTTACTAACAGACCCAAATATCTTTAGTTCCTCCCTAATAGAAAGAGAAAAGTAGATAAACTTATGTTCAGTAAGCAATGTTTCAGTAACTTATTTTGTTTGTAAGTGATGTACCTATTCAATGAATTACCATCATTTAACTTGACTTAGTGTAACTTTAAGGTTTTAAGTTAGCAAAAAGATTTTGGAAGCTAATTTAAAACCGATGTATTTTATAAAACCTAATCATTATTGAAAAATTCAGTATTAAACTTTCATCACATATGTATTTAACTTGCTCTGAACACTTAGGTTACTTAGATTACTCAGGAAGATTTCCTGACACAATAGACAAAGTTAGCTATCATTTTAAGTTATTTTCTGGTTGACAAATTTTGTGAATTATATATATATTAGGCAAGCTTCAAACACCATAGAAATGAAACACCTAAAAAGTTGAACATGCATTTTCTCTCTTTCTCTCAACTGCTGTGCTTGACATACATTCAGCAATTTATTTTTACTGTAGGCTTTTGTTTTAGGTTGAATTTATGGTTCTATATTCTTAAACACACAGTAGAAATAACATAAGTTTCTTTGACTAGTAATCCTAGATAGAAAAAAATTGTATGACTGTGTTATGTTTAATGATGACAACTCTAAAGATATGCTTGTTAGGTTTTGTCCCCAACAATTTTTAAACTAGCTTTATTTACCAAGGATTATCCCAGATCTTGTGAACTTAAATTTTTTTTAGATTAGTCTCTGTGTTTCTGAGAGTTTTAAGAATACTTAATTTATATGAGAACTCATTTATCTCTACTCCAATTAGAATAGAACCCTTTTGAGAGATGTTATAAATTGTTTTGGTAATATCATCTGAAGGTAGGAAAATATCACACATCTGTAACATACACATATAGACATAAAGAAACATATAGACAGACACAGAGATTGTACAGCCTTTGTTTTGATACAAAACTCACTAGTTTATAAAAGAGTCCATATTGTGTTTCTGGTAGAAGAAATCATGGCTACCAGCTCAGTTAGCTATAGCTTTTTACTAACATTTGTGGAGAAGACTGTTAAGATTTTTATCTGCCCTTGACAAATCATTTTATGAAGTCTGCGGGCTAGATTTGGGGTGAAGGAATTTCTATAGCAGTTTTTTTTTTTTAAACTCCTCCCCTACCTCCAGGCCCTCTCTCCCCCACCCCTTCAGTCCCAGGCAATTGTGAGCAGTGTTTTAATTATCTCCTGGGATGTTTACATTTCAAAGACATGGTAAGAGTTATAGCTCCCAGGGATAGAGAATATAGAATCCCTTTCAGAAGGAGTTTGGGGGCATATTTGTCTATTATTAAGAGGTCTAGAAAAATTACTATTTAGATTTTTTCCTCTTTTACTGAAGCTTGGGGCAATTCTGTTTCCAATGTCCTGATCTTTTACAACATCTACAGGCATTTCGAGATGAATAGGTTTGGGAATTGGTAAGGATAGATAGGTGGAACTTTGAATTGCTTTTAGCTTCTAGTTCCATAAAGACTAGATTTGTAGGGCAAGGAGAGTTGGTTTTTAATTACTGAAGGAACTGGGTCACAGCCTGAATGTTATCAAGGGACTGGCCCACCCATCCAACTACATTATCTTCAATTTGCTTCTTTATATTAGGCAGACAAATTTCAACTAAGATGGAAGTAAAAAAATTTCTGTGTTCTAGATTTACAGTGGTATATCTTTCTAATATTTTCAAAATTATTTCACAAAGCCTTCAGCATCCTTTCTTTCCCTCTGAGGGCCCCATTTCAGCTTAGGAGAGACGGCCTTGATTTTAAGTGTCTATCAGGATCTGAATATGAATTTTCAGTTTGGCCAACTTCTGACCATAGAGCCCCTTAAAAAAATTGTTTCAAATATTTAAACCGAGAGTAAGTCCATCACGTGACTCAAAACCAAAAGCAAGTCTATCAAGTGACTCAAAACCAAAACCAATACTTAACCATGAATATAAAAGATGTCCCCAAAGAGGATGCAAAAGATATAGTCCTCGCAAGATCCAGAACCACTCCCAAAGACAGCAATAGCAAAGACATAGACACCTCCTCCTGAGAGCTAGTGGACAGGGGGGTGCAACCCAATTTCTTTATGGTGTATTCTTGGGGGCCCGATCTGACAGTTGATCATCTCCAAGGACTGACACTTGCCTGCCTGACAGGCAGAAAGCCAAGCCAAGTTCTCAGAACTCAAATAAGAGACAAACAGGAAAGTGATAGCTGTTCCTGGGAGGGAAAGGATCAATAACTAATGGATGACTTGAAACCAGATTTTAACCAGAGTTACAATCCAAAGAACCAATTCTGACTATGTTTTTCTCCTGCCAATCTGAGTCTGAAAAGGAAAAGACTCCTACCACCTTTGCTTGACCAGTCCCCCACAGGCAGAGAGAGATCCAAACAACTGACATGGCAAGAATTCTTCTGTGGATTTTGTCAGAGATCCAGGATCTCTAACTGTAGCTCCTGAACTGAGCAAGGTGTCCCTGGCCAGTGTGCCCTGTGTTGGGTGCCAGAAACTGTGGGGGAGAAAAGTTTTACTCAGCTCTCTTACGGTTCCCGGCTCAGTCTGAAAATTAAAACTGACAGATTAACCAGAGAAAGGCAAACACATTTTATTAAGATTTTACGTGTACATGGGAGCCTTCACAAGAGAATGAAGACCTGAAGAAGTCAGAGTAGCAAGTTTCTATGCCTTTTACATAAAGAAACAGCAATGAATTTGTGAAGAATTGGTAGGGGCACCTGGGTGGTTCAGTCGGTTGGGCAACTGACTTCGGCTCGGGTCATGATCTCACAGTTGGTGAGTTCGATCCCCGCGTCGGGCTCTGTGCTGACAGCTCAGAGCCTGGAGCCGCTTCAGATTCTGTGTCTCCCTCTCTCTCTTCCTCCCCTGCTCGTTCTCTGTCTCTCTCTGTCTCTCAAAAATAAATGTTTAAAAAAAATTTTTTTTAAAGAATTGGCAAGAGTGAGGGGTTTGGGCTAGGGGTAGTAAGTGGTGAAGAAGTAACTAGGAAGATAAGGTTTAGTTTATCAAGGTTTGTTTATACAGGTTTCTTGGCCCCAAATTCCCTGTCTCTGCTGATAAGAATGTCTTCCTTCCTCCTGGTACAGAGAGGGTAATAAAACATGGCAGTTTTATGACCTGTTTCAGCGAAGAAGGGCAAAGAGGTTGGGAGCGGTCAGAGTGACCATCCTGCTTCCATCATTTTCTTGAACTCCTTCAGTTTAAGGTATTCACTATGCTAAGGTGCCATATTTTGGGGGTGATCTGAGCCCTATTAACTTATTGCTTGCTCTTCATTCTTCTGTGGAGCCTCATTTTCTACCAAAATGCTGTAGGTTGTTATCCCTGGAAGCAACTATCAGCTAAATCAAGGTACTTGGAATAATAGATAATATTTTAATTATATTTACACTTTTCAAATAATTTTTATATCCACTCTGTCCTTTAATTTTGAAACAGTCCTGTTACAGAGTTACTATAATCATCTATATCATTTACATTTTATAGAAGATGAAACTGTAACTCAGAGAGATTCTAATTCTGGATTTATTTTCAGGCTTATCTGGGTTGTGTAATGGTATGCACTCATTAGACTGTACCTTATATATGTACACACACATACATATTATTCTATGGTTGCCAGTTTCCCCAAATGAAAAAATTTTTCACTGATCTTTCCAGTGAATGTCTTAAGAGCACATTTGGTAAACAAGAAGCTCAATCTTTTCAAAACATCCTTCTTCCTTTTTGGAAGACTGCATCAGTGAATAGGTAAATTTTCTTTATAAAGTTTAACAAACAGTAATCTACTGTTAAAAAAAAGGGTAAGTGTGTTTATCGCATCCCATGATGGGGCAACATTCTATTAATGTCAATATGAAAAATATAATTTGAAAGATATTTTAATCATATGTGAAGATATCAGTGAAATAATACCAAATAGGTGAAAAAGGAGAATTGTTCTTTTCTTATGTTTTTAAAGTATATTTTTCTGATTTTCCATAATGAGCATGTATTAATGTTATTAATCGGTAAAATAATGCTAACTTACTTGAAATATATATGATTTGAGATTACTTTTGTTCCAAAAAAATCACAGGGTTGTTTTGCTCAGTTTTCCTGGTTTTCAGTTTTTGAGTTTATTGTTAACTAGCTTGGCTGTTCTACTCTCACTTGAAAGCAACATTTCTAAAACTAGATTAAATTGTCTCCCAAACCAAACTACCCTTCTTGGCATCCCTATTTCTGTCCTTTTTGTTCAAGTTCCAAACTCTGGAATTTTTTTTTTTTCAGTCCATCTCCAGCTACCTATTTCCATCCCAATGTCTTTTCTTTAGCTCATCTCTTTGTCACCTTAATTTAAAGTTGTCTCCACATGGAATCCTTATCTTGGGCTCTGTCACTTCCAGCTAGCATGCTGTCACTGCCAGAGCCATCTTTCAAAATTATGTATTTGCTCACATCACTTCCTTGCTCAAAAACCAAGTACATGGCTTGTTGGAAAAAGAGCTATTCTGGGTCTTTATCAATTCAAAATGAACTTGGTACATTTTGTTTCAGGAAGCAAGGAGGTGCTCAAGGAATGACAGGGGTATCTAAAAGGATACAGGAATTGACTTAATAAGATGTTCCCACTGCCATACTTGGACCAAATGAGCATCTAAAAGAATAATAACAGTTATGAATTAAACACATTGAATTAGAAAATCCATGAGTCCACAATAATAGGAAGTTAAAAATGCAGAAGAAACGATAGAATTAGAGAAGCAGCACCCTGCAATCAATCACTGTGATAACTGGTAATCAGTGGATATGAGGATCATCAGTGGATGGTAAATCCATTAGTTGAAATGTCCTTAGGGAATAGCATATGACACAGTCTCAAAGTATTACCGCACAAATTACTAGTTGCAAGGTGGCATATGTTTATAGATCTGAAAAACATCACCTTAACCAACAGATCAAAAGCATCACCAATTGTAGTGAGAGGCCCATAATGTATGCACATCCATTAGGTGTTCTTGACAAAATGTTGAACCTAAGTTTGGTTGTGAGGAAGCAATCAGAAAACCCCAGGTTGTGGGACATTCTATAAGGCAACTTGCTGGTATTCTTCAAAAACAGTTTAATATTCTAAAAAACTAAAAGGCAGCAAGACTAATGTAGATTAAAGGAAACTAAAGAGATGTAACCCTGTGTGTAAATTTTCATTGGATCCTGTACAAAAAAGTAAAAAACAGTTGCAGAATAGTAGAATATCTTTATTTTGGGGAGATATGTACTGATGTGTTTAGGTGTGAGATATCACAATATCCACAACCTATTTTCAAGGGGTAAAGCAACAAAAATGTGTAAATAAATAAAGATATGTGCATGTATATGTGCATATACATACAGAAAAAGGGAGAGCAAGCAAAAATGGTAAAATATTCACAGAAGGTGAGTCTAGATAAAGAGTATACAGAGGTATATTGACTATGCATTCAGCCTTTTGGTAGATTAAAAAAAATTAATGAAATGCCACTGGATATAACAAGTTGCACTCATTTTGTAAGCAACTCAAGGGCTGAGTCATGTCCAATAACCTCATTTCCCCAGCATTAGCACCCCATGTCAATCTGGTCTTCATAAACTTCTCCCCTGTGATGCTTGATAGGAGCCCTCTCTTAGGTCAGACCAGTCTACTTACGCTTACAACTCTGCTTGTACCCATCCGCCTATGAATACTGCTCATTCTCTCTACTCAAATGAAAACGTTCTCCTCCTCATCAATACCATCCTCACCTGAACATAAATATGGTTACCTAGGCTGACACCTGCTGTTTCCCCCTCATATTTATATAAGTGAAGATATTCACATATCATCCTCACATGAGAAAAGCAATGGTCATAGCTTGATTCTTAGAGAACCCACCCTACCTAGAAAATAACATCTTCAATAAAGAAATATAGGTTGATTGATCACACACCTTCACTGCATTAATGTACGATCATTATTTTGATATCGAAATTCCATAAGAAAGGAACAAATTTACTAAATTAACTAGTTTCCTCTGTGGAATGCCGAGCAAAAAGTCATTTTAAAAACTTATTTTAAACATTAGGTGCTTTTGAATTAAGTGTTTCCATTTTTATGTGGACATTTGGTATTACACAGTCTGCAGTAGGCATGGATGAGTAGGGGAAGGTACCTATCTGATCATTTATCCACAATATCTCCTTGTCTCATCCTATAGCATTAACCGTCTTCTTCTATGTTTAATTTAGACACTGCTGTCAATGATTTTTTCTTCCCTTGGAATTGCTTTCTCTGGATACTGCCTGGTCATATCTGCTCTGGGCCTTGTTCAGGGTCCATACTGCCGCACTCTCGATGGCTGGGAGTACGCCTTTGAAGGCACTGCTGGACGGTAAGGAATAATTCTCCAAATCAAGAGGCTCAGAAAACCAGAAACACCTGGCTTCATGCTCCTGCTCCCTTTCCATGATAACTTTGGGGTTCCATGTGGGTACGTTAGGGCAGAATTTTCCTATTAGTTTAATAACACACAGAGCAATTTCCTCCTACACAGATCTCTGGTTAGATGGAGGGTTTTTTTGCCAGTCTTTTAATGTCCTATGCATTCACTATTTTGAGGCTGATGTGGAGATATCCAAATGAAATGTGTGTTTTTCCTATACTTCAGAACAAAGCTTTGTGGTTATTGTGGTCTGGCAACTGCTGGAGCCTGGGACTTGAGTGGTTCTAGCAACTCAATCTTGTTTTGTGGCCAATTTGTATGTGTGGTCCGTTAGAGATGGGAAGGGGCTTGGCTGGGAAAGAATCACAGTACCCATGGATGATGTTACCCATGCTATGCCATCAAGGACAACACAGAGATAGAACTGGGCATGGTGATCAGCAAAGTGCAGAATGAGATCCAGGGACATGACCAGGTGCAGGAGTTTATGGAGTAGCCAGGAGATTATCTAGCATGTATTGAAGAAGAGTCTAGGGCGGTAGCCTTACTTAGAGGGCTGGTGGTTCAGTCAGGTGTTGAGGAACCCAATCCTAGATCGAAGAACACCTCACACTGACATTGAGCCTACCAGCACCTGGTTTATTGACCTGCCAGCACCTGTAGAAACAGCTCTAGAGGAAGCAGGCCCCAGTCGGAGATCTAAGAGAGGTTCATTGAATCTCTCCCTGTCTCATCTTGTGCTCAGAATTCTAATGGTATAAATTGAGGGAGTGTCAGTATCACTCCATAGGGAAGTTACAGTTTCTTCTCAACACCATGTGACTGGGTCTATTGTTCAAGGCCCACATTCATTTGAAGGCTTACATGCTCACCTAGGCCTGCATTGCAAAGCTACTTCTGTGCCCATAGTCGCCTTCATTCATTCTGAAGCTTCTAGTGCCACGTGCTTGAGCAGAGCTCTCTTTCAGGTCAGGGGAACTAGAAAATAACTCTGAGCACTCTTGTGGGACACAAGGGGCTTAGGAAAGGGGACCTAATGTAGAAAGTCCCACTGGGTGCAAAAAATCATTTTTTGTGCCATCATCCCCTGAACTTTCCTCCACACCCAAACCAACGAAGACTTCCCTTTCAAAGCAAGAACCTCAGACTTCTCACATGCCTCTCCATTACTCTTTAAAGTTGCCCTTGATAGTCATATTCATCCAATCCCAACTATATACAAATATTTGGAGGTAAAACATCGGCAGCCATGAAGGGAAGTTAAGTCTCTGTTCTCCTAAAGAAATTTCCAAGGCTTGGCAAATTCTGGGTGAAACAAGTGTTAATGTTGAAATTCTACAAATCAGTTATTGATTTGCACATTTATGCAACAAATATTTATTGAGCACCTACTATGTTCAGGTCTTGAATTAGGTGCTAGAGAATCAAAGATAAATTACATAGGTTTACTTCCCTCTAGGAGCTCAGACAGACCTTACCGAATAGAATGCTAAGATGGGAGCTTTTTTGTAGCAGATGGTCTTCAATGCTTATACATCTGGGTTCAAGTCTTCTGTATGCTACTTACAAAATCTATGACTTAAACAAATATCCCTAAGCCTCTGTAAATGGGAGATCATGATCATTTCTATCTCATAGAACTCACAATTAAATGGAAGGAAAGCACAAATTAGATTTCATAAATGCTTAAGACATGCCAGCTTTTATTACTAACATCATTACCCTGTGTAATCTTTTATACCACATGAGGTCCTCCACCTGCCCAGGTGGGGTGGGGTGGGGGGCAGTAGATACAGCCACTGACATGGTGACTGGTAAGGATCCTGAATCAGTTTCATTCAACAGGTATTTGTTGATCTTTGCCATGTACCAGGCACTGCTTTAGGTCTTAGACCTGGCTATTCAGGGGTGCATAAATCACAATGAGGCTCTCAGAGTACACAGTTTAGTGAGGGAATAGATATAGATACAGATAAGATAAAATTACAATATAATAAAGTAAAAGTTGTGATAGAGTCGTATATGGAGGTTGTGGAGGAAAGGACTATCAGAAAAAGTGTCTCTATTCCTTCCAGACCCTGCTAATGCACTTACGAGCCTGTGGTTTACACAAAGAATAAATAGCACCATAGTCCGGGAGAAAAGTCAAAGCTCTGCAAATCATCTTGCTTAAAAGTGTTGGGTGATCTGTGCATAGCATATACTGGGAACAGTCTAGAGTAAGGATCTTGAAGGGATTAGCTTCCCTAGTGGCTGAGACTGAGTTAAGAGTATGAGGGTGTATGAAATGGGTCTAGGGTAATAGTAACAGAAAATTACATCTGTACCATGCTTTACAGGCTCCAAAGCATTTTTTACACACTTTTCAACAAATATTCATAATAACCCTAGGGTTAGATATATTAAGCCCATTGTCCAAATAAGCCTCTAGAGGTCAGAGAGGTAAAGTCTCTTGCTCAAGATCCTACAGATTCAGGAGTTCCATATTGAATACTCTTTGCCACTTGAGACCTAAGGGCCATTAGCAACATCAGGAAATTCTCAGAGTGCTTCTGAGTGTCCTGGAGCATAGAGAGTAGGAAATAAAGAGAGGAAACAGAGAACGAAAGAAATAGGAGAGAAATGGAGGGGGGAGAAGGAAAAACTAAGAGAAGAGAGAAGTCATGGTGGTAGTGTTCCTCAAAATGCAGAATTCATCTCTTTCTACCACAGATGCTAATGCTCACAGCCACTTGTCCAGTACCCAGGTTGCCTTAGTTGCTGTCTTAAGGAAAAGCATATTGCTGTTGACAAGACATTTATAAACAACTCTGCCATATAAATAGGTTTGATTATTTTTGTTTGGGGAATTTTCTGAGGAGGCCAGTTTTCCACTTTGATTCAGTTGAACAGTGTCACCCTTAGGACAAGTGCTGATAGCCATAGCATATCTGGAAGTGAGCATAAGTCAGCAGGGTAGATTCAGCATGGTTTTAAGATTATCTTCATAGTGGTTTAATTCTCACAATCTAGTGCAAAACTAAACTAATTGAACCTTTCAATCTTTTGCATTCCCACCTCAGAATCTAAATCTTAGCAGCAGTCAAGCAGCAATGTTCTAAAGTCACCCTGTGGACTCCAAACCAGGAACAGTAGTATCACTGGGAACTTAAAAAATCTTGGGCGCCTGGATGGCTCAGTCAGTTAGGTGTCTGACTCTTGATTTCAGCTCAGGGCATTATTTCATGGTTTGTGAGATCGAATGCTTTGTTGGGCTCTGCTGGGACAGTGTGGAACTCTCTACTTCTCATTGCCCCTCCCCCACTCGCTGCCTTTCACACGTGCATGCTCTCTTTCAAAATAAATAAAAACCAAATAAAAAAAGAAAAAAGAAAAAGAAATGAAAAATCTTAAGCCCCATCCAGACCTTCCGAATCAGAAATTCTGGGGTGTATCTCTGTAACCTGCATTTTCAGAAGCCCTCCAGATAATCCTGATCTATGCTCAAGTTTGAAAACCAGTTTGAAAGGTCTTTGGGACAGAGTCTAGGAATTTCTAGCAGCATTTACCTTTGCTATTTTGCCACATGTGTGATTTTTGTATCTAGCACAAGCTCAGCTTTGTCTCTGACAGCCCAGGCTAACTTCTGGACTTTTAGGGAAATGAACGATCTTCAACTTTCTTGGTATTGACACATGCTGCCTTTTGTTACTAGTGAACTTATCCATATGTGCTTGCCTTCTAACTGAACTAAAATGGTCTCTGAGGCAGGCATCATGTTTAAATAAGCATAGCCCAATGCTATGCATACTATATATATATATATATATATATATATATATATATATATATATATGAATGATTTTTTAAATGTATTCACATTTAATAATATTATGTATTTCAATCATATATATTAATTTTCCAAACAGACCAAACATCTGTGGCCTTCTTGCTTGGACCAATCTTGCTGACCATATCCCTCCTCTCTGTCAGTTTCCTTACAGATTCCAGCATCTGGATTCAGTGCCTGGAACCTGCACATGTAGTGGAGTGGAATATCATTTTATTTTCCATTCTCATAGCACTCAGTGGGCTTCAGGTGATTGTTTGCCTCATCAGAGTAGTCACTCAGTTATCCAAGATACTGTGTGGAAACTATTCAGTCATCATCCAGGTAATAGATCATTAGTGGCACCTGTACGTCTTCCATTTTACCCCCACTGTCCAAGATTCAGTGACTCTTGTTAAATGGTTTTTAGACTCCCATCATTTTCTTTCCCTTCCTACTGCCCTCATCTTTACTCAAACTTTAATATTTCATTTTTTTTTATATTCCAATGTGTCTCTTGGCTTGCCTATATGAAATGAATCAATGGAATAGTTATAAAATCTGCACTCAGTGTCTGGTGGTGAAAACAGCAGAAGTGTTTTGCATGAGCAACATTTCAGTGTTCTGTGTAGAAATAACCCAAAGCACAGAGAAGTCTTACTGTTTATTGAGAATTTCCCTGTTCATAAGATAACTGAAGGCTCATAACATTATCCCATTGAAATAATTTCTCTTCTGAATGCTGCTACATTAACCTAATAACTATTCTTTATACTGAATCATTAGCAATTGATTTTAAAGGAGAGAAATCTGTTTTTATCCCTTCAAAACTGCTTCTGCTTCATCTACTAAAATATTGATGTTAATTTAGTTTGGTTGAAACTGCTAAAACTACCCGGCAAGTCCCAAGTGAACAGAAATCATGAGTGAGTAATCTTGCGTCTTATTTAAAAATAACGTACACCCTTCCTGGTAGTTTCAAATAGATATTTTCCAAATTCATCATGTTTTGAATATGAACTATAATTTTAAGTTGCTACCTGGATTATGGATCATTAATCAAGCCAAATTTACTACTTTACTCACTTTATTTTTCTTTTTTCATAGCCTGGAATTATTTGAATAAGGACAAGAATGTTTTCCATTATCAAGATATGCCATCTGTTTTTCTCATATCTACTGTATAGACTTAAGGGCAATATTCCAGTGATGATGTTTTCTCCATTTGGTGTTTGTTGTGCCTGCTTATGAAATTTACATTCCTCACTGAATGTGCCAACTATGCTACCTTTCCATTTAGAATATTTTTCTAAGCAATATATGTCAGGATCTTCAGAAATGTTTATACCCTTTGGTCAAACAAATCCATTTCCAATAATCCATACTATGGAAATAAATAAGAATAGAAGATAAAACTTTATGCAAATATAAATAATACAACATTATTTAATATTCTGGAAAATTAGAAATATCCAACAGTCTAACTTTAGGGGAAGAATTAAATAAAGAGTAGTATATTAGTTGTAATATTATAAAGTCATTACAAAATATGTCACACAATCATTACAAATTACATTTTTAAGATTATGAATACTGTTAATTTACAAAACAGATTATAAATTCATGTTTATAGTATACGTATAACCACCTAAAGTAACACCAAATAATCAAAATTTACAATAAAAACTAAATCTAGAAGGATTTTCAGAAAAATGTCAGCTGTCATTGACTTGGATCATAGGTGACCCTTCCTACTTTTCTATATTTTCCAAATTTTCTTTATTATGTTTTATCATTAAAATACATTTTTAAAACTCATTTTTTACTATTAAGATTTTTTGCTTTTTTCTGTTTAGATACTGCGTTTTTCATGTTTTCCTACCTTGAGTATCTATAATATATCATAAAGTAGTACTTAATGTCCAGTAAGGAAAGTAGTGAGGTAGAAAAGACAAAAAAAGTTTTATATAAGCCTATATAATCTTACTGAGCTGTTAGCCTAATTTTCTCTTTCCTGATGATGAGTCTGGTGGGCTTCAAGAGGTAGCCTTGAAATAAATGATCAGTTGAGAATATGCTCAGTGGGTTAAAGAAAGTGACCATTGATCAGTTGATACCTATATTTTGGGCAGTTACCACTACTTGCATTTATAGAAAAAAATTAAGTAAAACATTTAGAAACTTTCTACCTATACTTACCATGACTTCTTGGAGAACAGCAGCCATGTTTTATATTTCCCATCATCCATAGGACATAGCATAAAGTGGGCATAGTAGACACTCAGTGTTGGATATTCATGTCAGGCCCTTCTGCCCTTCATCGTTGCTGTGCTGAACACCTGTCTCCAACATAGGCCCACCAGGCCATAACACTTCTGCCACTTGCCCATTGCTCTCCTCCATGAACACTGTCAACAATACTCTGTCAACACTTGCTCTGTGCCAAAGCTGGGCAGTAGCCTGGAGCAAAGGGGAAAATGCTTCTCTCTTTGGTGACTACATCCTCCTTTGAGGGCAGCCACCCTGTCCACAGCCTTTGCTGATGTAAGTAAGCATCCTGGAAGAAAGCCATGTTGTATATCAGATGACCTCCATGCCCTGGACCCAGCAGAAGGAATTGGGATGGGCACCCAAGCCGTGGGCAGCCTGTTGTTACCGTACTAGCTTTGACTGAGCCACGAGTGAAACACTATCCAAATGAGATTGGTGGTCATTCTTGCTTGAGAATCTCAACTAGGAAGCCAAGAATGAAGCAACCCAGTCACTGCTTTCAGGAAAATAATTAAAGGATGAGAAAGGATGCCAAAATACTGAGAGTATCTGATTACTCCACCAAGCCCATAAACTTGTCATATCCAGCATGCTCTTTTCTTAGGTCTCCCAATGACTCCTCAGTCCTCTTGTAAACAGACTTCTGGAAGGTCAACCCCACCAGTTTGTCAGACACGTTCAGACTGTCTCAGTCTTATTCAGATTCAATACAGCATCATACCTTGAGTGGACCATGAGTAGACAGACGTCAGCTGAACAACTCCACCACAGAACTGGAAACATTGTCTAAGAACAGGGGTGCAGCCAAATGCAGTACAGTGTATGTATTATTAAATTATTAACACAGCCATCCAAAATTTTGTTTTTATTTATTTTTTTAATGTTTTATTTATATTTGAGAGAGCACAAGCAGGGGAGGGGCAGAGAGAGGGGGACAGAGGATCTGAAGCAGGCTCTGCTCTGACAGCAGTGAGGCGATGTGGGGCTTGAACTCACAAACTGTGAGATCTTGGCCTGAGACAAAGTCGGATGCTCAACCAACTGAGCCACCCAGGTGCCTCCCCCAATTTTGTTTTTAAAGAGCATTTGCTAATGACGTACTTTCAAAGAAAAAAGCTGGATACAAATCTATGTGGGAAGTTTGAGCTCAAATTTTTAAATAACCATCTGATTACATGCAGACATGAATAAAATTTCAGATACAGACCAAAAAAGACAGGAACAATACCTAAATGTTAACAGTTAAGAATTATCCCCTAATGATGGGATTATGACTTATGTTTTTTTTATTTGAAATTTTCATTTGAAAATGTATTTCTTAAATAATGAGAAAAAAATCTCATTTGAAAAGAAAGTATCCTCTCATCCTATCTGTAAAATCTGTTTAAGGAGCTGAGAATAGAGAAACCCTAAACATGAAGGCATGTGTGTGATAGCCTTTTTTTTTACTCTTTTCATTTTCTAATTCTCAGAGAGACTGACTATTGCTAGCTAACTTTAATTAGGAATGAATTCTGCTTTATACATTTATGCTTTTATATTTGCAATTTCTCTCTTATTTCCTTTGCTTCAATCTCAATGTAATTTTTCTAACTTCTTAAATTCAATGCCTAGCTTATCAATTTTCAATCTTTCTTTTTCTCTTTTTAAAATAAGCATCTAAGACTTCGCACTTTTTCTGTAAGTACCACTTTGGTTGCATCTTCCAAGTTTTGAAATGTTGTATTTTCCTTATTACTTAGTTATAAATATTTTCTACTTTTCTTTATGATCTTTCCCTGTCTATGTGTTTTTAAATGTGCTTTTAAAATTTCCAATTATGTGAGTTTGGGCTTTTTTTTTTAATTGATTTCCATCTTAGTTATATCGTGATTATACAATGTGGTGTATATGATTCTGATACTTTGAACATTTTTAAAACATGTTTTATGGTTACTATTTGTAAATATTTTATTTACTTTTTTTAATTTTATTTTTTATTTTTTAAAATTTACATCCAAATTAGTTAGTGTATGGTGCAACAATGATTTCAGGAGTAGATTCCTTTATGTACTTTAAAAGTATATGTTTATCCAAATATTGGGTTCAAGATTCAATAGTGTCCATTAGGAGAAGTTGTTAATTTTGTCGTTCAGATCCTTGGTTTCTTTTCGGCTGTTTGCTTGATCTATAGTATCTATGAAGATTAAATGGGTGTATGTATGTATACTAATTTGTATAATCTTATTTACATATTATATGTAATATAAATATAGAATCTATTTATTATATATTATTTATATATTATAATATTATAATTAATTATATATTAATACATTAGTATAATTAGATATTATATTATATATTTATTATATGATTATATATTATGTTATATATTATTAATATATTATCTATATATTATATATTATATTATTATATATAATAATTATATTATATATTATTATATAGATATATAATAAGTAAATATGTAAATACACACATATCTCAGAAAACAGTGTTTGGCACATGGATACAATTTATAAGTAGTCTATAACGTAGTGGCTTAAAAATTTTTTTTTAATGTTTATTCATTTTTGAGAGACAGAGTGTGAGTGGGGCAAGGGGCAGACGGAGATAGGGAGACACAGAATCTGAAGCAGCCTCCAGGCTCCAAGCTGTCAGCACAGAGACCAGCACTGGGCTCAAACTCACGAACTGCGAGATCATGACCTGAGCCAAAGTCAGACGCTTAACCAACTGAGCCAACCAGGCACCACTATAATGTAGTGGTTTCAAGATGTACTCTGGAGTCAGAATGCTCAGATTCAAATCTGGGCTCTGCCTTATTAGCTGTGTGATCCTGGTCAGGTTTATTTAAGGCATTTGTGCCTCTGTTTCTGAATTTGTAAAGTAGGAATAAGAACAGAGCTGTGTACATTTTGAGTTGGTACATATAAAGCTCTTAGAACCAGGGTGACTCAGAACCCAGTGTAGTTGGAGCAGATTTGCAATGGCTAGGAAATGGAAATACCACAGATACAACAGAATGGGAAGGGAGTGAAGAAAGGTCCTAAGGTTCTAGGGAGAGAATAGGGTCAGAAGTCTGGGGAGGGAAAGGTAAAGTAGGCAAAGGTAAGAGGCAGGCATTGTTAGGCTAGAGAAAGTGCAAGGGAGGCGAGCACTTCATTTTGTCGTTTTGATGCATGTTTGGAGAGTATAAACATAATAGCCATCAGAATCTGATTCCTAAAACCCTAATCTCTGGTGTATATACTTCCATCCCACTGAAAAGGTACAAGGAGGGGGTGTCTGGGTGGCTCAGTAGATTAAACATCTACTCTTTATCTCAGCTCAGGTCTTTATTTCAGCTCAAGTCTTGATCTCAGGGTTGTGAGTTCAAGCCCCACGTTGGGTTCCATGCTGGGCATAAAGCCTACTTAAAAAAAAAAAGCTACAAGGAAAGGGTACAATTATGAAAACTACAACTATTTAGATTTAGAATGACTCCTGCTAGTTCTGCTTCCTGCTTTGTGAGATGAAGCTGGGAATTAGGGACAAGATTCCAGTCCCAGAGGAACTGGGATACCTGTAGGAAACCAAGGTAAGAAGTCAAGGTTGAGTGTGTGTAATTGGGCAGATAGGGCAGGACACACAAACCTGGCTACTAAAATCCTTTTACTAGATGTGGTGCCTGGCTACCCTGGCCAGAGCCAGCCCATGTCTGACCCAAGGAACAAAACCAGTTCAAATCAAATTTTTTTAATGCATTAATATGAAAACACACACATGCACACACACACACACACACACACACACACAGAATCTGATTTCACTCCTGCCTGAAATCACACTAAATTTATGATAAAGGTTTTTTTAAAGACATAAACCAACAAATGTCAGAGATTAGGGGAGACAACAGCAGTAAAATTACAGAAGCTACAAAGCATACTGATAAAACATAACTGACAAAACCACCTTAAAAAAACATGAAAATCCCAAGCTTTAGGAGTAGGGGTGGTAAGCTGAGAGCCAGCATAATTTACATGTCAGAATCTTCAAAAGACTCCCAGATGGATAGCACCAGATACATCTGGAACTGGGAGTAAAGGAAGACCGACGAGAAGGATTGGTTGAGTCCCTGTATCCCTCTCTATGTCACTGGAAAATGGCAGACATCTGAAAGTTTATCCTCTGGAAAGGGTAAAATAGAGGGTCTCTGAGTTCACCAAAGAGATGGATATTACACCCAAACTAGAGAGATTAAGTGACTGTTACATCCTGAATGAGGGATATTGAGACACACCTGCCCCAAAGCCCTTTTAATCCACTCAGATCTCAGAATAACTATTAGCCAGAACTTTCCCTTCCAAGTTGGAGCCTCTTGTAGGGAGTCTGGCCAGTGGAAGAGGAAAACTTAGATACTAACTGTGGTAGGCTGAATAATAACCCCCCAGAGTGTCCATGTCCAAATCCAGGGGACTGTGAATATGTTACCCAGAAATGGACTTTGAAGATGTCATTAAATCAAGGATTTTAAAAAGGGGAGATTATCCTGGATTACCCAGGTAAACCCAACATAATCACAAAGGTCATTATAAGAGGGAGACAAGTATCACTTTCAGAGAAAGAAGATACAAGGACAGAAACAGGAATCGGAGAGGAGAGAAGCTGCCAGGAGGGGCTCAATCAAGGAATGCAGGTAGCCTGAAGAAGCTGGAAAGGTCGAGGAAATGGATTCTCACCTAGACCTCCAGAAGGAACTTGGGCCTGCTAACCTCTTGATTTTATAACAGTGAAACTGATTTTGGACTGTTATTCCCCAGACCTGTATGATAATAAACTTATGTTGTTTTATGTTACTATGTTTGGAGTTATTTGTCACCACAGCTATATGAAATAATATAGTGGCATTTGCAATGCTTCAATAAATGGCTCACCCAGTTTACCCAACAATGAAGTTCAGAGTCAATAAGCACACACTCAACTTCCAATTAGCTCTTCCCTTCCTTCATAATCATGAACAGATAGGCAAGGGCCCTCACACATCTGAGGAACACGTCTTACATGAAAGATAGAGACTTTTGTTTTGGTCTCTATCTCTATCTAAATGAAGACCGATTCAGAGGAAACCAATTTGGAAAGAAGAAAACTTTAAAATATATATATATAATGCATTCCTCAGGAAGATGAGAAGATTTTGTGTTCATGAAGGAAGACAAGAATTATATATTTTTTATTTATTTTATTTATTTTTTTAATTTTTTTTTCAACGTTTATTTATTTTTTGGGGGACAGAGAGAGACAGAGCATGAACGGGGGAGGGGCAGAGAGAGAGGGAGACACAGAATCGGAAACAGGCTCCAGGCTCTGAGCCATCAGCCCAGAGCCTGACGCGGGGCTCGAACCCATGGACCGCGAGATCGTGACCTGGCTGAAGTCGGACGCTTAACCGACTGCGCCACCCAGGCGCCCCAAGAATTATATATTTTTTAAAAGCATTCAACGAACAACAACAAAACTCTTAGAAATTAAAAATAAGATAGCATAAATGAAAAACTCAGTATAAGATTTGGAAAATGAAGTCAAGGAATCACTTAGAGACTAGAACAAAAAGAATAAGATTTTTTTAAGTGAGCAAAAACTAAGGAAAATTAGAAAACTAGTCAGTCTAAGAAGTCAACACCAACTGATAGAAATTTCTGGAAAGAAAGAACAGACAAGATGGAAGACAAAAATAACAATGCAAGAAAATTTCATGAAACGGAAGAGCATGACTATCCAGATAGAAAAGTTATTCCAAATAGAGTTTTAAAACCCCTGATTGAAAGAGGATATTCTACAAGCTTTCAGAGGAAAAACGGAACAGGTCACATAGAAAGTATAGGGAATCATATTGGCTTTAAATTTCTAATAGCTAAATTAGAGAACAACTGGAGCAATGCCTTTAAAAGGAAGGAAATAATTTTGAAGGAAATTATTTCCATGATACATGACATTTTCTATGAGTAACTTCTCAAAATATCACCTTCCTGGAGAATGCACTCCACCAAAATGAGAATTCTTCCTCCTTGAAGAGGAAGAATTAAGATTCAGGAAACAGGAGATAGAACATAGAATAAAAGTGAGGGGAATTCCCAGAAAGGAGGAAAAGTGTGTTCCAAAATAACACCTGTTCACCAGGTGTAGAGCAATAATCCCCTGGAGCAGTATGACTTGAGACACAAATATACATCAAGGGCAGTGATCACAAAGAGCCCTGATGCAAACATACTATCCTTTAACTTGAGGACAGTATGCCCGAGTGAAATTTGTATCTATACCTGGTCTGGCTTATCCATGTGCGGATGATGTTCCTGCTCTCCCTTCTGTTGTCAGCTGAGGACCCTCAGCACTTCTGCAGAGTGCTCCTCTGCCAGCTCCTAAGAACTGAGAGGCCATGGGACTGTTCCACTTATCTTCTCCCAAGAGCCTTCAGCCAAAAGTTACACAGTTGCCCTTTTCGAACACAAATGGGTTTATGTTTGCTATTAATTTTTTTCTTCAAAAAGAAACAATATATTGTTTAAGAAATAGATATCTTAAATAAAATGATTACAGAAAAGAGCAGCTTACTTTCCAGAGAATGAGCTGTGTTCACCTAGGCCAATTCAAACCTCTCCCTGCCTGTTCCTGGGTCTTTGACAATAAGTTCTGGATTTCATACAAAATGGTTTTTTGGAAGTCGGGGGAATTTTAGTTCGAGGAAAGTCTCAAGCACAGCAGTGCAGGAACTTGCATTAATATTGAGGTTTGGTAGCCTTTCCCACTTTCTCCAAATTTGTAAGCAATCATACGTGCAACCTAGATCTTGTCCTCCATATTCTTTCATGTGCCCTGAGGTATTTGGGCACCCTTAGGAACTCTGGTTCTGGTAGAGTTCATAACTTGCCCTCTAGGCACAAAGGTTAATATATTTGAGTGATTGTAAAGATTTTTATAAAAACTTATTTTTATTTATAGACAAAGTTGGGAGCCTGAGATCTTTAGAGAACAACTCAATGTAGCTTCTGGACTACCCTTCATCCCTTTTATTTTCTGTGAGAATCTGGTTCTCTGTTTCCAGAACCACTGTATCTAATGTCGAGATACAACAGAAGATACTCAATGGAAATTGGAACTCCTTTAGGCTGGGAGCTGTGGTTTCGTCTGCAGACCACGGACATAGATCCCTGCCGAATGAGTACCACTGAGCAATCTTGGCCTCAGGGCATCCAGTTAAAGCTATTCCTGAAGTGCCTAGAAAAAAGAACCCTGGAAAATCAGCAAAATGTGAAAGCTTCCATTCCAGGGAGCAGGAAGAGGTACTCTAGCTGAGTCCTGCAGCTCTAGGGAATCCATCGGGTCCACCGTGGTGGAAATCTCCAGGAGTACAAGTGCTGACTGTCATGGAGGAGTCTTCCATCAGCTTCTCCAAACTGGAAAATGAAGCTCCTAGGAGTCATTTGGTGTTCATGCATACGACAGGGCACATCTCACTGCTTAACCTCTAAGTTTAAAGCCTACTCTTCCCCTATTTTGGCAGAGGCAGCAGTATCCAGCCTAGGGGAAAGACGGGAAGATGGAAGAGAAACATTGGCAGGAATCCTGGAGGCAGTTCTGAGTACCTTGCGTCAGCTTTTATAATACGACAACCCCCTAAGGATGAGTTCTTTTGTACCTGAAGATCTAAAAGGAGAGCCAAGGGGAAAGACTATGGCTGACTCAGAGTTCAGGGGCCCAGATTATAGCTTTTTTGGAGCTCAGTGATCAGCAATAGGGTTTGATCCCTTATGTTAAAGAGTCATAGTAAAATCATTGAGTAAAAAGTATGTTTGGGGAATATGATAATTATTTGATCTCAAAAAGCACTTTTGAAATTGTAAATTACAAAGGGGTAAAGATACCTTTTTTAATGGAGATATCTGACATCACTTTCTCTAAGTGACCCAACTGAATGTAGGAGGCATGTCGGTGCCTCTTGCATTTCCCCTAAGTTCACCCCATAGGGCCTCTGCAGATAGTTCCAGTATAGGCAGACAACTTTCTGCATCTAACTGAATATATTCTCTGGATGTAGGGACCTGCTTATACAGGAAACAGGAAGCCAGAAGTGCCTGGGAGTTAATACCCCAGCAGTGACCTTCAGGTGAGTAAATTTCATAACCTCCATGCTTTTCGATCTGATAGTTCTGAGGGGGTACTATTCAGTTTTTCAAAGAATCCCCAGCCCGACTGAATCCCAGCTACCCACAGCATTAACTCACTTTTTGGCTTCTTTCCCTTCTTTGATTCACTTCCCAGTGCCAATTAAATGTAAATATTGCAGGATTTTAAAGTCATTGAAAGTAATAGAGAACTGCTCAAATCACACACAAGGTTTTGACAAATAAGGATTTGGCAGGTTAGGTTAGCAGATGTTTGAAGAAAAGTAAAAAAAATTATGACAGGTTATATGTGTCAAAAGAATGATTTGAGTATGATAGATTAAGAGATGCCCTTAGGGGGCGCTTGGGTGGCTCAGTTGGTTAAGCGTCCGACTCTTGGTTTCAGCTCAGGTCATGATCTCATGGTTCGTAAGTTCAAGCCCCACATCGGGCTCTGTGCTGACAGCATGGAGCCTGCCTGGTATTCTCTCTTTCCCTCTCTCTCTGCTCCTCCTCTGCTCTGTCTCTCAAAATAAATAAACTTAAAAAAATTTTTTAAAGGATGTCCTTAGTATTCCCTTCAATATTTAGCAAAATGACCCTATTTGTAAAGGTACTACATATATCAAAAGTGAAATGAAAGAATCTATATTGTGCTCTCTTAAAGCTTTGTTGACAAAAATTATAACATTTAAATCCAAATAACACTTGATTTGCTTTTGCCTCATCCTAAGATTTTGTCCAGACTTACAGGCCTAATCAAAATTGTGTGTTAGTGCCGGGGTGCAGGTCATGATCCCAGGGTCATAGGATTGAGCCCCTACATCGGGCTCCAATGAGCATGGAACCTGCTTAAGATTCTCCTTCTCTCTCTCTCTCACTCTCTCTCTCTACCCCTCTCCCCCAGTCATACTCTTTTTAAAATAAAAAATAAACAAATAATTTTAAAAATTGTGTTAAATATTAGATTAAACCATGTAAAACTTATTTTTAGAAATACAAAAGTAACATTTAAACTGATATAAAATAAAATAAGCTTATTTTCCCAATTGGTTTCATTTCTTTTTTTAAAAAAATTAATGTTTATTTATTTTTGAGAGAGAGAGAGAGATTGAGAAAAAGAGAGCATGTGTGAACAGGGGAGGGGCAGAGAGAGAGAAGGGGACACAGGATCTGAAGCCGGCCCCAGGCTCTGAGCTGTCAGCACAGAATCCAACACAGGGCTCAAATCCATGAACCATGAGATCATGACCTGAGGCCAAAGTCAGATGCTTAACCAAGTGAGCCACACAGGTGCCCCTATAATGTAGTGGTTTAAAGATGTACTCTGTTTTCTTTGAAGAATTCTGATCTACAAAATCACAGTTTGCTCATTCTTAAAGATATTAGGGGAACCTGGATAGACAGGACTAGCCAACATTGTACTGTTGTGGGAGGGAAAAAAGTTTTCTCATGCACAGTTGTGTCATAGTTGCACCTGAAAGTAGGAAGTAGGAACATTATGAAGGATATGCAATGTGATGTCCCCAGAGCCATCAGTTCCTGGTTCCTTCAAGTCACTATCTTATATCTTAGTCTGAAAACCATGAGCGAAGTAGGTAAAACAGTGAGGCAAAGTGACATACAGTTTTATGAATATGGAAGGATCCTTTAAAATACTGTGGCACAACAATTTGTAATGAAGAGGAAAATGCTTGAAGTACAGAGAGGATAATCTGATTTTTCAGCATAGCACGTTGCTTATGAACTTGAGCCCTGGAGCCTGAATGGCTGGGTGTTCAAATTCTGGCTCCGTCTCTAATTGGCTGTGCAACCTTGGGTGGGAGTCTTACCTTCTTCCTTCTGCTTTACTTGTCTCACTCTTGAGGTGGTAGAGATTAAATGAGTTAAATTCCTCAAGTGCTTAACACATGTAGAAAGCAGTCCAAAATTGTCATTATTGTCACTCCTATTGTTTTTCCAGGTCACAAAGCCAGTTTCAGGGTATTCTACAATGCGTTCATTCAACAAACATTCATTAGGCACATACTGTGTGCGAAACACTGTTCTGGATGCTGAGGATACATCAACAAACAAAACCAACAAAAATTTATGCCCTAATGGAGTTTACATTTTGGTAAGAAGAGACAGACAACAAACCTGATAAATAAGATTTGATAGTAAATTGGAAGATAAGTGCTATGGACAAAAGGAAAAGTAGGGGGAAATCCCACATGCTGGGGAGAGGGGAGGTGGAGCAGGTGTTGATATTAAACCATATGGTCAGGGTAGACCCCACTGAGAGGGTGACATACATACATACATACATACATTTATTTATATTTTAAGTAGGCTCCACACCTAACGTGAGGCTTGAACTCATGATCTTGAGATCAAGAATCACATGCTCTACCGACTGAGCCAGCCAGGCATCCCAAGAGGGTGACACTTAAATTAAAACCTAGTGGATGTGAAGAAAGGAGCTATGAGGATACCTGAGGGGATGCATTCAGGCAGAGGAAGTGTCAGCGCAAGAGGCTTCTGTTGCAGGTGTGGCTGGTAAGAGCAGAGCAAGCGAAGCAGAGAAGAGTGGAGGTGGGAGAAAAGAGGTAACAGGAGGTGAAATCCTTAAGGAGCTTTGAAAGTCATAGAAGGGACTATGGATTTTATCCTGCAGGAAATGGAGAGCCATTGCAAGGCTTTGAGAAGAGGAGTGACCTGATGGAATTTATATTTTTAAAGGGTCACTCGGGCTGTGTTAAGAACAGACTGGAGGGAGGCTAGAGTAGAAGCAGGAAACTATTTTGGAGGCTGTTATAGTTCCCAAGAGGGACACAATGAACGGCTTGAACCAGGGAAATGTTAGGAGAGGTGGTGAGAAGTGGCCGGATTTTAGATTAAGTAAAACCTTGGATTGCAAGTAAGTTGTTCTGTGAGTGTTCCACAAGATGAGCAAACATTTCTAATACATTTTAACTTGATAAATGAGTGGTGTCTTGGAATACAAGTAGTATGTGACACGGAACATCACATGATCACGGATGAGCCAATGATTCTTCTCTCTCTCTTTCTCTCTCGCTGCAGGATTGTGGGTGATCATCTCCCATGCTCAGATGCTTGGTCTCAGGCTGCGGCGTTTGGCAGAAATCAGTGATTTTTTGGAACATTGGAAGGTGCCCACTACTGGTACTAGTGTTTTTCTGTTTGTTTGTGTTTTTTGTTTGTTTGTTTGTTTGTTTTGTCACTTCAGAGCACCTATGGAAAGTCCTTTGCTTTTCCGTGCAAGAGTAAGCTTAGGAAGGCTTTGCTTCATTCTAGGTCAGGCTGCCTGCAGGTAGACCCTTTCTTCTGCTGCCTCATTGCCAGTTACATTAAATACAGTATATGACAAGAGTTTATGAATACTGTACTGTAGTCAACATCTGTGCGAACGCATACAATGGCTCTATGCAGAAAAAGGTTGAAAAGAAAGGAGGTAAAAAGATGGAGCTGATTACAGTGGAAGTTAAGAAGGAAATCATCAACAAGTGTTAACGGGTATGCGAGTGGCCGAAACTGCAAGATTTTATAAGAAGTCTACCTCTTGCATCTCATCTGCAGAGGAGGGGGAGGAAAAGGCAGAGGAATACCTCACTTCAAATGAGATTAGGGAGTTGTGTAAAATGTAGGAAGCAGTGCAAAATTTTGTAGGAAAGCATCACCCGAATAAGGCTGTAGCAGTGAGAGCGATGAATCTGTTTAACGACAATGCAATGTCACATTTACGTGAAATCCTCAAAAGGAGGCAAAATCAAGTGTCATTGGATAGGTTCCTTGTTAAAGTGGCACGAAAAGGGAAAGATTCCATTAAGCCAATCGATAGCAGTGATTCCGTTAGTGATAGTGAAATTCGTCCTACACAATAACCCTCCTCTCTTTTGTCTCCCTCATACCAGCCATGAAGGTTTTCAAAAGTAAGTGCAGGTTAATTTTTCTTCATCTTTTGCATTTGCTTTATTATTTTGTATTATATTAAATTATTGTATCATTTTTATAAGAATATTTTTGGGTTGTAGAATAAATCATCTGAGTTTCCTTTATTTCATATGGGGAAATTCGCTTTGATAGGCAAGTGCTTTGGATTACAAGCATGTTTCTGGAATGAATTAGGCTCACAAACCAAGGTTTTACTGTGTACTTTGAACAGGTGACAAACTGAATGTGAAATGTGAAGAGGAGAGGAGATAAGGCTGAATCCAATGTTTCTGACCTGGCTTAGAAGGCTGAAAGTGCCATGAACTGAGATGAAGAAGGCAGTGAATAAAATGGTTTTTGCAGGATGAGCAAGATTGGTTCAGTTTTGTGATTCTTCTTCTTGTTTCTCTACAGGTAAGATATTTTCCTCTTTCTGTCTTCTTTCAAGATGTTCTCTGTAGATTGAGTATGATATGCTTAAGTATAGGGTTTTGTTTTTGTTTTTTGGTATTTATTCTAGCATTTGTTTTCTGAGCCTTTCGGATTTGTAGCTTAGTAGTGTCTGTCACTAAATTTGGAAACTTCTTGGTCCATATTACTTTAAATATTTATTTTAGTCCATTTCTTTCATTCTTCTTCTGGCCCTCCAATTTTGTTACATTTAAAAATTATCTCATAGTCCTGGAATATTCTCTGTGTGTATGTGTGTGATTTGTTTTTTTTTTTTTTTCATTCTTTTTTCCTCTTTGCATTTCAGTTTTGGAAGTTTCTATTGACTGATCTTTAAGCTCACTGATTCTCTCCTTGGCTGTGTCCAGTCTAATGAAGCATCAGAAGCACTTTTATTTCTGTTATAGTATTTTTGATTTCTAGCATTTTTCTTCTTCTTCTTCTTCTTCTTCTTCTTCTTCTTCTTCTTCTTGTTATTATTATTATTTAGAATTTTCATCTCCCTGCTTGCATTACTTCTCTAATGGGTTCAGGAAAAGTTGTTGATTTCCAGTTTGCCCAGTGTTTCTTATTGTAAGGATGGTAGTGATGACATCCAAGCTCTTAACATGTTGGAGCTAAAAATGAAAGTCTTAGAAATTCATATTTGGGCATATTGATATCGAGATGTCTATGAGGTTGTTGTTACTCAAAGTATGGTTCATGAATCTGCAGCACTGGCATCCCCAGAGAGCCAGCACAGAAATGCAGAATATTGAGCTCTACCCCAGACCTACAGAAGCAAAATTTACATTTTGAAAGATCTTCAGATTTTTATGGAGATTCATCTGCATGTTTGAGAAGTGCTGTATTAAACAATTAGGCAGAGAGGTCCAGGTTGGAGACATAAATTTCTGAATTTTAGTCATGTTGACAATATTTTATTTTATTTGGAAATTTTTTTCTTAATGTTTATTTTTGAAAGAGAAACAGAGCATGAGGGGGGAAGGGGCAGAGAGAAGAAGACACAGAATCTGAAGCAGACTCCAGGCTCTGAGCTGTCAGCACAGAGCCCCACACAGGGCTTGAACTCACCAACTGTGAGATCATGACCTGAGCTGAAGTTGGTCACTCAACCGACTGAGCCATCTAGGCACCCCTATAATATTTTAATAGTAGCTTTGTCATAGACTTTTTTTCTAAGGGAGATTAGCCTCAATGCACTCCAACCAAACCACAGGAATTTACCTATAATTGAATAAGTTGTGTTTATTGCTCATTGCAATGTAAGACAACACATACCATGGAGAACCACGGAGTATCTCAGACAGAAGGTGTTACAAAGGACTTATAGGATTGGTGCTTGTGTTAGGTGATTTAAGGGATGTTTAAAGAAGTAGGGCTTTAGGGGCACCTAAGTGGCTCAGTCGGTTGAGCATCCAATTCTTGATTTCAGCTCAGATCATGATCTCACGACTGAGATTGAGCTCTGCACCTAGCTGAGGGTGGAGCCTGCTTAGGATTCTCTCTCTTCCTCTCTCTCTGCCCCTCCTCTATCTCTCTCAGAATAAATAACTAAGCATTAAAAAAAAAAAAAAAAAGAAGCAGGGCGTCTGGGTGGCTCAGTCAGTTAAGCATCTGACTTCGGTTCAGGTCATGATTTCATGGTTCATGAGTTTGAGTCCCATATTGGGTGAGCTCGAGTCCCACTTTGGGTGAACAAGAGCCCCACTTCAGGTGAGCCTTGCTTCTCTCTCTCTCTTCCTTTCTCTCTCTCTCTTTCTCTGTCCCTTGTGAGATTCTTTCTCTCCCTCTCTCTCTGTCCCTCTCTCACTTGTGCCCTCTCACTCTCAAAAAAAAAAAAAAAAAAGAAAGAAAGAAAGAAAGAAAAGAAAAGAAAAAGAAAAGGAATCAGGGCTTTGCTCTATATTGGATGCAGTATTGATTCTATGATTCAATATCTTAACAAAGCAGTCAGTTATAGCCAGGATAAGAGAATACTTGGTTATTTTAAAGGTTTGGGCAATGTTTGTGTTTTTCATGTGTGTTCAGACATTACTTTGGAGTGGACTTGTTTTTGTCTTGATCCATCATAATCACAGTAGTGTTGTCTGATGTACTTTTCTCTTTATTCTTCATTTTCAACATCTTCCCACTATTTCATTCTATGCCTTATTTTGTGGGCGTCTAGTCCCTCATGGTGTCTACCCCATACTCTGAAAGCTTGTGGTTTACGTACTTTTAACCTGAGAAGGACACAGGGCTCTAGCCTAAGTGTACCTCTCTGACCCAGCTACCAGTTGCTCTACTTATTTAACTCTTATCTGGTTGATAGTTGCCCTGAGTTGCCCAGAGTACCAGGCGGGGGGGGGCAGGGGGGGGGTGGTTAGTAGTGAGAGCATCCATTAGGCTTTAAGGGCTGGGTTTAACTGACAATAACACCTACGTGCTTTGGTAAGTTCCTTACTAGAACCAAGTTCTAGTTTTCTCAATTACAAGGAGCCTAACAACTTTCCTTTCAGGATTTGCTGACACAATTAGAGTTACTGTTTAGAAAGTGACTGAGGTTGTGACATTCAACAAATGGTGGCTATTGGTAGAAGAAACAGAAAGAATGGAAATGGGTGGAAAAGTTGCTAACATCTATCCCATTGTCTTTAAACTCCCCATCCTGCCCCCACATCATTTACATCCCATTGGTCTACCTTGTTGGAAGATACAATTAGAGTTTTATATTCTGAGCAAAACTTAGCATTTATTGATTAATGTAGAAGTACATATGCTTAAACTACTGAAGCCAATTAATAAGGTCACATGGAAGAAATATTTGACTTAGAATCCCGTGATTTCTATTTGAACCCTGCCTGGCACCATAACTTGGAAGTGTAAATTCTGTGGCAAATTACTAGGCCCTCTGAACTTTAGATGCTTCATGTATTAAACAGGTATAAGGGTTGGGTTGAGGGAGAGTGTTTTGAAGATAACATTTTGAGGAATACTTTTAAAGGTATTTTATATATTGTAAAGCTTTTAAAACACAAGGTGCTATTATCATTAGGTCCCTGTGCATATTTTCATGTGCTCTATTTATTCTTAGACTTATTTTTAGCTGTGGAATAGAAAAACCAGGAAGGAATCCAAATTTTCCTCCGAGGTGTTTGAGCTTATACATTTGAGCCAAATTCAATAAAGCTTAGCTAAGTAAGTTGCCTTATGTTCTTGGGATACAAACCAAGAATATAATCAAATAATGGTTACCAACTTCAAATACTGCTGTACCAAGACAGATATATTGAGGGCTATGCAGGAAGAGAAGGGCAGAAATTTTTATTTTGCCAATCCATAAAATATAACATTATCTAGGAAAAAGTACCTCCTTCCAACCTCCTCCCTACCCAACCACCACCACTACCACCACAAAAAAAAAAAAAAAAAAAAAAAAAAGAAGCCAGTTTCCTTATTCATTTGTTGAGAAGAAGAAGAAAAAAGAATATTTACCAACACCATTTTCATTGTCTGAGGGGAGGATGTTTAACTTTCTTTGACACACTAGAAGCTAGGTCCTCACTGGACCACCAAACTTTGATTATTATTACCCTCATGTTACAGATAAGGGGACTTGGGTTCAGAATGATTATGCAACTCATTCCAAATCACACAGCTAATAAATGGTGGAGTTGGGAACTGGAGATAGATTTATTTGATTTGAATACACTAGACTTTTCATTTCTTAGGATACTTACTGAGTTAAAAAAAAAAAAAAAAAAAAACAAAAAAACAGTCAGCTGAATGGGTCTTCTATTATCCACCTTCCAGAATAAAATTAATGTTTCTGGGAGGATGAGGAAAGAAGTCACAGAATTTCAGGATAAAGAGACATTAGAAAAACCATTTAAGGGATCTTGCCACCCCTACGTGATGGGTAGATTCTTCCACAGCTACTGGTCTAGACCACAGGGAAGGTCCTAAGGTTCTTCCATATCCAGAGCTAAATATGTGAACCAACTATTCCAACCCATGGATTTCCTCCTTGAAACCATAGAGCCTATCTTAAACTCCTCTCTCTCATAAGACCCACGTGTCTGACCCATGTCTGGATCTTCTCTTCAACCCTTTCAACTGTTTCCCAAAGGGTGCCACTTGTGAATCCTTTCCTCTTGATTTTTCTATGGGCAGTTTCTCCACACACCGAGGTCCCACCAGGCCCAGCTTTTCTGAATTCCTTCCAATGTCTTCTGGTGACCTTAAAACCTACCAAAGCAGTGGACTGTTTACCCAACTTCCTTTTAATGTTTGTTTATTTATTTTTGAGAAAGAGAAAGAGAGAGAGCTCAGGCAGGGCAGGGGCAGAGAGAGAGGGAGACACAGAATCTGAAGCAGGATCCAGGCTTTGAGCTGTTAGCACAGAGCCTGACATGGGGCCCCAAACCCATGAGCCATGAGATCATGACATGGGCCAAAGTTAGGTGCTTAACCAACTGAGCCGCCCAAGCGTCCCAGCCCAACTTTCTTTTAAAACTCACCTAGGAATTCACAAATGTGAATAAGTTTTGTGATACAACAACATAGAAGTTTTGATTTTGGTAGAATTTAGCAACTGTTGCTTGTGAGGAAGATTGATAGCCTCTTTAAAAAAATTTTTTTTAATGTTTATTTGTTTTTGAGAGAGAAAGACAGAGCATGAGTGGGGGAGGGGTAGAGAGAGAGGGAGATACAGAATCTAAAGCAGGCTCCAGGCTCTGAGCTGTCAGCACAGAGCCTGATGTGGGGCTCAAACTCCTGAACCATGAGATCATGACCTGAGTTGAAGTTGGACGCTTAACTGACTGAGCCACCCAGGTGCCCCTATAGCCTCATTATTTTTTAATGCAAGAAAGAAAAAATGCAAATAGTTTGATTTTTAAAATCAAGTAATATAGAAATGCATTCTCCTTGTAAGAAATAAATATAATAATCCTATCTCTTCTCAGTGCTGTATGTGTGTTTGATATGTACCCCTCCCCCCCCTTTTTTGGCACTTTCTTAAGTTAGTATAGACATCAGTCTGCACACCCAGGAAAAATATACTTTGATCTTGTATGTTTTAAAAAATAAAGAAATTACATTCATGATAAAAACATGTTGCACTTAAAATGAAAGAGTATACTTCTAGGCAGTGATATGTAAAGGTGTCTCAAACATGTAGTTGAGAAATAAGAGCAAGCTGCAAAATAATACATGTTATATGATTGCAGTGCCTTAATATTCCTAAGTGTGTGTTTCTAAACCTAAGTCAGAATACCACTCTAACTGTTGAAAGGGATTGTGGCTTTCTAAATGGAAAGTCTCAAACAAGGTCTAATAGTAACAGATATCCCAATATATGATGACACATAAATCAATGGCAAAGACTTCTGTTCCTTTCCTTACTTACTGTAACTGTGGCAAAGGCACTCTATTTATTTGTTCCAAAAAAATTTAGCATTTATTCCTTGACATTTCTAGAGGATATACAGAATAATAAAAAGAAATCTGTACAATTTACAATCTGTTGGGAGTAAAGAAAGTACATGAAAATTTAAACAACAGTACAAAACTGTGTGGTTAACTACCAGGCCTGGACACTGTAGCTGGTGGATTCAGAAAGAGAGAGGTGTCTATAGGCTGAAATAATCATGGCAGTCTTCACTGAGGAGGTAAAATCTCAGGAGGCTTGAAAAATGGGAAAAATTTGGATAAGACGAGGAAGGGAGAGGGGAGGGAGGAAATATCAGGCTGGGGAATGGGTGTGCATATTATCAGATGAATTCAGAAAGCCCACTCTAACAATGGGGAGGAAGAAGGTAAATAACATTTGCTAAAGGCTGACTGTGTACCAGGCTCCTCATGTGTCCCCAAGGTCCTCTATAATGTGTGCTGTTTTGTCTAATTTTCACAACTTCCTAATTGGGAAAGTAATTGTTACTATCATTTGATAAGTGAAGAAATTGAGCTCCACAATTACACACAGGTTACACAGCGGGTAAGTGGCAGAGTTAAGTAAAATGCAAACTCAGAGCTGTCTGATCGCGGTGCTCAGGTATTCCTCCCCACCCTGCTCTGTGTCCCTACTCAGTCAACTTCCCAGAGAGAAGGGATACTGAAGTCGAATTATGGAGACGAACTTGGAATATCAGATTGGGAGCTAGATTATGGATAGTCTTCGATCTCAAGAAATTTGAGAATGATGTAAAGTATTAAATGACAAGGAATTTAAATTAGCATCTAGAGGAACAAATTATTAAAATTAACATATAATGAAGAATCGGGGAATGGTACATAGATGGACTGGAACAGTGGGAAAGTGGAGGCTGGAGAGTAAACTGCAGATAATTCCAGTAATTTAGGAATAGATAACAATTGTCCCGAGATGATAGATGATCTGGGTAGCCTATGTACCCAGTAATTCAAGCAAGCTCTAATACTGGCCAAGAATCAGTATTCTCTGTTGGTTGTGCAACATTTCACCCAGCCTGACTAATGAAAACTAAATGCATTTAGAACCAAAATGACGTATGTGTAGATGAAACACATGATGGACTCTTATGCAACCCTGATTTATGTAAATGGATACAAACAAAGGAAGAAAGCCTGGATTATAAAAGAAAGGCAGGCATCACTCATTTAGCCTCTCCAGGCTTCGGGTTTGAAAATGAAGGCCCTTTTACCATTAATGTTTCTGTTTTTTGTTAGTTCTCCAGGTTGGGCAAAAGATAGGCACTACAGCATAGGCATCAAAGAAACCACTTGGAACTATGCTCCTACTGGTAAAAATATGCTCAATGGGAAGCCTTTTTCAGAAGATGAGTAAGTAATACCTTTGCAGGGAAAAGTTGCTATCAGAAACAAAAGTTGATAATTGTTATTCACTGATAAAATGCTGATGAAAAATTTCCCATGTTTGACCCTTTATGGGCACATTTGTTATTAGAACCACTTCCTTTTGTTCCTTTGTTTGTTTGTTTTTTGTTTTTGCAATTATTTATTTATTTAGCTAAGCATGGCACGGAAGACAGATATTGATAGAAATCAGAAATCATTCCTTTAAAAATTTTTTTTAACCTTTACTTATTTTTGAGAGACGAGAGAGACAGAGCACGAGGAGGGAGAGGGGCAGAGAGAGAGGGAGACACAGAATCTGAAGCAGGCTCCAGACTCTGAGCTGTCAGCACAGTGCCTGACACGAGGCCAAACCCACAAGCTGTGAGATCATGACCTGAGCCGAAGTCAGATGCTCAACTGACTGAGCCACCCAGGCACTCCGAAATTATTCCTTTTAGAATTGTCACCACTCTTGCCATCATGGAACATTATTTCAGGGATCATCTCTAATTCTGTGATTATCATCAACTTTGTGTGGTGCTCAAGATACGAAACAACATTCTTTCTTCTGATATGGAGGGTGTGATGGAGATTGTAAAAATTGCAGCTGTCTTCTTGACTTCTCTTTTCAAATAATTGGGAGGAAGAAATCTAGAGGTTATGGACGGGGTTCTGATTTACCATGTTTGTTGGCGAAATGACCCTAAGTCTACCAACAAATATACAAATCCATTTAAACATGTAAATAATTCTAAGTCATAAGAATTGATCTAATGCTCGAGATCTAAATTACCCTTCAAGTGAGGTTAGACACCTTCTTGTGGCTTAGTACAAAAAATTTGGTAAGTCCCTCAAACCAAAATGCCATGTATATTACTTGCTACATTTGTATTTGATCTCTTCATCACATACTCCAAATGTTCTCCTTGCCTACAGTACCTTTTTTTTTTTAAACTCCCTTAGCATTTTCTCTAGTGTCTTGAATTTTGTCTATCAAAATCAGACTGCAAATCTTCTTACTTCTAGTTTCAGTTGATTTAACATTTTTTCTTTCCTGTCAAAATATGTTAAAGTTCTTGCTTTTTGTTTCTTTATTTTTTACAGAGAGTTTCAGTCCTATGTATATCTACAACGAGGCCCAAACAGGATAGGATCTGTTTATAAAAAGGCTTTGTATTTTCAGTATACTAATGACACATTTCAAACGATCATTGAAAAACCATCCTGGTTGGGATTTTTAGGTCCAATAATTAAGGCAGAGACTGGAGACTTCATTTATGTACATGTAAAAAATTTTGCTTCAAGAATCTATAGTTTCCATCCTCATGGACTCAGCTACACTAAAGAAAATGAAGGTAAGTGGATTCTCTTACCTTACATTTCTGAGTTGTTGTTTATGGAAAGTATGAGCCCATTACATCAGGGAAAGCAGGGTAATTATCAACTAGGAGTCGTTTGGGATGAATGCAGACTCTTACTTTTGATGTCTTTAAAAAAATTTTTTTTAATGTTTATTCATTTTTTGAGAGAGAAAGAGAGCACAAGTTGGGGAGGAACAGTTGGGGAGGGGCAGACGGAGAGGGAGACACAGAATCCAAACAGGCTCCAGCCTCTCAGCTGTCAGCACAGAGCCTGATGCAGGGCTCAAACTCACGAACCGTGAGATCATGACCTGAGCTGAAGTCGGACGCTTAACTGACTGAGCCACCCAGGGGCCCCTGATGTTTATATCCAAGACAATCCTTTTTCATTTTCTCATCTTGAATAAGTGACTACTCTTCTGCAATTCCTGGGAAAGAAAACATACTTTTCACTAATAATAATAACAACACAAACTAACTATATTCATGGCTTAATGGAGAAAGCATGGGTCATGTTCAATTTTTTTTTTTTTTTTGGGTAGGAGACACTCATGAGCAAATGTTAGGTTAGCAGAAATACTATTCTACCCCCACCTCACTTCACTTCCTAATGGGTGAGGATTAGCCTCTTGAAAACATCAGCATCAAGAGCAATCATTATTTTCCAGACAGTATCTTGTCTCCCAAACATCAACACTCACAGTTGCCTAATGGTGCTGGAAAAAGGAAGGGAAGAAAAAGCCAACAAAGAAGGTTTTGTGTTCAGCGTGGAGAAAGGAGGGTCTTGAAAGATGGGTAAATGTGTGAGCGGTTGACCATGCTTCCAAATCTTCTACTGAATGGAGGAATTTTATTCATAGTTATGAGGGCTCCAGCCTCAAGAGATAAAGATCTGAGGCAAAATTCTAGGAAAAGAAGAAAGAAAGAAGAGAAAGCCTCCAGATTCAGAACTGGGGTGATAGCTCAGGGTAATGTAAGCTATGCAAAGGGCCACTTTTGTACTCTAGTGGACTGCTTGGAGGACACATGGATGCCTCTCGATGCCTGGGGTCCCAAGTCTAATTTGCAGTGAAGAGAATAGGGAAGGCAACTCAGGAGCCCAGACTTCTGTATCGAAGGTCTTGGCATATAGTAGATGCACAGTAAATATTTCTGGAATTCATAATAATGGTGATAATGGTGTGCAATTATGCTGCTTGCCTCATTCCACTTTAGTCCAGAAACTGGACAAGCCGGACATTCAGGTGGATGCCAGTTAAAGAAGAAGAGACAGGAAGCAGGAAAGAGGAGGGGAGAAATGCTCACTTGATTCTAAAAATGCAAATTAACATACATTTATGGCTTAACAGAGAAGCATGAGTCACATTCAAAACAGTGCTGACCAATAGTTATTGTGACCACAGTGCAGATTATGTTTTCTAGGTGCTCTCTATCCTGATAATACTACGGGCCGGCAAAAGGAAGATGATCGCCTGGAGCCAGGGGCACAATATACTTACAAGTGGTATGTAGAAGAAAAACAGGGGCCTGGCCCCAATGACAGTAACTGTGTGACACGGATTTACCACTCCCATGTAGACACTCCAAAAGATGTGGCTTCCGGTCTTATTGGACCAATTCTGACTTGTAAAAGAGGTAACATATTTTTTCAAATCTCATTGTAGCAATAGAACCAGAATAAGCGGGATCTCCCTCGCTCTCCTAGTGGAATTTTTCTATCAAATGAGCTCCCTTTTCCTGCTTTGACCTTGATTCTCCAGTCGAGAAAGTAAAGCTGCCCTCTCAGACTCTGAGCACTAGATGGCGATGGTGAGTCCGAGGCCTCAGTTCAAGTTCAGTGACGCAAGTTGGTCACTAGATGGTAGTCAAACCCGGTAAACTTCACTTGGTGCCACCTTTTCACAAAATGACTGACCCCTTTCTCCTACAGAAATATGTTGAATCAGCAGAGTGGAAGAAAGTAGGAAGATGAGAAGCTGTCTGCCTATTCCTTGCATGCTTTGTTCCTTACGGTTCTGTCTGTAGATGTGCAAGATTTTACTTTTATATTTTAAGTTGAATCAGTTAGAATCACCAGTTTATCTCACAGCAAAAATAATTATTGCAAAGAGCAAGTTTTGTTGTTCTTTATGTTTCAGGCACACTGGATGGAGACACCGAAAAAAATATCGACAGGTCTTATGTTTTGATGTTATCTATAACTAATGAAAACAATAGCTGGTATATCGATGAAAACATTAAGAAGTATACTGAATCCGGCAAAGTAAATACTAGTGATCCTGACTTCCAGGAGAGCAATCAGATGCACTGTAAGATTAAAGAAAACTTCCTTATTCATAATATCCTGTGATTCTAACTTCTGTGGTTCTATTTAGTGATTTCCTTTTGTTCAAGTTTGTGTGGTTGAGTCTACATTTTCCAGTTTTTCGCCCAGGGCACACTGGTTGATATGCAAGAATCATCTAGTAAGTCTTGCTGGTTTGCAAAGTGTCGTAGCACATAAAGTTAGGTAGGTGCATATGTCTTCTATAGTCTGATATTGATCAAAAGTGCACGGGAAATACATAGGAAGGATGTAATTTTAAGGTAATAAAATATTATGGAAGAACAAAAACATAACTGACCAGATATTTTACGAAAATGTGTTTCTACATAGGATTTTTCAGAAAAGATGCTCTCGTTATCTCAGTCACCTCTATCCTTGTTCTCTTCCTTCTGGGACTTAGCTTCTTTCTATTCTTTTCTCCTCAGCTGTACTCTCTGCCTTCCAGCTTACCTTCCTCCTCTTTCCTCTAATCTCTGTGCTTCTAACACTTCTGATTATATAGATATATATAGATATATAGATATTGATAGCCTCTTTGTGTGTAAAACATAAATCAAATCCTCTGGTAGATTATGTGTGAGAAGAACGCTGACATGGTGAGGTTTGTGTAATGAGGAAATGTGCAGAATGTACAGCATGTGGTCCTGATCTACCATGTGTGATAGACCAAGGCACATTTGTTTTCTTGGCTTAGTTGGTAGAGCACGTGACTCTTGATAATCGGGGTCGTAAGTTTGAGCCCTGAGTTGGGAGTAGAGTTTACTTAAAAACAGATCAAGTAAAATAAAGTATATGTTGGTTTTCAGCAATAAACGGATACATGTATGGAAATCTGCCCAATCTCACCATGTGCTCAGAGGACAGGGTCAAGTGGTATATTGTTGGCATGGGTGGTGTGCTGGACACACACCCCCTCTATCTGCATGGACAAACTCTGATATCTCGGAATCACAGGAAGGACACCATCACCGTCTTCCCTGCCTCGCTGGAAGATGCCTTCATGGTGGCCAAGGGCCCTGGAGTATGGAAGCTGGGATGCCAGATATATGGTAGGGATTTATTACCTTTAAGTAATATAGGTTCAGAGAACTTTCAAGGTTACAACCCACCACGAATGCCTTATCTTCCAAATGGAGAAACTGATTTCTAGGGAGGTGATGGCATTGCCTTTCGGAAAGTCGGTGAAGGGATTAGAACTGGAACAAAGGTGTCTGACACTTAACTCCATAAAAACGAACCCTTTTAGATATACTAGGATGTTTTGTTTTGTTTTTACAAAAAAAAAAGTTTTGTATTTATTCATTGGTGAGCCTTATGAAAAGCCTGAATGTCATAGCACATATTACCGTTTGTCTGTTTGTTTTTTAGTTGAGAAAACAAGTTTCAAGAAGTTAAAACACTTGCACAAAACCCTATAAGAAGAATTGCCAGGAATTATGTAGGATCAAATGATTCTAACCCAGAACTCAGGAAACCTACATATTTTCATTTATTTACCTCTTCATTCACAGTCTCCATTGAATAACACGATGGCCAGTTATGATGTTATTAATCTTTTCTATTCTTAAATAGGATCAAACTGTACACATAATCTTGCAAATGTTTTGTTTTACCTTTCAATCAAAAAGCATTGTTGTTATTAGAACTGAAGAATTTCACTTTTCTTTTTTTGTACAAAAATGGGGTTTACTTCTCTGATCAAAACCCATCTTTTTCTAAGTCTCATCCTTTGGTTAGCATCATGCTTCAATTAATTACTTAAAGAAGTATTTATCAGGATTTGTTATATGCTGTGGCCTTCCTAGGGCTATGGGAAAGAGAACCCCATGAAGTTCCTGTAACTCAAGGATCAACTTTAATGATTAGAAGTTTCTCACTTAGAGGGGCACCTGGGTGGCTCAGTTGTTTGAGCATCTGATCTCGGCTCAGGTCACAATCTCACAGTTCGTGAGTTCGAGCCCCACATCGGGCTCTGGCTCTGCTGACAGCTCGGAGCCTGGAGGCTGCTTCAGATTCTGTGTCTCTCACTCTCTCTGCCCCTCCCTGGCTCACACTCTATCTCTCTGTTTCTCAAAAATAAATGGAAGTTTAAAGAAATTTAAAAAAAAGTTTCTCACTTAGAAAGGAATATCATTTTCAGGTGAAAATGTACACTCAGCCCCACTCTTCCTAGTTATTTACTTTGCAGACGGTGTCTTCAAGTCAGGTCTGGCCCTCAACTCTGCTGAAAGAATAGGGTTGGCCCTAAGCACAACTGAAGAAATTTCTTAGAGTTCTTTATCTGATTTGATTGACTCTATAGCTTTTCGTGTGTTTAATCAATCTCTGAGTCCTAGGATTGTGTGTGGTTTTAAAATTTTACCTCCACTCTTTTAAAAGTGTTTAAAATTTATTTAAAATTTTACTTTATGTTATTAGTAATTACAAGGATACATGGGTAGACTTTTGCTGGAAAGAAAGGAAGGACGGAAAGGGGAAGGAAAGAGGTGGGGCGAGGATTAGGTGGGAGACAGCAGGCAGAAAGAGTGAAAGTCTAATGTGATGTATGTGGGCCAGCTCGTGCTAGCTCAAGAGGGCTGAGAGTTAAGTCAGCCAACTGGTAAACTCTTGGTAACTTCAGACTTCCCACAGTGGGAGTGTTTAGACCACAAAAATTAGCAAATAGATCAAATGTTGTGTTTTTTGTCTGTAGAGCATTTAAGAATACACCGTTAATCCAACCCTCCCATCACCATCCTTGTCCCTCCCAGACATTACACCCTGGGTACGAATACTTGGAAACCTGTTTCCTATGCATTTTCACATAATGTATATGAACATGTAGAAACAAAAATACATAGCTATATTTTGTGTTTTGTTTGACATAAATAGTTCATATTGCATATAATTTTCTACTATTTGCAATCTTTTCTATGACATTTCTTGAAATTTTCCTATGACATTCCCCATACATCTAACTTATTCTTTTAAATTGTTGTATAGTTTTCCATACTGGGAATGTATCCTGAATTGTTTAACCATTTACCTACTGATTGGCATTTGAATTGCTTCCACTTTTTTGGCTTATCACCAATTTTATAATTTACACATTTTATTTGTATCTTTTATGTATATGCAAATATTTTTCTTAGTTGGCTACCAATAAGTGAAATTATATACTGGAAGGTGTTTAATTTCAACAAATTCTGTCAGATTGCCTTCCAAAAAGTTACCCTAATTTACACTGCCACTGACAGTGCTCTGAAATCAAAGCACAGGACTAATGCCTTCATGGAAATGTTCCTGCCTTGATTTTCTTTCTGCCTGCCAACTAGTTAATCTAATAAATCAACTAATTCATTCGTGACTGATGGTAGTAATTTTATACCCATGAGGAAAGATGTTTTTGGCCAAATAGACTCTCAAATTCTTCTTGGTACACAGGTGCCATCTTCTTCTAGGGTTTGGTCCAATGGTGATTATTATTCTTTGGTAATATATGTTCCTCTAACATTCATCTTTGCATCCTGCTTTTTGTACTTGCTTCATACATTTTAGGTTTTTACACAGAGTCTGGAAGTAAAATGCCTTGAGTTTCTCAAAAAAGGAGACGTTGCAATGTTATTGACTAAAATACAAAATATATATGGAATAAGACAAATGTTTTAATAACATTCTCTACTTGGGTTTACTGTTTTTCAGATAGCATGCAGGCCTTTTTCAATGTAATGAATTGCCACAAACCTTCAATAGATGTTACTGGGACACGTATTATACGTTACTATATTGCTGCTGAAGAAATTGTTTGGAACTATGCTCCATCTGGTATAAATCTCTTCACTAAAAAAAATTTAACAGCCACTGGAAGGTAATCATTCAGGGATTAAAATATTTATGATTAAATAAAGATAATTGAACTTTTTCATAACCAGCTACTCTTAAAAAGGATTTAAGTAACTTATAATAAAAAGGTACTGATAAAATAAAAGTAGACAAATAATTATATGGGTAATTAGAAAATATTGAGTCGAAGGATCACTACTACACAAAATAGTTCTCTATTTTGCCTGTGCCTTGACAGCCAGTGCAAAGTAAAACATACTTGCTCATTGTTTTTTCTTAGCACTAAATTTTAAAATAGATTTATTATGTATAATTATGAGACATAGTGGATAATGTCATCAATAACAATTTTACAAAGATTCAAAAAGTTGCCATGTATAATTTATACTTTCTTGCTAAGGTCTAAAGGCATAATTAAATAATTTCCTGTGAAATTTTTTTTTAATTCTTTTAAAATTAAGAATTTAATTTCTTAATTAAAAGAAGAAATGAAATTCTTTTTTAAATTATTTTTTAAAAATTCTTTCCTGTGACATTCTTAAGTCACATTTTATAAATATTTGTTATTTAATAACACCTAAGACTATATTATCAGTTGCTTTTTTAATGACCCAAACTAGGACCAAAATACATTACTGTGGCATCAGCATTTAAAAGTACACAAAAAGTCTTTCTGACTTTTATATTTACCAATTCAAAGATTACAGGAGTTTTATTTATTTAAAAAAAGTTTTTTAAGGTTTACTCATTTTTGAGAGACAGAGTGACAGAACATGAGAAGGAGTGGGGCAGAGAAAGAGGGAGACACAGAATCTGAAGCAGATTCCAGGCTCTGAGCTGTCAGCACAGAGCCTGACGTGGGGCTCAAACTCATGAACCACGAGATCATGACCTGAGCTGAAGTTGGATGCTCAACCAACTGAACCACCTAGGCACCCCAAAGATTATAGGAGTTTTAACCCTTCTGGTCTGTTGAATGAGTTATATGTCAGAAAATATCAAGTTCTAAAGCCACCAAGAAATATTTCCCATTATATTTATTTTTCTCCAATGTGCTTACAGAAAATTTGAGAAAACTAAGAATGTTATATCAAGTGAATATTTTTTGTTACATTTTAAATGCTCATCAACAAATTACTCAATCTGTGTAATGGAAATTTTATATTAATTGTTAGGAAGATATCTGGGTTTAGAGAAAAAATTAGATTCAGAGTTAGGTCCAACTCTCATTATATATTAACTAAAATAGGTATGAATTAGTAGATTTCTTTTTTTTTTTTTTTTTCAGCTTGCTTGATCGTCCTGGCTATGAAATTCTCTGATGTCTTAGTATGACAAGTCACTACTTCACTGCTAGGGAATACTTTTTCTCAGGGGACCCAACTTAATTTTATCATAATAACATTTAAAAATAAGAATGACATCTCTCATCTTAATATTCTAGCATCTCTGCACATAGTTGTTTAAAAAGTAGTGTTTGTTACTACCTGACTGAAAAAGAATGTCTTTTATTCCAGTAGAAAGTGTGAACTACCAGGTAGACAAAAATACCCATGCATAGATAAAAGGCTGAAAAGAAATCCATGGAAAATGTTGACAGTGATTATATGTAGATAATGGGATTATGAAGATTTTAAAAATTTTCATTGTATTTCTTCTCATTTTTCAAATTTTCTAAAATTAACATGTGTTGCTTTTATAAATAAATTGCAAGTACTTTAAACCAGATACATGTAGATTCTTACTTTCTTTTCACATGATCACTGTTAATTTGAAAGGTCTTTGTGTATCTATTTTCTCTGCACAGTGAATCCCAGGTATATTTTGAAAAAAGCCCAACCAGAATTGGAGGATCTTACAAAAAAATAGTTTACCGTGAATACACAGATGCTTCCTTCCGAACACAGAAGGCAAGAGAAAAGCACCTTGGAATCCTTGGTAAAATTCTATTCATAGTTTGCAGGGTTATAAACACTGTTTGTACATATTCTGTGCAATCAAAATAGAAATTTTAGCTGTCATCTTATAACCTTATGAAAACAATACATTCTGATTCATGCAATTCTAAACTATATTCTTTTGTTTCTATACATCCAATAAGTTAATATATTCATATGATCCAAAGTGACTTTCTAAAAAGACCCTGCATCATCTAGAGCTCTTGAAGTTGGAAGCGTTTCTGGTTCATGACATCATCTCTTTAATTTGTTCCTAAAAGAAACTTACTCAAGTAACATACCTGACAATTGTGTTTGTGAAAACCGAGGACAGCTACTAATTCTGTTGGTTTCTAGGCCCTGTCATTAAGGCAGAAGTGGGACAGACGATCAAGATCACTTTTTATAACAATGCTTCCCTGCCACTCAGCATTCATCCTCATGGACTACGTTACAACAAGAGCAACGAGGGCTCATTCTACGAAACACCTGGGGGAGGTAAGTATAGCTCAAGGGAGGTCCAAGCAAGCCATACTGCAGTAGAATGTCATTTGGAAAATAAAACTCCTCCTGGGCTCCTGGGTGCCTCAGTTGGTTGAGCCTCGAACTTTTGATTTCTGCTAGGGTCTTGAGATTGAGCCCCGCAGCAGGCTCTGCACTGAGCATGGAGCCTGCTTGGGATTCTTTCTCTCTCTCTCTCTCTCTCTCTCTCTGCCCCTCTGCTCACTCACACAAGTGCGTGTGCACGTGCACTCTCTCTCAAGTAAATTTGAAAAATAAGATAAAAAGAAAAGAAAAATTTTCGTGAAATCATTATGAGCCCACTTTTCACATCGTAACAGCTCTGTGTCCTTATTATGGCAGTAATCCATCCCTAACACCTTTCACCTGCCACCCAAGGTGCTATGAGGTGAGCAAGATATAGTCTTTGCTCACAGAGATCTCACAGTCTAGTCCAGGGTCCTTCTGGTGTTAGGTCCTATTTCACAAATATTTATTTCTTACTAGGTATCCCTCCACCCTCCTCACATGTAAATCCTGGCATGACATTTGTCTATACATGGGAAGTTCCAAGAGATGTAGGTCCTACCTCCATGGATCCCAACTGCCTGACTTGGTTATACTATTCCTCAGTAAATATGACAATAGACATCAACACTGGCCTTGTAGGGCCTCTTGTTGTGTGCAGAAATGGAAGTCTCGGAGAGGACGGCAAACAGGTGTGTCACGGAATTATGTCTGGATATGCCTTGGTGAGAGGTTGCTTGAGACAGAACTGCAGGGGAAAAGCAATGTGGCAATCAACAGTTTCAATTTCTTCTGTGTGCTGATTCTCCCAATTCTATCCTTTTCTTAACTCCAGACCTGTATCTTCCCCTACCCGATGAACACCCACCCTACCATGTTCCAGATACCTCTAATTCCACTTGACTGTTTTAACTCTTTATCTCACTCTGGACAACCACTACCTGCCCCTCTCTCCTGTAAATCAGCCTTTTTTCCTCTACTCTGTCTCTTAGTTAATGACATCACCCAGCCCAGGACTTCCATCAACAACTCCTTTCTCACCTTCAGTATTAGTCACCAAACTCCCAATACCCCTGCCTTTTTGGAGGCACCATCTCCTCTTTCTGAATTTCTTTAACCTCCTGACTCCTGTTTCCACTCTCATTCTGCTTCAAATTAGCTCCACAACCCTTCCTTCCAAATCCAGCTATAGCAGTCTCCACACGAAAAATCATTCTATAGTTTGTTGCCTCAGAAGTCAACATACGAGGCCCTGTTGATCCCTCCAAATCCATGCCTCCTTCCCTGCCACCTGCACACACAATTCTGGCTCCACTGCAAAATTAGCTTGCTAGTTCCTGGGGAAGAGAGTCTAATTCACATCTCTTTGATTTTGCCCTCTTCCTTTACCTGCTGAAACGGGAGACATTTTTAAAACTCAGACTGAAGGTCTCTTCCTGCCCTTCACACAATATTCACTAACTAATGCACTAATTCACTGCAGGTTACCATAGTTCCTTGTGTATGTTTCTGTTGGAACATTTATCTATGCAATTATGTTTACTGGATTTTCTGTCCCACTAGACTATAACTTTCTTGAAATCATAACAAGGTTTTATTAATTTTTTTGGAACAACCACAGCCCCTCTCTGACATTGTAGCAGGTGCTCAATAAATGCTTGCGGAATGAATTTCCTTTGTTCCTCACTCAAAGTGAACTAATATCCAATTTCTTTTTTGCATTTTTCTGCATTTTTTATTGTATTATCTTCTCTTATAATTTATAAGGTAATAAAGCCTAATAAATCCCTCCAAATAAATATATGTATAATTGAATGTATATTTTACTTAAAAATGAGACTATATATTAATAGGCATCCACATAATGAAAGTGTTTCAAGTCTCATAATTCTTACCATACATATAATTTTTCTATTTATACAAAAATATAAATATGTGTACAAATTTAATTTCTTCATAAATGCTAAGAATGCAGACTTCTTCATAAACTTCATAAACTTCTTCATAAATGCTAATTCAGACATTCCAGAATTGAAAACATTTTACTTACTTTCTACAAAGCATCTCATGAAAAGCCACTATACACATCTATGATTACACAGTTTAATTTTATGAAGTTCAGATGTAGGGCTTTATAAGTTCAGAGAAAAAGCTTTAAATGCAAATAGCTGTAGATAATTCTCAACTTCTTAGTTCTGTGATAAATCCATTCACTGGGATTCATGCTTTTATATAAAATGTCCATAAGTGGATTTTTTCAGAAGTATACAAATCCCTTTATATAGGATATCCTATGTACAGATCAACTATTTGACTAGACTTTGTATATAGACTATATTTCACATCTATTCCTTTTTCTATTCTCATCCACAGAAGGGAAAAGACAAAGAGTTTTACCTGCTCGCCACAATATTTGATGAAAATAAAAGCTATCTCTTAGATGAAAATATCAGAACATTCACTACAGAGCCTGAAAATGTGGATAAAGAGGATCCAGACTTCCAAGAGTCTAACCAGATGCACTGTAAGGGAACATTCAGTTTATAAGACAAATGTATTAAGAGTTGTTTAATTTCATTGAGCCTAAAGGATTATGGATTGTTTAAGAGAGACAAACTTTTTCCCCCCAGAGTTTTGGCTACTATGTTTCATGTTTCTTTTAAAGTTAATTTCCCCACAAAAATATTAACTATTAAAATGATTATGTTAAATTCAATTTACTAAATATTTAACAATGCCTTTTTGGTGCACTATATTGTTTAGCTATTACTAGATGTGAGACAGAAAATTCATGTATTTTTCTACTGCCAAATTAGTGGTATAGGTGGGTGGAATGTTTATTGAATTGGTTAGTTAGTTGATTGGTTGGTTGGTTGGTTGGTTGGTTGGTTGGTTTTTGAAGACTGCAGGTATAGGGGGAAAGGACTGGTCTAGAATCTAGAGATGTAGACTCTGATCTTAACTGCTCTCAATATTAGCTTAATGACACTGGACAAATAATCGCCTCTTTGGCAATAGTTGCCTTAAGTCTAAAAGAAGGGGTTTAACTCAATCTTGAGATTCTTACATGAATGAGCTGCTTTATGATTAGTCCTTCACTGAGTTTCAAGAGATGGCAAGTTACAATAAGTTAAATATTCTTTTCTTTGTCACAAATGTCTTGTAGCCATAAATGGATACATGTACGGAAATCTGCCTGGACTGGATATGTGCTTAGGAGACAACATTTCATGGCATGTTCTTAGTGTGGGATCAGAAAAAGACTTACATGGAATATATTTTTCAGGAAATACCTTCACTTCCTTAGGATCAAGGGATGACACCATCCCTCTGTTTCCCCACATTTCCCAGACACTTTCTATGACACCAGATTCCTTAGGTAAGTAGTGGATATTCTCTTTCAGACAGAAACATGTCCAAATTTTGAAAAACAGTGTCTTTATATGAAGTGAATATTGTTTGTACAGAAAAAAATGAACGTATACAAATGCTTAAAAAACCTTTCCCCTGCTCCATTTAATTTATAGGAGCAGTAGTATATCATTTTCCAGGACATAAAAATAGCCTTCACCCCTCTCAGTTTTCTCTTCTTGGGTGCCAGACTCCTCCTCAAAATCAACCCACACTCCTCAAAAGCAATGAAGATGCCTTGAAGAATTTGAACTTGTTTTCATTCTATTCTATTCTCCATTTCTTACTCTTCTGTGCATTTGTTTCCCAGGCCTCCCTTCTGTTCCTGTCTTCTCTCTGCCTTTGCTCTGTAGGGAAATGTTTTCACTTCAGTGAGGTTGATTGTTGACGGCAAAAAAAAAAATTTTTTTTAATAATTTTTTTTTCGTTTATTTTTGAGACAGAGAGAGACAGAGCATGAATGGGGGAGGGTCAGAGAGAGGGAGACACAGAATCTGAAGCAGGCTCCAGGCTCTGAGCTGTCAGCACAGAGCCCAACGCGGGGCTCGAACTCACGGACTGCGAGATCATGACCTGAGCCGAAGTCGGATGCTCAACCGAGTGAGCCACCCAGGCGCCCCCAAAAATTTTTTAAAAGTCACCCCATATCAGAAAGTTGTTAGGGGTGTCATGGCCGACCCTTGATCATCCTATGGAATAATGCTAATTTCACTCTTGAGCTCCCCCCTGCCCCTCTCTGCCTCACCCAGGATTCTCATTCCTCTTTACACTGTTCTGCCTTCTTCTTTAATCCATAGCTCTTATCAGCTTCCAACTCCATCAAAGTTACCTGCTGTGTTTATTGCTTACCACCCTCCCAGCAAAATAAACCCTAAGGACAAGGATTTTTAACTGTTTTGTTCATTGATGTTTAGAACTATGCCTGGCATCAAGATAAATAAGTATCTGTGAAATTAATGGAAAACAAATAAGTGGACTGTTTTACTATATTACGTTTGCGGGTCTATATCCTATAGATGACTTCACAGAGAAATCTGAACGCAGAGCTTTACCCACTCATTTCTTACTTGCCTCTAGGAACTTTTAATGTGGTTTGCATGACAACAGAGCACTACCTAGGAGGCATGAAACATAAATACCACGTGAGGCAGTGTTCGGAGGCAAACCCTGATCAAACACAGTATGAGGAAGAGAAAACCATTTATATCGCAGCCAAGGAAACTGAGTGGGATTATTCTCCCAGCAGGAAGTGGGAGAAACAACTGCAGCATTTACAAGGAGAGAAGTATGGCCCTAACCCAGAAGGGTTCATTCTGGAGTCCCCCAACCTTACTTTTTCTGTCTCACACATGTGCGTGTGTGTGCATGCATTGTGTGTTTGTCTGGTGTGCCTTGTGCGTATGGTGTGCATGTGTGTGACAGGTGTGTGTGCGTGGTATGTGTGAGGCGTGCATGTGCTTAGGATGTGTTCCACTGCAAATAACTTCACAGACTATCCGTGTGTCATTCCTTCAATTATAAGTAGCTTCAAGTCCTCCTAAATATCTGCATCACTTACTTCTTTCTATGCTCTGTTTCTTCCTGTCTTTCTTTTCACTTCTTGCTTCCAATCTTCCTCAGGTGTGTTACCATCCATGACACCACACTGAGGTGTCATAAACATAACTTCAACTACATTTAACCTTTGGCAGATTTTCTTTTTGTCTTCGTTTGTTTCTGTCAATCTCTCTTCTTTTGGGAACCTCAAACTGAAGATTCTCATTTTGTGTGTGTGTGTGTGTGTGTGTGTGTGTGTGTGTAAAATTTGATTTCTTTCTCTGACTTTCACTTACACTATTTATTCATTTATCAAAACTAAAATTTCATCCTGAAAATATGTTTTGAAGTACATAGTGAATAACCAACAACCTTACCAGAGGTAATTTTTTTTTTAAGGAGAATTACTTTCCATGATAAAGTAGCCTCTAGACATTAATCAGTTGTGCTAGTTCAATAAGGAGTCCTTCCACATGAGAATTTGTCTACTTTAATGGTTAAATTAACTAGCTTTGTGTGATTTTTGTTTTTGTTTCTATTTCCATAAAGCAAAACAAACATATATTTGGATAAAATATATCTTGGGTCCAAATACAAGAAAGTCATATACCGTCAGTATGATGATATCACATTTACGAATCAAACAAAAAGAAGTGAAGATGAAAAACATCTGGATATACTAGGTATTGACACATAAGATTGGTCTTCAGGTTTTTCTTCTTGTCTTCAGCCACTAGAGACTGTTGCAAATGTGAGGATATTGTCAACCTCCACCTTTACAGAGGAAAGTGCCTATAATTCAAACTCTAATTTGTTGATAGGCAGTTTTTTAATCAAGCAAATTGATTCAAGTGCTGTTTCACAGAAAATGAAGAGACCCATAGAAAATTAATGTGGTCAGTTTCAGATTACCTGACTTCTTACCCTGAGAACCCAAGAATTCTAGAGAGACCTTATAAGTAGCATTAGGGATCATTTCACTGATACTAAACTGAAGCCCAGAAGCCCTACAATAGTGAGGAAGGGACCTCTTTGTTTAAGTGTTTAACTTAAACACTTAAAGTGTTAATATTTAGTTTCATCTTCTGTCCAAGAGTGAGGAAAATTACAGCCCTTTCTTCTACCCTTGACAGGTAAGCTAAGGAAATTATAAGTCATCCCAATGCATGTACATGTAATATCTCCCAAAGTCACACAGCATTTCCAGAGGTCACATGATGTTTTCATATGTCCAAAGACATTTCCATATGTTGCACAGTATTTCCAAAAGTCACATGGCATTTCCATATGCCCAAATTTTATTTGGGTCTTGATATCTGTGTGACTGTCTATTGGAGGCTATTTTCTGGTGTGGGACCCTGAGAAGATGGATTTACATGCAGTTATAGAAACTATTACTGTTCTTGGCTCCTCATTGGCCTCATGAACTTCCCTCTTTGTGACCCCAAGAAAGAGGTCTATGCTATCCAGTTCCTACTGCTATTGGGTGGGCTCCTATCTTTAGTAATAGCAGGTTGTTAGTTTTCACTAGGATTCTGGCTGAGTGCATCAAGATAAATAACATAATGTGACCCTCTAGATTCCATTATTATTTATACAAAAAAGGAAAAAACTTTATGGAAAAGAGAAAACAAGCATAGTGTTTGAGAAAGTGGGATGGCCATGGGGACAAAGAAAGGATGTCCCTAGGTGCCATCTAGTGTCCACCAGGTATCTTCAGGGCCCTGATTTCAGTAATTATAGCACAAGTTTGAAGAGAATTCTTACCACTTAGTTCATCTCAAAACCAGAATTTTTAGTCACTGATATAATCTGCTCTAAATAGAAAGATTTAAAAGAAATTTTTTACCTCCAGTTCTTGACCTGGATGGAAGGGAGAGAGAGTAAAATGAAGGGATCTTCAGTCTGTGAGAAAAGAAATCACCCTTGGTCAATAAAAAGGCCTTCCAGCTCCTCCTAATTCTCCACTAAAGGGGGAAAGAATAAAAGGTTTCAATGATAAGGTTGGTCAAGAAAGAATATAAAAGATTTCACTTCTAAATTGTGTGTTTTTGTAGGCATTAACTGATGCTCACCAAAATAAGTTTTCTAGAGACTTAAATTTTCCAGGCAAAAACATGTTTCATAAATCAGCAATGATCCGTTTGTTGAAAGTGTGTTTTATTTGGCTGCGTGTTAAGGAAAAAGGATAAAAATAAGTCACTGTATAAATACTTAAGGGGACAGATGACTCATAATTTAAAATAAATAACAATTTATTGTAACATTATAACATTTTCCTTTTTATATTCCCTAGGTCCTATAATATTTCTCACTCCTGGTCAAAAACTCCGAATTATCTTTAAAAATGAAGCCTCAAGACCATATTCAATTCATGCTCATGGAGTGAAAACAAACTATTCCACTGTTGTTCCAACACAACCAGGTAACTGCTTTGGGAGAAAGAACAGTTTCAAAGCTTTTATGCAGGACTATATGCTAATGTTCTTTCTTAAATACTGGTGTCGTTCTAGATGAGAGAGACCAGTGAACTAGTAACAAGATTCTAAAGGAGTTTAGGAGCAAGTTCCTTTCACAAGTCTTGAGTTGGCTTCCAGGATGGGTGCCATGGGCAAAACTCCCCAGTTTACACAATTCTGTCCTAGAACCACCTTCCTTCCCAGCTCCCCACCAGTCTAGCTGCCAGGTGTTCTCATTCTATGCTCCACCTCTCCAATTCAATTGCTAAAGTAGGAGTTGAATATAAGATGTAGTGTGTGAAGGAGGGGGCAAGGGAGAGAATTGAACCACTAAGAGGAAGTAATGAACCTCATGTGCTAACGTTTCTAAGGCATCATCACTATACAGCATGCCATTCCATATGCCTCATACAAAAACAAATGCTTTTTAATATAAATGCCCAAGGAGCAGACTCTGAAATGAAAATTTGTGTGCAGATAGTGCTCTTGGGATCAAAGGCAATGGAGAGAAAGAGAAGGAAACAGAATTGGGTAGGGGGAGAGGTTAGGCAGAGATGCAGCCTCAACAGAAATCACAGCCAACCCAGAAGTTCTGAAGATAGGGTGGCATTCAGCTGTCCTGAGGTAGGGTGAGAAAACTGGGCCTTTCTGTCCCTGCATCTGTCATTGCATGCAAGGTTGGGTGAGGTCTATCCAAGTCTATCCTGAAGGGGGTAGACAGCCTGTGGAGCAAATGTTCCTTCATTCTTAAAGGCGATCTGAGTGGGGCATCTGGAGTGTCTACCATATTTGCCGACCAAAACAAGTAATTCTGGGAATTGAAGGTATCACCTAAAGAGCCAAATTCAGAAAGGGAAGATATGTGGGACAGAGGGATGAAAGACAGATTTTGATGGCGGGTGGAATATTCCCTTTTGATTTTAAAAAAGAGATGATCCCATAGTGGTGTCAACATGAATCTCCTATTAAGGGAGTTCGCAAGTCAGCACTCTTCTCATTAGTCAGAGAAGGATCACATTACCTACTTTCCACAAACACTTATGAGTACCTGCTGTGCCCAGGCACTGTGTGGTACTTTGGAAGGGGAGGGTTGGTACTAAGTAGATTGATTGTTAGCAATTTGGGAGCAGGGAGGCTAGGGATAGGAGTGGACGTGCTTGGGAAAATTAATTTAAGCCTCTGGAAGTGGCAGATGCAAGATCATTCAACAAGGGGCAGGGGTGGGAAGAGAGATCCAAAAGAACTTTGCTGAAATAGGCAAGAATATAGGATTCAGAGTCAGTAGGGCTAATGCAAATGCTTTGGGAGCAGGGAAGAGCCACATTTCATCTATAAATTGGAAGGTTCAGAGCTGGAATTCAGAACAAGTCCGTCACCTTTCAAACCCCGAGTTATCTTCACTATGGTAAATATTTGCAGAATGAATGAGTTAGATATTTAATGACTGCTATTTTTCAATGACAAAATCATTATAAGGTTTTGCTTCAGTAACCCTGAGACTGTAATGGCTAGCAGTGATGGTTATATCAACTTCACCCTGTGGCCCAAGTAATGCAACACCAATGGCTTCATTTTGCATCATCTTGTCTAATCCCTAAATTCCCATTTTATGTGCATGAGAAAACAGAAGCTCAGAAAGTGTAAACACATTGGCTAAGACCAAAAAGAACAGTAGACCCAGGAGTAGAAAACTCGGACTACACTGCCTAATATTTGTATAGCTTTAGGGTTTGCTCATTATCTGGGTTCCCATAAAAACATATGCTTTAAAAGATTCTGTTTATATACACTGTATTTGTCTGTTTTAGGAGAGATCCAAACATACATTTGGCAGATTCCTGAAAGAGCTGGTCCTGCCTCAGAAGACTTTGAGTGCATACCTTGGTTTTACTATTCAACTGTGGATGTGGTTAAGGTAAACTTTAAATCAGGTCGTGCTTTTCCTCCTATCTCCTCTTAGAAATTATAATGGAAGAAAGAAGGAATTTGTGTTAAAAAAAAAATCTTAGTTCTATGTAATCTTTCTTTTTAAGTAACCTAAATGCTGCTCAGCTTTTATTCTACATAGGTTTGCATTTTTCACGAGCAAAATCATTGCATTATGATTACTTAGATTCGTGATACTTTCTGAAATGCCACTGTGAGTTGAAAATATAATAATATCCTCCTCTTTGTTTCATTGGCTAGGATTTGGATTACAGAAAACAAAGTATGGAATTTAAAATTCTCTGATTTAATGAGAAATAGACACATACACATGTATATTTTTTTAAAACCATCAACTCTGGAGTTCAGTTTATTTGCATTTAACAACAACAACAAAAGTTTCCTCTCCAAACTTTTAGTTATTTTGGCCCTCTCTCTGCCTAGCACAAGAATCTACGCAGACATTCAACCCAAAACCAAAATGAGTATAAACAAACCAAGGCTCCCAGCTGAAAGTGGCTGTGGGGGCAGAGGCATCACAGGAGAAAGGATCCAAGACCTTTATACTGCCAACCAACTCCAATGCCAAGAAATTCTAATTAAAATCAAAGCTCTGGGTTTTGTTTTTGTGTTTTTTTTTTAATTAAAATTTCAAAAATAGAGCTACATCCACTGAGGAATGTGTCTGAAATCCCTTTTAGGAATTAGCTATTCTCTTTAGACTTCAACTCGAATGAGTGGGATGACAATTTTTCCTTAATCAAGGATTTAACATGTCAAACATTTTACTCTTTACTCTCAGGCTTAGAATCCTAATAACTAAAAACTCAGCATCTGACCTCACTAGAACTAACCTTTGATTCTACTCGTTTCACTGGTTGGGGGAAATTTTTAGTTCTGGGCACAGTTAATAATCTTGCTTTCCCTCTTCAGGATCTTAACAGTGGACTGGTAGGTCCTTTGATAGTATGTCGCAAAAACGCCAATGCCACCTTAGTTCACCGTGTTCTCCACTTCATGATTTTTGACGAGAACAGATCCTGGTACTTTGAAGAAAACATCAATACCTATTCTTCAGAACCAAACAAAGTAGACAGGAATGATGAAACTTTTTACCTCAGCAACCAAATGCACGGTAATGTCCACTCACTGACTCATCATCTGTGGTCCATAGGTTGTTTTCCACAAAGGAACAAATGAAGGTTCACATTTGTCAAACTCAGCACCTCAGAGAAGATAGTCACATAGAGCTGTTGTGCAGATCATGTGGACCAGGGGTTGGCAAACTATTTTTCAGAAACGGCCAGATAGTAAAGAATTTAAGCTTGGAAACTGTACAGTCTCTACCATAAGCTATTTTCTACTCTGCCATGGAGCACAGAGTTACCCGTAGACAGGATGTCAACAAATGGATGTGGCTATGAGCCAACAAAACTTCATTTATGGACCCTGAAATTTGTATTTCATATAATTTTCCCATGTCAGGAAATATTCTTTTTTGTTTTTGTTTTCAACCATTTAGAACTTTAAACCTATTACTCATGGGCCATAGAAAAACAGGCAGTGAGTGGGCTGGATCTGGCCTAAGGGCTGTAGACTTAACAGCGTGGTAAATTCCAGTGCCTCTGGAGCCATGTGGGCGGGTGATGTAAAACCAAGAATACCAGTTATAATTTCTGAAGGGCTTTACTACCCACATTTCTAAGTATTTTACTGGGATGAACACAAGTAGAGGTGGGGCTTGAGGCACACTGGAGAGCACATGGCCCCACCTGATTTTCCCACCAGGCAGAACTTTCAAACACCCCACGCTCATCAACCAAAATTCTTCTATAGTTTGGTTATGATTAGGCATGTCCAGTTTATGTCTTCCCTCCCATCTAGAATCATAGTAATGAGACAATTATTCAAATAAAAAGCACATACACAATCTCAATCACAGTCATACTCAGACTTCTGGTCCCAGTCCTTCCACCTGAGGAAACTAGGGGGTATGACTAGATAAGGGATCGTCAAGTAAGGCAAACCCAAATGTGATCTTTTTCAATTTCTTCATCCCCCCGACCCCAAACATATATAGAAAATTTAAAATTAACTCAAGGACTGCATCCTTGCTACCCATAATCGTTTAATAAGCCTCATAGAGGGCTTGGAGTTCCCTACTGAGTGCTAAGGAGATACAAAGGCCCATAAGATGAGGCATCTTCTTTCGAGTTGTTCACAGCACAGGGGCAGCAGACTTGTGCATTGTTACAACGCAAGCCTGACCTTGGGGGGATGCTGAAACAGAAATATAAACACAGTGCAGTGTTTTAAATTCCAATTTGGAAGAAAGGCTTCATGAAAGGGAGGGGACTTTCTAGTTGAGTATTTAAAGATGCACGGGAGTCTGTTGAGTAGAAAGGCAGGGGAATGACATTCTGTGTAGATGGAAGAATAGGAACTAAGAAAGAAAGAAAAGAGAAAGCCAACAGGATTGTGCAAGACCTTGAATAGCCTGTTAAGAATTTAGACTCCATCTAAACTGGGGTTTCTCAAGCTTGCCACTATTCATATTTTCTGTCTGATAACTATTGGGGGTGCTCTCCTGTGTATCATAAGATGTTTAGCAGCATCCATACCCTTTGCCCCTGGGAAGCCAGTAACACCTTCCCGCAAGTTGTGCAACACAAAATGTCCCCAGACATTGCCAAATGTTCCCTGCAGGACAAAATCCTCTTAAGAACCACTGTGCTAAAGGCAGCAAGGGCACTGAGTGAGGGAACAATAGAAATAGTTGTGTACCACAGGGACAGCTCTGGCAGTCAGCTAGGAGTGTGTGTTCCAGGTATAGTCCACGGAATAGCAGCATCAGCATCACTTGGGAGCTTGTTAGAAATGCAGAATTTCAAGCTAAACAGACCTAGTAAATCATAATCTGAATTTTAACAAGATAGGCCAGGCCACATACACATTAAAGTCTGAGAAGCACTGTCTAAAGCAGAGTCTCCTAGTTGTTTCTAGAATATCCCTCCATCAGCTAAAAGGATTAGAACCCAACCTCCATAGATATATGGTTATAAATTATGTATTTGTACCTTTGTATTAATGCATTTTTGGCATTTCAAAAGATGAACACAAAATAGAAGGGTAAAAAAGGAGGATATATTTATAAAACACATATAACTAAATTAATATTTTCTTCCTATTACCCTTTGGAAACCACACCTATAGAGGATTAGACAGAGGGAAAGACGAAAGGCCTGGACCTCAGTCAATGGACATTCTAGTCATACCAGTGACAGATCACAAAAGTCTGACTTGGAGCAGTTAAAGAGGAACACACTCAATTTCAAAGCATCTTGTGATCATCTTAAATATACTTTAAATATGTAGACATCTTTAAGTATCCATCAATTCAAGTATTCTTAGTTGTGAAATATTCTAGTTCAACCTAATTATGTTAAAGCAAAGTCAATGCCTCATTTCTTCAGGCAAGGAAAACTCTAGAGTTAGACTTATCCATGAATGGATGGCTTGGTCACATTTAACAGCTTCCTTAGGCTGACTTTAAAGTCCTCATGGCCTCTGAAAACATCCGTGATACTTCTATGAGGTGTTTTTAAAAGAAGCCTACATTATTTAAAACCTTTGTTGAATATAATAAATTGTGTCCCTCCACAGCAATTAATGGAAGAATGTATGGAAACAACCAAGGTCTGACGTTCCATGTTGGGGATGAAGTGAATTGGTATCTGATTGGCATGGGGAGTGAATTTGACCTGCACACGGTTCACTTTCATGGCCACAGCTTTGAATACACGGTAAGAATCCTGGACAGCTTCGTTTAATTATTGTGGTGTCTGGTAAAGTAGTCATTGGGGCAGCATGGCAGGATAACAGGACTAGAAAGGAAATGACTAAGCCAGAACTGAAATTCAATATCTACAATCTATACTATATCAGGTGCATGTAAATAATTATACATTCAGCTCTTTGTGCCCTACGAACACTCAATAAATGCTTGTGAATGCATGACGTGCCTTTATTACTCTAATCTGGTGTCACTTGTTAGGTAAATAAGACTTCTATAATCACCTTTAGTTTCACCCTTTATATCCCAACTTTTTTTTCAAACCCTCAGTAACATAAAAGAAAAACACTTTGAACACTCATACACATCTTATCATATTTTCTCTCTCTCTCTCTCTTAGTTTTCTGAACCAAACTTCAGAGCTTGCTTCAGATTCTGTCTCCCTCTCTCTCTTCCCCTCCCTCACTCATACTCTGTCTTTCTCTCTTTCTCTCTCAAAAATAAACATTAAAAAATAAAAGTATCACCTTCCTCTTGTAATTAATAAGTAATGTGTGAAGTGATTTTTTTTATACATATTTTATTCTCCAATCATATTTCACCTTGTAGCTTTAAGAAGGATTCATTGATGATTCTTGCTGGAATCAAATTTTACAGTGGGAGTTACAAATGGTAACTTTCTACATCTATCATTCCTTCACTAAGGTAAATTGCAAACATCACGACTCTTCATCCCTAAATACTAAAGCCATATGCATCCTAATACTAAGGAGAATCTCTGCCCCACCACAATAACACTGTCACGCCTCCAATGTTAACATTAATTCAGTAATATAAGCTAACATATGGTCCATTCAAATATCCCCAATAGTCCCCAATATGCTCTTTATAACTTTTTTTTTTAAACCAGGATCTAATTATTTATACATAGCATTTGGTTGTCATTGTCTTATCTTTCCTAAAAGAAGAGACCTTTATTTTTTTTTCTCAATCCTTCATGCCATTTCATTCTTGGAGGGTCCAGGCCAGTTTTATAAAATGTCCCATATTCTACTTTGGTCTGATGGTTTCCTCATAATTGGATCCATGTTAAACATTCTTGACATGGACACTGCATATGTGATATTATGTGCTTCCCAGGCATCACATCAGGAGGTGCATGATGTCAATAGGTGCTGACACTGATGAGGCTTTTTTGATAACTTTATTATGGTGATGCCTACCCTTTCTCTCCATTTTAAAAGTATTATCTTGGGGCATGGGTATCTCCGTTGGTTAAGCATCTGAACTCAGCTCAGGTCATGATCTCACAGTTCATGGGTTTGAGCCCTGCATCAGGCTCTGTGCTGACAGCTCAGGGCCTGGAGTCTGCTTCGGGTTCTCTGTCTCCCTCTCTCTCTTCCCCTCCCCCACTCACACTCTGTCTTTCTCTCTTTCTCTCTCAAAAATAAACATTAAAAAATAAGAGTATCACCTTCCTCTTGTAATTAATAAGTAATCTGTGAAGTGAATTTTTTTTACATATTTTATTCTCCAACTGTATTTCACCTTGTAGCTTTAAGAAGGATTCATTGATGATTCTTGCTGGAATCGAATTTTACAGTGGGAGTTACAAATGGTAACTACGTCTATCATTCCTTCGGCATTTGTTAAGAAAATAAAAATGTGGAATTAGGTGATAATTGACTTTATGGTAACTTGTTTTTTTATAATTATCTCCGTCTTTTTCTACTTTATGTAGTCTTAGTCTCTTTATATCTGTCAGAATTGCTTTCTCCCACCCCACAAGTCATCCTCTTTACAATTATTTCTTTACTGACCACTTTTGCCTGGCCATTTCTCTAATTTATTACATTTTGAGTTTTACTCTTCCCCTTTGCAGTGTCCAAGTCAGTGTCATGTATTTGCTTAGGGAGAATTTTCTTTAGCTCTTCATCCTTATCTCTTAGATAAATATTAAGGCACAATTGAGGGCTAATTATGCATTTGACACCAGAAACATTTAGTCTAGCCACTTGGCATAACACAGTCCATTTTTTGGCATCGATAAAAGTTTCAGATAAAGCTTTCCTGGATTCCAGATGTGTATTATGTTTGTGGTTTCTTTATTGCTCAGGGCCTGTTAGACTAATTGAACGAATGCGCTTGACTTGATTTGCACAAAGCTTTATTGGTGTGCTGCTTTCTTTTCTGTCCTTTAATGAACAAATGTATTCCTCTCAAACCTATTTGTTTTGGCTTTAAAGCTATTTTTTTTTATTCTGGGGGATTTTATATGACAAAGTAGACAGAATAATATAATGAATTCCTTTACCCACCACCCAGGCTCAACAATCATGACCTTCCTGTACTTCCATCTACATTCCCCATATTTTTGAAGGAAAAGCCTAAGTATTAGGGTTGTTATTCATAACTGTTTATATTAGACACTTTAAAAATTAGAACAAAAGAGAGAGATTTAAGCTCTGGTTATAGTTTTTTTTTTTTTTTTTTTTTTACAGTACATTTGATGTTCAGTTCAGATCAGTTCAGTTCAGCAAATGCCTCTGACATTTCTAGAACCATGCCGAGTGTTGTGTGGATAAGAGGAAATCAAAGAGTTAGCTTTTAGGGGCTAGCTCTACACAAATGATCGTACCATAAGGCATCAAATTAAGTGCAATTTATGGTAACATTCCTCTAATGATAATTAAAGCTAACCTTTATTAGGTGCTTCTTATGTGCCAAATACTATGCTTAGTTCTTTGCATGGATTGCTCATCCAACCTTCAGAGACAGGGACTATTTTGTCACCATTTTATAAGGGAATGAAATGAAGGATTAGCAAGGTAAAGAACTTTCCTATAAACAATAAGTGGTAGAAGTGGGACTTGAACCCTCATCTCTCACTCCAGAGTCCCTCACTCTTTTAAGTTTATTTATTATTTATTTTGAGAAAGGGCATGTGCACAGGAGAGGGGCAGAGTGGGGGGGGTGGGCGCGACAGAGAATCCCAAGCTGTGCTGTCAGCACAGAGCCCAGCCCCATGCTTGATCCAACAACTGTGAGCTCGTGACCTGAGCTTTGAAATCAAGAGCCCATGCTTAACCGACTGAGCTACCCAGGTGCCCCTAGAGTCCCTTATCCATATGCTTCACAAAACTGCTCTTTTCAGAACAATTCTATTAAATTGAAGAAACAAAATGAACAAAGAAAAAAAAGGAAACAAACAAAAAATGAGACTCTTAAACACAGAGAACAACTGGTGTTTGCCGGAGGGGAAATAGTTGGGAGGATAAGGGAAATCAAGGAGATTGAGACTACACGATGAGCACTGAGAAATGTAGAGAATTGTTGAATCACTATATTGTACACCTCAAACTAATATAACACCCTATGTTAATTATACTTGAGTTAAAAAAAAAAGAGACTAATCCTATTACCTAATCCTATTAAAAGAGTAATAATACCACAAAGCTTAGTACCAGCTGCTGTCAGCTCTAGCCATTCACCCTAAACCTATCACAGATTATCACATGTAGCCTTCCCCTCCCTGGAGGTGGAATTTAGTTATTCCAGCATTAATGCAGCCTCTGAGCTTTACTCCCTGGAACTCCTGGGTATAGCAAAGCAGCCCTCTGGAGTTACTCACTTGGTCTTGGAACAGCCAGTCAGTCACCTGTTTCCTAAGAATATGGTCTCCCTTGGTGCCAGGGCTCCAGGTACATAGTGCACACTTACTGGTGCCTAGGACATTGTCCATTCTTAGTTAAAATTGGTTCATATCATTCTCTGCATTTTCTAACATCTTAGAAATGTATCCATGTGACCCATATTGTCACCATAGATGTCAAATTAATCTTCTTAAATAACAATGACTCAGGCCCCCACTTTGCAGCCAGGGGGAGACAGCTTTGCCTCCTTCTTCTCTATTCTCCAATGTCTCCAGGGACTTTTGAGAGCCTAAGTTTCTAGTCACCTCCCACTCTCACTCCCTGCTTCCATTCATCTCCCTTGCCTCTCTCCTCCCTCCTGTGGCTGGTATTTTCTCATCTCTGTGCAGCTCCAGAGTGGGACACATCTCCATTTCCTCTGACTCCCCTTAACAACCACAAAAACTAGGCCATTACGGGTCATAGACTCTTAGTGAAAGTTTAGAGATAGATGAATTCTTTTTTTTCCCCAATACTCCACAATAAAACATTTACCATGTGACATCAGACACCCCTGACTTCAGTCATCCCTCTGCTATGCATCATCGAGAAATACTGGCCCTGCAGCTCTTTCTCTCACCCTCAGGACTTCTTTCCCCACACTCTTCCTCTCCAGACTTGCTTGACATCTGTTCTCTCCTCAAATTATTCCAGACTCCATCTTGAACTGCATTCTTCAACATGCCCCCATCCTTCAAATACCTTTCATTGCATTGTAGAGAGCACTTCATCTCCTTCCTAGGCTCTTCCAAATCCATCCTAATCCAGCCAGGCCAGGCCCCAGGGCTTTATCTTTCAAAATCAAAGTAGCTCACAGAGGAGGTGGTCTCCTAAACATCCGGTTCTCTGCTTAGGAGAAAAAAGAGCCCCTAAGGCCCTTAGTCTTCAGCCCCTGGCCCCAGAAAGCAGATGAGTTCCTCTCCTTCCTGTAGCCCTGAGGTTTCCTGATTAGCTACACCTCAAGGAATGATCATCATGTCACTAATGTCCTTAGTTAGAAATATTTCTGTGAAAACTTTTGGTATTTGTAAGACCAGATGTTGTCTGAAATCTAAAGCATTCTTCTGCAGGAAATGCTGACAAGGTATCTGACACTGATAATGACACGAGGTCCCTTCAGACTGAGATATTTCTCTGTGGCCTGTCCCTGAAATGTTCTCAGACTTGCTTTTCCTCTAAACCCTCAATTGTACTCAGAGGAAAAATGCAATGTCACCTAATGCTTTCCAATTGTCATCTAACAAAGTATATTAGAATTGATCAAATGTGTAAGTGACTAATCTCTTTTATAAGTTATTTAATGGTGTTTTGTCTCCTTATTGAGGATGCGGGACTGTATCGCTCTGATGTTTATGACCTTCCTCCTGGAGTATATCAGACTGTAAAAATGTATCCAAGAGATGTTGGCACCTGGTTATTTCATTGCCATGTTAGTGTTCACATTGAGGCTGGAATGGAAAGCACTTACACTGTAATCAGATGAAAAGGTAAGCCAACTTAATTTGAAGCGATCATATTTAAATAAATTCTATGTTTATATAAGGATATCTTATCCGTTGAACATTTACATGATGTGAAATGCTACTCATTCATTCAAAGGTTACTGTTTTGAGATGACCAAGAAATTGTAGTTTTAACCTCTTCTCAAATTTAGATAACTGTTTCTGATCTGATTAAAGGTACTCTAGAGTTAACTATACTATTTCCAGATTCATGTAATATATGCATAAGGATTTGAACACACACAATTTATAGAAAATTAAACACAAGTGACTATTGAGCTTATAAAGGTATGTAACTTTGCTAATAATCAATATCACTTAAAATTGCATTTAACAACACTAAGATACATTTTTCGAATAAGAAAGTTATTGATATTAGGCTATATATACATATATAGCCTATACTTTGTATAAGTGTGAAGGCTTTTGACAGCTCTTGAAAAAAACTAAATAATTATTATATATTATTTCATATTCCAGTAATACTTTATTTCTTCTCATTCCCATCTTCCCCTTTCTCCAACACATTTTACTAGCAACTTAAGGATTAAAATATTATCTTTGTTTCTGATTTTTCATCAGCTCCTTGGTTACTTAGGCCATTACCCATTGGTCTCTCGATAGAATGATTGTAATATTTCAATGCAGTTACTTCTTAGAACATTATGAAACATTCTTTTCCACAGCATAAATATCCTTCTGATATGAAGATAGTCCATGAGCAGACCTACAGCACCTGAAGAAGAAACACCAGGGATGAAGGAATCTAGAAGGGCCTGATTGAAGACTTTCATGGCAATCTACTAGGGAAACTGGCTGGAAATAAATTTTTTTGGCCAACTTTGTATGTGAGCTGTTTCCTCTTTTTTTTTTTTTTAATTTTTATTTAATTTATTTTTTTTTAATTTACATCTAAGTTAGTTACCATATAGTGCAACAATCATTTCAGGAGTAGATTACTTAATGCCCCTTACCCATTTAGCCCATCCCCCCTCCCACAACCCTTCCAGTAACCCTCTGTTTGTTCTCCATATTTATGAGTCTCTTCTGTTTTGTCCCCCTCCCTGTTTTTATATTATTTTTGCTTCCCTTCCCTTATGTTCATCTGTTTGTATCTTAAAGTCCTCATATGAGTGAAGTCATATGATACTTGTCTTTCTCTGACTGACTAATTTCGCTTAGCATAATGCCCTCTAGTTTCATCCACATAGTTGCAAATGGCAAGATTTCATTCTTTTTGATTGCTGAGTAATACTTCATTGTATATACATACCACATCTTCTTTATCCATTCATCCATTGATGAACATTTGGGCTCTTTCCATACTTTGGCTATTGTTGATAGTGCTACTATAAATATTGGGGTGCATGTGCCCCTTCAAAACAGCACACTTGTATCTCTTGGATAAATACCTAGTAGTGCAATTGCTGGGTCGTAGGGTAGTTCTACTTTTAATTTTTCAAGGAACCTTCATACTGTTTTCCCGAGTACCTGCCCCAGTTTTCATTCCCACCAGCAGGGCAAAAGAGATCCTCTTTCTCCGCATCCTTGCCAACATCTGTGGTTGCCTGGGTTGTTAATGTTAGCCATTCTGATAGGTGTGAGGTGGTATCTCATTGTGCTTTTGATTTGTATTTCCCTGATGATGAGTGATGTGGAGCATTTTCTCATGTGTTGGTTGGCCATCTGGATGTCTTCTTGGGAGAAGTGTCTATTTATGTCTTTTGCCCATTTCTTCACTGGATTATTTGTTTTTTGAGTGTTGAGTTTGATATGTTCTTTATAGATTTTGGATACTAACCCTTTATCTGATATGTCATTTGCAAATACCTTCTCGCATTCTGTCAGTTGCCTTTTAGTTTTGCCTATTGTTTCCTTCACTGTGCAGAAGCTTTTTATTTTGATGAGGTCCCAGTAGTTCATTTTTGCTTTGGCTTCCCTTGCCTCCAGAGACGTGTTGAGTAAGAAGGTGCTGCAGCCAAGGTCACAGAGGTTTTTGCCTGCTTTCTCCTCGAGGATTTTGATGGGTTCCTGTCTTCCATTTAGGTCTTTCATCCATTTTGAGTTTCTTTTTGTGTAAGGTGTAAGAAAGTGGTCCAGGTTTATTTTTCTGCATTATCTCAGAAAATTGCACCACTTGCTGAAAAGATTGTCTTTATTCCATTGGATATTCTTTCCTGCTTTGTCAAAGATTAGTTGGCCATACATTTGTGGGTCCATGTCTGGGTTCTCTATTCTGTTCCATTGATCTGAGTGTCTGTTTTTGTGCCAGTACCATACTGTCTTGATGATTACAGCTTTGTAGTATAGCTTGAAGTCCGGGACTATGATGCCTCCTGCTTTGGTTTCCTTTTTTCAGGATTGCTTTGGCTATTTGGGTCTTTTCTGGTTCCATACAAATTTTAGGATTGTTTGTTCTAGCTCTGTGAAGAATGCTGGTGTTATTTTGATAGGGATTGCATTGAATATGTAGATTGCTTTGGGTAGTATTGACATTTTAACAATATTTGTTCTTCCTATCCAGGGGCATAGAATATTTTTCCTTTTTTGTGTGTGTGTCTTCTTCAATTTCTTTCATAAGCTTTCTATAGTTTTCAGTGTATAGATTTTCCACCTCTTTGGTTAGATTTATTCCTAGGTATTTTATGGTTTTTGGTGCAATTGTAAATGGGATCGATTCCTTGATTTCTCTTTCTGTAGCTTCATTATTGGTGTATAGAAATGCAACCAATTTCTGTACATTGATTTTATATCCTGAAAACTTTGCTGAATTCATGGATCAGGTCTAGTAGTTTTTTGGTGGTATTTATTGCATTTTCTATATTAGAGTATCATGTCATCTGGGAAGGGTGAAAGTTTAACCTCCTCCTGGCCGATTTAGATGCCTTTTATCTCTTTGTGTTTTCTGATTGCTGAGGTAAGACTTCCAATACTATGTTGAATAACAATGGTGAGAGCAAATATCCCTGTCTTGTTCCTGACATTAGGGAGAAAGCTCTCAGTTTTTCCCCATTGAGGATGATATTAGCATTGGGTCTTTCATGTATGGCTTTTATGATCTTGAGGTATGATCCTTCTACCCCTTCTTTCTTAAAAGTTTTTTATCAAGAAAGGATGCTGTATTTTGTTAAATGCTTTCTCTGCATCTATTGAGAGGATCATGTGTTTCTTGTCCTTTGTTTTATTGACGTGAAGAATCACATTGATCGTTTTGTGGATATTGAACCAGCCCTGCATCCCAGGTATAAATTCCACTTGGTTGTGGGATTTTTTTTAATGTATTGTTGGAGCTGGTTGGCTAATATCTTGTTGAGGGTTTTTGCATCCATGTTCATAAGGGAAATTGGTCTATAGTTCTCCTTTTTAGTGGGGTCTTTGTCTGGTTTTGGAATCAAGGTAATGTTGGCTTCATAGAGAGTTTGGAAGTTTTCCTTCCATTTCTGTTTTTTGGAACAGCTTCAAGAGAATAGGTGTTAACTCTTCCTTAAATATTTAGTAGAATTCCCCTGGAAAGCCATCTGGCCCTGGACTCTTGTTTTATGGGAGATTTTTGATTACTAATCGATTTCTTTACTGGTTATGGGTCTGGCCAAATTTTCTCTTTCTTCCTGTTTCAGTTTTGGTAGTGTGTATGTTTCTAGGAATTTGTCCATTTCTTCCAGATTGCCCATTTATTGGCATATAACTGCGCATAGTATTCTCTTATTATTATTTTTATTTCTGCTGTGTTGGTTGTGATCTCTCCTCTTTCATTCTTGTTTTTATTTATTTGGGTCCTTTCTTTTCTCTTTTTGATCAAACTGGCTAGTGGTTTATCAGTTTTGTTAATTCTTTCAAAGAACGAGCTCCTGGTTTCATTAATCTGTTCTGGGTTTGTTCGTTTTTTTGTTTGTTTGTTTGTTTGTTTTTGATAGCATTGATTTCTGCTCTAATCTATTATTTCCTGTCTTCTGCTGGTTTGGGGTTTATTTGCTGTTCTTTTTCCAGATCTTTAAGGTGTAAGGTTAGGTTGTATATCTGTGACCTTTTTCCTTGTTTAGGAAGGCCTGGATTGCTATATACTTCTCTCTTATGACCGCCTTTGTTGCGTCCCAGAGGTTTTGGGCTTTGGTGTTATCATTTTCATTGGCTTCCATGTACTTTTTAATTTCCTCTTTAACTTCTTGATTAGCCCATTCATTATTTTTTTTTTCAACGTTTATTTATTTTTTTGGGGACAGAGACAGAGCATGAACGGGGGAGGGGCAGAGAGAGAGGGAGACACAGAATCGGAAACAGGCTCCAGGCTCTGAGCCATCAGCCCAGAGCCTGACGCGGGGCTCGAACTCACAGACTGCGAGATCGTGACCAGGCTGAAGTAGGACGCTTAACCGACTGCGCCACCCAGGTGCCCCCATTCATTCTTTAGTAGATTGTTCTTTAGTCTCCAATTATTTGCTATCTTTCTAAAATTTTTCTTGTGGTTGCTTTCTAGTTTCATAGTGTTGTGGTCTGAAAATATGCATGGTATGATCTTGATCTTTTTGTACCTGTTGAGGGCTGATTTGTGTCCCAGTATGTGATCTATTCTGGAGAATGTTCCATGTGCACTGGAGAAGAATGTGTACTCTGCTCCTTTAGGATGAAATGATCTGAATATATCTGTTCAGTTCATCTGGTCCAGTGTGTCATTCAAAGCCATTGTTTCCTTGTTGATTTTCTGTTTAGATGATCTGTTCATTGTTGTAAGCAGGGTATTGAAGTCCCCTAATAATATGTTATTATTATCAATGAATTTCTTTATGTTTGTGATTAATTGATGTACGTATTTGGGTGTGCCACATTTGGAGCATAAATGTTTACAATTTTTAGGTTTTCTTGGTGGATAGACCCCTTAATTATGATATAATGCCCTTCTTCATCTCTTGTTATAGTCTTTATTTTAAAGTCTAGATTGTCTGATATAAGTATGGCTACTCCAGCTTTCTTTTGGCGACCATCAACATGAGAGATGGTTCTCCATCCCTTAGTTTCAATCTGAAGGTGTCTTTAGGTCTAAAGTGGGTCTCTTGTAAACAGCATATAGATGGATCTTGTTTTCTTATCCATTCTGTTACCCTATGTCTTTTGATTGGAGCATTTAGTCCATTGATGTTTAGAGTCAGTACTAAAAGATAGGAGTTTATTGCCATTATGTTTCTTGTAGAGTTGGAGTTTCTGATGGTGTTCTCTGGTCCTTTTTAGTCTTTGTTGCTTTTGGTCTTTGTGTGTGTGTGTGTGTGTGTGTGTGTGTTTTCTCCTCTCAGAGTCCCCTTTAAAATTTCTTGCAGGGCTGGTTTAGTGGTCATGAACTCCTTTCAGTTTTATTTGTCTGGGAAACTTTTAATCTCTCCTCCTATTTGGAATGACAGACTTGTTGGAGAAAGAATTCTTGGCTGCATATTTTTCCAGTTCAGCGCATTGAATATATCCTGCCATTACTTTCTGGCCTGCCAAGTTTCTGTGGATAGGTCTGCTGCTAACCTGATCTGTCTTCCCTTGTAGGTTAAGGACTTTTTTCCCCTTGCTGCTTTCATGATTCTTTCCTTGCCTGAGTCTTTTGTGAATTTGACTTATGATATGCCTTGTTGATGGTTGGTTTTTGTCGAATCTTATGGAAGTCCTCTGTGCTTCCTGGATTTTGATGTCTTTGTCTTTCCCCAGGTTAGGAAAGTTTTCTGCTATGATTTGCTCACATAAATTTTCTACCCCTTTTTGTCTCTCTTCATCTTCTGGTACCCCAATGATTCTGATGTTGTTCCTTTCTAATGAGTCACTGATTTCTCTAATTGTTAAATCGTGCTCTTTTGCCTTAGTTTCCCTCTTTTTTATGATTCATTATTCTCCATAATTTTGTCCTCTATATCACTGTTTTGCTGTTCTGCCTCATGCATCCTTGCCACCTTGGCATACATTTGAGATTGCGGCTCAGTTATAGAACTTATTATTTCATTCTGACTAGTTTTTACTTCTTTTATCTCTGCAGAGAGGGATTCTAATCTATTTTCGACCCCAGCTAGTATTCTTATTATCTTGATTCTAAATTCTGGTTCAGACATATTTCTTGTATCTGTGTTGATTAAGTCCCTGGCTGTCATTTTTTCCTGCTCTTTCTTTTGGGGTGAATTCCTTCATTTCATCATTTTGAAGGGAGAAAAGCAATTGAGGTAAAAAAAATTAAAATCAATAAATTAAAAACAACACACACACAATAATCAAATAAATGATGCTAAATTCTAGGTGTGTTTTGTTCTGGTTATTGAAAGGAGTTTGATAGATTACAGAAAAAAAGGGGGGGAAGGAAAATGTTTGAAAATTTGAGAAAATGAATACAGTGAAATGCTATAAAATGAAATGATGGAAGTAAAACAGAATTTGAAAAATTTACAAGGTAAAAAATATAGTAGAAAAAATAAAGAACAATGTTTTTAATAAAAATTTAAAATAAAAATAATTTTTTTTCTTTCTGTATTTAAGAAGAAAAGAAACAAAAGAAAAGAGAATTGAATAGATGGACCAGCAAACAGACTGAAATACAATTGAAATTACATTGGTTTCCCCTTGAAGTCAAACTATGAAACACTTTATAGTCTGTAAACTAAGCAGGTAGAGAGATTTGCGGTGTTCCTGAAGAGCGAGGTTGGCCCAGTTGGGCGGAACTTAGTGTAACGGCTCTGTACTCCACTAGATGGTGGTGCTTAGTTTACTGGGGTGGATTGTTGTGGGACTTGAATGTGTGTTTGTGCATGCGGGGGAGGGGTGAAAGTGGCGTCACCCACCTACCCAGTCTCTAGTATGGGAACTGTGTGCTCTCCCAGACCAGCAATCATGGACCTGTCCTTTGTCTCCAGCTTCTGTACACTTCCCACTTTTACACTATCTGTGACCAAGCTGTCAGGTTGCCAGGTTGCACCTCTCCCCTGAGTTTTATCTCAGATGTGGCTGTTTCCCAACCCCTCACTTCTGAGGGACTGTGGCTTTGACCTGCTCAGACCTTCTGCGGGAGGGTCTCAGTTAATAATGCCCGAGTGCTGGCTCCATCCAGGAACGTTGGTGGGACCATGCTGTTGCCGATGCCCAGAGACTGTGGTTGGGTGCCAGCCCACTACAGAAAAAATTCACGTGATCATGTAGCAGCAGTGTTTCAGAGATTATGAAAATCACAACACACATCTGGTGCCAGGCTTCCCCCTAATGACCTTGTTCCAGCACCAGTGAATGTGGTTGTTCTCTGGGGTCTGCTGGGAACAGGTGGCCACACAACCTCTACCAAATGTCCTTCCAGCAGGGGAACTGCTTCTCCCCATGTGGCCCGAGAACCTCCTGGACCCACTCTGCTCCTGCGGATTCGCCCTTCCCACCAGAGGACCACCAGGTATTGAGCTGTAGTTTCAGACTCTGCGCTCCCCCTGTTCATAGAGTCTTAATGGAATTTAAGCCCTCTCTTTTCTCCTTTCTCCCTTTTTAGTTCAATCCCTGCGGCTTTTTCCACTTTTCCACTTTGTCTCCAGCTGTTTTTGGTGGTGGTGGGGGAGGGTCCCGTACTCTCCCCCCACCCCTATCTCTGTCCTCTCTCTGCAAGCAAAAACAGCTCCCTGCCCTCTGCAGCTACTCTTTCCCCAAGTTCACCTCTCCGAGCCATGTACCTGTTGAGTTCTGTGGTTCAGGTTGTGCAGATTGTTGTGTTAATCCTCAAATCAGTTTTCTAGGTGTACAGGATGGTTTAGTGTTGATCTGGCTGTATTTCATAGACGCAAGATGCAAAAAAAACTTCCATGCTGTTCTGCCATCTTGGTTCCACCTGCTTCCTCTTTCTGTAAGCTGTACCACTGGAGTAGAGTCTGTAGTGGTGTAACAAGGCTTTCAACACGTAGAAGTGGGCTTGGTCAAGAGGAACAAAGACAGTGGCTACAAACTGAAGTCTAGCTCAATAAAAAAAAAAAAAAGAATACAGGACTAAACTGCAAACATCAAAAAAATGAAGTTCTCATAGCATGGGTGAGAATTTGAGTCAGTCTTTAAAATTCAACTCCATATATTGGAAGTTGCAGATTACAGAATGTATAAGTACCAGATTTCCAGAACCAAGAATGAGGAGTCATGCTCTCACCTTGTATCTAACAATATTAACATTTGAGATGTGTTCTGCTGCAATTAACAGGAGACCCAGCTAACAGGGGATTATCAGTGGTGTTTCTTTCAAAATTTTAAGAAAGGAGATAGGTGGCTGCTAGGGTTGGTTTAGCAACTTGATGATAAAAGGCCAGTGTCTTTAATGCCCTTGGCCTTTCCCTCATGACTGTTGCCTTGCAGTTGCAAGATGGGTGCTGCAACTCCAAATCTTGCATCCACATTGAAGGCAGAGAAGAAGAAAAAAAGAGTAATAACTGACTGCAGCATCTCCTTTTATCAGGAAAGTAAAGTCTTCTGAAGAGACCCAGCTAACTTCTTCCAATGTGTCATTGGTCAAACCCCTGTTATCTGGCTACTCCTAACTGTGATTAAGGCTGGGAAAGAGCCTTTGTAGCCTTAGAGGGAACAGGAAGTAGGGACTAGACATGTCTTGTGCATTGGCTAACAGCTCATGCCTTAGACAATAACTAAGAATATTTGAAATCAGGAATTGGTGAAATAAAAGGGTTCAGCATGGGATTTGAAACCAAAGCCAGACTTTTCATTCCTTTTACTTTTTAACTTCGTAAATTCATAAGTAATATATAAATACCTGGAGTCTTATCAATCATATCATTTTACCCCAAAATACTCCAACTTGTGTCCCCAGAAGTGTACTTTTAAAAATTAATATGCTAATAATGCTATTATAACATTGGATAAAAGTAATACTACTACTTCACTCTCTGTTGTTGAAACCAATGAGAACCTATAAAATATGGATGCAAATAGCCATCCCTCCCTTTCCCACAAGAAACATCCAAGTTTGAAAATTTTAAAAGAATTGCTGACAAAACTACACTACTCTTTAATTTTTGAAGATGTTGCCCGAAATTCACCAAAAACAATGCTTAATTCATCTACTCATTCAAGAGTACAATCCTAGACTTTGAGATTCAGAGATGGACAGGAGTCATAGTCTAGTAAAATAAACTCTATTTTAATGGATACGTGAAGTATGACTTGGTGAATGGAGTTGAATGGAAAAGTCCTCAACTGCATGCATTCTTAACAGGAAGAGTCAAAGACTAAGAATGCATCAGTGGGATGTGTCTCCAGCACAACTTTCTGCTCTCATTTTAATGATGAGTACTCATTATTTCAACAGAAATATTGTTAGTGCAAAAAAAAAAAAAACAAAAAAATAAAGGAATATGCCTTAAGAATATACACTCTTTTGGTCAAATTCTATACTTACCAAGAAATTTTTTTCCCATAGTTTGATTTTTTAAGTAGACTTATAAACAAAAATTTAAAAACCCCAATAATATATGAACGACCTGGCTGGCTCAGTCAGTAAAACATGTGACTCTTGATCTCAGGGTGGTGAGTTCAAGCTCCATGTTGAGTGCAGAGATTACAAAATAATAATAACAATAATATATACGCATCCTCCTTTACTTTTTTTTTTTTAATTTTTTTTTCAACGTTTATTTATTTTTGGGACAGAGAGAGACAGAGCATGAACGGGGGAGGGGCAGAGAGAGAGGGAGACACAGAATCGGAAACAGGCTCCAGGCTCTGAGCCATCAGCCCAGAGCCTGACGTGGGGCTCGAACTCACGGACCGTGAGATCGTGACCTGACTGAAGTCGGATGCTTAACCGACTGCCCCACCCAGGCGCCCCCCTTCTTTACTTTTAAATGAATACATTACCACATTGATTTATTCTCCAAGTTTGTTTGTAATCAGTGAGCCCTCTAAATCTAGTCATCTTTTTGTCAACTGACAAAATGAAGGTTCTAAATTTGCCAACTGCCAACCAAACCCTGGCCAGAATCCTTCCACAACACAGAGAGACTGAGAGGCCCAGCCCAATATAGTCTGGAACCATTCTCTAATGCCCACAGGATCACAGTGCATCTCTGGGTCAGGCAGGCTTATATTTGAATTCCATCTATTCCACTTACTAGATATGGGGTCTTCAACAAGGGATAAAATCTCTCTTCTCTGTAGTTTCCTTGTCTGTAAAATGAAGATAATAATAATAATATCTATTTGTGGTATACTGTAAGCAAAATAATGGCCTCCCAAAGATGTCCTCATCCTAATCCCCGGAACCTATGAGTATGTTATTTTACATGATAAAGGTGAATTAAGGTTGCTAATCAACTAAACTTAAGATAGAGAAATTATTCAAGGTTATCAGGTGGGTCCTTAATAGTAGAAGAGGGAGACAGAAGAGAAGGTTGGAGTGATGCAATGTAAGGACTCATCCTGCCATTGTTGGCTTTGAAAATGGTAGGGGGCTCTGAGACAAGGAATGTGGGCAACCCCTGAAAACTGGAGCAGGCTAGGAAAAGGTTCTCCCCTAGAGACTCCACAAAGGAATGCAGCCCCACTGACCCCTTCATTTTAGCCTGATGATACAGACATCTGGTTTCTGACATATAGGCCTGTAAGATATTAAATTTATGTTGTTTTAAGCCATTGAGTTTGTGGTGACTCATTAAAGAAGCAATAAAAAAAACTAATATATCTATCTAATTGGTTGTTTTGAGGATGAAATGAAATAAAATGTATAAAGCACTGTGCTGGCACACAGTCATCATCTAATAAATGTTATTGACTGTTATTATAGTTAACATTTATTCATTCTTTCAATTTTTATTAAGCTGTGTGTCAACCATGATTCTAAATGCCTAGGATTCAACACAAAACAAGGCATAGTCATTGGTCCCCCAAGAAAGCCCAGTCTAATTGAGGAGACAGTCACATAAACAGATAATTCCAATAGGAAATATGCTTTAATCATGTTTTTAATTTTCAATATTTTATGATGCTTTGACATCTTTGGGGGATCATGCTAGTTGGGAAAAGACTGTCCCCCCCACCCCCCACCCCCGCAGAGCTAGGTAATTCATAGAGATAGTGAACAGCTTGCAGATGAGCCAGACTTTCATATGCAAACCAACCAATCCCAGATTCCATACCCCCAACTCCTTTATCTAACTCACACACTAAAGCCCATATTTCCTCTGCCCTAAATCAATCTGAGCCAAGTACCAAACAACTAGAGACAGCTCCTATGCCCCAAAGTCCATTATGATTATTCAGACTAGCCAATCATAAGCTATTTACTCTGCCCTGCCTCGCCTTTCCCACACAAACCCCAATAAAGGCTGTGGCCTATGCTTCCCCAGTCTCTACTTCTGCCTCCTGAACAACTCTGTTGCCTCCCCACGTGACCCTGTGTAATGTTCATGCTTCTTGTTTCTACGGGAATTGTAACTCTTCTTTCAGTGACATTGGCCTCTTTATGTCATCACCAATGTGTCATTATCTTTTGTAAATTAAGACCCAGGCAGATTTCAAAGTGATAAGAGCTATACAGAATGTATTACCCCCGCATGGAATAGAAGCAAGAGGGAATGGGGTCAACATGGCAAGAGAGGAAGAAAGTCACATATTTGAAGTTGCATGTAATTAAGCCTTGTGAATAAGTTATTCTTTAATCTTTTATAAAAGTAATTCTAGAGGAGCCTGAGTGGCTCAGTCAGTTAAGCCTTGGACTTCGGCTCAGGTCATGATCTTGTGGTATGTGAGTTGGAGCCCCACATCAGGCTCTGTGCTGACAGCTCAGAGCTTGGAGCCTGCTTCAGATTCTGTGTCTCCCTCTCTCTCTTTCTGTCCCACTCTCGTGCACTCTCTCTCTCTTGCTCTCGCTCTCACAGGTAAATAAACATTAAAAAAATAATTACAAAGTGATTCTACTATTTTGGTTCTCTTCCACTGCTAATAAATCATATGCTTTGATTTCTACATTGTTCATGGTAGTAAGAAAACAAGAATGGCCGTTAAAATATAATGCCATTAAAAAACAAATCTCCTCCATTGTAATGTACACATCGACACCAGAAAGGCTTTTGTGGGATTAGAATCTAGGCTTTCTCTTCCCCCGCCTGTGACCCCTCTACCTGCCAGAAGGTGATGAGCCTAACCTTGACCCACTAATGGGCAGCCAAAGGGGATGGAGCAACCAGAGCCCCATCTATGTGACACTCTCTAAATAGTCATGAACTGAGCAGTAGAGGAGAAGATCAGCCAAGCCAGTGCTATACTAGTTCAAGTCAGGGGGCTGGTTATCAGAGTTCTTCGTGTGACCCCACTTGCCGATAACATTCCAGAGTTGCACAATTTCCTGTAAAAAGATAACATCATGGTGGTCTGACTGGTCATGAACAGACTGCTATTTTATAGTGAGTGTTTCCTGCTGTCACAGAGTGAAAGACTGTCCTTGGCAGTTTGTTTCTCAATAATTCTGATTTATCATGTTAAAAGCTTCATGGATCAACCAAAAAGAATCTGGGGGGTATAAGCAGGAAATCTTGCCAGAACAGAAATAAAACAAAAGCTTCCTTGATTTTAGCCATTATCAGCCCCAGGACCTTAACTGCTAAATGCACGTAAGACTCACCCAATCCAGAAATCTTTCAGACAACAACAAAGAAAGAAGGAAAGAAAGAAAGAAAGAAAGAAAGAAAGAAAGAAAGAAAGAAGAAAGAAATTGTGGAAAATGATTAAAATTTGTGCGATGTAACTCTAAGTATGCAGTGATTATTTATAGCAAACTACAAAGTTATACCCAGGTTCTGAGATAACAACCTTCTGACAGACACAGCCAAGTGGATAAGCTACTTGGTCCTGTCTAGATTCTTCTCTTCTTTCTTGCAATGCTCCAAGTCAGCTAAGCCTCTCCTGGTGGGCCCTCTGCTCTTCTTGTGTCACCCCAGTTTGTGCTGCTGTGACACATTTGTGGAGTGCAGAAATTCTCAATTGCAGCATTATTCAAAGTTCACTTTTGAGTACCAGCTCTGGAATCACTGTAAGATTTGCAGTGTTAAATGACCCTGTCAATGGCTGGTTGCTTATTAGCCCACAGTGCTTATTTAGACAGTCCTGAGGCTCAGCGCATTCTCCCTACTTCCTGCCACTCAGCAGCTTTATGGGAAGGGTAACTGTCACAAAACAGGACAGAATGTGGACTTCCTGACCCTCTCTGCATTGCAACATAAAATATTTACTCCCACTGGTCAGGAGTGTTACTGTTTAACCATTTCATTTCACCACCAATATAAGTGGTGCTAGAAGTATACATTCTGGAGCCCTCCATAGTACTACCTGAGCTGCGTGTGTGTGTGTGCGTGTGCGTGTGTGTGTGTGTGTGTGTGTGTGTGTGTGTGTTAATTAATTAATTAATTAATTTGGTGGGAATGGGGTAGACTTACTGAAAAAAGTGACTTCAGGGATTATTGCTGTGATCTGATCACCGTCCTCCCATCTCTCAGGGCTGAGTTTGAGCATGGAGTAGAGAATGAGAAAGAAGGAAATGCTCGGAAAGCTATTGGCTCATACAGTGGCTTTGTGCCATTCTCCCTTTGGGAGTATGAACTGCTAAATGATGTCCCCTCCAAGTAGAACATTTGGGAATAGGAGCCCCTCTGGACACCAATGTTTAAAAGAAACAGCATCTTGCAAGGCACAGATTTTGGCCAGTGTTCCTCTCAGTGGACATGAGGGCACAATAGTTAAAGGTGGCTCTAGAAGGAGGTCTTGGGACATACCGAGCATTGGAACTCAGTTTTCTGTATCAGGGCAATTACTTAAGATTACTATAAGCTGGTGGGAGAAGTATTTCTATGCCTTAACTTAGTAGATCATTTCAATTACCATTCGGACAATAGTCCTCCCAGACTGAGGTTTTACAGGTGAGGAAACTGAGGTTAAGTTTCTTGCCTGATATGACGTGGTGCCATCAGATTTTGATCTTCATCCTGCTGTCTTCCCTGGTACTTACTATTGTCCTTCTCTGATTTTTTTTTTCCATAGCACTTGTTGCTAATACTAGCTGTGTTCTCTCTTCATTTGTACAATACCAGTCTCTTGAAAGCAGAACATAAGCTGATGAAGGTAGGGTTTCATGTCTGCTTTATTCACTGCTGTATCTGCAGCACTTGGAAGAGGGTCTGGCACACAGTGGGCTCACTCACTAATACTTATTAAATCAATGAATTATGCAAACATCAGGGTTCTTTCTCCTATGTCAATCTATTTCTATAAATAACTTGGGACAAATACATAAAATGCATTGAAGGATTATATTAACACAAAATGTGCAGTGTTACAACCAGGATTTTCTGTTAATAAACTTGTATTCACTTAGGGTAATAAACCCCTATTTACTAAGACCAACCTTTGCCTTTGAAAACAGATCTACTTATGTCTGCTTTCTTTAATGATAAAACAGAATTATCACCCCCTGTTATGCTCTGCTAGTTATTTTGCATATAGTAATGCAGAATAATTTGGCAAACTTTCTATGCAGATGTGTTAAGAGCATACAAAATAGATAAATCTTTCACAATAAGATTCTTATTGTGAGATACTTAAATTTGGCATGCTAAATATCGCACTTCATATCATCAAGTTGCAATCAAGTATTGTTAGCCATTTCAAAAGTAAAGAGTGACACATTTTAATCCATTTTGCCTAATTTCCTCATGATTTATTAACAGTTCACTGCGAGCAGAGCACTGTACTGTGGCATATTGTTCGAGGAACAAAGGGAGCATTTAGAGATGATTTTTGCCCTCCTGGAATTTACACAACAAATGGAGGAAAGCAGAGTTATGCACACTCTAGTGGCTCCAACAATAACTGTTGGCTTTTTTATTTGTAATCAGAGAAGCCTGGCAACAGAAACCTTTTTTTTCCCTCTGGGCTTACGAGAACTGAGCCGAAGTGGGAAACGTTATTTGCTTTTACGAAACAATTTACTTTTGTGCAACCTGAAGATGTGTCAATCAAGCAAATAAAGGAAGAAAGCCTTATTTATAAAATTGCCTGCTTCTGATTTCACTTTGTTGCTTCTCAGGCTGCACGAGGGAAAAAAAAAATGAAGATTTTGCTGCTGGGTCTTTTTCTACTTTTATATAGTAACTCAGCCTGGGCGAAAGAGAAACATTACTACATTGGGATTATCGAAACAACTTGGAACTATGCGCCTGACAATGGGGAAAAGAGACTAATTTCAGTTGACAGGTAAGTCACTATTTTTATTGTGTACAGACCAAATTTATAAGTTATCAATTAAAAAATAAAGGGAAGAAGATAAAATGTTTTATTAATTTGTTGTATATGGAAACTGCAAAATGTGCAATTGAAATCCGGGAAACTAATAAAACTCCTCTAAATTCCTGGGCACGTTTTGGTGGGGGGTGGGGTGGGAAGGCTGCTCGACTGATTTCCCCTTGGTCCTGGGGGATCTGTGTGGGCTTATTACCTCCTCCGGTCGATATTGCATCTTTCACCAGGGTTCAGTCTTCTTGTCTGTTTGTGCAGAAGTACTTTAATTTAAATAACAACAGTACAAAATGTTATGTTGATTATACCACTTATTGATTATTAGCAGGTAAGACTAAAATGATTTTTAATCCTTTAAAACATCATTTATAAAAATCAAATACAATTTTAATAACCATGACTGTGCTTAAGACTTGTTAGTTGACTCGCAGTTAATTAAGTTTCTCTTTCTCAGCGTTAGCATGCTAATCTGGAAAATGGAGATAACAAAACTACCTTATCGGGTTCTTTGAAGAGTGGGTGCACGTAAAGCTCTTAGTACAATGCGAGGTACATCAGACATGCACAAAATATGTGAGATAGCTATTGTGATGCCCCCCCGCCAAAAAAACCTCTGTGTAACTTAAATGTTTTCGTGTTTCAGGTGTAAGCCCTCTTATTTCAAGCAATAGTCACCATACAATATAGAAAAGCACAAGTATAGCTCTTGATGTTTTTATAATGACGTTTATACTGAGGTCATCAGTCTTAATAATGCCAATTAAACATTTATCACTAAACCCCATGTTTACTACTTTTAAAAATGCATTTTAGGGTTGCCTAGGTGGATCAGTCAGTTGAGCATTCAACTTCAGCCCAGGTCGTGATCTCACGGTTCAGGAGTTCCAGCCCTGCATTGGGCTCTGTACTGACAGCTCAGAGCCTGGAACCTGCTTCAGATTCTGTGTCTCCTTCTCTCTCTGCCCCTCCCCAGCTCATGCTCTGTCTCTCTCTCTCTCTCTCTGAAAAATAAATAAAAACATTACAAATTTTTTTAAAATGCATTTTAATGCTGATAAAGCATAAATGAACCCAATGGCAATCAGCTGCTAAGATTATATCTTTAAAAATAGCTAAACAAGTATCCCAATCTTCATAATTGTTGGTTCTATTGACGGATATATGCTATTCTCATTCATTTTATGTATGTTTGACATTTTTCACAGTAAAAAATAAATAAATAGCTGCTAATAATATCTGTTAAATTATTAATTTAGTGATATACAGTAAGCAAAGTTTCTGACCTAAAAATAACTGATTGTAAACAAAACTAATACATCCTACAATATTTTTTTTAAACCTGGTTTTGAGGTAGTATTCTCTTCTTAGGAATAGGACCTATTTTCATGACTTCAAATTATTTTGTATGAATGCAAGATTTTCCCTGATTAAATACAATGTAAATTATACATGGTTTCTATAGGGAAACAAGACACATTAAAAAAAAAAAAAAGTCTGCTTTACTCCAAGCCCCCATCCACCATTCTTCTGCTATTACTCATGATTAAAAATCAAATCAGCTTTACTGAGCATAAGCGAAGTGCAAGACATTGCTCCAATCATGCTTCAATGAAGAAGTCTGTAATACCAGAAGCTAGAGAAGACAGAAGAGAGAGGGAGTTAATTAAGAACAGGGCCGGGAGGGACGCCTCGGTGGTTCAGTCGGTTAAGCATCCGGCTTCGGCTCGGTCATGATCTCACAGTTTGTGAGTTGGGGTTCTGCGTGAGTTCGAGCCTCGTGTCGGGCTCTGCGCTGATAGTACAGAACGTGGAGCCGGCTTCACATTCTGTGTCTCTCTCTCTGCCCCTCCCCTACTTGTGGTCGCTCTCTGTCTTTCTCTCTCAAAAATAAATAAATAAACATAAATTTTTTTTAAAAAAAAAGAATGGGGAGGGGAGGTGGGGGTCAGAGGATTCCTTTGGTTTTAAATATTCTTATGTCTTGTCTGTGTTTAGGGAGGTTTTGCAACATTGGTTTGATCATCCGTGGCTTCAAGGACAGCCTAGAATCTTTGGACTCTAGATGGCGCTGCTCACTCTGCCTGTGATCTTTTTTTTTTTTTTTCAATTACATCTAACTGTGACTGTTGAACACAGATTCAGCAATTTCGCCAACACTATGCTAAACTTTTTGTATAGATGAGTTTAGGTAGCAACTTGTTTCTCCCTTCTTTGTGTCTGATTACCAGCATGTCCAGCGGTTTTAGTTTCTTCGGGCTGCTATAGCAAAATACCACAGAAGAATACAGAAATGTATTTTGCAGTTTTAGAGGCTGAGCAATTCAAAGTCAAGGTACCAGCATGGCCATGTTCTAGTAAGAGCTCTCTTGCTGGTTAGTCCTGGTTATAGTAGCCTATTCACTGTGTCCTCACATGGTAGAAGCTACAAATCTCTCTGGAGCATGTTTTATAAGGCCCTAATCCCATGTATGAGGGCTCCATGTTTATGACCTAAGTGCATCCCAAAGGCCCCATCTCCTAATCCACCATGTTAGAGGTGGCCCTAAACCTCCAGAACCTGTCTGTATGGTGAGTGAATACTCTGTGATCTGTGTTATATTCAGTGGTGCAGTTGACTTTAAAATAGGGAGGTGATCTGGGTGGGCCTAATCTAAACCAAAGAATTCTCTAGAAGAAGAAGAGAAAGAAGAAAAGAGATTTGAGGTGATTCAACAAACTGCTGCTAACTTGAAGATAGAAGACGCCACTTGAGAAGGAATACAGGTGGCCCTGAGGAGGCGGCTGAGGTCCTTGGCTTACAGCTGGCCAGGAAGTGGGGATTTCAATCCTACTATCACAGTGAACTGAATTCTGCCAATAACCTGAATGAGCTTGGAAGCAGATTTCTCCAGCTCCTCCAGATGAGTGCTCAGACCAGCCAACACCTTGATGTCAGCCTTGTGATAACCTGAGCGGAGAAGATAGTCATGCCATGCCAGACTTCTGACCCACTGAGCTGTGAAACAATCAGTGGGTGTTCTTTTAAGCTACTATGTGACAATTTGTTATTTGGCAATGGAAAACTAATGTCCTGTGTCTCAACCGATGAAGACAAGAATCCAGAAACTTTTCCCATTACCGACATTTCAGTAATCAAGTCTAAACATAAGCCAAGACCATTCAAGTACATTCTGAATTTATGGAAAGATGTAACTTTATTATCATCTTACTGAGTCAGTATAAAATTTTTTTTAAATTCCACTACCATTAAAAACTCACTTCTGAGTCTGAATCTGCCAGAAATTATAAGAGTTGGCTATAGGATTCTAGAAGATGGGGGGATAAAAAGGTGGGATATGATTACTGAGAGGGAGACAATATCTTTGTAATGAATAGAAAAGAGCATGTTACAATTGTCAACAGAAAGATCTACAATTAACGTGAATTATTTGCTTGATTCAAAGAACAATTATAATAGATTCTTTTGACTGAATAACTGGCAAACTTACTGCAAACTTCCAGTAACTGACCCTAGTCCCCACACTATGTTCTTGAAATTAATGTTTATTTTGAGAGATGGAGAGCGCAAGTGGGGGAGGTGCAGAGAGCAAGGAGGACAGAGGGGTTCTGCGCTGAGAGCAGTGAGCTTGATGTGGGGCTTGAACTCACAAACTGTGAGCTAATGACCTGAGTTGAAGTCTGACGCTCAACTGACTGAGTCACCCAGGTGCTCCTGTGCCCTTGAAATTAAATAGACACCTCCTAATGATCCTTTGATGTTCCTTTGTAGACAGCACATAATCAAATAGACCTCCCCCAAAGTATCACATGATGTGAAATATTTCCCAATTTGGTCAAGAGTTCATTTTGTTTAAAAAAAAAAAAAACAAGATGGGAAACATATTTTGCATACTGCCGTGTATATAAAAGCAATTCCAAATGTTAAAAACTCTGAATATAACTTCAGATCAACTACTTTAAAAGCAATTCTTGCCTCCCCCAAATCTGTGTACAAAGAGTGTACCCTGAAGATTGGGCAATGCTTGTCCTGTTTCAGGAGGTGATTAATATGGGAGAAATGTGCAGTGAAGGCATTCTGGCAAAGCCCACTGAATTTTATTGGAACAGGACGTGACATACTCCCAAATGTTTCAGAGTCATGTTCAGAAAGTATCAATACACACTGTATTGAATGAAGCCTTAAGAATTTGAGGGCTGGGCGCCTGGGAGGCTTATTTGGTTGAACCTCTGACTTCGGCTCAGGTCATGATCTCACGGTTCATGAGTTCAAGCCCCACCTTAGGCTCTGCACTTACAGTGCAGTGTCTGCTTGGAATTCTCTCTCTCTCCCTCTCTCTGTCCCTCCCCCGCTTGTACACTCTCTCTCTCTCTCTCAAAAATAAATAAATACACTTTTAAAAATTCAATAAAAAAGAATTTGAGGGCTATTTTAAAACTTTGACCTATGTAAAATGTGTATCAACAGGGCATTTTATTTATTTTTTAAACGTTTATTTATTTTTGAGACAGAGAGAGACAGAGCATGAATGGGGGAGGGTCAGAGAGAGAGGGAGACACAGAATCGGAAGCAGGCTCCAGGCTCTGAGCCATCAGCCCAGAGCCCCACGTGAGGCTCGAACTCGCCGACCGCGAGATCGTGACCTGAGCTGAAGTTGGACACTTAACCGACTGAGCCATCCAGGCGCCCCTCAACAGGGCATTTTAGAACAAAGATTAGAATCTCTATTTAAATATCACCAGGAGGGGCACCTGGGTGGCTCAGTCAGTTAAGCATCAAACTTTGGCTCAGGTCATGATCTCACGGTTTGTGGCCTCTCACCCTGCGTCAGACTCTGTGCTGACAGCTCAGAGCCTGGAGCCTGCTTCAGGGTCTGTGTCTCTCTCTCTCTCTCTCTGCCCCTGCCCCACTCACATTCTGTCTCTCTCCCTCTCTCTCAAAAATAAACATTAAAACAAATTTAAATAAAATATCACCAGGACTCATCTCCTAGCAATAAGAGATGTTGGAGAAAAGTCACCCTCAGATGTGAATGGGCCTGCATAAGACTGAGCGGGCCAGGGTCGTCTGGTGACTAGAGAGGAATTGTCTTTGCGCTGTGAACTTTGCTACAGCCGTATGCCAGACTAACACTGTACTCTTGCTAACCTCCTTGCAGCACTGAGTACTGCAGGAATCTGCTTTCAATCTCAATGGTCTTCAGTGCCTCAGAATTTGTTGTTGTTAAACCATCCACTTGTTAAGACCATTTCTGTTAATACGAATGCTGCAGTTTTAGAGGAAGAATTCACACCCCTGTCCTGTTTTCCCATGCATTTGGATGCCCTTGAAGTCTCTCTGAGCCTTCCTGAATCCATTTTTCTATTTCATTCTAACAAAATGGAAACCACAACAATTAGAAAATGGAACCAACTGAGAGAAATAAAACAAAGGATGCCTCTTTGTTTTTCTAACTTCCAGCTTGGCCCCCTTCCCATCAAAAGGGTTCATTTTTCGGTGAACAATCTGGAATCCTGGAGTTCACACAATCCAGGAAAAGTGGGGTCCTTGGTATGTGGTGCCAACGATGAGATCCTCATGATCGATGTCCTCTGGTCAGTCCAGTGCGTGGTGCTCTGCTGTTTCCAACACCTGCTGCCACTCAAACTCAGCCTCCAGGACCACCACTGCCTCCGGCACTCAGGCTTAATTGGATGAGGATGCAACTATACCAACAGAGATCTGGCCGCCACCAGGATATGGCCTGGAAACAGAACCTGCCACCCTTCTGTCTCACAGTCCCAAGAAATCCCACTGCCTCTGGGATTAGGCAGCTCTCTTTTCCTTCACTTCGGAGCCTCCCGCTCAGGTTACCCATGAGCCCAGAGCGGCCTGCCTGCAATAGAACACAGCTGGGTGTTTGTTAGAAACTATGAACGTCTGGGCCTGCCCCAGAAGCAAGCAATCAGAATAAATGGGGCTGGGGCTCAGGAGCTTGCATTTCCTCAAGGGCCTCAGTAGATTCCTATGCACATCAAAACTTAGGAAATATTGGGCTACAGCTCTAGAGTTTTGAAAAACTGGGCCTTTAAACTTTGCAGCAAGGGAAGTTCAGAGCTTCCAGACAAGCCCTCCTCTCGTCTTGAAGACAAAAAGGAGAAGTATTTCTCACTCTTTCCGAGGAGCTTACAGCTGAGGAGACAAGACAAAGTTTATCCTGCAGTCAGATCAGCTGGCTCCACAGGAATTAAGAAGAAATGGTGAGGCATCAAAGATCCCTGAGGTGAAAGTCCACAGCACACACACTCACAGGAAGAAGCACAACCCCCAGATCATCAGCCTGAGTGTTAGCACTTTTTATTCTATCGGAGGAGATCCCATTTGTGGAGGGGCTTGCCAAAGTCCAGGTTTTCGGTGAGTCCTCCTAAATGGGTAGATGTTGTTACTCACCAACAGATCCCAGTGAGCTACTTAGAGCCTTCTGTTAAGGACAGCCTAAGAATCACTTTAAAAGTGTGATCACCAAACCCACTTTCTTTCTTCCCTTTTCTTTTCTTCCTTTTTTCCCCCACCCCCGCCCCGCACTACAATTTACTTTGCTAACATTTTTAGAAAAGTTTCGAGCAACTATTAATCAGCCACAAAGCAGAATATAAACATTCACTAGTCAAACATTTTCGGTAGCAAGGGATTAAAAGAACATAAGGGTAATTTGCATCCAAAGGTAATTTTAAAACCCACATACACTGCACACATCAATTCCGATCTTGATTTAGTGCTGCTAAAGGAAATAAAAAATGTAGGATTAGTATAGCATCACTAATTTTATGTATTTAGGAAAGCAAAATATATACACACTCTGAAGTCTCAAATATCTGGACTAACTGCTTATAAACTCATTTTCTTCCGGTAGCTGAAAGAGTAATAGATGAGTAAGGTCTTAACTGCTTTACCCTAACATTTTACTTTCACTTTGTATTCGACTTCATAATGTTTCTGTATTGTAACATAAAAATCCTGTAGAAAAATAGTCTGGTGAGATACACCAGATTTTAATGGTGGCTTCACACATGATTCGCTGCTATCACACCTGATGCGGGACGCCTCACATATTTAAAATAGGAGGGTAAGTGCCAGCTCACCTCTTCATTTTTGGAAGCACCCCTACAATAACAGGCAAACATTTGATGTGATATGGTCATTAATTTCTCTTTAATTACATGAGATGTTATAATGTTATCCCCAGAAATGATGGCTTCTGATAGAGTTGTCTTCTTTTCTTTTGCAGGCATCATTCAGATATCTACCTTCAAAATGGCCCAGATAGAATTGGAAGGTTGTATAAGAAGGCCCTTTATGTTCAGTACACAGACAGAACTTTTAGCACAATTATAGAAAAACCTGTCTGGCTGGGGTTTTTAGGCCCTGTTATCAAAGCTGAAACTGGAGATAAAGTTTATGTTCACCTAAAAAACTTTGCCTCTAGGCCCTACACTTTCCATCCACATGGAGTAACTTACCATAAGGAACATGAGGGTAAGTTCAGCTCATATTCTAGCTGGAATTTCCTCGTAATTTTCAGTAGGAGCACTTTTTTTGTTTTTTTTTTAACATCTAAGATTATGGCCTCCCCTCCTGGAGAAGATGTGTAAGTGTGTTACTATGCTGTGTTTCCCTTGGTTGCACTTGCTTGTGTGAAAGAACTCTTGGGTAGACTATACAGTGAGAGGCAGCGAGAGCTGGGACTTCCCTACCAGTGCCTGGCAACTCGCCAGCCAAAGAGAATGAGAGGACTAGGCAATGTGCATGAAGGCCTAGAAAAGGCAAACATCCAGAGGGAAGAAACAGGACTCAAGATAGGGGTTGTCTTAACTCTAAAGTTCCTACATGTGACCATACTGTGGTCACTGTCACGTACCATCCTAACTCTGGATTAACTCTGTCCTACCTAAGGCAGTCTGAGTAGTCTCTTGCATCAGTCAAATGGTACACGTGGCTGGATGACCCCAAAGCCGCATCTGAGATACAATTAACGGAAAGGTCATTTGAATGTAGGACTTAGAAACCTTAAAGATGGTACAGGAAGAACAAAGAATAGGTTTGGTGTCTGTGATATCATTTTAGTACTTGTTGATGATAATGATAAAAAGAGGTGGGGTTTTGTTATGGATAAGAGTGAGGACTTTGAAAGTAATAGACAAAGCTTCAAGTGCAGCCTTGTCTTTCACTGGCTGAATAATGATCTCAGCTAAGTTACTTAAATTCTCTGTGCTTCAGTTTCCTCATATATAAAATAGGGACAATGATGTACATGGTAATAGCTCAATGAATGTCAGGCATTATAAGCAAAAATGCGGAGACCATGTTAATTGAAATTACAAGGATTAAGTTTGGAAATTAAGATAAAATTAGAGCTTTAAAATTATTAGTTTTCTTTTTTACAGAGGCTTTGCTTTAGAAGGTGAATGTTTTGACCATATATTTTTATTTGTTTTTCTGCAACAAACAGTTACATTCATAGCTTAGAGGCTGACTGCCATCTTATTTCTTTTTTACAAATTCATGGCATAGTAGGGTATTAATCATTTTTAAGGCATGGTAGTTATATTGTCTTCATGTTAAAGGAAAAAACAGTTCTTATCCTTTAGAGGTATATATTCAGGTATTTATTAGTGAAATGATATTATGCCTGGGATTTGCTTTACAATTAATTCGATGGTGATGGGGTTAAGAGTGGGTGGGGGTGTAGATGAAACAGGATTGGTCTTGAGTTTATCATTATTAAAGCTTGGTTGATGGGTAAATGGAAGTTCATCATATTGTTTCCTCAACATTTACGTATTTTTGGAAATTTCCAAAAGTAAAAGTACAGAATTTTTAAAAATCCATAGTTAGTTCATGGGCGGAAATTTGACATCCTATAAGATGTCTCAAATGATAAGAGAGAGTAGCCATTTTGTTCATACTTCCATACCATGACCCCAGAGCAAAAGTGGTTCTTTACACTGCAAACCAGAAGTCACTATGCTCTATTACTACTCCCTTAGGATTCAGTAAGTATTCAGTAAGTTAAAAAATAACAATCAAATTTTTGGTGAAGCTTCCAGACCCCCTAGTCATTAGCCTCTCACGCTTGTGTGTTCAAATAGGACATCACTACATTCCCAAAGGGGCACATACTACAAGTTGAATACACGTTTGCCAAATAAATTAATGAATCATCTATTCTCTCTTTTAAGTTCAAATACATTCACTTTGTAACTTCACTGTGTATTGCTTCTTAGGGGCCATCTATCCTGATAACACCACAGATTTTCACAAAGCAGATGACAAAGTGCATCCTGGTGAGCAGTACACATATGTAATGAACGCCACCGAAGAGCAAAGTCCTGGTGAGGAAGATAGCAATTGTGTGACCAGGATTTACCATTCCCACATTGATGCTCCAAAAGATATCGCCTCAGGACTCATCGGACCTTTAATATTCTGTAAAAAAGGTAAATTTTTTTCATTGTTGCTCACATTGTATGACCAACAGGCAAGAGACAGAGGAGTTTGTTTTTTAACATAGAAGTCAAATCTTCTGTGTTATGACTGAGTAGGTAAGGTTGAGAAGGAGTGAATCTAGATAAAAAGGGGAAAACAACAGGGTAGGAGAAGAAGAAGAAATAAATGGAACAAGTATTCACACCCATTACTACGCTGCAAGAAACATGCTCTCCTGGAAGATAGGTTTGCTGTATCCAGTTTCCAACAGTGGTGTTGAAGAGATGTGTGACTTTACCAGAAGTGACTCCCTTAGTGGCACTCCATGGTGTTAGATCTGTAGTTACCTGCATTGCGTTGGTAAATATAATATCACAGTAACTATTTCCAGCATCATGAAAAAGACAATGCAGCTCAAGAGCTTGAAATCCAGGGGCATCTGAGTGTCTCAGTCAGTTAAGCATCAGCTCAGGTCTTGATCTCACAGTCCTGAGTTCAAGCCACACATTGGGCTTGAAGCCTACTTAAAAAAAAAAAAGGAGCTTGAAAGCTAATTCTCACTTGAACAGAATGAGTTACCTTCAAAGACTTACTGTCTTAGTTTGTGGATGTATGCACCAGAAGATACACACACAACTTTGAATTCCAACCTTCTCATTTGCCAAAAAAGCATTGAATAGTTAAGTGGTCAATGGGCATCCAGATATATGAGTATCTGTAAGCTCAGGATACTGAACATAAAGTTTCCTGGTGTTTCCATCTGTAAAACAGAAGTGACAAATCCAAATTGGGGGTGTATTAGAAAAGTAAAATTTTAAAGCTATAAATCACCTGCTAAAAATACATGCTAAAGAGTAACTTCTACTAAAATAGTAATTTTCACTTCAGATTCTCTGGATCAAGAAAAAGAAAAAAATATTGACCAAGAATTTGTGCTGATGTTTTCTGTGGTGGATGAAAATCTCAGCTGGTACCTATATGACAACATTAAAACCTACTGCTCTGAACCAGAGAAAGTTGAGGAAGATAACGAAGATTTCCAAGAGAGTAACAGGATGTATTGTAAGATTACAGAAAGCGTGTTAACTTAATCTTATTTTTCTTGATCCATTAAGTCTGCTAGATCTATTCTTTCACATGAATAAGTAGTATGTTTCTAATCTCTGGCCCTGATAAGAAAGCATATTAAACCTGCAACTTCATATTTAGCTAAACAGATCAAATCAAAACTCTGTGCCAGGTAAAACTGGATACACCAAATTGTTCCCAAACTAATAAGGAGAAAACATCATCAATTTTGGTTTAATGTATACGTATGTTATATTTATTTATATGTTTGTTTATTTTCCAAACTCATTCTAAAATTTATTTGAGGCCGCCTAAAATTATTAAACTAAATGCTGAAAATTATCTTTACATCATAAAGCATTGAACTATACTTAAAATACCTCAAACTACAGTTCTAAAAGGTATTTCTTTTATATATACATTGTCCCTCTGCATCATTCTTTTTCTATCTTTTAATTTACTTTATTTCTTCTAGAAATGCTTTCTTTACTGCCTAGGCTCCTCCTTAATTCTCAGACTCAAAATAATGAGCTTAGTAAGGTTGTCTATTCCTCAGAATTTGCATAAGAAATTAAATCTCTTAACACCAACTAGACCAATAAGTATGGCTTTTTGTTTGTTTGTATTCAGCTTCTTCAAAATTACCTTTACTCAGAAACGGAGAATACAAAAATAACTACCAAAGCAGAAAAACAAACTAATTAACAAAGTACAGATTTTTCCCCCCAACTTTTGTTTATTTCTGGCTGGAAGGTCCCCTGTCTATACTTCAATCCTGCCCTTGTTATGCACTAACAAAATAGATGTTAGAAAAAGATACTCAAGGTCTAGTCTGGATAGGTCTGGTTGTACCTCTGTTGTATCACATACATTCATGGTGCTTCCCAGAACCAATTTCTATCTTATCTCTAGGACCACCCAGTTTGAATAGTGATCCTAGGTTTCTTTATTTTATTTTTATTTTTTTATATGAAACTTATTGTCAAATTGGTTTCCATACAACACCCAGTGCTCTTCCCAACAGGTGCCCTCCTCAATGCCCATCACCAACTTTCCCCTCCCTCCTACCCCCCATCAACCCTCAGTTTATTCTCAGTTTTTAAGAGTCTCTGATGGTTTGCCTCCTTCCCTCTCTGTAACTTTTTTCCCCCTTCCCCTCCCCCATGGGTTTCTGTTAAGTTTCTCAGTATCAACATAAGAGTGAAAACATATGGTATCTGTCTTTCTCTGTATGGCTTATTTCACTTAGCATAACACTCTCCAGTTCCATCCACGTTGCTACAAAAGACCATATTTCATTCTTTCTCATTGCCATGTAGTATTCCATTGTATATACAAACCACAATTTCTTTATCCATTCATCAGTTGATGGACATTTAGGCTCTTTCCATAATTTGGCTATTGTTCAGAGTGCTGCTATAAACATTGGGGTACAAGTGGTCCTATGCATCAGCACTCCTGTATCCCTTGGGTAAATTCCTAGAAGTGCTATTGTTGGGTCATAGGGTAGATCTATTCTTAATTTTTTGAGGAACCTCCACACTGTTTTCCAGAGCGGCTGCACCAGTTTGCATTCCCACCAACAGTGCAAGAGGGTTCCCGTTTCTCCACATCCTCTCCAGCATCTATAGTCTCCTGATTTGTTCATTTTAGCCACTCTGACCGGCGTGAGGTGATATCTCAGTGTGGTTTTGGTTTGTATTTCCCTGATGAGGAGTGACATTGAGCATCTTTTCATGTGCCTGTTGGCCATCTGGATGTCTTCTTTAGAGAAGTATCTATTCATGTCTTCTGTCCATTTCTTCACTGGATTATTTGTTTTTTTGGGTATGGAGTTTGGTGAGTTGTTCATAGATTTTGGATACTAGCCCTTTGTCCAATATGTCATTTGCAAATATCTTTTCCCATTCCGTTGGTTGCCTTTTAGTTTTGTTGATTGTTTCCTTTGCTGTGCAGAAGCTTTTTATCTTCATGAGGTCCCAATAGTTCACTTTTGCTTTTAATTCCCTTGCCTTTGGAGATGTGTCAAGTAAGAAATTGCTGCGGCTGATGTCACAGAGGTTTTTTCCTGCTTTATCCTCTAGGGTTTTGATGGTTTTCTGTCTCACATTCAGGTCCTTTATCCATTTTGAGTTTATTTTTGTGAATGGTGAATGGTCTTCTGCATGTTGCTGTCCAGTTCTCCCAGCACCATTTGTTAAAGAGACTGTCTTTTTTCCACTGGATATTCTTTCCTGCTTTGTCAAAGACTAGTTGGCCATACTTTTGTGGGTCCAATTCTGGAGTCTCTATTCCATTGGTCTATGTGTCTGTTTTTGTGCCAATACCATGCTGTCTTGATGATTACAGCTTTGTAGTAGAGGCTAAAGTCTGGGATTGTGATGCCTCCTGCTTTGGTCTTCTTCAAAATTACTTTGGCTATTCGGGGCCTTTTGTGGTTCCGTATGAATTTTAGGATTGCTTGTTCTAGCTTCAAGAAGAATGCTGGTGCAATTTTGATTGGGATTGCATTGAATGTGTAGATAGCTTTGGGTAGTATTGACATTTCAACAATATTTATTCTTACAACCCATGAGCACGGAATGTTGTTCTATTTATTTGTATCTTCTTCAGTTTCCATCATAAGCTTTCTATAGTTTTCAGCATACAGATCTTTTACATCTTTGGTTAGGTTTATTGCTAGGTATTTTATGCTTCTTGGTGCAGTTGTGAATGGGATCAGTTTCTTTATTTATCTTTCTGTTGCTCTGTTATTAGTGTATAAGAATGCAACTGATTTCTGTACATTGATTTTATATCCTGCGACTTTGCTGAATTCATGTATCAGTTCTAGCAGACTTTTGGTGGAGTCTATCGGGTTTTCCATGTCATCTACATGGAATATCATGCAAAAAGTGAAAGCTTGACTTCATCTTTGCCAATTTTGATGCCTTTGATTTCCTTTTTTTGTCTGATTGCTGATGCTAGCACTTCCAACACTATGTTAAACAACAGTGGTGAGAGTGGACATCCCTGTCGTGTTCCTGATCTCAGGGGGAAAGCTCTCAGTTTTTCTCCATTGAGGATGATATTAGCTATGGGCTTTTCATAAATGGCTTTTATGATGTTTAAGTATGTTCCTTCTATCCCGACTTTCTCGAGGGTCTTTATTAAGAAAGAATGCTGAATTCTGTCAAATGCTTTTTCTGCATCGATTGACAGGATTATCTTTTCTTTTATTAATGTGATGTATCACATTGATGGATTTGAGAATATTAAACCAGCCCGGCAGCCCAGGAATGAATCCCACTAGATCATGGTGAATAATTCTTTTTATATGCTGTTGAATTCAATTTGCTAGTATCTTATTGAGAATTTTTGCATCCATATTCATCAGGGATATTGGTCTGTAGTTCTCTTTTTCTGCTGGGTCTCTGTCTGGTTTAGGAATCAAAGTAATGCTGGCTTCATAGAATGAGTCTGGAAGTTTTCCTTCTCTTTCTATTTTTGGAACAGTTGGAGAAGGATAGGTATTATCTCTGCTTTAAATGTCTGGTAGAATTCCCCTGGGAAACCATCTGGTCCTGGACTCTTATTTGTTGGGAGATTTTTGATAACTGATTCAATTTCTTCACTGGTTATGGGTCTGTTCAAATTTTCTATTTCTTCCTGTTTGAGTTTTGGAAGTGTGTGGGTGCTTAGGAATTTGTCCATTTCTTCCAGGTTGTCCAGTTTGTTGGCATATAATTTTTAATGTTATTCCCTGACAATTGCTTGTATTTCTGAGGGATTGGTTGTAATAATTCCATTTCCATTCATGATTTTATCTGTTTGGGTCATCTCCCTTTTCTTTTTGAGAAGCCTGGCTAGAGGTTTATCAATTTTGTTTATTTTTTCAAAAAACCAACTCTTGGTTCCATTGATCTGCTCTACAGATTTTTAGATTCTATATTGTTTGTTTCTGCTCTGATATTTATTATTTCTCTTCTGCTGGGTTTGGGGTGTCTTTGCTGTTCTGCTTCTATTTCCTTTAGGTGTGCTGTTAGATTTTGTATTTGAGATTTTTCTTGTTTCTTGAGATAGGCCTGGATTGCAATGTATTTTCCTCCCAGGACTGCCTTTGCTGCATCCCAAAGCGTTTGGATTGTTGTATTTTCATTTTCGTATGTTTCCATATATTTTTTAATTTCTTCTCTAATTGTCTGGTTGACTCACTCTTCTTTAGTAAGGTATTCTTTAACCTCCATGCTTTTGGAGGTTTTCCAGACTTTTTCCTGTGGTTGATTTCAAGTTTCATAGCATTGTGGTCTGAAAATGTGCATGGTATGATCTCAATTCTTGTATACTTATGAAGGGCTGTTTTGTGACCCATTATGTGATCTATCTTGGAGAATGTTCCATGTGTACTCGAGAAGAAAGTATATTCTGTTGCTTTGGGATGCAGAGTTGTAAATATATCTGTCAAGTCCATCTGATCCAATAATATATTCTGTTGCTTTGGCATGCAGAGTTGTAAATATATCTGTCAAGTCCATCTGATCCAATAATCATTCAGGGTCCTTGTTTCTTTATTGAGCATGTGTCTAGATGATCTATCCATTGCTGTTAGTGGAGTATTAAAGTCCCCTGCAATTACCACATTTTTGTCAATAAGGTTGCTTATGTTTGTGAGTCATTGTTTTATATATTTGGGGGATCCTGTATTTGGTGATAGACATTTATAATTGTTAGTTCTTCTTGGAGGATAGACCCTGTAATGATTATATAATGCCCTTCTTCATCTCTTGTTACAGCCTTTAAAGTCTAGTTTGTCTGATATAAGTATGGCTACTCCAGCTTTCTTTTGACTTCCAGTAGCATGATAGATAGTTCTCCATCCCCTCACTTTCAATCTGAAAGTGTCCTCAGGTCTAAAATGAGTCTCTTATAGACAGCAAATAGATGGGTCTTGTTTTTTTATCCATTCTGATACCCTATGTCTTTTGGTTGGTGCATTTAGTCCATTTACATTCAGTGTTATTATAGAAAGATATGGGTTTAGAGTCATTGTGATGTATGTAGGTTTCATGCTTGTAGCAATGTCTCTAGTACTTTGTCTCACAGGATCCCCCTTAGGATCTCTTATAGGGCTGGTTTAGTGGTGATGAATTCCTTCAGTTTTTGTTTGGGAAGACCTTTATCTCTCCTTCTATTCTAAATGACAGATTTGCTGGATAAAGGATTCTCGGCTGCATATTTTTTTCTGTTCATTACGTTGAAGACTTCCTGCCATTCCTTTCTGGCCTGCCAAGTTTCAGTAGTGAGATCCGCCATGAGTCTTATCGGTCTCCCTTTATATGTTAGAGCACATTTATCCCTAGCTGCTTTCAGAATTTTCTCTTTATCCTTGTATTTTGCCAGTTTCACTATGATATGTCGTGCAGAAGATCGATTCAAGTTACATCTGAAGGGAGTTCTCTGTGCCTCTTGGATTTCAATGCCTTTTTCCTTCCCCAGTTCAGGAAAGGTCTCAGCTATGATTTCTTCAAGTACACCTTCAGCACCTTTCCCTCTCTCTTCCTCCTCTGGAATACCAATTATACGTAGATTATTTCTCTTCAGTGCATCACTTAGTTCTCTAATTTTCTCCTCATACTCCTGGATTTTTTATCTCTTTTTCTCAGCTTCTTCTTTTTCCATAATTTTATCTTCTAGTTCACCTATTCTCTCCTCCGCCTCTTCAATCCAAGCTGTGGTAGTCTCCATTTTATTTTGCAACTCATTAATAGCATTTTTTATCTCCTCCTGGCTGTTCCTTAGTCCCTTGATCTCTGTAGCAAGAGATTCTCTGCTGTCCTCTATACTGTTTTCAAGCCCAGCAATTAATTTTATGACTATTATTCTAAATTCACTTTCTGTTATATTGTTTAAATCATTTTTGATCAGTTTGTTAGCTGTCGCTATTTCCTGGAGTTTCTTTTGAGGGGAATTCTTCCATTTTGTCATTTTGGATAGTCCCTGGAGTGGTGTGGGACCGCTGGGCACTTCCCCTGTGCTGTCTTGAATAACTTGCGTTGGTGGGCGGGGCCGCAGTCAGACCTGATGTCTGCCCCCAACCCACCGCTGGGGCCACAGTCAGACTGGTGTGTGCCTTCTCTTCCCCTCTCCCAGGGGCGCAATTCACTGTGGGGTGGCATGGCCCATCTGGGCTACTTGCACACTGCCAGGCTTGTGGTGCTGGGGATCTGGCGTATTAGCTGGGGTGGATGGGCAAGGTGCACAGGGGCGGGAGGGGCAGGCTCATCTCGCTTTTCCTTCAGAGATCTGCTTCGGGAGGGGCCCTGCCGCACCGGGAGGGAGTCAGACCCGCCGGAGGGATGGATCCACAGAAGCACAGTGTTGGGCGTTTGCGTGGAGCAAGCAAGTTCCCTGGCAGGAACTGGTTCCCTTCAGGATTTTGGCTGGGGGATGGGCGAGGGAGATGGCGCTGGTGAGCCCCTTTGTTCCCTGCCAAACTGAGCTCTGTCGTCCGGGACTCAACAACTCTCCCTCCCGTTGCCCTCCCGTTCTCCGAGCAGAGCTGTTAACTTATAACCTTCCAGATGTTAAGTCCCGCTTCCTGTCAGAACACACTCTGTCCGGCCCCTCTGCTTTTGCAAGCGAGACTCGGGGGCTCTGCTTTGCCAGCGGGCTGCCCCTCCACCCCGGCTCCCTCCCAGCAGTCCGTGTAGAACACACTGCCTCTCCACCCTTCCTACTCTCTTCCGTGAGCCTCTCATCTACGCTTGGCTCTGGAGAATCCGTTCTGCTAGTCTTCTGGCAGTTTTCTGGGTTATTTAGGCAGGTGTGGGTGGAATCTAAGTGATCCGCAGGACGCCGTGAGCCCAGCATCCTCCTACACCACCATCTTCCCTGACATTTTGGCATATAATTTTTCATAGCATTCCCTGTTAATTGCTTGTATTTCTGAGGGATTGGTTGTAATAATTCCATTTTCTATTTTATCTATTTGGGTCCTCCCCCTTCACTTTTTGAGAAGCCTGGCTAGAGGTTTATCAATTTTGTTATTTTTTCGAAAAACCAACTCTTGGTTTCATTGATCTTCTCTACTGTTTTTTTAGATTCTATATTTGTTTCTGCTCTGATATTTATTATTTCTCTTATTCTGCTGGATTTGGGGTGTCTTTGCTGCTCTGCTTCTATTTCTTTTAGGTGTACTGTTAGATTTTGTATTTGTGATTTTTCTTGTTTCTTAAGATAGGTCTGGATTGCAATGTATTTTCCTCCCAGGACTGCCTTTGCTGCATCCCAAAGCATTTGGATTGTTGTATTTTCATTTTCATTCGTATCCATATATTTTTTAAATTTCTTCTCTAATTGCCTGGTTGACCCATTTATTCTTTAGTAGGATGTTCTTTAACATCCATGCTTTTGGAGGTTTTCCAGACTTTTTCCTGTGGTTGATTTCAAGTTTCATAGCATTGTGGTCTGAAAGTGTGCATGGTATGATCTCAATTCTTGTATACTTATGAAGGGCTGTTTTGTGACCCATTATGTGATCTATCTTGGAGAATGTTCCATGTGCACTTGAGAAGAAAGTATATTCTTCTGCTTTGGGATGCAGAGTTCTAAATATATCTGTCAAGTCCATCTGATCCAATGTATCATCCAGAGCCCTTGTTTCTTTATTGATTCTGTGTCTGGATGATCTATCCATTGTTGTAAGTGGAGTATTAAAGTCCCCCTTGGTTTCTTTAAAGGGTCTTGGGCCATTCTGCCTTTGAATTTTTAGGTCTTTGTGGCTCTTGTACTGGTCCTTACTATCCTTCCCCTGGATTTCTTCTTTTTGCCGTCACATCTCTTCCAATTTTGACTTATAATCTCTAAAAAAAGAAAAAAGCTTTCCTTGTGTTCTTATGACACAAGGAATTCATGTTCACTGCAGAAAATCAGCAAAGTCCTAACATGCAAAAAGAAAAAATTGAAATTAATATTACCACTATCAACATGATATGTGATTGATTATGAAATAACCTTCAGTCTTTCTAAAATTTACTCTAACATGTGTACATTTTGTATATATGCACATATATATGCATACATTATATTTACAAATACCCATATACACATACTAATACACAGCTACACAGCTAATGTGTATAGCTTATAACAGAAAAAATAGGTTTCATCTTCATTGTTGTGTTCATCTGCTAATGTGTTGACAAAAATCCTGAGACTGGATTCAGGTCCAAAATAAGAGTGCTATCATTGATAAGCAATGTCTGATGTAGGTACGGAGGAAGGAATAGCAGTACATGTGCCAGGTATTTTCCAATCCAAATTGATATTTATTTCTATAGAGATAACTATTACCATCCCAGGCACCAATGTTTTTAATCACAATCACTGATCTTGACTTACAGCTGTGAACGGATATACTTTTGGAAGTCTCCCAGGACTCTCCATGTGTGCAGAAGACAAAGTAAAATGGTATCTTTTTGGCATGGGTAATGAAATTGATGTGCACTCAGCTTTCTTCCACGGCCAAGTATTGACTAATAAGGGCTACCGTATTGATACAGTCAATCTCTTTCCTGCTACCCTCTTTGAAGCTTTTATGGTGGCCCAGAGTCCTGGAGAATGGATGCTTAGCTGTCAGAATCTAAACCACCTGAAAGGTAAGGCATCTTTACCTGAAATGAGCTTTCGGCCAAAAAAAGAGTCATGTATCTGTTACACTACTAATGGGGTGATAACTGGGAATCAGAATCTAAAAGTAAATAAAATTTTTTTTAAAAAGAATCTAAAAGTTAAATATCTTTAGAATAATCTGAGCTTTGAACTGGTAATTTAATTTTATTCTTATGATGGTATGCATCATAATATAAAAAAAAACTGAAAGACTAGAATTTTACAAAATAATGAAATATGAAAATATATTAATTTGAGAAAAAGCATAACTGGCCCTGAATTACTCTTCTGTCCTAAAAGTATAGGTATACACTGAGAAGTATATACAACTTCTTTGCTTTGTAAAATACACAATATTGTAAACACCAGAAGATTTATATACTGTGCTGAAAAGTAGTTTGTTTGTTGTTTGTTTTAATTTGGTTCTATCAGACACAACCAACTTTGTTCTTTGAGTCCAGCTACTCCTTGGTTTAACTTGCTAAATACCTCCTTCATCTCTTCAACATAAGAACATTCCTTGTTCTTGAAAAATACTAGTTTGTAATATTGATCTCCTGAAGAAACTAGCTTTAATCTGGGTCTTTTGGCATGTTACTCTGACCTTCAAATATAATCTCACTATTAAATGTCACCTTGGTCTCAGAAGACCCAGCACAGCAGGTACATAGCCATTTTGTTTTGTCCAAGAACAGTAATAATATATGCTCATTCTATTCCCCCTCCTCCACTCCACCCTGTCCCTTAAAATATGGCAAAGTCTCTCTTTATTACTTGTCTTTTAATGTGTCCTTTTTTGTTTCTCATCGAAAGACATCCCAAGTGAAACCCCACAAAGATTGGTACAATATTTTTTGAAAAATACTAGTGCTTAATATCTCTTCTCTGTGCCATAAGGAGAAGCTTTACTGCTCAAATTTTCTATCAGTAATTTATTTATAACTGTTTAGTATCATTTTTAATATTGTTTCTAGCTGTCTATTTCTTCAGTTTCCATCTGTCATTTCATCAGCGGTGTTTACAAGGCAATAGGAGGGAGAAACATTGGCTCCATTAACCACTGTCTCCTTCCATGTGATTTTCAGCTGGTCTGCAGGCCTTTTTCCAGGTACAAGACTGTAACAAGCCTTCATCAGAGGACAGCATCCTTGGGAAACATGTCAGGCATTACTACATCGCTGCTGAGGAAATCATCTGGAACTATGCACCCTCTGGAATAGACACCTTCACCCAAGAAAATTTAACAGCACCTGGAAGGTAATTCAGAAGGACTATTATTTCAAAGTATGCCTCCCTAAGAAAAGAAAGAAAGAAAGAAAGGAAGGAAGCATAAAAAACTGATTCAGCAATTAACATTTTAATTGGTACCTGAAACTGAGTAACTAGACTGCTAAATATTTACTAAGGTGTTTGGTATGAGTCCAAGTTTGAGAAATATGACTTTTGAGTCCACGAGAAAATGGATATAAAAAAGTTATCAGATAGTCGACAAAATCCTCAGAAAATACTGAATATAATTAGACTAATTAATTTACTTTTCTTTCATGAAAATACAACATTGTGCAATCCGGCAGCATTAAGTACATTCACAAGGTTGTACAATCAACACTATCTGTTTCCAGAACTCTCATTTTTCTAAATAGAAAGTCTGTATCCATTAAACAGCAGCTCTCTAATCCCTGATAACTTCTACTTTCTGTCTCCATGAATTTGCCTCTTCTAGGCACTTACTACAAGTGGAATAACAATATTTGTCCCTTTTTGTCTGGCTTATTCCACTTAGCATGTTTTTAAGGCTCATCCATGTTGTAACATCTATGAAAATCTCATTCCTCTTTAAGGCTGAATAATATTCCACTGTATGCATATACCACATTTTATTTATCCATCAATCTGTTGATGAACATTTGGGTTGCTTCTACTTTTTGGCTATTGGGAATAATGCAACTATTAACATTGAAAGTACAAGTATTGTTTACATCCCTGCTTTCAGTTGTTTTGTGTACATACTTAGGAATGGAATTGCTCAATCCTATGACAATCCTATTTTTAATTTTTTGAGGAAGAGCCGTACTGTTTTCCACAGTGGCTGTACCATTTTACATGCTTACCAGTAATGTACAAGGGTTCCAATTTCTCTACCTACTTACCAATATTTATTTTCCATTTCTAAAATAATAGACATCTTCTTGAGTGTGGAGCTGTATCTTATTGTGATTTTGATTTGCATTTTCCTGATGACTAGTGATGTTCAGTATCTTTTCATGTTGTTGGTGTTTGGAGAAGTCTGTTCAAGTCCTTTCCCTGTTGTTGAGTTGGGTTCTTTGTTTTTGTTGTTGGTGGTGGTTGTTAAAGTATATGACTTCTTTATATATTCTGGATATTAATCTCTTATCAGATACATTGTTTGCAAATATTTTCCACCATTCATTAGGTTTTCTTTTCACTTTCTTAATAGCGTCCCCTGGGGTACAGCAGCTACTCCTGTATGTGTCTAGTGAGTTCCACAACCTCCCAGCCATTCTTCCCTGCTCAGTCTTCTTTCCTACTGTCCATTCACCATAAAGCACCCAAAGTGATCTTTCAAAAGTGTTGATGAAATTATGCCACATCCCTGTTTCAAGTCTCTGCTCAAATATCACTTCATAAGAGACGCCTTCTTTGCCACCTATCTACTTGGAAAGGTTTAGTAACTTACTCAATGATGCATGACAGGTCAATAGCTAGGCCTGGCTCTACCCAGGTCTCTGATTCCTGAAGCAGAAATTTAAGTCCCAATCTACACTGACATCCAGAGGCAATGACTCCAAAGCTGTATCACCAGCTCAGAAGGCTCTTGTAAATTGCAGATTTGCATTTTTAATTGCTTAAAAACACCCTGCTTAGATGAGGTCCCTCCAAATCAGCATGTCCACATCTGAACCATTGTTTTCTCCGTATACCTGAATTTCCTCCTCTCTGTGACTACTATAATTATCCATCCATCAGTGAAGCCCCAAACCTGAGTACCATCATTGACTCCACACTTCCCCACTCCCTCCTCCTCTCAAGTACTATCTCACTATATCCTAAACATCTCCAAAAAGTGTCTATTTTTTCCTCACTGAGGGATCCTTTTAAAACACTAATCCTGAATGTTTACATATTTCAAAGCTTTCCCACTGCTCTGGGATGGAGTACTGAAATTTTAGCAAGGTCCTGCTGTCCACCCCCCATCTTTCCAAGCCTCATTCTCTTTCTTCTCTCCCATTCTCTCTCTTTTGCCTTGCCCTGCCCTGCACACTGTGCTCCTGTCATATTTTGTAAAACATGACATATTCACTCTTTCCTCTGAGTCTTCCCATAGGCTATTTCCTCTTTGTAAACACCCACCTCATTCTCCACCCCCCCACCTATACTTCATCTTTTTTTCAAATGTTTATTTATTATTTTTGAGAAAAGAGAGAGAGAGAGAAAAGGGGGGCGCAGAGAGAGAGGGAGACACAGAATCTGAAGCAGGCTCCAGGCTCTGAGCTGTCAGCACAGCAGGGCTCGAACTGAACTGCGAGATCCTGACCTGAGCCAAGTCAGTTGCTTAACAGACTGAGCCACCCAGGTGCCCCTATACTTCATCTTTTTAACTCTATTTCTCTTCTAGATAGTTTTTAAAAATCATTTTCTTTGGAAAGCCTTTGGAGCCTCTTCCTACCACTTCCCCCAAACTGCTCCATAACACCCTGTGCTTATTGCATGTTAATTGCACATGCAATTAATCAATAATATTGATATTAATATCAATGTTATTACATTGATTGGCTCACAGTCTGTCTTCTCTGTCAAGTCCATGTGGACAGAGATGGGTCCAGCTTGCTTATGGTTATACCATCAGCACATACCAAGGTTCCTGGCAAAAAAGCATGTGTCCTCTACATTTGTTAAATGGAAGAAGAGATGAATGGGATGACTTTGGCAAGTCAAACACCTCTCTGAGATATAATTTCTCCATTTGTAAACTGGGGAGAATAATGCCAACTTTGCCACCTTATTATGGGAGTTTCAAATAATAAATGAAAGCTCCTAAGTATCTGGTGGGTGCTCATATGCAATAAGCTAGCTATTGTATTTTTAAACCTTTTATAATTTGTTAAAAAGATACTATCGTAGAATAGTATAACTATTAGGGGTTGACGCGAGCCATCTTAAAATTGTTTCCCTTCACTTGAAAAAGTGAAACCTCTACACCATGAGTCTCCACTCTTTAGTTGAACATCCTTCTGTGAAGTGCCTAGTACCATCTGCTTCTTTTTAGATATTTGATAAATAATGAATAATAATTACCTCTGAGCGCTGGTCATCATTTTTCTCTTCAGTTAGTATCCTATATGAATACCTGCTTTCTGTTTTGTTTTCAACTCCACTGTTAAACCCTTTTTCTCTTGGCAGTGCTTCAGAGGTATTTTTTGAACAAGGTCCTACAAGAATTGGAGGATCTTATAAAAAGCTGGTTTATCGTGAGTACACAGATGCCTCCTTCACAAATCAAAAGAAGAGGGGCCCTGAAGAGGAACATCTTGGCATCCTGGGTGAGTCCATGCAGAGTATCGATGACTATTATACTCTTCTCCTGGGCTACCCAACCTCAGAAAGAATAGAAACTTCAAGAACTGCAGTATGATTTCTATGTATAAACTAGAGTTGTGGAAGGTCATTCAACTATTAAATGTAGCAGCTAATTAATTTTCCAACGTGAATTACCAATAGTAAATCTTCATCGTTAAAAACTATGCTAGCTTCAAATAATGATGTTTTTTTTCTTCAAGAGGTAAGGAGAATTGTGTATTTATGACTTGGTTTAAACTGACAACAAAGCTGTTAGCCTCTGTTCTTAGCTGAAGGTACACTTCCTTAGAAATAAAATCCAGGCTATTAATGAAAGAGACTGCCTCTGTCATAGAGCCTTGTCCACAGCCCAGAGACCTGTTCTTGCTCAGGCTTTCAGGCAGAATATAATGGGTGAGCATACAAAGTCTAGATTCAGACTATCCTCACTCCTTACCTATTAACCATGTGACCTTTGAAAGTACTCAGCTTGCTCTGCCTTCTTTCTGTAAAATGGAAACAGTAATAATGATAACAGTCATTACCTCATAAAAGTGTTGTAAAGATTAAAGGAGTTAATACACATAAAAACTCAGAAAAGCACATGGAAAGCTCTCAATATCATCTTATATATTACATAAAATATGCAGTATGTATCTATGTTTTTATTCTATATTTGGTAATAATATTAATTTTGGTGAAGAAAAATCCACAAAAGTGTTACTCTTCACATCCAAGACAATTTAACTTACCCTCTTAGGGTGATCAAGGTTTATAGAACACCCCTGACTCTTGGGACAAATGTCACCCATCTGGCCAACCGAAGACGAAGATGAAAAGAGTATAGATACACACTGAATAGTTTCTTGTAGATGTATAAAGCCGGTGAACTGACTTGGATAAAAACAGTAATAAATTTTCTTAACCTAAAGTCGAATCAAAAAACCCTTCTCATCTCTTTCGAGCCTTGCCATGTCAAATTGATAATGGAGTTTTAAAAAACTAGGTTTTCCATTTCCCACAAATAAAATGTTGCTTCCAGTGGTTTCTGCCAGAGGATAAGCCAAAGAAAACAACTGTCTTATGTACTCTGTATGTTATATACCAAGGGAGGGTAATAATGTTCTCTTTGTCCCTAGGTCCTGTCATTTGGGCAGAGGTGGGAGACACGATCAGAGTCACTTTCCATAACAAAGGAACATATCCCCTCAGTATTGAGCCCATTGGGGTGAGAGTCAGTAAGGACAACGAGGGCTCCTACTATGCCTCACATCACAACCCCTCAAGTGGAAGTGAGTACAACATTCTGAAACCAAACAATATTTAATAACCCACTGTGCTGGTCACCAGGGAAAACTGTCCTGCAAAAACTGAAGGCAGGATCTTCCAAGGAAACTGCTCATGTATCATTTTTAGGCATCATGGCAGGAAGCAAGTTAACCTCTTCTCCTTCCATTTCCAATTGGTTTATGGAATTTTGTTCTGCCTTAATTGGATGATTTTTAACAGTGCTGTTAGTAACTAATTAGGATTACATCAGTTATACATTTCTGAAGTACTCCTTGGGTGATTTTTAAATTTGAAAATGTTCTTGCAATTATAAGATTAGATGAATACTTGAATATTTGAAAAATATAAAAAGATATAGCCAACAATGTTATCTATAGTTCTACAGACAACCGTATTATATTCTTGTATAGTTCCTCTACTCTTTCATCTGGGTACCTATATATTTTAAATGTGGTTGAGATCACAGTTATATAAATATACTTATCATTGTAATTTTGTACTGAACTTGTTTCTTTAGCATCATAAGCATGTTGATATCATTTTAATAACACAAAATATTCCATTTTATGCACATATTTTGGTATTTTTATATGTCAGGGCTGGCCGAAGAAGACTAGTGCCTTTGTCACCACTTGCAGCATGACTGTGGGCAAGTTATGAAGTCTTTCTGGCCTCACTTTCCCCAAGTATACAATCAGGAGATTTGAACCGGATCATCTGCAGTTTCCTTTCAGTTCTGAAATTATTTTCAGTTTAGTATCATTCAATAGGAAATGTATGGATTACCTCCTATTTTCAGGTGTTGCTCTAGCCAATAGAAATATAGAGACAATGCTTGCCTTTCAGGAAGGTTAAGTTCCATTGGGTGCTGGGGTGGGGGCAGGGAAATACCCACAATCTAACATTAAATGTGCTGGGGACATTCTCAGGGGCTCTACTAATCTCTTAAGGCTGCTATAACTAAATACCACAGACTGAAATACCACAGACTAAATACCACAGACTGAAACAACAGAAATTTATCTTTCACATTTCGGGATGCTGAAAATCCAAGATCAGGGAGCCAGCATGGTTGGATGAAGACCCTTTTCTGGGTCTCAGACTTCTCATTGTATTTTCACAAGGTGGCAGGGATTAGGGAGCTATGTGGGATCTCTATTATAAGGGCACTAATCCCATTTAGGATTACCTTGATCACCCTCCAAAGGTACCACCTTCGAACACTATCACATGGGGTGTTAGGGTTGCAATATGTGAATTCTGGGAGGACACAAACATTCAGACCGTAGAGGCACCAATCACAGACTGGTTAAGAGGAGGCTTCCTGAAGGAAATCACACCCATCCGTGACCTGGCACAGGAGCACAAGTGGAACTCCATTAAAGGAGGATTTCATTCTAATTCATAATAAGGGACTGAGAAGTGGGTTGTCTTAGACTAAATGCAGTCTACTTTGTGGCTCAAATGACCACATTAGAAAGCATACTTAACCTCTCCATTGTGACACTTCTCACAGGTGTGCCTCCTTCAGCCTCCCATGTGGCACCTCAACAAACATTTACCTATGAATGGACTGTGCCCAAAGAAGTGGGACCCACTTACAAAGACCCTGTCTGTCTATCTAAGATGTATTACTCTGCTGTAGATCCCACTAAAGATATATTCACTGGGCTTATTGGGCCAATGAAAATATGCAGGAAAGGAAGTTTACATGAAAATGGGAGACAGGTAAGTCCAATCAGGGAAAATAAAAATGATTTCCCAATCCCTTTGAACTATCATTATTACAGGGAAAATTCTGGGTTTTGAGGCAGTAAGGATTTTACATATGGTGTTCAGTATAAATTTTTCTCAGGCTCATGAGAGCTGTACTATGCGGAGTTTCTCTGGCTAACATGATTATTTCAAGAGCCGGAAAAAAACTTTCTTTGGAATCCAAGGTCTTTTATGATATATTTAGACTTCAACACACAAATTAAAAAAATGGTAATAGGTCACTCAACATTCACTGAAGAAAATATTGCTTAAAACATTTTTTGGAAAGAAGGAAATGGCCATTTGACCAGGAAATAGAAATATAACTCCATCATATTTTTATCTCTCAACTAAGTATTTTACTATGAACCTTTAAAAGATAAGTACCCTCTTAAAAATGCCTTCAATATAATTGTCATACCTTAAAATCGTCATCGTAATAACCTCTTAGTATTATCAATTTTTTTATGAAATTTTATCAAATTTCCAATCAATGTATTCATATTTCCCCAGTTGCCTCTTAATTATTTCAATTTTGTTGTCTGAATCAGTACCCACATAATTACACACATTGCAATCAGTTGTTATGTTTCTCAAGATTATTTCCTTGCATTTTTTCTGTTGCAAGGGTATTTATCTTACGGCAGTTTCTCATGCCTAGATTTTACTGATTGCATTCCTGTAGCATGTTTGTTTCTCTTTCTCTCAATTTCATATAAATCAGTGGCTAGGTCAACAGGCTTGATCAGATTCAGGTTAGATTTTTTTTTCCAATACAACTTCCAAGTGTGCTACTGTGTACTTCCATCAGGGGGTATATAATATGTAATTGTCTCTCAGTTGGGAATATTGTCAGCTACTGACAACCATTTCCTAGATTCATAAGCCAACAGGGGTTGCACAATAGTAAAATTCTATTTTACTATTCTATGGTGGGTGCCACCCACCCATCATTCTTCTTTATTTATTAGCCAGTACACCTCCATAAGTGGGAATTTCCCTTAATGGATTGTTTGGTTAGCCTGAGGTTCATATCATATAAGCAAGGAATGACCAATGTTTGATTCTTTCCCTTTATTTACAAGTTTTCAAAGTAATAGTTCTCCACTAGCATATTTCAAAGATTCTTCATAATTTCTTTTCTTTTTAAAAAAAATGTTTTTGATGCTTATTTATTTGAGAGAGAGAGAGAGAGAGAGAGAGCGAGCATGAGCAGGGGAGGGGCACAGAGAGAGGTAGACACAGAATCTGAAGCAGGCTCCAGGCCTGAGTGGTCAGCATAGAGCCTGATGCAGGGCTAGAACTCATGAACCATGACGTCATGACCTGAGCTGAAGTCAGACACTTAAATGACTGAGCCACCCCAGGTGCCCCTCTTTTCTTTTTGAGTACTATTGTGAGCTCACATATTTAAGTATATTTGGTGTGTTTGAATTCATTGCCATTATCCCTACTGATGCCCAAAATATCCTATTTTTTGCCCCTGAGGGGATTTGTTCAGGTTGACTCCTTGATTTTTACATGAACTTCATAGTCTTTGCAGCTTCCTTGATTTCTAGTATAAAAGGCTATTTAAGGTTCATATTGCACATTTTCTGAGCCAGACCTGGGATCAGCCATTTCTCCCAAAAAGCCGTAGTTCTTTGGGTAAGAAATTATTTTTTGAACCATAATCTGAACACTTATGGGTGCTAATTTCTATTGGCCTAATCATTGTTTCTAAAGGCCTTTTCAATGGGCAGAACTGGGGGGAAAGTTTAAGATAAAATTCATCATGAGTTTATACTGATACGTTTTATTCAAATTCAGGTCTAAAGATTCTTTTTGTGTGTGTTTTTTTTTTCACTTAACCTTATTAATCTTACATGTGTATCTCCCTTTAGCTGTACTGAAAAATCTTAGTTCTCAATGATAACAAGATAAATATTCACTCAATTCATCATACAATATACCTACCACAGCCTCAGAATCACAGTTACAATACCAGAACCAACAATATAATTACTGAAAACAATTTAAGATTTGTTTGCTGCCCTTTTTTGTCCTTCAAATAGATCCCACTGGAAATGTTCAGTCAAATGACAGTTAAAGTTGCTTGAAATAGTTCTTCTCTGCATAGTTTTGCCACCCACCAGATACACAGGTTTATTTAATTTATTTTACTTCTATTTCTTTTAGGAATTGTCTTTTAGGAATAATAATTACAATATTATTTTATAAATATGTAACATATTCACCTGGTTCCAACATCAGATCTACAAAAAGATGCATATTCAACAAAGTCTAGCCTATCCTTTCTCCACTCTCATCTATTCCCTTACCTCTTATTTTTTAGCTTTATGGTTTTAGCTTTATGGTTTTTACCTTATGGTTAATAAACCATAATGGAAACCATTTGTTTTCCATTATTCTTTTGTCAGCTTGATTTTTTAGAACATTTTTCTCTTTTTTTTAAATTTATTGTGTAATTTACATCCAAGTTAGTTAGCATATAGTGCAACAATGATTTCAGGACTAGATTCCTTAATTTCCCTTACCCATTTAGCCTATCCCACCTTCCACAACCCTTCCAGTAATGCTCTGTTCTCTGTATTTAAGAGTCTTTTATGTTTTGTCCCCCTCCATGTTTTTATATTATTTTTGCTTGCCTTCCCTTGTGTTCATCTGTTCTGTGTCTTAAAGTCCTCATGTGAGTGAAGTCATATGATATTTGTTTTTCTCTGACTAATTTTGCTTAGCATAATACCCTCTAGTTCTATCCACGTAGTTGCAAATGGCAAGATTTCATTCTTTTTGATTGCCAAGTAATACTCCACTGTATCTATCTATCTATCTATACACACACACACACACACATACATATACATACATATACAGTGATGGACATTTTGGCTCTTTCCATACTTTAGCTATTGTTGATAGTGCTGTTATAAACATTGGGGTGCGTGTGCCCTTTCAAAACAGCATACCTGTATCCCTTAGGTAAATACCTAGTAGTGAAATTGCTGGGTCGTAGGGTAGTTCTAGTTTTAATTTTTTGAGGAAGATCCATACTGTTTTCCAGAGTGGCTGCCCCAGTTTTCATTCCCACCAGCAGGGCAAAAGAGATCCTCTTTCTCTGCATCCTCGCCAACATCTGTTGTTGCCTGAGTTGTTAATGTTAGCCGTTCTGACATTAGGTGTGAGGTGGTATCTCATTGTGGTTTTGATTTGTATTTCCCTGATAAAGAGTGATGTTGAACATTTTTTCATGGGTCTGGTAGCCATCTGGATGTCTTCTTGGGAGAAGTGTCTATTCATATCTTTTGCCCATTTCTTCACTGGATTATTTGTTTTTGAGTGTTGAGTTTGAGAATTCTTTACAGATTTTAGATACTAACCTGTTTTCTGATATGTCATTTGCACATATCTTCTCCCATTCCGTCGGTTGCCTTTCAGTTTTGCTGATTGTTTCCTTGGCTGTGCAGAAGCTTTTTATTTTCGTGAGGTCCCAGTAATTCATTTTTGCTTTTGTTTCCCTTGCCTCTGGAGACATGCTGAGTAAGAAGTTGCTGCAGCTAAGATCAGAGAGGTGTTTGCTTGCTTTCTCTTTGAGGATTTTGATGGCTTCCTGTCTTACCTTTAGGTCTTTCATCTATTTTGAGTTTATTTTTGTGTCTGGTGTAAGAAAGTGGTCCAGGTTTATTTTTCTGCATGTCGTTGTCCAGTTTTCCCAACACCATTTGCTAAAGAGACTGTCTTTATTCCATTAGATATTCTTTCCTGTTTTGTCAAAGATTAGTTAGCCATATGTTTGTGGATCCTTTTCTGGGTTCTCTATGCTGTTCCATTGATCTGAGTGTCTGTTTTTGTGACATGTAGTTCTCCTTTTTAGTGGGGTCTTTGTCTGGTTTTGGAATCAAGGTAATGCTGGCTTCATAGAAAGAGTTTGGAAATTTTCCTTCCATTTCTGTTTTTTGGAACAGCTTCAAAAGAATAGGTGTTAAGTCTTCTTTAAATGCTTGCTGGAATTTCCCTGGAAAGCCATCTGGCCCTGGACTCTTGTTTTTTGTGAGATTTTTGATTACTAATTAAATTTCTTTCCTGGTTATGGGTTTGTTCAAATTTTCTATTTTTTTTTTTACTGTTTCAGTTTTGGAAGTTTATATGTTTCTAGGAATTTGTTCATTTATTCCAGATTGCCCATTTTATTGGCATATAATTGCTCATAATATTCTCTTATTATTGTATGTATTTCTACAGTGTTGGTTGTGATCTCTCCTCTCTCATTTTGATTTTATTTATTTGGGTCCTTTCCTTTTTCTTTTTGATCAAACTGGGTAGGAGTTTGTCAATTTTGTTAATTCTTTCAAAGAACCAGCTCCTGATTTCATTGATCTGTTCTGTATTTTTGGTTTCGATAGCATTGATTTCTGCTCTAATCTTTATTATTTCTTGCCTTCTTCTGGTTTAGGGCTTTATTTTCTGTTCTTTTTCCAGCTCTTTAAGGTGTAAGGTTAGGTTGTATATCTGAGAGCTTTCTTCCTTCTTTAGGAAGCCCTGGGTTGCTATATACTTCCCTCTTATGACCGCCTTTGCTGCATCTCAGAGGTTTGGGCTGTGGTGTTATCATTTTCATTGGCTTCCATGTACTTTTTAGTTCCTCATTAACTTCTTGGTTAGCCCATTCATTCTTTAGTAGGATGTTCCTTAGTCTCCAACTATTTGTTACCTTTCCAAATTTTTTCTTGTGGTTGATTTCGAGTTTCATAGCATTGTGGTCTGAAAATATGCACAGTATGATCTTGATCTTTTTGTACCTGTTGAGGGCTGATTTGTGTCCCAGTATGTGATCTATTCTGGAGAATGTTCCATGTGCACTGGAGAAGAATGTGTATTCTGCTGCTTTAGGATGAAATGTTCCGAATATATCTGTTCAGTCCATCTGGTCCAGTGTGTCATTCAAAGCCATTGTTTCCTTGTTGATTTTCTGTTTAGATGGTCTGTTCAATGTTGTACATGGGATGTTGAAGTCCCCTACTATTATGGTATTATTATCAGTGAGTTTCTTCATGTTTGTGATTAATTGATTTATGTATTTGGGTGTACCACATTTGGAGCATAAATGTTTACAATTGTTAGGTCTTCTTGGTGGATAGACCCCTTAACTATGATATAATGCCCTTCTTCATCTCTTGTTACAGTCTTTATTTTAAAGTCTAGATTGTCTGATAAAATATGGCTACTCCAGCTTTCTTTTGTCGACCATTAGCATGATAGATGGTTTTCCATCCCTTATTTTCAGTCTGAAGGTGACTTTAGGTCTAAAATGGGTCTCTTGTAAACAGCATATAGATGGATCTTGTTTTCTTGTCCATTCTGTTACCCTATGTCTTTTGACTGGAGCATTTAGATCATTGACATTTAGAGTGAGTACTGAAGATATGAATTTATTGCCATTATGTTGCTTGTAGAGTTGGAGTTTCTGGTGGTGTTCTCTGGTCCTTTGTAGTCTTTGTTGCTTTTGGTCTTTTCAGGTTTTTTTGGGTTTTTTGGGGGTGGGTTTGTTTTGTTTTGTTTTTGTTTTGTTTTGTCTTTTGTCCCCTCAGAGAGTCCCCCTTATAATTTCTTGCAGGGCTAGTTTAGTGGTCATGAACTCCTTTAAGTTTTATTTGTCTGGGAAACTTTTAATCTCTCCTTCTATTTGGAATGACAGCCTTGCTGGAGAAAGAATTCTTGGCTGCATATTTTTCTGGTTCAGTACATTTAATATATTCTGCCATTCCTTTCTGCCCTGCCAAGTTTCTGTGGATAGTCCTGCTGCAAACCTGATCTGCCTTCCCTTGTAGGTTAAGGACTTTTTTTCCCTTGCTACTTTCATCATTCTTTCCAAGCCTGAGTCTTTTGTGAATGTGACTATGATATGCCTGCTGATGGTCGTTTTTGTTGTACCTTATGGAAGTCCTCTGTGCTTCCTGGATTTTGATGTCTTTGTCTTTCCCCAGGTTAGGAAAGTTTTCTGCTATGATTTGCTCACATGAAATTTCTACCCCTTTTTGTCTCTCTTCATCTTCTGGTACCCCTATGATTCTGATGTTATTTCTTTTTAATGAGTCACTGAGTTCTCTAATTATTATTTTGTGCTCTTTTGCCTTAGTCTCCATCTTTTTTTCTGCCTCATTATTCTCCATAAGTTTGTCCCCTGTATCACTGATTCCCTGCCCTGCTTCATCAATTCTTGCCACTGTAGCATCCATTTGAGATTGCAGGTCAGTTATAGCATTTTTTATTTCATCCTGACTAGCTTTTACTTCTTTTACCTCTGCAGAAAGGGACTCTAATCTATTTTCAACCCCATCTAGTATTCTTATCATGATTCTAAATTCTGGTTCAGACATCTTTCTTGTATCTGTGTTGGTTAAGTCCCTGGCTGTCATTTCTTCCTGTTGTTTATTTTGGGGTGAATTCCTTCATTTCCTCATTTTGAAGGAAGAAAATAAATTAATAAAGTTAAAAATACTAAAATTAAAAATTAAAAACAACACAAATCAAATAAATTATGCTACATCCTATGTGTGTTTTGATCTGGTTGTTGAAAGAAGCTTGATAAATTAGAGGGAAAAAAGGAAAGAAGAAAAAAAGGAAAAAAAGGAAAACATTTGAAAATTTGAAAAATGAATACAATAAAATAGAATAAAATGAAATGTTGAAAGTAAATTGAATTTTAAAAATTTACAAAAAGTAAAAAATATAGTAGAAAAAAATTAAAGAAACAAATTTTAATAAAAATGGAAAATAAAAAAATTTTCCTTCTGTATTCAAGAATAAGAAAAGAAAAAGAAAAAAATTATTGAATAAAAGGACCAGTGAGCAGAATGAAATACAATTGAAATTACATCTGGGGATGTAAATTACATTCTATGGGAACATAGAAATCAAGCCAGGAAACACTTTATACTCTAAGCAGGTGGAGAGACTTGTGTTTTTCAAAAGAGCTGTTGGCCCAGTTGGGCGGGGTTTAGTGTAATGGCTCCATTTTCCACTAGATGGCGCTGCTTAGCTTACTGGGGTGGATTGTTGTGGTTAGTGTAGGCGTGTATACACATGCGCAGGAGCAGTGAAAATGGTGTCACCCATGTACCCAGTCTCTAGTATCAGAACTTTGTGCTCTCACTGACTTGCAGTCAAGCACCCCTCCTTTGTCTTCTGCTTCCATCTCCTCCCTAATTCTACACTTATCTGTGACCAAGTCGTTATGCTGCCAGGCAGCAACTCCCTCCTAAGTTTTATATCATTTGGGGCTGTGTTTTCCAATCCCTCACTTCTGAGGGACTGTGGCTTTGACCCACTCAGACCTCTGGGGGAAGGTCTCACTGAGCAGTGGCTGGATGCCTGCCCACACCCAGGAATGTTCCCAAGACCTTGCTGCTGCTGTTGCTGATGCCTAGACTGCGGTTAGGTACCAGCCCACCCCAGAAAACGTTTCTGCAATCTTGTAGCAGCCGTATTTCAGATATTATGGAAAATCACAACATACATCTGGTGCCATGCTTCCCCCTTAACATCCTTGTGCCAACACCAGTGAATGTGGTTGTTCTCAGGGGTCCTCTGAGCCCTTTGCCTGTGAGGAGGTCACACAGCCTCTACCAAATGTCCTCCCAGCAACGGAACCACCCTCTCCCCCCCATGTGGCCTGAGGACCCCAAAGACCTCACTCTCTGCTTCTGGAGATTTGCCCCTCCTACCAGAGATCCACCAGGTATCAAGCTTCAGAGTTTCAGACTCTGTGCTCCCCTTGTGTATAGAGTCTTAATGGAATTTAAACCCTTTGCTTTCTCCTTTCTCCCTTTTTAGTTCAGTCCCTGAAGATGTTTTCACTTTTCCACTTTCTCTCCAGCTTCTTTTGGAGGGGGGGGTGCTTTTCTTGTATTCTCCCCCATCTGTCCTTTCTCTGCAAGCAAAAACAGCTCCCTGTCCTCTGCAGCTTCTTTCTCCCCCAGTTCACCTCTCTGCACTGCATACCTGCTGAGTTCTGTGGTTCTGGTTGTGCAGATTGTTGTGTTAATCCTCAAATCAGTTTTCTAGGTGTGCAGGATGGTTTAGTGTTGATCTGGCTGCATTTCAGGGGTGAGAGATGCAAAAAGTTCATGCTATTCTGCCATCTTGCTTTTAAAATCAATTTTTAGAACACTTTAAGGTTAATAGCAAAATTAAAAATAAAGTACAGAAGGGCATCTGGTTGGCTCAGTCAGTTGAGGGTCTTACTCTTGATTTTGGCACAGGTCGTGATCCCAGCCTACTTAAGATTTTCTCTCTCTCTCCCTCTGCCTCTCTTCCCTGCACACACACATACTCTCTCTCTCTCTCTCTCTCTCTCTCTCTCTCAAATAAAATAAAATAAAATAAAATAAGTAATAATAGTGCAGAGATTTCCCACATGTTCCCTACCCATCCCCCACACCCTCCTCCAATACCAACATTTCCAACAGAGTGGTGCATGTGTTACAATTGATGAACCTACACTGACACATTGTTATCATCCAAAGTCCATAGTTTACTTTAGGGTTCACTCTTGGTGTTTACATTCCATGAGTGTAGACAAATGGATAATGACAAGTATCCACCATTACGATATCATGTAGACTATCTTCACTGCCCTAAAAACCATGTGTTCTACCTATTTATCCCTTAATGCCAATCCCAACCCCTGGTAACCACTGTTCTTTTTAATGTCTTTATAGTTTTACCTTTTTCCAGAATGTTATTTAGTTGGAATCATACAGTATATGGTTTTTCAGATTGACCTCTTTCACTTGGTAAAAGACATTTTAGTTTCCTCCAAGTCTTTTCATGGCTTAATAGCTCATTTCTTTTTAGTGCTAAATAATATTCCACTGTGTGGATGTACCACAGATTATTTATCCATTCACCTACTGAAGAACATCTTGGTTACTTCCAAGTTTTGGCAATTTTGCACAAAGATGCCATAAACACTCACGTGCAGGTTTTTGTGTAGACATAAGTTTTCAACCCCTTTGGGTAAATATCAAAGAGCCTAATTGCTGGATCATATGGTAAAAGTGTATTTAGTTTTATAAGAGATCACAAAATGTCTTCCAAAATGGCTATCCCATTTTGTATTCCTGGTGGAAATGAATGGAAGTTCCTGTTGTTTCACATATTTGCCAGTATTTGGTGTTGCCAATGTTCCAGATTTTGGTCATTCTGATAGGTGTGTGGTGATATCCCATTGTTGTTTTAATTTGCATTTCCTTAATGATATATGAAGTAGAGCATCTTTTCATATGCTTATTTTCCATCTGTGTATCTTATTTGGTGAGGTGTCTGTTAAGGTGTTTTGCCTATTGGTTAATTGGGTTGTTTGTTTTCTTAATGTTGAAGTTTTAAAAGTTCCTTGATATTTTTCATAACAGTTCTTTATCAGATGTGTCTTTTGCAAATATTATCTCCCAGTCTGTGGCTTGTTTTCTTGATTCTATTGAAATTATCTTCTATAGAGCATAAATTATAATTTTAATGAAGTCCAGTATCAATTATTTCTTTTATATAGATTGTGCCTTTGGTGTTGTATCTAAAAAGTTACAACCAAGGTCATCTAGATTTTCTCTCATGCTATTGTTTAGGAGCTTTATTATTTTGCCTTTTACATTTAGGTCTGTGATCCATTTTGAGTTAATTTTTGTGAAGAGCATAAGATCTGTGTCTAGGTTTATTTTCTAGCATGTAGATGTCCAGTTGTTATATCACCATTTGTTCCAAAGACTATCTTTGTTTGTATTGCCTTTGCTCTTTTGTCAAAGATCAGTTGACTGTGAGTTTACTTCTAGTCTGATTTATTGTTCTATTCTTTTGCCAATTGCCACACTGTCTTTTTTTTTTTTAATGTTTATTTGTTTTGGGAGAGAGAGAGAGAGAGCATATGCAAGCCAGGGAGGGGAAGAGAGAGAAGGAGAGAGAAATCCCAAGAAAGATCTACACTGTCAGTGCATAGCATAAAGTGAAGCTCAACATGGGGCTTGATATGAGGCTTGATCTCATGAACCATGAGACCATGACCTGAGCCAAAATCAAGAGTCAGACACTTAACCAGCTGAACCACCCAGGTGCCCCAGTGCCACAATGTCTTGATTGCTATAGTATTGTAGACATTTTTGAAGTTGGACAATGTCAGTCTTTCAGTCTTATTCTTCAATATTGTGTTGGCTATTTTGGGTCTTTTGCCTCTCCATATAAACTTTAGAATCACTTTGTTGATACCTACAAATAATTTTCTGGTATTTTTATTGGAATTGCATTGACTCTATAGATCAAATTGGGAAGAACTGGCAACTTGGCAGTGTTGGGTCTTCCTATTCATGAACATGGAATTTCTATTTAGGGTAATGTGATAGTGAACAGGAATCCGAGTTTAGATAGGGTGGATGTAATATTTGAGGTAGGAGATCTAAATTTCAAGGAGATAGACTTGCAAGGATCTGAGGGAAAGCAGAGGGAATAGCTAGGGTCAAAATATCAAATTTTATTAAAAATTTTTTTAGATTTCTTTGAAATTATTATGTATCTTTTCTCCTTTGACCTATAAGCCTGACCAACTACATTAAAGATTTCCTAATATTGAACCAGTCTTGCATTTCTTGGGAGAAACATTGAGCACTGTGGTTTTTAATTTTTTTTCAGTATATTTCTGTAGTAAATTGGTAGTAATTTATTTTCAATTTCTCTCCTAAACAATAAGTGACATTATTTTGCATTTTGTTTGCTTTTTTAGTTATTATATCATGTTTATACTATCTTAATTAAATAAATTGGGACTATTTCCATGTTTTTAGTATTTTGCAACTGTTTAAATAAATAGCGATTACCTGATCCTTAGATTTGAAAGAAATTGCCTGTAAAATTTTTTCGAGTATGTGACTTTTAAAAAGAAGTAGTTAGGATTTTCTTTTTTGTTTTTTTGTTTGTTTATGTTTTAATCACATTTTTATTTGACCCACGGATATTGGTCCATTCAGTTACCTTGTTCTAAATCAACTTATCACATTTATTGTATGTAATGATCTTTTTTCCTTCCCCCATATATATGGTTATAGTCCTTTCTCATTACTAATGTGGTATATCTGGGTTGTCTCCCAATTTTTTTTATTAGACTTGCCAGAGGTTTGTGTGTTTTATTAGTCTTTTCAAAGAATACATTTTTAGGTTTAACCATTTTAATTTGTGCTCTAATTTATTAAACAGTTCTGCTTTTGCCTTTATTAATTCCTATTTTCTTTTCCCATTTTATTTCTCTAAAATTTTCAGATATTCGTAAACATTTATTTTTATTTGGTTTTACTTAAAAAGCATTTCAGACTTTCAGTTTGCATATTTAGTTATATTCCATACATTATCCTTGTTCTCATGGACATTGCTTACTAAATATTTAGTAATTCATTTTTTCTTCCTCTTTTATCTAAGAGTAATTTGGATCAAATATGATCTTTTTAATTTTGTTAACTTTTTGTCCTTTTATTAGTATTTTTTAGTTTTGTTTCATCATGACCAGAAAACATGACCTGTAAACTTCTCACTGAAGTTGTTTTCTTTTTCTTTTTCTTTTTTTTAAAAGTTTATTTATTTTTGAGAGACAGAGAGAGAGAAAGCACAAGCAGGAAAGGGGCAGAGACAGAGGGAGACACAGAATCTGAAGTAGGCTCCAGGCTCTTAGCTGTCAGCACACAGCTGTCTGCGGGGCTTGAACCCATGAACCATGAGATCATGACCTGAGCTGAAGTCAGACACCTAACCAACTAAGCCCCCCAGGTGCCCCTGAAGTTTTTTCTGTAGATCAGAATTCAAGTGATCATAGAAGTCCTCATCTGGAATCCCTACATATCTGAGAATGTGTTTTTAATAGTTTTTTAAATTTTGTTTTAGTAAGAAAGAGCAGGGGAGAGGCAGAGAGAGAGAGAGAAAATCTCGAGCAGGCTCCATGCTGAGCATGGAGCCCAACGCAGAGCTAGATCACAGGACCCTGGGATCATAACCCTAGGCAAAATCAAGAATTGGTTGCTCAACCGAGACCCAAGAATGTATTTTTGTTGTTCTTTGCCAAATATAGAACTTTCATATCATAATATTTTCCCTCAAAAATATAAATGCTACTCAATCTTCTTCTGACATTTATTGTACTAGAGACGTCCAGTGTTTGTGATAACACTTTTAAAATGAATTACTGTAGAAATTGTCTATGCCTGAAATTCAAAAATTTTGCCAGAATATTTTAAAGCACAGATCTCTAACTGCTTTTGCCTTGTTTTCAGTGAAGACTTTGAATCTGAATATTCTAGTCTTTTCTTTTTATGGTGGTAAACATTCCTACTATTGTTTATTATCATTATGTTTTCCCCTTTATAATGTATCTCTTTCTGAAATCATTACTGTGTATACCTTTGAATCTTTTTGTTCTGATTCATGGGACCTTTCTTAACATTATTTCCATCATTGATTCAGTTTTCTGTAGGATCTAACCTTCAGGTCTCTGCTTTAGTTGGATTTTAAAAATTTTATAATCATGTTTTTTATCTGAAAAAAAAAACTATCTCAGAAAAAAGACATGCAATAATCTCTAAAGTTTCTCTTATTTGAGGGAGTATCCTGTTTTCAGGGGCTCGTATGCTTTGATTTCTTAGACTAATTGCCTTCTTCTTAACTACTGGGACATTTCATAGACCAGATAGCATTTCTGCTTGCTTATTTTTCACCAGGGACAAGGGGAAAGGAAGTGAGAATGTTTGTCCAGATGACTGAGATTGAATTCCTGTTCCAGCTCATTTGGCACTCTATTTCTTCATTTCAGACGGTTCCTCCCTCTACCTGCTTCCCCTGCTCTGCCTTACAGAAATTCTTCAAGTTTTCATGTATGCGGATGTCACTTCCCTAATTTCTGGCACAGGCTCATATTGCCCCTATTTTAATAATTGTTTTTGGTGTGTTTACTTGGTATGGGCAGGAAGAGTCAGAACTTTTATGCACCCAGAGAGGCTTACATCATGTTGAACCAAAAATCTGCATAGATGCTGATGAAAATTCTGGTGGTCAGCTGGAGTCTTTCATGAGCCCCATCTACAAAGAAGAATGGAAACTTCTTATCCTTCCTTGAGTGAATTTGTGTACAAATAGTATTGTGTACATGCAAGTCTTTCTGCTTCGCTTATCCTATTTTCACTTCCTTGTTCTTGTTTCAATTTACAGAAAGATGTAGACAAGGAGTTCTATTTATTTCCCACAGTGTTTGATGAGAATGAAAGTTTACTCCTAGATGATAATATTAGAATGTTTACAACTGCACCTCACCTGGTAGATAAGGAAGATGAAGACTTTCAGGAATCTAATAAGATGCACTGTAAGTATACATCATCCATCAATATTAAGTTATTTCAGTACTGCCCATGTAGTGCTTTTAATTAAACCAAAATGCTAATAGCTTTGCCCATTGGTTAATTTTAAATAAATGATTATGTACAACTCTGAGGGTAATATTGATATTTAAGCTATCGGTCAGTTATTCCTCATTTTGCTTAATTTAGAATAATGAAACCTGCAAAATATATCAATTAGATGCATGGTTCTTAAAATGTAGCCCTTGGATCAGCAGCTTCAGCATCACCCAGGGACGTGTTAGAAATGCAAATTCTTGGGCCCCAACTCCTACCTACTGACAGAAACTTTATGGGTGGGGCCAGCAATCTATTTAACAAACCCTCTCCATCATTATGATAGTTGCTTAAACGAGAACTACTGGGTTAGATGCTTTTCTCATCTGTGGCTTCATAATGACAGCCTCATTTTATTATTCAATATGAAGAAAGATACAACCTCTCTTGAAAATGAACTTTAATGATTCTTACCAATGACTATAAATTAGAGTTCCCTGGGAGTTTTTCAAAATTGTTAAAACCATTTTTTTTAATGCTCAGGGCAACCTCCAAAAATTTTTATTTAATTGAAACCTAGCATCAGATTTTCCTTTTAGCTCCCAGTGTAATTCTAGAGGTTTAGATAGTGAGTTAATTATTCAGAATGCCCACACTGCTAACAGACTACATGTGAAAATCACTGTAGTCAGAAGAAACAAATGTAAAGTTGCGTTACAAACTGATACTGGTGGTTTTGTTTTGTTTTGTTTTTTTTGAGTCAGTACTATCTATACTCATTAAGATATTCCTTTTGAGTTTGCAATTTTACATTTTGGAGGAGTTGAGAGTATCATCTATTAGTAATAGCCGTGAGAGAAAACCTCCTGCATTTACTCTCCCCTGTTATTCAAGATGAATCAGAGACTTTTCCATCCTAGAGCAGCAACAACATTCTCAGTCTACGGTGCCCAGGAACAGCTGTAATTATTCATACATTTGAGAGCTCACACATATGACTCTTGAGAGGACTAAGAAGTAGTTAGTGGGGAAGAGCAGTGCAAAACTTCAAGGATTCTGTCTTCAGCTCTTCTCCTTCCAGCCAGGGACTACTCTGGGAGTGCTGCGTCTAACAAGAAGTCTCAGAGACACTCCAGACACATAAAGAGGTGGGCAGGCGTGAATGGGTCTTCAAAAATTAAATAAACAGAGTTCGCTCTGGAAAATCTGGGAGATCACCGTGTAGTGGGACATCAGATAAACCACTTTCCAAATATTATTTCCCAAATTTTACAGCCATGAATGGATTCATGTATGGGAATCAGCCTGGTCTCAGTATGTGCAAAGGAGAGTCAGTCGTGTGGTACTTATTCAGCGCTGGAAATGAGGCTGATGTACACGGGATTTACTTTACAGGAAACACATATCTGTCAAAAGGAGAAAGAAGAGACACAGGAAACCTCTTCCCTCAAACAAGTCTTACACTCTTCATGCAGCCTGATGCTCAAGGTGAACTTCTTTAAAGTCAAGACAAGTCTCTATGGAATCAATTCATGTCAGTCATTTTGGTTTTCAACCCTATGTTGGGTGATGAACTCATTCCTTCTCTAAGCCTCCCAAGTTCCCTTCCTTCCCTTGAAGAGCATGTCTGGGCCACTATTAGCTAAGTATGGGCCAGACAGGTCCATTTCCTGCTTGTTGAGGGTGGGGGGTGTGACAAATGAAGAGTAGACTGTGGTTTCTCCCACTTCCACACAGTAGAATCCTCGAGATGTCTCTTTTTAAGTTATGATCCTTTTAAAGATGGCTGAAAAATCAGACTAAAAAGGGAATGACTTCCATAACAGCTCTGCAGTTAAACTTTTTGTCATCTCTCTGTAGCCTACATGTCGTGTTGGCTTGTTTGTTGTTTGCAATTGAGTGTCCTGTACTAGAACTATAGTCATGCGAATTCAGAGATACCTGCAGGTCTGGTTATGAATGAGCAAAACAAACAAAAACAAAAAGAAAGCACTTTAACCAAAATGTGAAACACACTAACTTGCTTCAGGCTTTATTTGGTTCATTACATGCCATTATAGCATAAGACAAGTCCAATGTCACCTCTTTCTTTATTCATTAGACAAGTATAAATACAACAGTGAAGAAAAGATGTATAAGTGTCTGTTCTTGTGAAGTGGAAATTCTAACGCAGGGAGACAGACAACAAGCGATTTTATATGTGTGTGTATGTGTGTGTATACACACACATACACACACACAAACATATATATACACATACACACACACACACATATACACACATATGTATATAAAACTAAGTGGTTTGAGCAAATAGGGCAGAAAAAGGGGCTGACTGATGGGGGAAGGTGAGTAAACATTTTCTGACAATTAAAGGGAAGCTTGAATGAATTGAGAACATGGACTATATGGATAATTGGGGGAGGAGTGTACAAAGTACACTTTGTACGAGTACAAAGGCCCTGAGGCAGGCACATACTTTACTTGTTCTAAGAATAGCAAAGAGGCCTCTGTGACTAGAGCAGAGTGAGTGATAGGTGATGTGATCATCTAACTGAGGCCACATTGAGGACTTTGGCATTGATTCTGGGTGAGCTGAGGAGCCATAGAGGTGCTGAACAAAGGAGTGACATGCTCTCTTATATACCATTTCAGGGACATTTGACGTTGAGTGCTTAACAACCGATCACTATACGGGAGGCATGAAGCAAAAATACACTGTGAACACATGCAGGCAACAGGCTGAGCAGCCAAGGTCCTCCCAGGGACAGCGGACCTACCACATCGCGGCAGTGGAGGTGGAGTGGGATTATTCCCCAAGCAGGGAGTGGGAAAAGGAGCTGCATCACTTACAAGAACAAAAGTAATTCTCCAGATTTTGATTCCTAAGTTTTTCTTTTTTTTGAGTTTTCTCTTTCAGAGAATTAAGAATTACACTCAATTGTAGAAAAACAAATAGTTGCATTAAATAACAACAGAGCAGTAACAAAATGCTTCCCCTGATCCTTTCCTCATTAATTTCTGTTCTTGCAATTTTATCACAGGAAAATCTCCACCTTATTTGATTCTTTATAGTCATTCATCTCACTTTCTTTTCTGTTGGATTGTCTTTTTATATTCATGTGCCTATATCTTGCTATTGACTTTCAAACTTAAACAAAAATCAATGCCTAAATTCAAAGCTAAAATACTATTTTCCTTATCAGACATTTGCTGTGTATCTCATCTTTCCTTCAAAGATTTCCTTATCTCTCTAGTAATCAGTTATTTTACATTCTTTAAAAGATTTTTTTTACAGTCATTTATTTTTGAGAGACAGACAGAGCATAAGTGGGGGAGAGGCAGAGAGAGAATGAGACAGAATCCGAAGCAGGCTCTATAGGCCCTGAGCTGGAGCATAGAGCCCAACGTGGGCTCGAACTCACAAACCATGGAGATTATGACCTAAGCCGAAGTCAGACGCTTAACTGACTGAGCCACCTAGGTGCCCCAGTTATTTTACATTCTTAAAACTATTTTAAGAATATTTTAAATTCTTGAGGGCAGTATAGTAACATGATCTCTGTCCTCCAAGAATTTATAGGGAAAATATGGTTCAAAACCGCCAATAACATGTACATGATGGATGTAAAAAGTATGTTCATTGTGAATAAATGTAAGTAAATGATCATTATTAGAGCTTCAGAAACTACATTTAAAACAGTATCACTTGACACTTCTTTTAGACTTTTCTAACCACTTTTCCCTCTATCACCTCATGCGCCATGTACTAACCTTTCCTGGAAAGGATCTGAGAGATCGGGACGGTCATGTGTTCAGATCTGGGGTGTACAAAATGACTGGTAGCCTATAGCTAAGCAAAGGTTAGCTGGTTAGTTTGACTGCAGTGTAAAGGAGTAAAAGGTTATTTCAAGTGATGGGGGTAAAATAGTCAAAAGGCTGAAGGAGCCATGAAGAGTCAATGAAAACGTTAGATAAAGGGAGTGGCTGGGAACACTGGGCCACTTCAGTTCTTATAAACCAGACAAAAGTAATGAGAGAACACTTCACTGATGACATATGGGTGCAGAATTTTAGAACTGTAGAGAAACCTTAGAGATCATCTCATCTCATACCTCATTTTAGGGATGAGGAAACTGAGGCTGCAACAGACAATAACTAGCTGGAGGTCATTATCTAATGGAAGAGTCAGGGCCAGCACTCAGATGGCTCCACTTCCTTTTTACCACCCCTATCTATTTCTTTTTTTTTTAATTAATCTTTTATTTTTTAATTTACATCTAAGTTAGTTAGCATATAGTGCAACAATGATTTCAGGAGTAGATTCCAGTGATTCAACCCCTATGTATAACACCCAGTGCTGATTCCAACAAGTGTCTTCCTTAATGCCCCTTACCCATTTAGGCCATCCCTCCTCCCAAAACCCCTCCAGCAACCCTCTGGTCTCTATATTTAAGAGTCTCATATGTTTTTTCCCCCTCCCTCTTTTTATATTATATATATTGCTTCCCTTCCCTTATGTTTATCTCTTTGGTATCTTAAATTCCTCATATGAGTGAATTCATATGATATTTGTCTTTCTCTGACTGACTAATTTCACTTAGCATAATACCCTCCAGTTACCATCCACGTGGTTGCAAATGGCAAGATTTCATTCTTTTTGATCACTGAGTAATACTCCATTGTATATGTATACCACCTCCTCTTTATCTATTCATCCATCGATGGCATTTGGGCTCTTTCCATACTTTGGCTATTGTTAATAGTGCTGCTATAAACATTGGGGTGCATGTGCCCCTTCGGAACAGCATACCTGTATCCCTTGGGTAAATTACCTAGTAGTGCAATTGCTTGGTTGCAGGGTAGTTCTATTTTTAATTGTTTGAGGGACATCCATACTGTTTTCTAGAGTAGCTGCCCCAGTTTTCATTCCCACCAGCAGGGAAAAAGAGATCCTCTTTCTCTGCATCCTTGCCAACATCTGTTGTTGCCTGAGTTGTTAATGTTAGCCATTCTGACAGGTGTGAGGTGATATCTCATTGTGATTTTGATTTGTATTTCCCTGATGAAAAGTGATGTTGAACATTTTCTCATGGGTCTGGTAGCCATCTGTATGTCTTTTTTGGAGAAGTGTCTATTCCTGTCTTTTGCCTATTTCTTCACTGGATTATTTTTTTGGGTGTTGAGTTTGAGAAGTTTATAGATTTTGGATACTATCCTGTTTTCTGATATGTCATTTGCACATATCTTCTCCTATTCCGTCGGTTACCTTTTAGTTTTTCTGATTGTTTCCTTTGCTGTGCAGAAGTTTTTATTTTGATGAGGTCCCAATAGTGCATTTTTGCTTTGGCTTCCCTTGCCTCTGGAGACATGTTGAGTAAGAAGTTGCTGCAGCCAAGGTCAAAGAAGTTTTTGCCTGCTTTCTCCTCTAGGAATTTGATGGCTTCCTGTCTTACATTTAGGTCTTTCATCCATTTTGAGTTTATTTTTGTGTCTGGTGTAAGAAAGTGGTCCAGGTTTATTTTTCTGCATGTCGCTGTCCATTTGCTAAAGAGATTGTCTTTATTCCATTGGATATCCTTTCCTGCTTTGTCAAAGATTAGTTGGCCATATGTTTGTGGGTCCATTTCTGGGTTCTCTATTCTGTTCCATTGATCTGAGTGTCTGTTTTTGTGCCAGTACCATACTGTCTTGATTACAGCTTTGTAATACATCTTGAAGCCAGGAGTGTGATTTCTCCCCTTTGGTTTTCTTTTTCAGGATTGCTTTGGCTATTCAGGTTCTTTTCTGTTTCCATACAAATTTTAAGATTGTTTGTTCTAGCTCTGTGAAGAATGCTGGTGTTATTTTGATAGGGATTGCATTGAATATGTAGATTGCTTTGGGTAGTATTGACATTTTAACAATATTTGTTCTTCCAATCCAGGAGCATGGATTATCTTTCCTTTTTTGTGTGTCTTCTTAAATTTCTTTCATAAGCTTTCTATAGTTTACAGTGTATAGATTTTTCACCTCTCCGCTTATGTTTATTCCTAAGTATTTTATGTTTGTTGGCACAATTATAAATGGGATTGATTCCTTGATTTCTCTTTCTGTTGCTTCATTATTGGTATATAGGAATGCAACTGATTGCTGTGCATTGATTTTATATCCTGTGACTTTGCTGAATTCATGGATCAGTTCTAGCAGTTTTTTGGTGGAATCTTTTAGGTTTTCCATATATAGTATCATGTTATCTGCGAAGAGTGAATGTTTGACTTCCTCCTGGACGATTTAGATGCCTTTTATTCCTATGTGTTGTCTGACTGCTGAGACTAAGACTTACAATACTATGTTGAATAACAGTGGCGAGAGTGGACATCCCTGTCTTGTTCCTGACCTTAGGGGGAAAGCTCTCAGTTTTTCTCCATTAAGGAGATATTAGTGTTGGGTCATTCATATATGACTTTTATGATCTCAAGGTATGACCCTTCTATCCCTACTTTCTTGAGGGTTTTTATCAAGAAAGGGTGCTGTATTTTGTCAAATGCTTTCTCTGCATCTATTGAGAGGATCACGTGGTTGTTGTCCTTTCTTTTATTGATGTGATGTATCACATTGATTGTTTTATGGATATTGAACCAGCCCTGAATCTCAGGTATAAATCCTATTTGGTCATGGTGAATAAGTTTTTTTAATGTATCGTTGGATCTGGTTGGCTAGTATCTTGTTGAGGATTTTTGCATCCATGTTCATCAGGGAAATTCGTCTTTAGTTCTCCTTTATAGTGCACCCCTATGTATTTCTAAATTATTCTTTATTGCTGGAATGTGAGAGTGATATTAAAAATTAGCATAATTACTTAAATAAAAACTATATTCAAGATTTAAAACTCAACTTCTACTTTCATTAAGACAGATACTAACCTCAGATGTGTGTGTGTTTTGTTTAAGTGTTTCAAATGCATTTTTAGATAAGGAAGAATTTTACATAGGCTCAAAGTACAAGAAAGTTGTATATCGGCAATACACCGACAGCACGTTCAGAGTTCCAGTGGAAAGGAAGGCTAAAGAAGAACACCTGGGAATTCTAGGTACTCTAATCATCAGGGGTGGGGTAACGATGTGGTGCTATGTACATTAAAATACGTGTCCCTGGGTTTAACTTCCCAGTTCATAGATCAAAGGTATTCAAATGAAAGTAAAATTTATGCAATAAAAACAAGGAGCCTATACGCACTAAAGAATATGGCATAATAAAAATATTGCTTATTTCTCTCATGAACAATTTATTATTATACATTGAGAAAAGAAAATTTCTCCCTCTTATTCCACCCCTCATCCCACTCCCAAGTCATCACTGTTTGCTTTAAAATTGCCATGTAAGTGAGTAACGCCAAGAAAAAGAAATGTAGATGTAGACCAGGAAATATAGGAAAAAGTGTTACCGTGCACAAGGCATGGGAAAAGTTGCCTTCCATTTTTCAGGAACCATTTTAAATTTTTAAAAAATCTTTATTTATTTTTGAGAGAGAGACAGAGTGAGAGCAGGGGAGGAACAGAGAGAGAGGGAGATGCAGAATCCAAAGCAGGTGCCAGGATCCAAGCTGTCAGCACAGAGCTTAATGTGGGGCTTGAACCCACGTACCATGAGATCATGACCTGAGCTGAAGTCAGACGCTTAACCGACTGAGCCACCCAGGCACCCCTCAGGAACCATTTTAAAAGAGAATGTCTAAGAGTTTGACCAACACTGCTCTTGGGAAGTTTCTTGAAAATCATCAAGTGCAGGGGACATCACTCCCAACCCCACTCTATTTCCATACTAACAGAGTACCCTGGGATTTGATTACCCTTAGCCCCTGGAATAAGACACCCAAGGGGAATGGCATTGTTGCTGGGTCACAGAAATTCTCTAAGCAGCAGACAAGCTAAGATTGGCTAGAGAGGGGGTGGAAATTGGAAGGCTAGCCCCACTCACCCTTCTAAATGCAGTACTACCATCAATTCACACTCAGGAAGTTCTGGAAGCCCAACTGCTAAGAAATGAGAGCAAGTGCTGCACAATGACTTCTGGCCAGGGTAGGGTCACAGCTGGCTCACCAGGACTAGGCCACTGTCCTGCAGGGGACTTTCAGGCCAAAACCTCCAGTAGGACTCTTGATGAGAGATGCATCCCTGGCTTCCATCTGTAGCGGCAATCATTACTAGTGTTTTTATTCTGAATCCTCTGAGGCCAGATATAAACCTAACAGTAAAGTATGAAGCCACAGTGGAGGGGGTGGGGGACACAGACTCTGGCCTTCATGCTAAGAAAGCTACCTGGTCTTTGCTTCTATTACTGAGTTAGAACCTCCAATCTGACAAGCATATAAACCACTCTTCTTTTTTGCTCTTTCCAGGTCCACAACTTCATGCAAATGTTGGAGACAAAGTTGTAATTATCTTTAAAAACATGGCCACAAGGCCTTACTCAATACATGCCCATGGGGTGAAAACAGAGGATTCTATAGTTACTCCAACTTTACCAGGTACTCATTGGGGTGGGGGGTGTTGCATTTCATGCATTTTAGTAGACTTTACAGGCTTTCCACAAATGGCTGTTATCAGAGAGGTATTCCTTCCAAATGAGTGTCTTGAGAAAGTGAAGGAGGTGGTTAAGAGAGTATACAGAGATGCGTATCTGTGTGTATGTCTCCATGCACATGAGAGGAGAGGGGAGGGGAGATGAGGGGAGGGAAGAGAGGAGGGGAGGAGTGAAAGAAGGGAGGGAGAGAGGAAGGAGGGAGGGAAGGAGAGAAGAAGAGAAAGATCCACAGGAGAAATGTGAGGAAAAGATCTGAGGATACTGGGCATCTACAGATACTCAAGGCTGAGTCAGCAGAAATGATCCCTCCACGCCAAGACAGCATTTACTACACTTGTGTGTGGTTGAATGCTTCCATGCCTTGTATCTGAAGGCAGGATCCTAAGGGCAGAGACTGCCATGTGACATTTTAAAGCCTTCAGTTCTAGCCCCATATCTGGCATGTACTAGGAACTCAATAACTTTAACACAGTGTAAAAGCCAGAACAGATGAAATACATGTGTGTTTTTACTTTAATTAAAAACTATATTTTTCTTCTATTAGTTGTAAAGTTGGCTTTCTTGGAAAGTGCCATTTCTTAGTAATCTAACAGTTCCCAAATATGTCAAATGAGTGAGGAAAAAATGAGTGAGAAAAAATAAATTACTCTATGAAGTTGCTCAGGTCAGTTTAGGGGAATGGAGATAAAAAGCCCTTCCCTGTGAGTGTCACATTCTTCCAAAAGAAATAAACAATAAAATGTGTACATAATACCAAGCTGTGAAAAGTGCTAAAGATTACAGCAGATGAGAGAGAGTAACAAGGGTGGTATTTTAGGTAGGGTGGTCAGGAAGTCCCCTCTTTGAGGAAGCGCCAGTGGTGAAGATACCTAAATGGTAAGTAATGAGCCACAGGGACTTACTTATAGGGGAAGAGCACCCCAGGTTGTGAGATGGTAAAGGGCTTGGTTTGTCTGAGAAACAGCAAGGAGGCCAGAGGCCAGAGCAGAGCAAACGGGGGGACAGAATGTGACATGATGAGATCCAGGGAGGGCAGGAGCCAGATGCAGTAGGAAGAAGGGGAACCTCAGAGGCCAAGGTTAGGACCTTAGATTTTATACTATTAACCATGTGAAGATTTGAGTCAGAGAATGATGATCTGATGAACACTTTGTAAAGGCCTCTGGTGGCTGAAGTGTAGGTAAGTGACTACAGAGGAAAAGGGAGGAATCAAGGAGCAATTAGAGGGCTATTGCCATAATCTGGGTTAAAAAAATAATAATAAGGCTTGGACCAGGGTGGAAGCAGCTGAAGTGGTGAGTTGTCATATTCGGTTCTATTTTAAAGGTGGTGCTAACAGTCCCTGCTGAAAGGTTGGGCATTAGGGCAGGTTAGGGAAGGAGGAATCAAGGATAGTACCAAGGTTTTGGGCATCTACCATGAGTGGCAGTGCAGGTTGGGGAATGGAGAAGAGGAGGAAATATTATTTTGGGGCTTATGAGAATAAGAGCATAGATGAAGAGACAATATGTTCAGGTGGTGAATGTATGCCATACTGTCAGTGAAATGTTCTGCTTAGAAAAAGGGTGAGGAGGTAGGGGCAGGTAGGATGCGGGACTTGAGGAAGATGGAAAGAGTCTACTGCATCCCTTGAGACCACCCCTCCTGTCCTGCTTGATTCCCTAGAAAAGGCTTGTCAGACTCTGGCTAACTAAAGTCTGCCAGCATGAATATGTAATGGTGAGGTCTGTATAAATGGAGTGGACAGTGGGTGGCCACAGCTGAAAGTCAGGGTCTGGTGAGCAGTGGGACAGCAATCCCTGAGGTGACTAGAAGCAGACATCAGACTGGAAAAGAGCCCAGAGCAAATGGAAGAAGGTAAAGACCTTGGCAACAGGGAGGGTAGAGTAACTGGCTATCTCCAAAGTGTCAAGGTCCAAGGTGTGGTGGTGTCCTGTATGTGACAGAGCCGTGACAGAGCAGCGTATTGTACAACAGAATGAGACAGACCAGAGACGAGGTCACGAAATCTAATGGCTCCTCACCAGAAACTGTGGAATTGCTAGGGATGATAGTGAAAAAGGAGAAAAGGAAGGCCATGGTGAAGCCAAGGGAATTACTTGGGGCAGTCCAGATACAAACACAGAGACGTCTTGGGGAAGGGTCTTACACTGGGGGAAATCACTTGAGAGTTGAAAATGGTGTTTTACAGAAGCATAGTTCAAGCTAAAAAAAAAGATCTGTTCCAAAGTTCCCCCAAATTGTGATATTGGTATTGCCACCTCCTGGCTTGGCGGTACATGTTTGTCATGGCTAGTTAATTCATAATTGACAAAGTCTAAAAGTCTTTCTATGTCAGTAAGTCTATGTAAGTCTATGTCTTCCAGTTTGTCTTTAAACTAAATTCCTGAAAATAATTGAGTGCCATTGCTTTTTAAAACTACTTACCTTGACATTTCCAGTTTCTAGGTCACTCGTCCTCAAGACTTAGTGTGTGTGTATGTGTGTGTATATATATATACACACACACACACACACATATATATAACCAAAAACAGATACATTAACATTTGATTAATTTAGGTGAAACTCACACGTACATATGGAAAATCCCAGAAAGATCTGGAGCTGGAACAGAGGATTCTGCTTGTATTCCATGGGCTTACTATTCAACGGTGGATCAAGTTAAGGTAAAATTTAGATCCTCTGTGTTTTGTACAAATCCCCCAAATAGACACACAGTTGAAGGAAGATGAGATTACAGTTTTCCTATGACCCAATTCCATCTTAAAGTCCCAGGAAAGTAAGTAAGCTGCTCTACAATTTACTTTGGTTTCATTTTTTGGTTTGTTTCTTTTTAAGGATACAGTTATAGCTGTATCAACACTATGACTGCTGGTTATGGGTAATGCAGAATCAAATACTAATCAATACAGTATTTTATTTTCCTTTTGATATAAGAACACATTAAGCTCAAAGAACTGAGGTACGTGATTTCAGAGCTCTATTACTGCCTGGTAATAAAAATGTTGATCTCAGGAGTCATTCCAGCACAATTAAGGCTATGTGATTAAATATTTCAAAGCCAACAAACCGCTCAACAACTGCAAAACAGAACTTGTTCCAAGATTCTTTCGTAGAATTAAATCTTGAGTCCAAATCTCTCTCCTGAGTTCCAGACCTGCCCATACACCAGCCTACTGAACATTACCAGCATGTCCCACAGGCACTGGAAACACAGCAACTCTAAAACAGAATTGAAATTCTTCTCCACCTCTTCTTGTGTTTCCTGTTGCAATAAGTATTACCATGAGTTACAACTCTACTCATTTGTTCAAGCTAGAATGTTGGGCAGGAAGTGTCTGATTCTTCCACCTGGCTCACCCAGGTGATTCACCCACCTACATGTAGTTCAGTCTATTCCTTCTGTCTCCATAGATCATGTCCTTGTCATTCGTTTGACTACTGCAGTGGTCTCCCAGCCTCCAGCCTCTTCCTCCTTCAATACTTCCTTCACTCCACCACTAGGATGACTGGCCTAAAATGCAAATATATTGCCATTCTATGTTCAATGTTCAATGGCTACCTATGACCCCTGAGATAAAATCTAAAATTCCTGAACACGATACAGCTCAAAGTCCCTTCCAGACCTCACAGGCCATTCCTGACACCCAGGCAAATCAAACTTCCCATAGACTAAAGTCAATCATGGTCTTCTTCCTCCATGTTCATTAGCACTTCATGTACCTCCATCACAACAAGTGATCCATTTCTTCTATCCTCTATTTTCCCTACTGACTGAGCTCCTGGACGGCAGGGGCTTTGTTTGATTATCTCTGGTTATTTAAATACTGGCACGGTGCTTGCTAGATGGAATAGGCGGACAAGCACTGTTTATTTGGGGTTCTTTTAAATTGCCACATACATACATACGTACATACTGCTCATTAGCTGAGCCAATATTTGGCCTCTGCACACATTTCTGCTACTTCAGCATCACCCGTCCGACCTACCTACTACTCACCATTCACCCAGTTTAACTACAAGTGGGAAGTGACTGGCCTGACAGCACCACATTAGTCCACATCTACTATTTAAGTCAGTCCTTCTAAATTCCTGAGGTCCCAGTTCTCTGAAATGCTGACCTACATCACAAGGATGACTGAAGTTTTTGCTTGTTTTCAGGATCTTTATAGTGGATTAATTGGCCCACTGATTGTTTGTCGGACACATTACATGAAAATATTCAATCCTATAACGAGACTGGAATTTTCTCTTCTGTTTTTTGTTTTTGATGAAAATGAATCCTGGTATATAGATGACAACATCAAAACATACTCTGAGCACCCTGAGAAAGTAAACAAAGATGATGAGGAATTCATAGAAAGCAATAAGATGCACGGTATGATACATTGTTTTAAACCCCATTTTTTCCCTTTTTTTTCTTTCAAATAAAATTAGTTTGGAGACTATTCATTTGTTTCATTTTATTTTTTTTATTTATAAAAAAATTTTTTTAACGTTTATTTATTTTTGAGACAGAGACAGAGCATGAATGGGGGAGGGGCAGAGAGAGGGGGAGACACAGAATCCGAAGCAGGCTCCAGGCTCTGAGCTGTCAGCCCAGAGCCGGACGCGGGACTCAAACTCAGGGACCGCGAGATCATGACCTAATCCAAAGTCAGACGCCTAACTGACTGAGCCACCCAGGTGTCCCAATCATTTGTTTCATTTTATAATAAACCAATTCTGCCTCACTTTGTGAGGTAGAATTCTGTTCAAAGCAAAAAGGGGACTCTCTGCAAAACCATCTATTAACTTCTCTCCCAATTCCAAAGTGTCATTCCCTTTTAAATTCACAATTAGGATAAAGGCTTTTGGCACTAAGTGACTAGAAGAGCAGTGCGACATTACTGACCTTTAAGTATTCATTTCCCCATCTGTAGTGAAGTAATTCCCACTACCTCAAAAAGATCCCATACGTTAACCTAGTAATCATATTTTCAGTGAAATAATTGTTGATTTAAAATATCCCAAAAGGTAGGGGCACCTGGGTAGCTCAGTCGGTTAAACATCTGATTTTGGCTCAGGTCATGATCTCGTGGTCCATGAGTTCAAGCCCTGCATCGGGCTTTCTGCTGTGCGCACTGAGCCCATTTCAGATCCCCAGTTCCCCTCTCTCTCTGCACTTCCCCCACTCATATTCTCCCTTTCAAAATAAATAAATAAACTTTAAAAAAATTGTTTTGAATAAAAAATCCTGGAAGGTAAAAAAAGTCATGTGCTTTCCTCAGCTATTAATGGAAGAATGTTCGGGAACCTACAAGGCCTCACAATGCATGTGGGAGATGAAGTCAATTGGTATCTGATGGGAATGGGCAATGAAATAGACTTGCACTCTGTACATTTTCACGGCCACAGCTTCGGATACAAGGTAGGAGTGATCCACGGTCTTTATTCTTGCTCTTTTGGAAAATGTTTGAATGCAAATAAAGAAAATATATCCTCAGGAAGACTAATGAAAAGTTAGAGGTTTCAAGAGACAACTAAATTATTTTCAAGGAGTGTGGCACACAGCAATTTCAATTGCTGTTACCACCCTTTGTAACACATTGGGCTTCTCCTTGGATTTACAGTTTTTAGTGGGTTTTCATGGAGTTCTGCTCACCTATTCCTGGGCAAGGCATTCAAATAGAATTGTTGGCAGAGAGGTTAGGAATGTTCATATAATGATGAATCAGAACGTGGAGACAAGACTTTATTATAACCTTTACTTATTCTAATTTCTGAATCCTAAATGGCCTGAAGTGAACGAGAAGATCATTTTGGTGTCATGCAACTGATTAGGTCCCTAGATCTCAATGCTACTTCTACTTCTCAGTGCTGATTTCAGCAGGAGTCAATAGCTCCTTTTTCTTACTTTTGAGTTAATGTAGAAAAGTCAGAAGCTACCACAAAGCCCATTGCAGAAAAGGCCATTTTGTTATATGTACTTTGGTTTACATAGATGATATACTCCTATTGGACTTTCAATTCTGTCCCTACAGAAATACCCTCCAAGTATCTGTGTCTAATCTAGACTCTACCTGAACTTCCCCTGGTTCTGGCTTCTCCACTGGCCTCCTTTTTTTTTGCTCCCTGCATTACCCTCCTTGTCATAAAGTTTCACAGACCAGCTAATCTAGAATAGGTCCAGCAAATGTGAGATTAGGACTGAAATAAGGCCAGAGCTAAATTCCCTTTTGTAACTCAAGTGCTCTGATAAAAAGGCAAACCAGAGTTGAAGTGTAAGAGATGCCAGGTGGTCCTAATGGATGAATTCACTCTTATCACATTTTTCCTTCACACCCACTAAATGGACCATCCCCCCAGGCATTTAGCAGGAGTACAAAGACCACATATCTCACTGTTTGTATTAGACATAGAAATGCACAGGGTCAAATGCACAGGGTCTGATTTTTTTTTTTTTATCAGATTCATCCATTTTTCTAATATCCTTGAAATGGCCCATGAAAGATTACTTGAATGAACTCTCACATATAATAAACATTATATAATATTTGTCATTTTTCTAATTAAGCACAGGGGCATCTATAGGTCTGATGTCTTCGACATTTTCCCTGGGACCTTCCAAACTCTAGAAATGTTTCCAAAAACACCTGGAATCTGGTTACTCCACTGCCATGTGACTGACCACATTCATGCTGGAATGGAAACTACTTACACGGTTCTACCAAATGAAGGTGAATATTGAGTTAGTAATTGAAGAAGTCATATATCACCAGTATAATTAAGATGCATTACTTTGCCTAAATACTTCCCCCAATAGGAAGCATTTTTGAATTTGCTGCCCTGATTTCATCCTCTTCTACCTCCAAACAGGAATTTTTTTTTAATTTTTTCTTTTTTTTACTGCTAAATGCTATGGGATACAGCTTATCTTCTGTCGGCAGGTACTGATCATAGCACCAGTAGTCTCTGAGCTAACACAAACTGACACCAATGTGAGGCAGGCTAATTATTCCTAAAACTGATATAAGGGAGTGGTCATATTATTTGCCAAAACACTAACTGTGACTTACAAAAGACATGTGTAAATTTAATTCCTTTCTTAATAGAAAACATATAACTTCTTTTTCTAGGTAGTACCTGGTACACAAGAAAGCTACCCCCTCCCGCCCCTCCGCCCCGTCAATATAATTTCAAATAGTCAATCAAGCAGAAATGATGTCTTTCTGCACTTCTAGGGTTAAGAGAAGCATTACTGATTATTGTTTGTCGAGATTGTCTTAGTCCATTCAGGCTGCTATAACAAAATACCGGACTAGGTAGCTTATAAACAGTGTATATTTATTTTCACGGTTCTGGACGCTGTTAATCTGAGATCAGGGTGACAACATGGTTGGATGAGAGTCCTTTTCTGGGTTGCAGACTTATTATATCTTTACGTGGTGGAAGAGATTAACTAGCTCTTTGGGACCTCTTTGATAAGGGCACTAATCTCATTCACGAGGGCTCCACCCTCACAGCCTAATCACTTCCCAAAGGCCCTACCAGGTAATACTGTCACCATGGGCATTCGGTTTTCAACATAGGAATTTGGGGGGGAAACAAACATTTAGACCATAGCAAAGATCCAGGGATAAAAATTGAATCTAAATTCCCTGTTTTTCCGACCCCAGCAATAATACTCCCTCCTGTGTGCATATACATAAGCACAGGAAGCACAAGAAAATGAACAGCCCTTTAGTGGATATTCACAAAATGTGTTCTATAGAGTGAAATTCCCACTGTGTGGCTGCAGGCTTTGTGTTTCTTGGGTCTTTTGGGTTCAGAACTATTAGAATTGGCAATGGCAAATCCAATGGGGGGAAATGATGTAGAGAAAACACCTCCTTGTGTTTGCTCTTCCAAATGGGCATAGAAGGGGACATATAGATGGAAGAAAATATAGAAATAAATTTCTTAAAAGCTAAAAGTCACTGAAAGATCAACGATTAGTGCAAACGACAAGTTTTAATTTCTGCTCCTGGGTTTTACACAAACATGTCATAACATGAGAAACTATTCTATTAAAACCCTTTATTACAAAGAGTGGTACTGAGAGCATCACAACACCAAAGAGGGGAACAGGCAAATAAACCACTGGGATTGATGCCACCTACTGAAGAAGGTGAAGAGTCAAAGATGAGAAAGAAAACTTTATAAATAGTGTTTGAAGAATATCAGCACACATGCAAACCAGCACACAAAAGCATGGTCCTGCTCAGAGAAAAACACCCAAGAGTGAGGGGACACTGAGGCAGGCATTCTGGAAATTTGTGTGTGCAAATGCCTGATGTGCAGAGGATGTTGCTACAGGCTAACCCTACACACCCAGGCACTGGAAAGTCCTCCTGTAGAAATAGCCTGGAAGGAGAGGGAGATGATTGCTTGCTTGAGAAAGGGGAGACTGTTTTAAAAGCCATAGGGAAAACTGTAGAACAAAGAGCAAATGTGAAGAGAGAACACACAGTGGGGAAAAGATGAAAGAAACTGGCTTTTACAAAAAGATAAGGTATTGCGTGGCCTGGAAGAAGCAGTAATGAACAAAAACGATAGTTTGAACTCTAAACAAAAAAATGGAGAGCCACGTTTACTAGTCTGAATTATCTTTAAATAAAAGTTTGGTAAAGCTCTGGACAAGTCTACATGAATTCTGAATCTTGGAAATTTTTCTGCTTACCTGACACAGAAAAGAGAGCACATGAAGTTAGAGTAAAACATTCCGATATTATGCGCCAGGAGACAGGCAATTTCCTCCACAAGGAAAAAAAAAAACACTAGAAAAGAATTGTGGCTATCCCATTACACTTAATATAGTGCTTCATTTCCCTTACCACAAGAAGCATAACCAAGATCTCCTCTGACAAATATAAAAGGTACTTTTTTTTTTAGACTGTGACATTTCTATGACAATAAGATAACCTTCTGGAGGAGTCTGTGGGGAAAAAAAAGCTTGCTTAGCTTTTAGTTACTTACAGGCAGGGATTATATATTCTGTATTTCTATTAAGTACCCAAATCCAATATTCTGCTTGGTAAAAATATCTGAATCTGTTCAATGAAAAGGAACTTTTTAAAACTTTTTTTGGCCATAATGTCAGATTTAGAGAAACGCTGCAAGAGCAATACAAAAAATTCCCATGTACCCTTCACTGAAATTCCCCAAATGTTAACATTTTACACAGCCACCTGTGCTTTTGCTTCCCCATTCTACCTGCCCTCCCACCCTAACACACACACAATAGTAAACATACATACATCTAGTTCCTTAAAAACAAGGTTATTATATATAAACACAATACACTTCTCAAAATGAGGAAGTTAATTATGATTCAATGCTACAGACCCTTTTCAAATTTCACAAATTATTCTCATCACGTTCTTCACAGAAAAAGAAACTCCCAGTCATACATTGTGTTCAGCTGGCATATCTTCTTAGTCTGAAGCAGTTTGCCTTTTACAACTTTGACATTTTTAAAGGATACAGGGCAGTGACTTTGCAGAACATCCTTCAATTTGGGTTTGTCTAATGTTTCCTCATGATTAGATTCAGGTTATGCATTTTTTGGGGGCAGGATTCTCACAGAAGTGATACTGTTTTTCTCAGTACACATGTCAAGACGCACCTGATGTTGATTTTTTTTCTCTTAGTGATTATGTTAACGTTGAGCATTTGATTAAGGAGATGTCTGCCAGGTTTCATTATTGTAAAGTTATTATTTTTCCCTTTATAATTAATGAAGATCTTGCAGGGAGGAGACATTTTTCTTTAAATAAAGCAGTACTAAAATGAGACATGTGTTTTTAAACATATAAAAAAATGGAAAAATAGAAGTGAATCAAGAATTAAACAAAATAACTAACATCAAAAAATTAGAATACATTTAAACCATATGATAAATACAATAGTTCCCCGACCCTTATCCATCCTCCCAGGGGACACCTGAAATGACAGATAGTACTATACTCTGTATATATTATTTTTTTTCCTATATATACATACCTATGATAAAGTCTAATTTATAAATTAGGCAGAGTAAGAGATTAACAACAACAATAATAAAATAGAACGGTTATAATATACTGTAATGTTATGTGAATGTGGTCTCTGTCTCTCTCTCTCTCACACACACACACACACACACAAAACATACTTTACTGATCCCTCTTGTTCTTGTGATGAGGTGAAGTGACGTGAATGACGTAGGCATTGTGACATAGTGTTAAGCTATTACCTTCTGAGGAACATCTGCTTATGGACTGCAGCTGACCATGGATCACTGGAGCCATGGATAAGGGAGGACTACTGTACTGTTTTTAATAATGGTCTTAAAATTTCTCTTCCTATAGAGACCAAGTCTGGCTGAAAGAAATAAATTGGTGATAAGTGAAAAAAAAAAGAAAAGAAAAAAAACAATGATTCGTAACTATGTACGTGAAAGTGCTGAAGAAAAAGTTTACTTTGGAATGGCTATGAGCATTAAAAAAAAGACTGAAAACACACTTTCCTGAATTTCATATGAAAAGATCAACAGACATCCGACTAACTCTAATACACTTATAACTGATTTACATAGGCCCTTCATACAACCATCAGAAGGACTTTACAAAACTGTTTTCCTCACCCCCACTCCCCAAAATCTATGTCCAAATGTTATCCTTGATGGTTCTCAAAGGATCACTTTTAAGATTCATTGAAATGTTTCCAACCATTGGCTTTCCATCAATCCCTCTAATATGATGCTGACATCATTCCTAATGAATCAGTGGACATGAGGGCATAGGTGTAGAGAAAGTAAAATAAAAAATTAAATTTTAGGGGTGCCTGGGTGGTTCAGTCGGTTAAGTGCTTTATCCTGCTTTGGATTTTGTGTCTTCCTCTCTCTCTCCCCCCATCCCTGCTTGTGCTCTCTCTCTCTCTCAAAATTAAATATTTTAAAAAGTATATTTTAAAATAAAAATAAACAGTTCAATTAAAATTTTTAAAATTTAAAAATGAAACAAGACAAAAAATAAAAATAATGCCAATCTATTTGGATTTTGTGAACCCTTGAAGAGATGGTCAAAAGGATAGTAATCTGGAACAGGAGAAAGGCAGAACTGGGAAACAATTCTATAAACTAAATCCTGGTAAAGATGAACACTGACATCAGGAGAAAAGTTTCAATACAGAGTTGTGGCGGATGCTGGGTGAGTAGCATTTTTCTAGCCTTAACTAAAGTCAAAGCACACTATCAATAAGCTGAACTTGGACTCTAAATTGTTTAATAAGAGATTTAAAAAGTAGACACAGTTGTGAATACAATGATATATTTCTTTATTTTCACATACACTTTAGCTAAAAGAGCAAAAGTACACACCAACAAAAAATAGAAACAAGGCTTTGGCTGAAAAACATGCATTCAACAAAATATGTTAATGCCCAGACAACAAGAAAGTTAGCTTTGTAAATTTCTACTTCATTTGATTCAAAGAGAAACCACAGCATGAGTTATAAAAAGTAACAAAAAAGTAAAGTTTGAAATCTTTTACTGTGGGAAAATATTAACATCTTTCTCAACAAAAATTATTCAAAACAAAACAAAACAAAAAAACGAAGTGACCTAATAAAGAAATCTGGAAAAATCAAGATTAAATTCTGGACCACCGGGGAGTGACATGCTTTCAAACGTACCTACAAAATGTTTCTTTGTGTTTCTGGGACGAAAAAGATTGTCATGTCTCCAACAACACTGATTTTCTGTTCCTTGTAATAAAAGTCAGTCTCCAGCTTTAAAAACATATGCCTTCTTCGAGGAAATTCTGAAGTCTTGTAGCTTTTATATTCTGGACAATTAAATGGATTCAGGTCATAAATTAAAGAAATAATACTACTACCTGGTAAGGTAAGCAGCCTGAAAGCATCTGCAATAAATGTCCATGTTCAATATGAAAATCCTTTATTTACATTTTTACCTGACATTCAATTTTTCAAAAAGTCAGTCTCCTATGGCATTATGGTACTTGTTCAATGATACCTTCAAGTCAATGATTTCTTTCGACTGCAATAAAGAAGATATGGCAAGAAAAATGCTGCAGTGCCATCTTCTGGGAGGACATTCAAGAAATCCCTTAGTTCTAGTTCCACAGCAACAACTGACAACGTTTCTGTTGGTAGAGGACAGAATACCTGAGTTAGAACTGAAAGTCTATCTTTCATCCAATTTTCTTATCACTCAGCCAGTTAGAAGCTAGTTCAGGTAACAAAATGTTATAACTACAAAGGGAAAACAAAATCAGTTTTTTAAATCCACAGACTACTTATGGTTTTAACAACTTCTTCATTCTTTCTAGAATGCTCTCAAGTTTGTTATATTAGCTCCATGTTATTTTGATTTACTATTTCATTGCTGGATTATTACATTATTTTTCAGTATACTTGTATTAGCCTCTAAAGAAAATACACTCATTTGAATACTGTCTTTAATATTAGGGCTATATTGCAGCTAACTTACAAAGAGTGCTAGGACAGGAAATACTATTAATTGTTGGATGTCATATTCCTAAATCAGTTGCTCTCTATTATGAGATTTTCATGTTTTAATAAGCACAAATCTGTCTTTATGACTATTTTTTTCCAAACTGTAAAATAATTTGCTCTAGAGTACATCTTTAATTATGAAGGGATTTACTAAACATTTTTGTAAATAGAACTATGCAAGTTTATAATTCTACTTCTTGATACATGCTGCCCTCTGCTGGGAAGGGAAGGGGTAACACTTAAGAACAGTGTTAGCAATAAACACCAGTGCCATTCCCTGTCATCCTCACCTGCCCTCCAATGACACTATTTGCAGAGTGACTGAAATATAAAATCTCCTGCTCAGATGTATGTGCATCCATCTAAAGTCATCTCTCTAATATTCAGCAACTTAAATCATCCCTTACACAAAATCCCTTACCTAAATCATTCCCTTACACGTGCCAATGTTGCTAAAAAGTTAATGAATGGATCAGCAGTGATGGATGGGAAAGATCACAAGCTCTGGAATCAGAAGGCCTTTGGAAAGGATCAGACTCTTCCACCTACTGTCTGTGACTTTAGGAAAGTCCCTTAATTAACTTACTGAGTGGTATCATCTGCTAGCTTCTAGAGTCCTTTGAGAATTAAAATACAATGATGTGTATCTAAGATGTTAGTAGAAACTTTATAAACAATGACTACTAGTTTGCAAAATGCATATGAAAAACATGACTTATCAACACCTTCCTATCAAACTGGTTTATTTAGCTTAAATGTGGAGCCAGTAAGTAGTATCCTAGGTTTAAAAAACTGAGTTGGGGGCGAGTCTAGACGTTATAAAGCCAATAAAAATTGCCACTGCCCAATTCTCCACTTCTGCCAACCAATGAGGGGCTGATACGGGTTATAATTCCAAGAATAAGGTCAATATCTTAAATCTGTAGAGTACTTTAAGTCCTCCGGTGTGTCTAGAAAATATTCATCAGATGCAAAAGATAGTTACTTCTGGCTGATGAGACTTTAAATAACTTTTTCAACTTCAATTTTATAATTTAAACAGTAGTAAAATTTTTAATAAGCACAGTTCATTACCAAAAAAAACAGTAACAAACATTTCCTGAAAACAAGCCAATCAATCACTAATCCCGGTTTCAATGGCTCTGCATTAGTGCAATGGTTCTCACCCAGTATGATTTTTGCGCCCCCGCCCTCAGACATTTGGAAATGTCTGGAGACATTTTTGTTTATCATAACTGGGGCAGAGCTACTGGTATTTAGTTCCACGGATGCTGCCAAACATCCTAAAATGCATAGGGGACACCTACACATACACCAGAGAATTATCAGTCCAAATGTAAATAGTGCCAAGGTAGAGAAATGCTGAATCTTAAACAAATTGTATAGATTCCTGACCTCCATCTCCAAAGTTAACATCTTACGGTTTTGCCTAACACTTATTCTAGAGTCAGTCCTGAGCTTCTCACTAGTCTCGAGATACTAGACAATTGGCTTGCTTCAGGTCACTCAGTAAGTAGCAGATCTGGAACTCCGTTCCGGTCTCCAGACTCCAGTCCTGGTCTCTTCTAGCGTACTGCAGCTGCTGACAAAAAGACCTCCTTTGGCAATGGACCTGAAGTTATTCAGGTGTCTCCCTTCGAATAAGTATAGAATGTTTCCTAGGGAGAGGCATAGTGCTGGTGAGGAGGGTGCAACACGAAAAATGAATAAAATGCTACACCAGCTCTTGAGTTATTAGAGTCTACTAAAGGTAAATCACACACAGTGCTTAGTCCCATGAGCCACACACGTACATGCATACACACACACTAACATATTTTATAGAAATATGCATTATATAGAAAAATGGAACATTTGGAGGAATGATTATGGGTAAGCCAGGGGTAGAGAGTATGTAATGCTAATCAAGAAAGGATGAAGTCTTTTGACTAAGATAATGATGCTGCTGACGTATGAAGATGTGGGATAGCTTGCACTGAAAAGTGATCCATAAACACAAATCATTACTCAAAGTTATGTGATAAATGTTACCCAAGTGGGACAAGGGAATCATATATCTGACATTTCCACCTTCTAAAAACCAACAATCACTCAGGAAGATAGGTGGGATGAAAGTCACCACATCTTCCCAGTCATAAACATACAACTTTACTTAAATGGGCCTCTTCAGAAAAACCCCCTCCAATGGCCACGGGCTCTGCCTAACACTTAAAAATCATAACTGATTTTTAAAAATCACTTTTAAAAATCAATGATGTCAGCTGGAAAACTACAATTCCCACACTGTCAATTTCTTCTTTCTTTCTTGATTTATTATTTACACACACACATATATATATATATTTTTTTTTAACTTTTTTATTCTCAAGTTAGTTAACATACAGTGTAGTCTTGGTTTTAGGAGTAGAACCCAGTGTCAGTTTCTAATCTTTTATGCACACTGAAATCAATATAACCATCCCCTTTGTCATCAGGCAACAATTATCTAGTGTAATACATAAGACTAGAAAAATTGATAACCATATATCTATCAAGATTTATAAGTGACTATGAACTATGAAAATTCAAACAATAGCTACCTATTCTGTAAAACACTGCATGATTTATAGATATTTAATTTTTAAATCCTTGAGAACCTTGTTATTCCTCAATACTTGCTTACAATTATAATTAATTATAATAATCTTAATTTCCTACAAGAAGTAAATTAAGTACTCAGATCATTAATAAAAAATGTAATTGTCTTAATGGATATTCAAATTTTTAAAATACTGAGATTGTGAGTTTCTGTGACTATCACAATGTTAAGTGTTTGAAAAGATTAACTTAAAAGCATCAGCTCCATAGCTGTAAGTAAATATCAAATGTGATGGGGAGCATATACATGCTGATATAAGCTCTTAGATGATTCTGCTAAGATACTCTTCACCTCATTTGAGAATCACATTAAAAAAAAAGAACAGAGAAAGCAAGGCTTCAAGTTATAGAAATTAAAATTAAGATTCAATTAAATTTATAATTAAGCATAAAAGATCATTTTACCTTTTAATGATGACAGGTAAAGTTGACCTTTCTCTCCCCCACATTTTACTCTGTGACAAAGTTCAGGCAGCAGTTTTTTCCACCACAAAGTCTATCTTAGAAAAAAATGAATAAATTTTAAGTTTGATGCATTTTACATTCAGATGTCCAACAAAAATAAGATGGTGCAAGAAAGCACAGGGCAAAAATACATAATTTTGGTTAAGGTGACAAACTTTGTTACAACAGAAGTTATATGAGCAGCCAGTCTTCTCTTTAAACTATAACATGGGCACCTGGGTGGCTTAGTCAGTTGAGTGTCCAACTCTTGATTTCCGCTCAGGTCATGATCTCATGGTTTGGGGGTTTGAGCCCCACATCAGACAGGGTTGACAGTGTGGCGCTTGCTTGGGATCCTGTCTCCCTCTCTCTCTTCCCCTCCCCTGTTCTTTCTCTATCTGTATCTCTCAAAATAAACATTAAAAATTTTTTTAAATAAACTATAACATAAATCAGGTTCGTAACTTGAAAATCTAATGATATGTATGTTGTACACATGTTAGCTATTCTCAAGAAGAAACACAGACGTGTCCTGTTATCATCTCTTAGGTAATAAGAGGAAAAAAAGGGAGGGGTGGGGAAGGAGGAAGGAAGGCAGGAGTACTAAAGTTTAAAACTCTTCTAATTTTGAAGGTAAAGACCATATATAGCCCAGAAAATATTTTCTGTCTTCCAAATCTTCAGGTAATAGCCTACTTCATTTCCAAACAAGAGATTTTTACTGTGATCACATACAATCACCATACAGTTTAATAGCCTCTAACAGTACTCAAAACATATAACATATTAAACCTATATGCTCCTCCGACCCACACAGACCTGTGAGGTTGGACTCACATAATTTGTCCCCATTTTGCAGATAAGGCAACGAGATTATCAAATCTGATTATCACTAATCAAGCCTCAAAGACATAAGCTGAAAAGCATACCCGATTCTCTTCTTTCAGTTCGTGATTAGCATATGGAATGATCGCCTCTGGGCATCTTTCTAACAGTGTGTCTATACACTGTTCATACTCTTTCAAACGTGTACGACACAGAACATGGACACTGAGGCCAGCAATAGTGTCTTCTGAGAGTGGCTCCAGGAATGGGATAATGGAAGCTATGTCAAATGAAGGACCACATATAAGAGACTATGAACAGAAAAATGAAATGTTATGGAATGAGGCACCCAAAAGATAAAGTACAACATACAGAATACAATTCTTTTTTAAAGAAGACCAAGCCTTATTGCCAAAAAAAAAGGAAACATAAAGAATGCAGTTTTGGAGTTCATGCATACAATATTTATAAGTCTAAATGTCCTAAAGTATTAAATAATCATGAAACCACCTCTAGTTTAAATAGAAAATCTGTTTAATAGTAATCATATCTAAACTAACATGATTTTAGCTCCTTTGGATATACTGCAAATTAAAACTAATGGGAATGTTTGAGGAGCCTATCCTAAGGAAATAATCAACACTGTGATCAAAGATTTATGTCCAACGATGTTCATTTCAAGAATTATTATAATATTGAACAGCTAGAATCTAGGTTAAATAAGGAAAAGGAAAATTATGGTACATCCATATGACGGAATATTATATAGCCATCAAAGTTATTTCCAAAGGCTAATTGATGAGAAAATGCTCATAACAGAATGATGAGTAAAAAATGTCAATACAAAATTATATTCAGAGCATGATCAGTTTTGTAAAATCTACACAGGTACATGCACATACAGAAATGCCTTTGGAAGAGCATTGAAATTTGAAACAGAGATCAGCTTACTGGATGGAATGACAAAGCCCACTTTTTATTTTTTCACATTTTCCTCTATCTTCCAAATTTTCCAGAATACACATGCACTACGTAATAGCCAAAAATAAAATTTAACATTTAAGATAACTGAAGAAATTGTTAATAACCTAACAATTTGTGTCTATACTATTTGTCACAAGTTCATAGACATAGAGTAGGTACTATTTGAGTATTCAGAACTTTGCCAGTATTTTACTTTTTAAGCATTTAAACTATAAATACTATTTTTGATGCTACCACCAAAATAATCTCCTCTTTGCCTTTCTTCTGGATAAAGATGAGATGGTAATATCTTGATTTTCTTCTTTCTGTATCCTTTTTTACTACAGCGTCTTCTCTGACATACAAGATGATATGGAATGTGAACTGTTCGTTTATAGTCATCGTGATTATGTTATTCCAAATATCTACCAAGGAATGGCTAGGCGTATAAGGTTGGTCTCTTTCCTTCCTGCAAGTTTAATAATCACCTTCCTCTGAATAATTTCCAGACAAAAGGATAGCAAACATGATAATTTGCCACTTGTAGGATCTCCCAACATGAAAGAAAACACAGATTATTTCTATATTCAACTTTTGATTCATTGGGATAATGGGCAGGGTAAGAAGGAGAGAGGCAGAGGTAACCCAAACCATGGTTAAAATGAAACTAGTCAAAGCTTGATACAAAATTAATTACCCATGAACTTTTACTTAGTTTTATCAAGAAGTTTAAAAATAAGAAACACCAGACAACACATATATTACTGAATCAAAAATGCTCCAAAGGTTACTACTACTTTTTAAAATACTCTTAATGTTGTCTGCTCCTTAGCAGAATGCTCCTTGTTTTACGTACTGGGAATGGATTCCTTTCCATACCCGACACATGTACCATTTATTGCCTTCTCTGATCTAGATCCTTCACCTGCAGCCAACTCTGCAGGGCTGGAACCCACAGACTCTGTCTTCTCTCCCTACACAATCTAAGGAGTGGTGGTTGGCAAGGAAGTGGGGGAGTGGGGAGGGGACCGTGACAATTATGGCAAAAGGTAGGGCATTTACTAGTTACTGTGTGATTCCAAACAGTGGCTTTTTGACATGTAGATGATTTGTAGAGTATTTTTATTTTAGGTTTTCCACAAATATACTATTACAGTGATTGAGGACAAGAGACAGAAACTCCTATCAAATCTGTGTGTGAGGGTGGGGACGTGGGGAAGAGAGAAATCATGCAATTCTGAAAACGCTTTCCAGGTGATTCCGAACCTCCTATTCTTCTAGGTGAAAACAAATGACATCATTTTGTTTCTGGATGGTTATTTTTTTCTTAATGACTAAGAATAACCAAGATAATCTAGAAGGAGATATAATTAGGAAAAGGATTTTTAAGAGTATAGGCTTCCTACATTTCTATGCTTTAACAGCAAAGATTCCCAGAAAGAATGTATTCTTTTTAAATACTTTAAAATAAATTTTAAAAGATCACTCAATTACACTTTTTCAAGCAGTGATTATAAATATGCCTTGAAGCTTTATCAGGTGAGATTTAATAGCACTTGTTACAATTGTGATTTTAAATATGCAATTAATACATATATTCTGGGAGGGCAAGGCCCTCCCTGCCTGGCTTATCTACTGCCACAGACCACATTTATGGTACCTGCTTGAGGAATATTTGTTCAAGGAGCATATCTGAGGCTAACACCTAAGGAGCCTCTGTAACATAAGGGTACTAGAGATAGGAACCAACAAGATTTTTCTCTGGCAATTTTTTATGAATGTAAGGAACTGCATCTCTGGAGATAACACAGGCCTGTCCAGAGGCTGAGTCTAAGCAATAATGGGCTCTTGTGCTTCCATCCCTGACCCAATCCCCAACTTGACATTTTGGTTTCTATAGACAGTAACCACACTTACGCCAGTTCCCAGTATAAATAAGGGGCTGTAAACTCAAAAGCTTAACGAGGCCAAAAGAGGTGAGGAAAATGCATGAAGTCAGCTGGGTATAAGGAAAATGGACACCAGACGCTGTATCTGGACCGGGAAGACATGGAGATGAGAATTGAGGCAGACAGGACAACACATTCACTGACCATGGAGGGGAGCCACTAGTTGGCTCCAACTCTCAGGTCTCAGAGGCAGTGAAGCCCAGGGTTACTGGCTCTGCTGAACTTTCCGAGAAGAGACTGAAACTCAGAACTCTTCATTTGAAATTTCAGTTTTTATATGTTGGCACTACATTGGGCAGACCAAACAAAGCAGACGTGGGGGTTATGTTCAGTCCTTGGGCCACTGAACTACATTAAATAAAATCACATCCACATCTAGCCCAGTTTGATCCACCAAGGCAAAGGTGGACTTTATTTCTCATTTGCAGTCAAAACACTGCCACAGTCAGAATTCCTGCAAGATGGTCTACGTTTCCTGATCATACTTATCTTTTTAAAACTCCGTTTCAGCAGCCAAACTGGCCACTTTAACCTACTTTCTGTAAGACAGATAGTAGTGGGAGGCTTGGGCTAGAAGCCAAACATATATGAATGAACGCTATACAAAAAAATGAATTCCGTCAATAAAAACACCGCTACACATTTGCCATGCTTTCCTTTCACAAAGTATTTCCAAGCACACCCTGAAAATGAGGCAAGACAGTCAGGTGACCTGGTGACCTCACTCTCATTCTTTACAGGCAACAAAACCAGCCTTCAGGAGCCCTCCTCTCAGCGGGTTCAGGCAGAGGCAGGAATGTCCTCCAACCCTCCCAAGCATACCTCAGGATGGATTTTTGTCCCCCAAAAAGTATATGTTCTAGATTAACAGGCCACACGAGGTCTCACCAAATTTAAATATGATACTATGTTGTAATCTGCATATTAATAAAAAAAAAGAGGCATTTTTATTTACCTGTAATTTAGAAAGGTCTTCTGTGTAACTTTTATCCGCTAAGGAATCAGATGATATTAAGACATTAACCCATGGATAGATTAAGCCATAATGACTACAGGCATTTATCTAAAATGTAAAAGAAACCTCTCATAAACAAAATAGAACAAAACAAGATTCTCTTCATCCATTCCACAAAGAGCAAGCAGTTGCTAATCTTCTGTCACGTCACAGAATTAGGTGTACACTTGCCTGGGAATGGGAATGAAAGTCTCTTATTCTAAAAGATTTTATTCCCCTAGGAAAGCTTCAGCCTTGCTGCTTCTCACTGAATAAAACTGCACCAAAAATGAAAAAAAAATGCACTAAATATTTCCTTATATCTTACATTTTAAAATATTCCTAAGAAACACTTTCTAGCAGAAAAAGCAATACTGCTTTTAAGCTAATTTTACTCAAAAAAAGTTAACAGTAATAGTGGAATTTTTATTTCTACTACTTTCCGTGGTAGGCAAAAGCTCTTCCATAAGTTCTCAAGACAATTCCCATAAAGCCCCCTTATTCAAGAAGTTGGTGACTTTTCCGGTGAACCCACATTAGCGATGGCATCCATGAGAGGCAAAAAAGGACAAGAGGAGGGGAGGGGCAGGAAGTGGTAAAGCAGAGTAGTTAGGGCTCCTGCAAGGCCTACAGTATAGCTCTTGTGTGCACAGCTGACAGGAAATGACTCCAGTACAGGTCTCCCTCCCGCAAGCCTTCTGTAGTTCCTCTCCCGTCAGGGAGGTCTGCAGATGTGTCTTTTCTCAAGTTCTGCTCTGTAACTATCCCCCCAGGGAGTATAGAAGTGTTTGGGGGGAAGCCCTCCCCTCTGCTTCATCTACTGAGGCACCACTGCAAGTGAGTAATATTGGAGCAGTAGGGGGCATTCTTTATAATATAAAATTATTTAAAATGTAAGCAATGTTAGGGGCACCTGGGTAGCTCCGTTGGTTGAGCTACTTTTGCTCAGGTCATGATCTCATGGTTTGTGAGTTCAATCCCTGAATTAGGCTCTGTGCTGACAGCTCAGACCCTGGAGCTTGCTTCGGTTTCTGTGTCTCCTTCTCTCTCTGCCCCTGCACCCCGCTCTCAAAAATAAAAATTAAAACAAAAAACATTAAAAAAAAACCCTGCAAGCAATGTTACTCATGGACAAGTTTTAAGGGTATTTTTAATGCCTGCTTAAAAAAAGATATCTGGTACTATAAATTAGGTTTGATTCTAAGCCATTAAAAATAACAAGGTATACTACTATAATGTGTAATGTACAAATTTAATTTAACATATTATTCTCTCACCAGATCCTCTGATGTTCGCAATGGTATGGTGTCAGGGGGCTGCATCTTGGATAATCTCCAGATGTATTGTGATGTGAGCTTGAAAAAGAGTTCCTGGAGAACCACATCTGGGAGACCTGCCACAAGCTGAGCTTCCCAGAGGTCTACCAAGAGCTGAGGAATCGTATCTTTATCCTTACCACAAAGCACCTTGAAAACAGTGAGAAAAGCCCCCACATCCCAGATCAATATAGTACTGATAAGTTACAGCTAGTCTGAATAACACTCTATCACGTGGGCCAGGCATTTAATAATTTATCATTAGCATTAGTGCGATGGCAGAGTAGATTGAGACATTTGAACAGAAAACCGATTCTAGGTTGCATGAATGGAATTTTTCTACATACGTTCTTTTAATCTGTACCTGTATAAATTTGTTATGTGTAAGTCTGTTTTTTCAATAAACAAAGGGAACCCCAGTCTCTTATTCAGCTTCCCGTCTGCCACCAGTTTTATCAGGCTATATCCAGAGCCATTACATTTTCAGAGTGACAAACCTTAAAGAAGGAATCTGCTTCTTCAATTCCAATTTTGTTGTTCTTCTGTAAGCCCAGAACTGAAGCCACAAGCAGTCCGGGCTGAGTGTCCTTCAACTGTACTGCAAGTTCAGTGGGAATGATCTGTCCCCTTCTCTGTTGAATCAATAGCCGAGGTTCCAGGATGAAGCCACATACCAACTTCATCTTCAGATAAGCAAGAGATTTGGGATCAAAATGTACACTGCATTCATCTTGAAAATATTTGCCAGTACATTCAAGGTGCATGGTTAAGCTATTAATACTTCAGTCTCAATTTTTTCTTTAACTACAAAGTTCTCACTCTAAGAAGAGCATCATTGTTAAGTACCTTTAAAGAAGTTATTAATATTTAATTCACCATCAGGATATCATATTTTTGTAGAGAGCTGTATATTTATCTACCTAATTTAAAAATAACATACCTTAAGTTTTTTCAAAATTATGGAAAGAAGATTCATCTTTCTAAAACTCTACTCTTCAAAGCAGAGAGGTTACCTCAACGTTGACTCACTCTCTTCATCATCACAAACAACATGTCATTTATGCAGTGAAAAAGCACTTCTGCTCTCTTGTTTTAGAAATGAAGTCATACTGTGCGCGTCTGACCACAGGCAACGCAACAACAGGACAGGAGCACAGGATCGGAAGCCATATTGCCTGCTTCAAATCCTGGCTCAAGCACTCACCAGCTACGTGATCTTGGACAATTTACTCAACCTCTCTTTGTCTTAGTTCCCTCATCTGTATAATAGGTGTAATAATAACATCTAACTTAGGGCATTGTTGCAAGAATTAAATAAGATCACATATGCAATGGGCTACTACTAGACTCCCAAGGCTTATGGATAACATCCCACTTGCTGTACTAGAATACACATCACTCTGTTCTGTGTCACTGGACATACCGTATCCCTCACACTAGATCAGACTGTTAGCTCGGGGCAGAGTTTGTATATTCTTTAGTACCAAGTGCTGTGCTTTGAACATAGCTGACACAAAGTTGAAAGATCTTTGGGTACCCATTGCTACCATTTACTATTCTTATTTCTTTTTTATTTGCCAGGTCCAAAGCCCAAGCATTCCCACTTTGGGTCACTTCTTTTCTAACATTAAGTCTATTTTCCCTTATGAGTGAGAAAAAAATGAACTAGACAGAAGCCAGAAGAAAGTTAAACACCTCAGGACTACCAGGTCCTGTATCAGGGAACCATACCTCTGGATGGCTTTTCATTTCATTTCTGTGCCTGTCAAGATCTCCCATTTTCAGAGCCACTGCTGCTTTAGTCAATGTCACTAAGATCGACAAGAACCCAGAAGTATCCAGCTTGCTTAGATAGTTCATGGCAGTTACCGGATTAATATTCTTCATAGAAGGACTACAGAGAATATGGGGCAGTTGTTTTGGCTCAGCCATATGGAACATCTGAACCACTTTTGCTGCTAATTCCTTTGGTGAGCATGAATAAGAAATAAAAGGTCAGTTAGCCAATAGAGAACAAAAAATCAGCAAAAAAACCCAAAACAAAACAGAGATAAAAAGCCAAGATAGAAACATTCCAAATAAGATAAAATTGTAAGTATTACGTTTGGATTAAAAAAAAGACAAGGTGCATGGTGATAACGTGGGAGATTTGAAATGACCTGAAGTGATCTCTTTGCTGAGTTATAATGAAGAAAAAGCAACGAAAATATGTACCAAGATGGGGCGCCTGGGTGGCTCAGTTGGTTAAGCATCCGGCTTCGGCTCAGGCCATGATCTCACAGTTTGTGTGTTCGAGCCCTGCGTCGGGCTCTGTGCTGACAGCTCAGAGCCTGGAGCCTGCTTCAGATTCTGTGTCTCCCTCTCTCTCTGCCCCACCCCTGCTCATGCTCTGTCTCTCTCTCTCTCAAAAATAAATAAACATTAAAAAAATTTTTTTAAAAAAGGAAATATGTACCAAGTTGTGGCTAGCATTTCAAATTTTAACAAGAGGTCAAAAGAAGAAAATAAATATTTGATTAAATTATGCTTAAAAGTCCATTATAAAAGATTGCAGCTAAATACAAAATATACTTAATGAAGTAACTTATATGGTAAAATTTCATTTATCTCAAAACCTTAAAGCATTTAGTATCATTATATCCAGCTTTGCATATCTGTATTCAATTCTTTTTAAAAATTCATGAGGGGCTAAAAATAAGCCTTAATGGGGATTGCATGGGTGGCTCAGTCGGTTAAGTGTCCAACTTTGGCTCAGGTCATGATCTCATGGTTCGTGGGTTCGAGCCCTGTGTCGGGCTCTGTGCTGACAGCTCAGAGCTTGGAGCCTGCTTCAAATTCTGTGTCTCCCTCTCTCCCCGCCCCTCCCAACTCATGCTCTGTCTCCCTCTGACTCAATAATAACATTGAAAAAAAATTAAAAAATAATAATAAGCCTTAATAATGTCTTCAGGTTACTGGGTCAGGATTTCCTAAGTGAAGCTTCGGACATGTGGGAGTGTGGGGAAAGTAGGTTGTGCAAAGGGCTGCAGATGAGAAGGAGGGTGAGTCCCTGGGCCTGTGTCATTCTTCTAAAGACACACCCCTGTCACACTGGACAGGTCGCTTAACTACAATGCACCACATTCCCCCACCTATGTAATGAGGAAGTAGGAGGTGATTATAAGCTCTTTTCCAAGCTATAATTCTAGGATTATTAATGAAGACAAGGACACATTCGTTACCTTTTTAGGAAAAGAAGAATATAATACCAAAGAAAAATATTTGGAACTTGACTTCTGAACAGTATAACATAAAATAAATTGCTAAAATGAAAAGTTAGGAATGTTCGATATAACTAAGTAGAAAACTATTCACTTCACTTAATTCTTCATCCAGGTTTTCATCAAGTGAATGATTAATGTAAAAGATTAATCCCCTCTCATATTTCTGTGATCCATCCTCTAGTGGCCAGTCTGCTCGGGTTAAAACTTCAGCCATAGACAAACCAGACATCTTATAGTATGGCAAGGCAAGGTGGGAATACTGGGTGTCAAGCCTAAAGGGGAAGGAAGCAAAAAAACCCTCAAATCTGTCATTTTTAAGCCTGGACGTCTAACGTACTTGATAATAAAACAGATAATGCTTTCCAGATGACATAAATCTCAAAATACTCTTCTACTGCCATTAGTAGTTGGAAGAAGTTCCTAAGGTTTATTCCACAAAATCATTCTAATTAATATAGTTTCCTTTTGCATGCTCATAATAAAAATAGAAAAAGAATTCAGTAAGTGAATTTTAATATTTATAATGCGGCTCTAAAATAATGGTGTTGATAGACAGGAAACATCTATTTTGTTAATTTATACTCATTCTGTGCGTCAAGTAAGCCTTTGAAATGATCATATACAAAAAATCTATAAAGATCATTCTCAAAAATAAAAACCACTATTCATCCCAGTCCCTTCCTGAAATCATAAAAGCACTGACTACTAAGATTAAAGTCACAGACCAACCAGTATCTCTCTCTGAAGGCTAACAGGCAATAAAGTAGTAATAACAGCTGTCTGAGGGATTTTCATGGCCATGACTGTGCCCAGAAAGCCTGAAAGAAATTTAATTCCTAAATTAAGCAGAGGGAGACTCGTGAACTCAAGATTCACTGTTCGTCTAATAAACTGTAATTCCTAGGGGTGCCAGGTGGCTCAGTGGGTTAAGTGTCCAACTCTTGATTTTGGCTCAGGTCATGAACTCATGGTTTGTGAGTTTGAGCCCTGCATCGGGCTCTGTGCCTGCTTGGGATTATCTCTCTTCCTTTCTCTCTGCCTCTCCCCCACACATGCTGTTCTCTCTCTCTCTCTCTCTCTCTCTCTCTCTCAAAATAAACTTTATTTTCTTTATTATTTTTTTAAATAAATAAACTTAAAACAATTTGTAATTCCTTGAAGGCAGGAAACAGCTATGTTCATCTTGGAACCCTAAGCTTAGCACAGTATCTGGCACAGAGTATGCTCAACAAATGCTTGTGAAATAAATGAATAAATGAATGACCTCTCTTCATGCCTTCTCCCATTCATCAGGTAAGTACCAGAGATGGAAAAACTAGTAAGTACACCCAAAGCTCAAGCTGGCTTCTTTAACAAGTTTCCAAGAGGCATCACTGACCTGCTATAGCAGTCTCCAAGGTGACCACAGCTTTCCTTAAATGCTTCCAAAAGCTCTGCTTTTTCTCCAGGTTCCAGCTGACTGGCATCCATCAGGGCGGCCCTCACTAACAGATGAGCCTCACTAAGAAGGTGGATGCAGCTCTGGGTCTTTGCAGTCTTGTAGGTATTACTGTAGTCTACCTGAAACAAAAAAACAGCAACAGCTGATGTTACTGCAGAAAGACACCTAAAAGTTTCCTGGTTCTTAAGAATACCTATAGATTTTGTTAGTAAAGTTAATATTTGGACACATTAAATCCTAAAAGCTAAAGAATGGTAATTTACCATTCTGATAGGGCCTAGCTGAAGTGTACTTTTCCCTCACAATCCACGAGCCAGTTTAATACATACAGGACTGTAAATACTCCTCTGTTAAACAGTGCTAATCATTAGAGAAAGTACAAATAATATTGTAATACTAATAAAACTGTTAACTTGGCAGTGATTTGATCACAGTTTGATAAGGCCAACAAACATATGTGAAACAGTTAACTTTTTTTAAGTTCTGTGATTTAAATCTTTCTCCAGTTCAGACTGAGTATCCTTCCTTTATTGTAATTTCAGTTGGTAAATTTAGGTTCTACATCTATTTCTATAGCTCACAGTGGGCTGATTAAAATTATTGCTAGCTGATCTGAATCAATCAGTATTTTCAGACTCCAGTAAGCAAATCACCTAAATGAAGTCCAAGACTTTCAGTTAAGCAAGACTAAAAGGACAGGGCAAAGCTGATATAATTATCAGCATTAAAATGCCAGGGATAAATCAGGCAAAATCAAAATTAACATCACCAGTGAAGGGCACGGATATCATGTGCCTCCTGATGTAACACCCTGAGACAGATACAACATCACCTGCCACTCATTCTGGATGTGAATGAGAATACATAGCCTGAATCTAATCAAGAAATAATAATAAAAAAACTTTAAAGGTAGAGGGGCAAAAATTTATTTTCAAAAATACCTATGCCATAAAAAAACAAAGACTATTAAATTATTCTGGCTTAAAGGAAGCTAAAGAGACATGACAACTAAACGTACTACCTGATAGACTGGACTCTGTACTGAGGAAGGGAAATGTTATGAGGTCATTACGGAGTCAAACTGACAGAATATGTGTCACGTTAAATTTAATAAAGCATATGACTGTACTGTGGTGGTACAAACAAATGTCCTGATTCTTAGGAAACATACCATGAAGTATTTAGGGGCATTAGGCTATGACGCATACACTCTACCTTCCAATGGATGGTGGGGGGTGGAGTGTGTGTGCGTGTGTGTGCGTGCGTGTGCGTGTGTGTGTTTAGAAAGTGCAAGAGTACAAAAAAAGAGAGAGAGAAGCAAAGGGGTATAATGTTGACTATGGATGAATCCGTGTGGAGAATATACAGGGTTTTATTTCTGCTATTCTTATCCTTGCCACTTCTCTGTAAGTTTGAAATTGTTTCAAAATAAAGAGTTAAAAACATTGCCAGGGATGAGTAGGCAGCTGTCACTCTTAAAAAAAGGAATAAGATACTCTCTCTGGGCTCCTACCCACAGGACAATGCTGCAGATGCTGCAGGACCCCAGGACAATCTGCTAATATTTCAAAGAAGAGTGAGACAGGGATAAATGATCTAAGGTATCTTTCAGCTCCATTTCCTGGTCCTCTGCTAGGGTTCAAAGTAAAGGTCAAAGGCTATTTATGTTTATACTGGTTAATCGATCCTCTTAGGAGGGTGGGTATGCATAAGGAAGTCTTATTTTAGTAAAGGGAGTTTCTACTGCTCCTCAAATGTCAGGAGCCATGAAAGTGAGAAGGTGAAGAAAGATACACACTCTACTGTCAGACAGAACTTGAAAGCTGGTTGGCTGTGGCATGCTGAATGCGTGATAATTAGAATCTATATCTGGTCATGGATTCCACTCTAAATTTCTACAAGTAAGAATTGGAAGTCTGAAAGGAGTACCATTTCCTTGTACAGTTGTACTGGTGAGATCGTATCCACAATATACAAATTCCACCCAGCCTCAGCTACAGGAGGTGTTTTAAACTTAACATTGGTTCCTTTCCTAGAACTGAAAGCAAAACAAAGGACAAGAATTGAAAGATAAGACACAGTATTAATAAATGGCAATTTTAAATGGTAAATATGAGATACCTAAAATGAAATAACTATGAAACCATTTTCATTTACTATTTTTTTCAGTGATTAGCTGTACAGTTGATTTTTACAGAACATTAGTTCTATATGTAGTTCACAATGCTACATAGGCCTATAGCATTTAATATTCTATAGCTCTCATGTATTGATAGGCCAATTGCTTCTAATTTACTCCACAAAAATTCTGAAATGGGCAATAAGGTTAAAGAATAGGCAAGACCCCTCAAGAGGAAGAGAGACTTGGCTATGAAAATCTAGGCCCAGTACCTCTCCTGCATATGGCCTTCATGAGTCCGGCATGCCTTGTGCCACAAATCTAAGCAGAAGCTCCAACAGAACAATAGGCCAAATACTCAGGGCTGCTAGGAAAAGGCCGGAGACACATATAACCATGGGTCTGCTTCAAACACTATCTTATCTTTTGCTTTCACCATGTGATGCATTTTCTTTAGTATACAGTCTTTTTATTTTATTTTTTTAAATTTTTATTCTTTAGTATACAGTCTTTTTAAAATGTAAACCTCTAACCTAATCAACTTCCAAATAAATCAGAATTTAAAAAATAATTTAAAGATGGAATATTGTAAAAATGTCAAATGTGCAAGACTACAAGTTGTTCTTCCTCTTGCCAGAAAGTTTTTAGAATCAGTCAGTCTCAGACCATTCTGTGTACACTCTAAGTGACCCATTACCCAAATCAACCTCTGATTATTCCTGTTGGTGGGACAAAGCACATGTGAAAAAATTCGAAAAAGCAAAAACTTAGGTTGAAAACAAAAATTGGCATTTGGGTGGAAATACAGCTCTTCCTTGACTTACAATGAGGCTATATCTCAATAAACCCACATAACTTGAAAATATCGTAGGTCAAATACACTTAACCTCCTGAACATCATAGCTTAGCCTAGCCTATTTTAAACTTGCTCAGTACACTTATCTAACAGCAATCATCTAACACAAAGTCTATTTTATAATGAAGTGTTGAATATATCATGTAATTTATTGAATACTGTACTGAAAGTGAAAAACAGAATGGTCAAATGGGTAAGAATGGATATAAGCGTATCGGGTGTTCACCCTCATGATCACATGGCTGCCTGGGAGCTACTGCTGCCACTGCCCAGCATCATGAAAGAATATCACACCACATGTTGCTAGGCAGAAAAAATCCAAATCAAAAATCCAAAAAATCAAAATTTGAAGTACAGTTTCTACTGAATGGGTATTGCATGCAATACCATCACAAAGTCAGAAAAATTGTAAGTCAAACTATCATAAGTCTGGGACCATCTGTACACTATCTGCTTCTCTCCCTGCAGACAAATTTCTTTCCTGATTAAATTATGCATAGGGGAAGATGCAAAAAATAACAGTAATAATCTCATCCCTACTGCTAAGTTCACAGAATAGATAACGTTGAACAGAAACATAACTAGTCTGGAATTAAACATTCTATTCCAAAGAATGTAAAAACAGGAGACCCAAGAGTCAACCAGAGATTAGTGTTATCAAAATGCAATTTAATTTTAAGGTAGATCAGCACATACCTATACATCATGAATGAGTTTTAAGGTAAGAGATATGTTATTAATTTCTTTTGAATTTAAATACCAGAAAATAATATTTGGATAAAAATGTAAACACCAAAAGGTCAAAGAAAAAAGTAATAAGAGCCTTGTAGCTTGGATTAGCATTTGAGACTCTGTCTTTTCTATTAATTACACCAGAAAGCATGTTCTTTAACTTATCTAAAATACCATAGATTTTTATTAAAACTATTTTATAATTCATTTTCTTCTAAAATTCCAAGGTCAATTATAAAGGATAGTATGGAAATCATTAGAACCTTCTTTTCTTTCTCTGGAAAAAAAACCACCATAGACAAACCATCTAATCATTCAAAGTTTTGATTTTAAAAAAAGATAAACTAGGACACAAAATATACCAGTAACAATTCACTCCAGAAACTTTGGCAGGAATGTATGGAAGTGAGGGGATGCTTACAGGAGCCTCTTGGGTGGTTCTCTTCTCTCTGGAATGGCTTCAGGGTCTGCCTTGGTCAAAAGTATGATATGGTTTTTAAAGTGGCAGATGGCTTTCAAGCCTATGAAAAGCTGTATTCTTAAAGCACAGACATCCATACTGACAGGTGGGCAAGCCTAGTAAAGAAAAAAAAAAATCACAACTTTAACCAAGGAATAAAAGGTACATCAACTTTAATCTTCAAAAATCAGTCTGTTTATTTGATAAAATCCTGTTCCCCTCACCAACCCCTCCAAAAAAAAAAAGAAAAATCCAAATTCCTACTCTTATCAGAGCAGGAGATTATCCTGTGTAAAGTTATGTAACCAACTACCTATTCCATATGTGCCTGTCAAAGAGCTACTCAGTATTTGCTGACTGAGTGAAGGCAGACAGTGGTGTACCTGAGCCCCTCATAGCTGTGAGAACTCCTGTGTGGCTTACCGTGTGGCTCCAGGAGTACAGCTGTGGGCTGGTAACCTGCCACCTGGAGAAATCCCCACTAACAGTGGGCTGATTTGGGGAAATGCCCAAAGGTGGCTTCTAGGAAAAATGAGACACTATAAAACGTCATTCTACAGTACAGACAGAACATAAATGGTTTCTTAGTGGATGGGTGTGTACAAGAGAAATGCTTGCATGGTCAGATGGCCCCTGACTGTTAACTCCTTAGGTGTGAACATTGCCTGGAATGGATGACAGGCTGGTGTGTCAGGTAAACTGGAGGAAATCCTGGACCAGGAGCCACAAGGCTCCTGTCACTGTAAGGGAACATTAGTTCAAGTAGAATGGATGAGATAATAAAAGAGCTGCTTCTGTGAGCTCAGAAAATGATGCTGCCAGACCTGTGCTCTCTCTTGCGTTAACACTGTTTTGATTCTGAGCCCATTTTCATTGTCCTTTTGTACAAAGTGATTCGGGAAACACCTCCATCTATTTTTTCATTCCTAAGAATAGATAAGATGGCCTTAGCTAGTGCTGAGGAGCAGGAATCTCAGAGGAAAGGGAGGTAAGATGTACACTTTGGACCAGATTCTGAGGTTGTGAAATTTTTCCCAGACACCAGAGATCCCTAAGTCTGAGTTAGCAAGAGTGTGTGCTCTTTCAGGTGGTATCTATGATCTCAGAATGGTAGTGTTGCAGGAAGTGGGGAGCCACGGGGTGCAATAATCACTGTCCTTCCCTCTGCCACCTTCAAGAGGCCTGGCCTTAACGGCAACATCCCCAACCAGCTAGCTGCCTGTTTCTCTTTTTTATTAAAATCACTTATTTATTTATTTTGAGAAAGAGAAAGAGAAAGCAAGTCGAGAGGGGTAGGGGCAGACAGAGAAGGAAAGAGAGAATCCCAAGCAGGTTCTGTGCTGTCAGCACAGAGCCAGATGCTGGGCTCAAACTCAGGAACTGTGACATCATGACCTGAGCCAAAATCAAAAGTCGGATGCTTAACCAACTGAGCCATCCAGGCGCCCCCGCCCATCCCTCTTCTTATCTCCCTCCTTCTCTTCCTTGTTCCTTCCCTATCGTTTTAGGAGACTCTGAGAAGACCTGGAACATGATTTAATTTCAAATGCAGATTGATCCTACCTCAATCTATTACGTACCCCTCACTCCAGCATCACCACCTATGTAAGCCTATGTCTTTCTGAAGTTCGAAAAACAGAAAACAAAAAAGCAAAGCAAGGTGTGGGGAGAAGTAGAATGGGACAAAGAATCTGTTGGCTTTCCATTTTTACTAGGGAAATAAACTTTACTTCTAAAACACGCTCTTAAAAAGGCTATGTGTGTATCTTAAACACAGGCAGAAAGGCATGGGAAAGCTGTGATTCTGGTTTCTTAAGAGGCTGAAGGGAGGTAGCATGCCTGGTCAGCAGCAGAAAGCTACAGGCAGGCCATGGCGTGAAAGAGTTACTGAGAACTCAGATCATATAAAACGCTACCACAAATCAGAATTTGGGAGACAGTGCTAGGAGTAGAGAACCTCAGACACATTAAGCACTACAAAGTGCTGGCTTGTCAACATGACCATCATGACTGAATACTTATTTTTCCAGGAAAAGGTGTTCCAGGTGCCAGATAGACATAAACTGACTTATGAAATATAAGCCATCATAATTTGGGGGTTTCCTGAAGCATGTAGCTTCATAACAAACATCCATTCAAGTATCTTATACCTCAGGTGAAAGAGAATGTGATGATATCACACAAATGATCAGTATATTTCTGACAACAGAAATTCAAGGTCAGAAAATATAGAATTTGGGGGCACCTGGGTGGCTCAGTTGGTTAAGCGTCTGACTCTTGATCTTGGCTCAGGTAATGATCTCACGGTTCATGAGATCAAGCCCCACCTCAGGCTCTGCGCTGACAGCATGAAGCCTGCTTGAGATCCTCTCCCTCCCTCTCTCTCTCTGCTCCTCCCCCACTCCCTCTCTCTCAAAATAAATCAATAAACTTGGGGGGAAAAAAAGAAAATGTAGAATTTTATCATAAAACTGCCTACATTTATTTTGTAGTCAAGACCTTTTCAGAGACTAAGCATATTACTTCTCACTAAAAATGAGGTTAATGATCTAGCATATCTATTAACTCTTAGATTAAAACTACATAATTACATTATAGGCATATCTGATAACAGTGTAAGTAAGTCATTTTCATGCATTTGTGTTCTGAAACACACTGATTCCCGTACTGTTTTGTTAATAGCTATGTACGACTGCCACCAATATTTCCATTACAGAAGAATAAAATTGTAGTATACCATAGTTGTGAAGTACTATCTCTGAAGTTACACGATACATGTTCTTTACCCAACTTTAAAAACTATGCGCTATACCTAAATTCCGAGGAAATGTTTTCAAAGCAATCTCAAAAATTGCCATTTAAACCATGAATCACAAAATGCTTATTATTTGACGTGCAAAAGTAGCTTAAGACCTCGGATGTTCACTGACTTTGACCCAAGAGCAAATCTGCAAAGATTTATATATTCCTTTTTGACCTTCAGGTTTTGCTGTGGTCATAAACCAATTCTAACCTTCAGGGTGGTATCCACGTATGGGTCTTCCTCACGAGCTGCCGCCGCACTGCACCGCACTGTGAAACACTGCAAGTTGTTGCTAAGGAAGAGGAGAGACACCACTGAGCAAAGCAGAGGCCAATAACCAACATGCCCGTACTTTGGAAGATATCACAGAGGCGAACAGAGCAACAGTGAGGGTGAGGGAAGGCTCAAGTGTTCGGCAAACCTGATTATTAATCTACTTCTTAAGAACCTCAGAATACCGTTGAGTGCTTTTAAAAATATACAACTGGTTCCCACCTCTCATCTAGAAATCATAATCTCTAAGAGCTGAATCTAAACATGTACATATCTACAAAGCTCCATGTGTGGCTCTGCTGTGTGCTCCTAGTTAAGAACCATGGATCTGGCTCAATATCTCATTTTACAGAAAAAAATCATGCCCTCAGGATCTGCCCAAGGTACAAAGAGATGACTATCAAAGCCAAAATTAGAACTCCAGTTTCCTGACTACTACCTCTATCCTACTCATCTCAGGATGAAATTGAGCCGGGATTGGGCTATACAACACACTTAGATTATGCAAATACATATCCATTGGTAGAACTGAAAATCATAGACTCTCTGAGGGAATCTTTGGAATTAATCACTCCAGGAGCTTGTTTTAAAGATGAAGGCATGGAAGGTTCATGACTGGTCCAAGACATCTCTGAAGGACAGAGCCAAATTAGATCCCAGTTCTCCCTACTCCTTACACTCCTCTAGTTCTTTCCACAAGCCCAGGCTGCTTCTGCACAGTAAAACGACCCAGGGACCCCACAGTCAGCACATAATAGATGCCTGGTGACTGGTGAGTAAGTCAACCCTCCAATACTGACATTAAAAACCGTTAAGAGTTCACTTAGAAACTGCTACAAAACCCCTATTTTATAGTCTCTTTAAAAAATTTATTTATTTTTGAGAGAGAGACAGACAGAGCATGAGTGGGGAAGGGGCAGAGAGAGAGGGAGACACAGAATCCAAAGCAGGCTTCAGGCTCTGAGCTGTCAGCACAGAGCCCGAAAAGGGGCTCAAACTCATCATGAGAACCATGAGATCATAACCTGAGCTGAAGTTGGATGCTTAACCAACTGAGCCACCCAGACGCCCTGCTACAAAACCCATCTTGTAGTGAGTTCACAGAAATAATTTTTAGAAACAAATTAAAAAGTAGGAGAATTAAAAATGAACTGTGTTGAAATAAAAAAATAGAGCACTAAAGCAAACCTAGCATTGATCTTATAATAGAAGAAATACTTCTTCAATATGGAAGGCATTTCTGACATTTTCACAGTTGGGAGACTGTACATCATCAGTCAGGGCACTCTCCCTCTTTTTTGGGTGGGCGGGGGGGGGGGGGCTTCCACTATAGCCTCAGGCCACTGCCATCTCTATTTCCACAAAGTTCTAGGACATGAACTCTGGAGTCATGACAATAGCTGGAACAGTAGCACCGCCACTTAGAAATCAGGAATAGGGAGTTAGCACCAGGAAGTAAAATGAATTAGAGAGGACTTTGAGACAGTGAGAAGCAACCAAGCACCGTGGTAGGGCCAGAATGAGAGGTGAGAGTAGCTACGACCATAAAGATAAATGGCTGTTAGGGTCCAGAAATTAAAAAGGCTGGTCCTCTGATTCACCTCCACCTACAGTAATCCCGCTATTGGCTATTGTTGGAATACTAAGCAGCAGTAGAAGAGAAGAATGAAGTGAACTGAAGAGTGTTGGCATGGAAAGACATCCAGGGTATGCTCCTAAGTGAAGCAGCAAGGTGCTGCATGGTGGACATCATATGATCCACTTCCATAAAAAACAAATCATAGTACTAAACATACTGGTTTTTTTTTTAAAGTTGGATGAATACACACCAGTTGTTGACATGGTTGACTTTGAGGAGTAGGATGGGGGGAGGGGGGGGAGGGGCTTTCCCATTTATATAAGGATGACATTTTACATGATTTTATTGTTCTTAGTTTCTTTTTTTAAATTTTTTAATGTTTATGTATTTGTGAAAGAGAGAGAGAGACAGAGCACGAGGTGGGAAGAAGCAGAGAGAGAGGGAGATACAGAATCCACAGCAAACTCCATGCTCTGAGCTGTCAGCACAGAGCCTGACCTCAGGCTCGAACTCACCAATGGTAAGTTTATGACCTGAGCCAAAGTTGGATGCTTAACCGACTGAGCTACCAGGCACCCCATGTTCTTAGGTTCTTTTAAAAAAAATTTCTATTGCTTTTTTTTTTTAAATATACCAGTCTTCAAGAAACTTTTCAAGACAAATTTATGGGGCAAGATATTTCTAAACTACATACCTATTGGATAAAGCAGTATGTAAAAATGAGTTCAACAGTATAGGATTTTAAAAAGAGGTTTGGGGATCTTATTTAGGGGCACCTAATGTGAATTTACGGGCACCTGGCTGGCTCAGTTTGGTTAAGTATGACTTTACATCTACATAATCAGATAAAGATGATAGTGTTTTTGTATCAATATTTTGGGACAGAAATTAATATTTTATTTCTTCTTTCTCCCTCTAGTTTTTCTTTAGTTTCTAAGACAGTATTGTTTCCTAGGTTCTTTTGCATCCTTGAAGATCCTTCTATTCCTTCTCTCACTTTCTAAGCATGACCTTCACCAGAGTTTAGTTTTCCAACTACTTTTCTCTTCTACACACTCTTGGGGGCCATGCTCACTGCTTTGATAATCAGCTCTTTTTTGATGGTAATAAAACATACATTTTCCTCTCTTTTCTAATCTTCGGTCCTGTGTCCAAAAGCCTACTTAACATTTCCCCTTAATATTCCCTAAGTGCCTCCAACTCAAATGCCTAAATTAAGCTTGTCTTTTGCCCCACCTTACACCAGCCTCCATTCTTTCATAAAAGCAGACTCCGGCGGGGTTTTCCACGGCTCTCCATTCCCACCATCCCATCAGACACCAAGTCTTGTCATTCTCTCGCCAAGGCCTCTCCCATCCATTCTTCCTTGTCCTCTCACTGCCATTGCCCTGCCCAAATACAGCCCCTCATTATCCTGCCTGAACCATTTCAATAGCTGATTCATCTATGTTCAATCCATCCCCCATAACAGCCACCACTAATTTTCCTAAAACAATGCTCTTACTATATCACTTTCTTGATCAAAACCCTAAAAAATTTCCTTAATTTTCAAACCCCTGAGCTCTCTCTCAAGCATTATTTGTAACACTTCTCTGCATTTCAGCTTCTTCACAGTTAAAGGACATCACTATGCACAACACGTTGGAAATGGAGACTAGCTACCTCCAGGATGTTCACTTAGGAAGCACACAACAGCATTTCTCCTTACACCAGACAACAACGGGAGGAGAAGGCAGCAACCACAATACGGGTGAGTAGCAGAATCTCCAGGTGAGTTCTATGCTGTCAGAATATACTTCCTGTGGCTACTGATACCACCACTCAGTTGAAAAAATAATTAAAAATCACTGTCCTATGCAATTAATTAGTGGATGCTCCCGCAAAACTAGACGTAGCCTTTGTTTATAGTCTTCCCTCTATCTAGAATGCCTTTCTCTTCTAATCTACATCTGTCAAATTCCAACTAGCTTCTCTCACTTCAAACACAAAAAACTTTCGGTATGACTCAGCCAGAAGTAATTTCCCTCCTTCCAGTACCTACACCACTTTCACAAAGGCTTAAAATATTTTTCACAAATCCCCTAGTATTTGTGCCCCATGTATGTGTCTCTGGCCTTCTCTTATGCTATTGCTTTAGAAAGCAAATGCTGTACCTTATTCACAGTTGCTTGGCCAGAGGGCCCAATGCAGTGGCTTGCACATAATCTAAGCTCAAAAAACAGGAAATAGAACCAAAAGCACCAGTTACTGCTGAGATTAAAAGAAATGAGACAAAAATCCTGCTCAGGAACCCAGGTTACATGCCATCATATTAGGGTAAGGCAACTCAAAAGGTATCTGCCACCAATTAGCCAAATGTCCTTGTCCATCCCAACCTCTGGATTATTTCCCCATTTGTACTAATCAGAGGGTGGAATCAGGTAGCCTTTCTAGCTCCTTCACAGTTCTAAGCCATTATGAGATAACTCAACTCATACAGAAAGAATATGACAGCAGAGAAAAAAAATTAGGAAATCTAAAAAGAAATCTAGAGATGTCCTGACTGGCTCCACTGACTTTTCATCGAAATTCTCTATGAAAATATTTCCTCAGAATGAACTGTATACTTCCTTACAAAGACCCCTAGCCAATCTAAGAAAATAAAACAAAGGCAAAACCAGAATCTAAATATCTGGCATTGAAAATGTAGATATGGGCCATCAAAAGAGAGAGACACATCATTAATTTATAGTACTATATATAATTTCACACAATTCCCATTTAAAGATTTAGGAAGCATGTCAGGAATTTACAGAAGAGTAAGTGACTCCAAGGCTAGCAAGAAACACTGTAACATACCTTGTAATGACATGCAAAAATTGTGGTGTGAGCACTGCCTGCTGAGACTTCTCAGGATACTGGTAAACTGACATTAATTCAACAGATTTGACAACCATGTAGAGATAGCCCACATGAGGTAATGAGAAAAAACAAAAGAGACTCAGCAATTCTTTTTCCTGAGACAATTTTTTTCTATCAGAAGTAGGAGAACCTGCATGAAAAAAATGGGGGAGAAATACCACAAAACCAGTAAATAAAGGGAATCAATATCTTCACTTTTCTAAGTAAAAAAGTCTATCAGTGGATAACCAAAGAGTTGTTTAGGGAATGCCAGTAAGAAATGAAGAGGGAGTGATAGAATTAAAATATCACCATTTTGCAACCCCTAATAAATCAACAGATCTAGGTAATAGTCATCAGTGCTATTAACATCACAAAAAGAGTCAATCAGATACCAGGTACCTTCCAACAGAAGTCAGCATGACTTGTGCTACCCAATCATCATCTTCATAAACATCACCATCATCATCATCTAATCAATTCTAGGTCTAGACCAGCATTGTCAAAAGAAATATAACATGAGCCACATATGTAATTTAAAGTTTTCTAGTAATCACATTTTAAAAAGTAAAAATAAACAGGCAAAATTTTAATAATATATTGTATTCACCCATCATATCCATATTACCGTTTCAATGAGAAGTCAACAAAAAAATCAATGAGATATTATATATATATATTTCTGTACTAAGTCTTCAAGATATGGCATGAATTTTACACCTAACACTATATCTCAATTTAGAATAGTCACATTTCAGTGCCCAACAGCAGCAGGTGGCTAACGGCTACCATACTGAACAGTATAGTTTTATATCTAACTACCAAATCACAAGGAAATATAGGAGATACAGGAACATGTTAAATGACACTGTGGGGAGTCAATCAGCAAAATTCAGATCATGGGAAATTCTGTGGTATTAATCCAACTTCTTGCTAAATCGACTGCAAAGAAAAGAGAGGAAAAGGGAGAAGTTGACCCTCTAGCAAGGCTATGGGCCCTGTCTGGTCTCCAGCTTTGTCTAACAACCCCCTCTCCCTTGCTCTCCTCCCTTGCTTCTCTCAGTTCCTCAAATATAAGATTTTCCCTCTACCACAACACCTTTGTTGCTTCCTCTGCACCAACCCTATCCCCAAATCAGCCTTGATTCATTCTTCAGATCCTCTTTCTCAGGAAGCCTTCCCTGACCCCTAGATGAGATTAATATCTTTATTATAGGCTCTCAAGGCAGGGTTCTTTTCCCACAGAGCATTCATTTCAGTGTGTAACTGTATACTCCTTTTTGTGATTATTCAGTTAACATCTGCTTCCCCCCACTCCCAAGACAATAAGCTCCACGAGTGCAAGTACTTTGCCTAGTACTGTTCATTACTGTTCCCTAGTACTCAGCCCAATACCCAACACAGTAGGTAGTCAATACATGTTTACTAAAAGAAAGAAAAAACTAAAGGAAGGTTATGAACACGTTTAATCAGAATAATGTTTATGTCGTTCGGTCTCTAGGCAAGATCTAAAGATGTTAAGCAGGCCAGAACTAAGCACAAAACCCAATGGCAGTTCTCAGTCTTGGCTGCCCATTAGGTTCCAGGGAGCTTTTAAAAACTACTGATGCCCAGGTACCATAGTTGACCAATTAAGTCAGAATCTCCAGCATGTGGAGCCTGGGCATCAGTATTCTTAAAAGCATCCAAGCAAACCCCATGTGCAGCAAGGCTGAAAACCACTACTCTGAATGAATTTCCATTAGGTCCACATTTTCCACCTTGTTCATAAAGCCATCCTAAGAAGCTCTGCCAAATACCCAGCTAAACCTCAGCTAAACCCCGGCTATAAAAAGGCTCCAATTTCCCTTTTTGGGCCAAGTAATCATTTCAAAAACAGAAACGGCTTTTGTCTGTCACGCCGTCTCCATGGCTTCTCCTAGCAGATACAACTTCCCTTTTCAGTGCTCACAGGAGCACTCCTTAGCATTATTTGCTAAAGAACTTGTGTAAGGTCCCAGGGAGACTCAGTAGAAGAACCTAACATAATACCCGCAGCAGTCTTTCCTCCCAGCCCAGAGCCTTTTCACCTCATTACGCCATTGCACTGACATACTTACCTATTTGGTAAATGGGTAGCAACTGAAGTGAGTGCAACTTGATGTCATCAGATAAGACAAGGGATGAAATATCAGGAGCAAAACGTCTGTGAGTTTAAAAAAAGAGAGAAAGAAGGAGAGATCTAATTTCCGTGTACTTCTAAGCATGTAAATACATATTAAATGCTGGTGAATAAAAAGCTTTCTAATACTTATAAAGCAGGTGCTGAACGTGGTAATATTTTATGGTTTTATCATCTAATCCAGTTGACTCCAGTGTAACAGATACTCCAGACTGGCTACTTTTTTCACCAAGAAGTTCCACGGGCTTTTGACAGATAACAAAATCATCTGAGTCAAGCTGCAAAGTTTCATTACTGACGCCTTAAAAAATAAAATTTAAGAAAAGAATTTAATAACTCCAAGTACTACTTGAGTGAAAATTAAATTTCACAACATCCTCATATCAATTAAATAAACATACAGTAACTTTATTTATACATACGGACATCTCATATGTTTACAAGGCACTATGGTTTTGAGAAGCCTAACATTTCCTCATGTATTCCTCACAACTGATAAAGTACAACAGGATATTATCATCCCAATCTTATACATGAGGAAATTGAAACTCAGAGATGGTATTCTTAACCCAAGGCCATTCAACTTGTAAGTATGAGACCTGGGACTAGAAACTCCTCCTCAGCTCTTCCATTATTTCTATTGACAGGTATATGCTGAAACACACTGACATGCTATGGAGGAAGATATGGGCAGCCAGATCATAAACCAAAATCCCATGTATTAGGAATAACTGAATCTATAAATAATGTGGCTTGGTGGTACATATATATATATTAGTGGTATGTATACACACACACACACACATACATATATGTGTGTGTGTGTGTGTGTGTATATATATATATATATATACACTAGAGCCCTTCAGATATTAACAGAAGGGTTTTCTCTACACCTAAAATAAGAAAGCAAGCTAAATTCATTTACCTTCTGTCCGTTTCATTGGATTGTTGATCTTAAGTGGCTGGTAGTTAACACTCTCTCCAGTTTTAGGGTCTGACTCCAGTTTCACGATTAAGACTTCTAAGTCTGACATGAGAGCAACATATCCAACACAAAATGAAATTTCAACAGGAACGATATTATCTATGTGTATAATTAAAGACCGTTCAAAGTCTAATATTGAGAATTCTTCACTAATGATCTGATACTTCAAACTAAATAAGACTAACTTATTTGTGCAACCAACAAGAAGGTCTCCTTTCACCGGGCAACAGGAAATGCACAAGGGGGCCTCAGAAAGCGGCATTTCAATAATAGACATCTGGTCTCTGAAGGTGTCGCTTAAGGGTGCCTCCACTTTATGTCCAACCATTCGGATACACACACGACAGTTTTCAGTCCTTTTACTTCTCCAGTTCACATATGCACGTAGAAACGTAGCTTTGTTTTTCTCTTCAATTGCTGCCAAATAGTCTCCTGAGAAGAAAGTAAGATTACACTTAGAATGTGTAATTAGAAACAACCACTTACCTTGTGACATGAAAAGGAACTATTAGTGAATTCTAATGTGAATGGTTGAATTAAACATTGACTCAAACAAAACCTTAATCAATAGGATCTCAGGTATGTGTGTGTGTGTACGTATATATATATATATATACACACATGTGTATACATATGTGTACGTATATATATATATATATATATACGTACATATATATATGTATATATACATTTAAAACATGTTTTTAAGTGTTTTATTTTTGAGAGACAGAGACAGAGCGCGAGTGGGGGGGGTGGTGATCAGAGAGAGAGGGAGGCATAGAATCCAAAGCAGGCTCCAGGCTCTGAGCTGTCAGCACAGAGCCCAACCCGGGGCTCAATTTCACGAACTGTGAGATCATGACCTGAGCCAAAGTCAGATGCTTAACTAACTGAGCCACCCAGGTGCCCCCCAGATCTTAGGTATATTTTTAACTGACATTAGGCATTTAGGTTCTGAAATAAATCTCTCCCCATTATGTCTTATGTGATTCATGTTGCTTGCATAGAAATTTTAGTTTTCCTTATCTTAGCTCTGAATGTTTCCTGTAGGTTGAACCCCGCTTCTCACAAGTCACACTTTCATGTCAACTCTGAGAAATAGGATAAAGCTGAACATATTGAATAAAACTTAAATCCAATTGATTTTCCCTCAACTGTTGATTTTATATTTTTTAAATTATAATTTTGTAGTTATTCTCTGTTGTGAGAAATCAAAGTGGTAAAGAGATGCAAAATGAAAAGCATAAACCCTCCCCTGCAGTCCAATCTGTGAGAAGCCAGTGTTAACACACACAGCTTTCTCAAATACACATAGATCACAGAGTAGTGTTTTGTCTTTCTTCTTTTTCACCAAAATGGAATCACACCGAATATATTTAACAATCTACTACTTCTAAAAATTACCAATAAATCTTGGCCTCCAGGTCAATACATGGGTATCTAACATCCTTTTATTAAAATTATCTGCATATTAGATGTATACATGTGCCATAATTTATTTAACAATGCCCTATTGATACACATTCAAGTTTTTCTAGTTGTTCTGCCACTTTACTTCATGCTGTAATAAATAGGCCTATACCTACATTTATTTCCTAGGGGTTTGTTTCAATGGCATGAATTCCAAAAAGTGAGAATATTGGGCCAAAGAGCAGGTACGTTTTAAATTTTAAGATGTTGCCAGATTCAGGGCATCTGGGTGGCTCAGTCAGTTAAGCATCTGCCTCTCAATTTCGGCTCAGGTCATGATCTCACAGTTCGTGGGTTTGAGACCCGCATTGGGCTCTGTGTTGACTGCATAGAGCCTGTTTGGATTCTCTCTCTCCCTCTCTCTCTGCCCCTCCCGCACTTGTGTGTGCATGTGCTCTCTCTCTCTCTCTCTCTCTCTCTCTCTCTCAGACACACAAAATAAATAAACTAAAAAAAAAAACCCAACTCAAAAAAAAAAAGATATTGCCAGATTCTATCACAATTACATAACAGGAATTCATGTTGCCAGCAGCATCGTTTGAACATGCCTGTTTCCCCATATCCTCATTAGTACTGACTCAATGTGATGGGGAAACATGGACTCTTAAGGTTATTGTAAGTTATATTTTCCAGACCATTTCTAAAGCTGGCCATCTTCTCCTATGTTTATCAGCCATGTATAATTTCTCTTCTGCAAGTTATCTACTGTATTAGGATGTTTAATTTGTTTTCCTTATTAAGAAATAGCAGCTCTCCGGGTAAAAGTGATATTAATCTTTTGTTGCTCATGAATAGCAAATTGTTTTTGGTAGTCTATTCTTTGACATTTGACTTCACTTATGGCATCTTTTACCATAGTAAAAATAGTCAGATATGTATGTAGTCAGATATGTATCATTTCCTGCTTGGCCTCTGAGTTTCCTAATTTGCTTACACAGTCTCCTATGTCCTCCAAATTACGTAGTTATATTCTTACATGTTCTAGTTTAGCAGCTTCTTAATTTAAATTTTTAATCTTTAGAACTTTGAGGGGGAGAAACATCAAGGTTTTTCCAAATGTAGAATCTACTATTTACTAACAGTATTTGGTAAATAAGTCCTTTTCTAATGAACTGAAACTGAAACGCTGTTGTTAGCATAATGACTTCCCATAGACACACAGCAAGCAAGCAGCCCCTTTCTGTAGACACTTACTGGGCTGGCCAGATCCCCTCCTCGTCCGAAATGAGCCAACCTTCCAGAAGGGCAAGGCTTCTCCTGATGCTAGTTCCTCTGATACCACAAAAATGGAACCTACACCTTTCATTCCCTGGGTATCTTGGCAGAATACCTAAACGTACCCTGCAGGCTTCATAAATTTGCTCACTCTATTCCAGAGAAGCAGTTTGGATGGAGTTGGGTCCAAAGATGCCTTGTAGCCTCCATCTTCCTAGAATTTCCTCAGTATATGATTTTTGTTTTTCTTTTTTTTAAGTTTATTTATTTTGAGAGGAAAATAGAGAGAGAGACAGAGAGAGACACAGAGATAGAGAGAATGTGGGGGAGGGGCAGAAAGAGAGAGAGAGAGAGAGAAAGAGAGAGAGAGAGAGAGAGAGAGAGAGAGAATATCTCAAGCAGGCTCTGTGCTGTCAGCGTAGAGCCCAACATGGGGCTCCATCCCAAAAACCGTGAGATCATGACCTGAGCTGAAATCAAGAGCCAGATGCTTAACTGACTGAGCCACCCAGAAGCCTCTCAGTAAGTGATTTTTTTAAATTTTATTGTGGTAAAATATACATAATGTAAACGTTACCATTTTAACCAGTTTGGGGTGTACGATTCAGTGGTATTAAGTACATTCACATTATTGTGCACCAATCACCATCATCCTTCTCCAGAACTTTTTCATCTTCCTCAAAACTATCCCTAAAACAATAACTCCCCATCCTCCCCACCCCCCCAGACTCTGGCACTGACCATTCTACCTTCTGTCCCTATGAATTTGCTCATTCCAGGTACCTCATGTAAACTGAATTGCACAATATTTGTCCTTTTGTGTCTGGCTCATTTCACTTACCATAATGTCTTCAAGGTTCATTTGTGTTGTAAAATGTATCAGAATTTCCTTCCCTTTTAAGGCTGATTAATATTCAATTTTATGTTTACTCATCTGTTTAAGGACACTTAGGCTGTTTCCATGTCTTGGCTATTAGAAATAATATTACAATGAACATGCAGGCATAGATCTGCCATATGCCACATTTTGTTCATCTTTTCCTCAGTTGATGGACATTGGGTTGCTTCCACTTCTTGGCTCTCAAAAAAAAAAAAAAAAAACACTGCTATGAATATTGGTGTGCAAGTATCTGGACAAGTCCCTGCTTTCAATTACTTTGTTTCTATACTTCCAGAAATGAAATTGCTGGATCATATGGTAATCCTATATTTAATTTCTTGAGGAACACCGCGCTGTTTTCCACAGCAGCTCTACCATTTTACATTCCTGCATTGCACAGGGGTTCCAATTTCTCCACATTCATATCAACACTTGCTCTTTTCCTTCTTTTTTTAAATAACAGCCATCCTAATGGGTGTGAAGTGGTATCTCATTATGGGTTTGATTTGCACTTCCCTGGTGAAAATAATGGTAAGCATCTTTTCATGCGCTTGTTGGCATCTGAAGAAATGCCTATTTGCCCATTTTTGAATTGGCTTTTGTTGCTGTCATTAAGTTATAGGAGTTCTTTATATATTCTGGATATTAATCCCTTGTCAGATATATGCTTTGCAAGTATTTTCTTCCATTCTGTGGATTGCCTTTTCAATCTGTTGTTAGTGTCCTACTGTCTTTGATAGATGCAAGAAAGTTTTAATTTGGTGATATCCAATTGACTTTATTCTTTTGTTGCCTGTGCTTGCATATTCAAGTTAGTAAATGAATTTTAAAACCAAGAATATTTGTTTAGTTAAATAAAATTGTTTTATTCATGCATCTATAAACATACACCTATTTAACTGATAAAGTCTATATACCTTTTATATATAATCTCCAAACTGTAGATAGTGCCCATACTGTTTTCAGCTTAATAACTTGTTTTATAATAATGAATTAGAACTTGCTAAGTGTGTTTACCTGATGAACATTATGATCAGAGATTTAGAGTTCTCTCAGTTAATCCTCACAACAAACCTTCATGAAACTATCTCATTCTCCACTTTATAGATCAGGAATCTGGGACTCAGACAAACTAGGTAACTTGCCTAAGCAACACAGCCAACAAATGATAGAACTGGGACTCAAACCTGGATCTGGTTAGCTCAAAAGCCGATGCTCATTCCCCAATAATGCTATTTCTCAAAATGTTAAAAAAGAGATACAAGTCTAAAGGAGTCTGTGGAGGTTAATAGCTCTTTATGAAAGACAGAAACTAAACTCTTTTTCAATTTAATTTATTTAAACAGACGAAAACAGTTCACCTATTTCTCTCACTGCCCCCACCAATTAGCTTTGTTTTCTTCTGTTGTCTTTCTAGTTTTAGATTCTACATATAAAAAATCATATTGGATTTGTCTTCCTCTGTCTGACTTATAAACTTTTTTAAGCATTATATGGTCAGGACTTTATTCTACTTATTTTACAACAGCTTCTGTCTTCGTTAAGTAAATTAGAAAAATGTTCTCATATTTATTCTTTTTTTAATGTTTATTTTTGAGAGCGTGCATGCGCGTGCAGAAACCGGGAGGGGCAAGAGAAAGGGAGGCAGAATCTGAAGCAGGCTCCGGGCTCTGAGCTGTCAGCACTGAGTCCAACATGTGGCTCGAGCCCACAGACCGTGAGATCATGACCTGAGCTGAAGTCGGACGCTTAATCGACTAAGCCACCCAGGCGCCTCTCTCATATGTATTCTTAAGCTAAGAGTCACTGATTTTTAAAAATAAGAAACTTCCTGGTTAACACTAATACAAGATTAAGGAAAAGGCAGCACTCCTATGACAAAATTGACATCAGAAGGCAGAAATAATATACAATGCATCAAAATATGTTTTATGGCTTTAGAAAAGTTAAAAGACCACAGGGCTTGGGAAGGATGTAATAGACAGACTCGTTTAATACACTTGTGCTAAAGAACAGGCAATGAGGGCCATGTGGTCTTGTCCTCCCTGCCCAACCACCTTCAGACACCCCATAAACAAGTGTCCAGCATGAGAGCTCCCACACAACACTCAACTCTGGCTACCAGGTCTTTCTCCTTTGAGAGCAATAAGTTCTCACATCTCCTCTTCCTCAGTTCACACACAAAGCCTCAATTAAGTTTTCATTACTGATAATGATGTTAGGGGCCCCTGTCCTTCAAATTTCTATCTACATTCTCCCTACCACCCCCAAATTTTATAAAGGAAGAATAGCATCCTGCTAATTAGAGATTAAAAAATGAAAATGTTTTCTACTTGGGTAAGAGAGCTGCAAAGCACTTATAGTAAATATAAATGGCTGATGTAAAATTCATTCTGTGTTTGACAGGGGGAGATTTGCTACAGAGGAAGACCCTAGGCACTTAGAGCAGGAATTCCCATGTCTAAATTACTGTGAATGGGAAGAAAGAAACCAAAAGGAAAAAGCTGGAAAGTGGAAGACAAGTTATCTGGATATCAGCATAGCGAGGAGTCATCTTTGTGTAGAATAATAGAAGCTGTACCCAGGGGTTGTACCCGGTCTTCTTCAAGTTGAGGATTGAAAGTTACCCTTGAGCTATCTGACCCATGCTAAGGCACATACCACATGGCTCCTGAACTTTCTTTAGGACAGCCAACTGGATTATAAAAACGTCTTTGTTTTTCAAGGCCTCGTTAATCAGGTTACCATGGTACTCGCTGCTTACAGCAGCCAGTATGGCTCTAGGTGGTTCTCAATCTTGGCTAAATATTAGACCCACCCCCGTGCTGGGCCACACCCCCGAAAACTGACAGTTTCTGTGAGGTTGTGGTCCAGGCATCAGCACTTTTTCACGTTCCCCCAGGTGATTCTGATGCACAAGTAGTGACATCCAAGGGTCCCCAGAATCACCACTACTGACAGGCAAGAAGACCAGAGGTTTACATAATGTCTGCCGCTTCCAATTCTAGAATAAACATCGATTTGGAAGAATAGGTCAAATCATGTAAATATGTCTGCTCTCTCTGTCTCTGTCTCTGCCCCTTTCTCTCTCTCTCTCTCTCTCTCTCTCTCTCTCTCTCACACACACACACACACACACACACCCCACACCTTGAAACTGGGGAGTTTGCCACTCAGTAGAGCTCTTGAAGGTGAGAACCTCCATGCTTAAAAGAGGAGCCAGATGAGGAAAACTACCAATATTGAAAGATGATTAAAAGAAAGATTTCAGTAGAAATACCCAAATCAGAATCTTCTGCTGATAGAGAACACACAGATCTAATGAGTGGCTTTCAAAAATATCTGTGGATCAGTGGGGGCTTCTGTTGTTGTCTTCACTAGTCAAAAAGCAAAAATAACAGCACAATAAGTTGCTCATAAAGCAAAGACATCCAATGTTTGAGGCTGTTTTTTCTCTTATGGTTGCAATTAATAGTCGGGCTTTTCATTTTTAAAAATATGTATCTTTACTTGACAAAATGACCAGTCATATATATCATACTATGGATGATACCCCATAGTTTTTTACTGATCCACAAAATCCCAATGTCTGGAAATCACTGATCTAGTAATTCAACTTTTTTTTTTTAAACAGAGACTGAGACCCTAAAGTTTCTATAAACTCACACCCAACCAGTTGCAGACACAGTAGGAATTAGAATGAGATCTCCAGTCCTCCAAGTTCATGCTCCCTACTTTATTAGTAAGCCCCTAAGCCATAGGCTTTTCCACCGTAAATACTGCCACTTACACATTTACACCACTCTTGAAAACCAGAAATCCAACTTTAAGTGGATTATTAGGCAGTTAAAAGAATCCTATGATAAATCCTTCTGTAATCTAAATACCTCTTATTTTTAAATATTGAATTTTTCTAAAATAGAATATACTCACACCTGATATATCTCTTGGTGCTGCTTCACATTTCGGTGGGAAAAGGGTAATGGGTGTTATTACACCATTTTGTCGGGGGCGGGGTCTATGGCCTGAGTTCCACTTACATAGATTTAAAACCCAGCATATAATGTGAGCTTTCAAAAACCGACAAGAAGTCGATAAAGGTATAGATGTAAAAGGACTGGCCACGAGTTGGCATATTTATTGAAGCTGGAAGTACTGGGGCGCAGGATACTATTCTCCCTACTTTGGTATGTGTTTGAAATTTTCTATACTTTTGAGTTTGGGTGTTTGGAGTTTTATTGTTTGTTTTGAAGTGTCTCGGCTGAGTGGAACCCAGCCACCCAACCACGGGCCTTTCTCCTGAGCATGCGAGATAAGGAGCAGTCAGATGCAATCCCTCCCCACCCCCCACTAGAAGCAGGCGCTCACCTGCGGTTGCCAGGACTACCACCGCGGCGCAGCTCAGAGCACCTTCAGCAATCAGCCGCCGGACCCCCAACACCATCCGGCAAGTTCCGGGAAGCACGAAGTCCTCTCCCCACCCAGAATGCCGCCGAGGACGCTCGGTCCTCTAGGAAGGAGGCCCCAAACTGGGGTCCAGGCACCCCTTGGCCTCGCCATTACTCACCGGCCTCGCTGTAGGCCAGGCACAGCACCCTGCCCAGCGTGGAAAAGGCGCACCTCGGCTGGCACAACTCCTGTCCCGCCACTGCGAATGCCTCCACCTTACAGCCTGCCGCCACGAAGAGAGCGTCGCGTCCGCCGCCGCAGAACCGCTCCGGCTCCAACTTGCAGGGCACCACCTGCTGCGACCCGAACGGGTGCAGATTGTACAGCTGCACCATCCTGGCGACCCACTGCGGGGCAGCCCGGCGGGGCGGCTCCCTCCTGCACGCCCCGCGGGGCGCCTGGAGACCCCGTGCCGGTCACCGGAGCTGGACCACTTCCGCCAGCGATTGCACAGAGCCGAGTCACGTGAGCTCCACCCGGGTCGCCTGCGGCTCCCCTTCTTAAAGTGGCTGCTAGTTACGGGGCAAGGCCCGGCTGGGGAGGAGTCGCCTCTGCCCGGCGCACCCGCGCCCCACAGGCCCCTAGTCCTGGGACTTGGACCTGGCCGCCCTGTGCTGGCACTGTTCCACGCTGCGTGGTTGACGGGCCTAGAGACCTCTGTGCCCCTTCATTCGTCATTTTACAGTCCTGTTTTGGGCTGGGCGAGATGTTTAGGCCCTTGAGTACGTTTAAACATTTGATCATCTAGGATCTTGTACCATTTTGTTCCTGATTCAGGGGCATCACTCGTGTCTCCCTGATAGCCTGTGAGCTTCTGGAGGATAGGGCTGGGAAAACTGAAGTGCAGTGCACACGGCTCAACTCCGGGCTAAATATACTGAAGAGTTGTTTGTTGGAAGGAGCAACACTTAGAATGTACTTAGCAAAAGAAAAAAAAAATTTTGCTGAAGAATCGTGGACGTCACCTAGTAAACTCCAGATATTTGACAAAAGATTAGTTTGAGCCCCAGAGGATGGAAGGACGAGGGGTGAAATCCACTAGCTCTCAGTCCAGTGCACCTACAACTATAGTATAATCTGGCCTGTATCTATTCCTGATGTCTCAACGTGGAGCTCGTGGTTGCAATCCCAATTTAAAAAACAAAAAAAAAACACGTTTAGATGGGGCTCCTGAAGTGGCTAAGTCAGTTAACAGTCCAGCGCTTGATCTCAGCTCGGTTCTTGATCTCAGGGTCTTGATCTAAGGGTGGTAAGTTCAGGTCCAACGTTGGGTTCCATGCAGGGCGTGAAGCCTACTTAAAAAACAAAAACAAACAAAAAAAACCTCACACATTTAGATGAAGGGAGCGTTGGAACTACTGTTTACAATTTATCCAGAAAATAATGTATGTAAGTATGGATTGAGGGATGTTCTCTTACTTTTGGTGTCTCTTTACTTATGCAGAGTTAAAAGAGAGAGCACATTTTTCTCTGGTCAGATTCTATTTGTCACCCTCATAAGCCCTTTCTTCAAAGAATTTACAAATTAGGTGCAATTGGATTGAAGTTAAACTCTACCTCCATTTTCTGTGCCAAAAGTACCCCTTAGTAGTATGGTACTCTCCTTAACCTAATCCAACCAATAGGAACTCTTTGGGATAAAACCATTCACCAAACTCAGTGAGGCAAAAATTTGGACAAGGAAGTTACTCTGTTCATCAAGCTAGGGCTGAAAACTGACAGAAGGCTCCTATAGAAAACAAAGAGCCTAAGAACTGCTTACAGTAACTCATTCAGATACAACACTCATGAACACCCCTTTCTCCACAAATATATGCCATACTGTTCTTTTTAAATTTTCTCCTTCAAGACTGAAAATTACAATTTCTTTTGTTTTTATTTTATTTTTTTAATTTACATCCAAATTAGCTAGCATATAGTAGATCCTTAGTGCCCCTTGCCCATTTAGCCCATCCCCCCTCCCACAACCCCTCCCGTAACCCTCAGTTTGTTCTCCATATTTATGAGTCTCTTCTGTTTTGTCCCCCTCCCTGTTTTTATATTATTTTTGTTTCCCTTCCCTTATGTTCATCTGTTTTGTCTCTTAAAGTCCTCATATGAGTGAAGTCATATGATATTTGTCTTTCTCTGACTAACTTCGTTTAGCATAATACCCTCTGGTTCCATCCACGTAGTTGCAAATGGCAAGATTTCATTCTTTTTGATTGCCAAGTAATACTCCATTGTATATATATATATACCACATCTTCTTTATCCATTCATCCATCGATGGACATTTGGATTCTTTCCATACTTTGGCTATTGTTAATAGTGCTGCTATAAACATGGGGGTGCACGTGCCCCTTTGAAACAGCACACCTGTATCCCTTGGATAAATACCTATTAGTGCAATTGCTGGGTCATAGGGTAGTTCTAGTTTTACTTTTTTGAAGCACCCCCATACTGTTTTCCAGAGTGGCTGCACCAGTTTGCATTCCCACCAGCAATGCAAAAGAGATCGTCTTTCTCCACATTCTCGCCAACATCTGTTGTTGCCTGAGTTGTTAATGTTAGCCGTTCTGACATTAGGTGTGAGGTGATATCTCATTGTGGTTTTGATTTGTATTTCCCTGATGATGAGTGATGTTGAGCATATTTTCGTGCATCAGTTGGCCATCTGGATGTCTTCTCTGGAGAAGTGTCTATTCATGTCTTTTGCCCATTTCTTCACTGGATTATTTGTTTTTTGGGTGTTGAGTTTGATAAGTTCTTTAGAGGTTTTGGATACTAACCCTTTATCTGATATGTCATTTGCAAATATCTTCTCCCATTCTGCCGGTTGCCTTTTAGTTTTGCTGATTGTTTCCTTGGCTGTGCAGAAGCTTTTTATTTTGGTGAGGTCCCAATAGTTCATTTTTGCTTTTGTTTCCCTGCCTCCAGAGACGTGTTGAGTAAGGAGTTGCAGCAGGCAAGATCAAAGAGGTTTTTGCCTTCTTTCTCCTCGAGGATTTTGATGGCTTCCTGTCTTACATTTAGGTCTTTCATCCACTTTGAGTTTATTTTTGTGTCTAGTGTAAGAAAGTGGTCCAGGTTCATTCTTCTGCATGTCGCTGTCCAGTTTTCCCAGCACCACTTGCTGAAGAGACTGTCTTTATTCCATTGGATATTCTTTCCCGCTTTGTCAAAGATTAGCTGGCCATACGTTTGTGGGTCCATTTCTGGGTTCTCTATTCTGTTCCCTTGATCTGAGTGTCTGTTTTTGTGCCGTGAAAATTACAATTTCTGTACTAAATTACAATTTCAAGACTAAAATTACAATTTTATTGTCGTTTCACCTACGTTAAAAATGTCTATTTTGGAGAAAGAAGTGAGATTTGGAACCCCAATCCCTTCTAGAGATAGCCACTGAACCTGGATTATTTAAGATTCTTAGGAAATAGACATGCTAGCCAAGGGAAGGTGGGGGATGTGCCTGGTTTGTACAAGCAGGAGTCGCATCCTTGTATTCCTGTTACAAATGTAGGGGCAGCATTGGGCACACCATAATTTCCTTATGGGAGGCTATGTTGGTCTGCTAGGTAGCATAAGAAAATACCACAGACTAGATAGCTTAAATAGCAGAATTTTTTTGTTCATAGTTCTGGAGGTCAGAAGTCCAAGATCATGGTGTCTGCAGTTCTTGTTTTTCCTAAGGCTTCTTTCCTTGGCTTGTAGAGAGCCACTGTCATAATTCATTTGGGCTGCTATAACAAAATCCATTTGGGCTGCTACAATGAAATACTAAACAGCTTATAAACAACAACTATATTTGTCACAGCTCTGGAGGCTGGGAATTCCAAGATCAAGGTGCCAGCATAGGGTAGGATTAGAGACCTCTTTGAGGTTGTAGACTGCTGACTTCTTGCTGTGTTCTCTCTTACTGGAAGGGACTAGGGAGCTCTGTGGAATCTCTTTTATAAGAGCACAATTCCCATTCATCAGAGTTCCACCCTCATGACTTAGTCACTCCCCCCAAGGCCCTACCTTTTATTACCATTGCATTGGGCACTAAGATTCTAATATGTGCTCAACAGCATTGATCATTAGGGAAATTCAAGTCAAAATTGCCATTAGAGACCACTATACATTTATTGTAATAACTAAAATTAAAAAGACTGATCATAACAAGTGTGGGTGAGGACAGGGAGCAACTTATGTGGATGTCAAATGGTATAATAGCTTTGGAAACAGTTTGGCAGTCTCTTAGAAAATTAGACATACACCTACCATATGGTCCAACCATTCTACACCTAGTTCTCTTACCCAAGAGATCTGAAGACAAACATATATCCTTAGAAGGACTTGTACACATTCTCATGGCAGCGTTATGTGTGATAGTAAAAAATCGAAAACAACCCAAAAACCCATCAACAGATGAATGGATAAACAAGTTTTGTTTTATCTGTACAATGAAATACTACTCAGCAATAACAAGGAATACACTACTGATACATACAACAACACACATAGATCTCAAGATAATTATGCTGAGTGAAAGAAACCCAATAAAAATAGAATATACTCTTATTTAAATAAATGATTACATTTATATAAAATTCAAGAAAATACAAACTATAGTAACAGACAACAGTGGTTGCCTGGGTCTGAGTGATGGACAGGGAGGTGACAGAGATTACAAAGGAACATGAGCAAACTTTTGGGAATGATGGATATGTCCATTATCTTTTTTTTTTTTTTAATGTTTATTTATCTTTGAGAGAGGGACAGAAAGAGTGCAAGCTGGGGAGGGGCAGAGAGAGAGAGGGAGACACAGAATCCGAAGCAGGCTCCAGGCTCCAATCTGTCTGCACAAAGCCTGATGCGGGGCTCAAACTCACGAACTGTGAGATCCTGACCTGAGTCGAAGTTGGACGCTCAACTGACTGAGCCACCCAGGCACCCCAAATATGTCCATTATCTTGATTTTCATAATGGGTTTCTTGGTGAATACATATGTCATATCTTATCAGATTGTGTGCTTTAAATATGTGGATTTTTTTTTTAAGATTACAAGACATGTAACAGGTAAGAGACTTACCCAAATCATACTGCTAATTAGAGGCAGAGTAAAGCTCATTGTATGAACCTCAATTATATAGTAGGTACTTCATAAGTATTCCTTTCAGAATTTAATGTAAAAAATGATGTGGACTGGAGTTCAGTGGTAAATAATGCGTTCTAAGATATTTGCTATGTTAAGGAAAACATTTTAAAATTCTAAAGACTAAAAAAATTTTTAAATAAAGGGGGGTACCTAGGTGGCTCAGTTGGTTAAGTGTCCAGCTTTGGCTCGGGTCATGATCTCAAGGTTCCTGAGTTTGAGCCCTGCATCCAGCTCTCCACTGTCAGCTCCACGGAGCTGCTTCAGATCCTTGGTCTCCCTCTCTCTCTGCCCCTACCCTACTTGTTCTCTCTCTCTCTCTCTCAAAAATAAATAAACATTTTCTTTAATTAAAAAAATTTTTTTAAATAAGAGAAAAAGAAACAGTGTCACTTTCATGCTCAGAACATTCCAATGGCTTCCCACGGTATTCAGATCAAAACTGAATTTTCTTGGCCTGTGAGGCCCTGCATGATCTGGTCAACCTCATTGTCTCTGTCCAACCTCATTTCCTACCATTTCATGGTGCCACAGACACAGAAGCCCTCTCTCTGTTTTCTGAACATCCGCTACTCATTCTCTTAGGATTTTAGCACTTGCTGTTGCCTGTACCTAGAACCTGTTTCCAGATCTTCCCTTGACTTACTGTCTTGCTTCTTTTTTAGGTCCTCTCTAATATTACTTCTCTGACGTTCCATGTAACATGCCCTCCAGAAGAAAAGTGTAGACTCACTTTTCTTCTTTAAGGTTTTGCTGAAACAAAGAGTAATAATCACAAATGTAACTCTAGAAAACATATTATTTTAGTAGAACCCTTGTTATTAATGGGAATTTTAGAGGCCTCAAGCAAAAGTAGGTTCCAGCTGTGGAGCTCTTTTGGAAGACTGCCAGGACCTTGCTGGGCATCCCTGATCTCCACTGATAGTCTGGCATTGAGACCCTAGCATGTGCAAAGCTAGGGCATTCAGAGACTGTCACTCAGACAATAAAGTGACACAAAGATCATTATCTCTTATTCAAGTGGATCCTACTACATTTCGTGTTTAGATCAGTTTGCTGGCATCTATAGAAATGTAGAGTTGCTTTCAAAATCACACCATGCATTTCCTTTATTGATCAACCCACACTTGTGCTATGGGTGCCCCTGCCATTTGCTAGCATCCCATCATTTGTTAACAGACTGGGAAAGGATAGTGAAGTTGGATTGGCCGTCTTTCGGCCTGAAGAAAAGTTTAGGATTGGTTTCTACATTTGCGGGATTGATAAATATAAGAAGCCTGGAGACAGACATCAAGGCATCATACAGAGACCAGAAGGAATACAGAGCGGTGCCTCCTTGCATTTTCACTCCTGAGCCTCTTCCACATAAAATGCAATCCTTTCAATTTTCTGCTGTAGCAGAAAGTTGGTCTCCCTCTTTGACCTCCATGACTTTCCTCTTTTTTCTGGTAACATTCCCAGGCTCACGGAGCAGAGTAGAGTGTGCAACAGTACCCAGCAGATGTTCATCTGATGTCCTCTATATCTCAATTCCTCACTGAAAAAACTTAGGGTCTTTCACATTGTTTTGCTTTCATGGGTAATTTGTAGTTATTTTATTCATTCCATTTAAAAATATAGAAGTCAAAACACACTGTGTTTCAAAAACATGAATGTTCAGAGCATCTTTAAGAATCTCTACTCGGGAAACACTTATCTAAAGGAACAAAATATCCCAGCTCAGAATTTCTTATTGGTATATCACCTCATGTCTTTTTGCAGTTTGTCACTTAAAGAGGCCAACTCATTAGGGCACAAAGCAAGGTGGGCAAGCCATCCTAGAAGTTTAAAATACCAATGTTATTAAAGTATAAAGGATTTCTATAGCAACCCAAAGTATAATGGTATACAGAACTTGTCTTGGGCTTTAAAGAAAATGTGAATGATAGTTTAGAATGTCAGGTAGCGGGGTGCCTGGGTGACTCAGTTGGTTTAAGCATCTGACTCTTGATTTCTGCTCTGGTCATGATCTCATGGTTCCTGAGATAGTGCCCCACGTCGGGCTCCATGCTGACAGTTTGGAGTCTGCTTGGGTTTCTTTCTGTCTCCCTCTCTTTCTGCCCCTCCCTTGCTCATGCTTTCTCACTCTCCCCCTCTCTCTCTCTGTCTCAAAATATAAATAAACAATTTAGAAAGTCGGGTAGCAACTGCACATATGCCCAAGTTGCCACCAAAGCCAACTTTTACTCCCATTTTTCTACTGTCATGTATGGCCATAAGACAATCTCCACATGGGCCCTCTGCTTTGTTCACCCTGGTACCTTCACAGCCTATTGTCCTTTCCTTTCCTTCTGCGGCTTCCATCTGTACCCACTCTTTGCCTTGGGATTCCTTCTCCCACAAGACTACTCTTAAAATCTATCTTCAGTTACTCTGGCTTTTGAATATATTTGCTCCTAATTAATGCTAGGAAAACAAAACAAACAGGCAGAAACAGTAAATAACAAAGATGGGTAAATTCCAAAGGTTACAAAATCTCACAGTGTTCTCAGAATAGTCCTCTGGGCTACAGTTGTCAATTTCCTGAAAGAAAGTAAATTTCTCCTTACACTCAATGCCACACGCGCATGCACACACCCACATTTCCATCTCTACCTTTTCACTCAGTAAAGCAGGGCTAATGCAATAGATGCCTTCTTTGCTCAGAGGGACAATTTACATTTCTGGTGACCTCCAGATTGGGTTATGCCTAGCTCACTCAGTTTCTGTCATAGTCAAGAGTAGCCCCTTATGGGGTGCCTGGGTGGCTCAGTTGGTTAAGAGTCTGACTCTTGGTCTCAGCTCAGGTCACAATCTCATGGTTTCGTAGGTTGCAGCCCCGAGTTGGGCTCTGCATTGGCAGAATGGAGCCTGCTTGGGATTCTCTCTCTCTCCCTCTCACTCTGCCCTTCCCCAACTCACATGCAGTCTCTCTCCCTCTCTCTTTCTCAAAATAAATAAATAAACTTTAAAAAAAAAAGAGTGGCCCCTTCTGGAATTTCCATATATAGAATGAGCTCTCTCCATATATAGAATCACAGAGCTCTCTGATTGAAACATTCTAAGTGCATATTCCCTTTTTCCCACACAGGCAAACATATATAAGTTAACTACCTCGTATAAATATATTTATTTCATGAGTTGAAATTATTTTCTTTGAACTATGAACTAACAGAATTTTCTATGAACTACCTGTATTAATTAACAGGTAACTTGTATCTATTAACAGGTACATCTTGTTAAATACATATACTTGCAATTCCTGGCTTTGCATTGCTTCTGTCATGAGAGTCTAATCCTATATCTTTTCAGAAAGGTTTATTCTAGAGAATAATTTTATGGTAGAAACTGAATTTTTGACAAAATATTTTTTAAATGTTTATTTTTGAGAGAGAGAGAGGTAGACAGAGAGAACGAGCAGGGGAGGGGTGGACAAAGAGGGGAAGTCAAAATATTTCAAGTGACCATTTTCTTGTTCCTGGGCCAGACAAGTCCTAATAAAGGTAATATGTAAGCAGTTTATCTGATTTTTTAAAAAATCCCATTATACAAAATCTTTAGTCTTTTCATTAGTTATATATTTCTTAAACCAAACAGACCCTTCACACCAAACCGGTGGTTCACAAACCTGAGTATGCATCAGACATTCCTGGAGGGCTTGTTAAAATACTTTTTGATGTGCCTCGCCCCCACTTTCTGATTCAGTAAGTCTATAGCAGAGTCAGAGAAACTGCATTCTAACAAATTCCTAGGCAATGTTAATGCTGCTAATCTCCAGACCAAACTTTGAGAACCATTCAGTAAACTATTTGGCTGAATGAATCTGAAATCTTATTACAGCCAAAAATTATTTACAGTGGTAACTACTTCATGAAATAGTCTTACGTTTCCACATGTGTAATGTATTGTACCAATCCCATTACAGGTTATTTTGACAGTAAAATAAATCAATCCACAAGTCAACAAATATTTATTGAGTTTGGAAGAGTGCTAAGAGCATTCAGCTGATAGTCAATTATATTTTTTCTTTCTTTCTTTCTTTCTTTTTTTTAGAGAGAGAGAGTGCGGGAAAGGGGCAGAGGGAGAGGGGCAGAAGGAGAGAGAATCTTAAGCAGGCTCCACACTGAGAGCAGAGCCCGGCTGGGGCTCAATCCCGAAACTCTGGGATCATGACCTGAGCCAAAATCAGGAGCTGGTTGCTCAACCAACTGAGCCACCCAGGTGCCACCAGCTGATAGTCAATTCTAATCCCAGCTTTACAATAACAGTGGTCTTGGTGCCAACAATCTCCCTAGACCTGAGTTTCCACATCTGTAGAACAAGGGGAATGAGCAAGATGAGGTATCATCCACATCTAAAAAGCACCTGATGATTCTTTGCTACTACATATAAGCCAACATGCTGAGTGAAGTGAGGGAGTAGGAGACACAGAACTTGCTCCTTAGTGGGGGACACAAGATAAATACCCAGAAGAAGATACCAGCCTAAGCCAAAGGCAAATCTCACATAATGTTGCTTCAGAATTCCATCCTGGTGGAATGACATTAGGAAAACCATCTCCTCACTCAGGCTCAGACTAAGGGAATTTGGACCTGTTCTAGAATATTCATAATATCTTTAACAGAGAAAAGCTCTTCCCTCTTTTCTTTCTATCTTCCCTCTTTCCTTTTTCTTTCCTATCTTTTCTTCCTTTCCTCCCTTTTTTCCCCTTTTTGATAAATACTTACTGGGACTCATAAGACAGATGAAAATGCCAGAGTAAACAGCTTGAAACCAAGTCATATCAGCTGAAAAAGCTACGTCACCTCACCAAGCCTGTTTCTTCAACTTTAAAACTGCTATTGTAAGCCTCATATGAGATAATACACATAAAGTTTTTAGTGAAGGGCCTGCCACATAGTGAGGAAATGTTATAGCCTTGTATCTTCCAAGAGTGTTATATAGTGCTAGAAACTTGAGTAATCTGAAAATGAACAATGGCCAGACATGTAGGCCTTGGAGATGAGTAGAGAATGAAGGAGGGACAAAAAAGGATGTGAAAACTAAATACATAGACCAAGTGGGGAGAAAAGGAAAAAATTCACTATTTGTGGATTAGGAAATAGAATAGCACAGTGATTAAGAGTTTGTGAGGGGTGCCTGGGCAGCTCAGTCAGTTAAACATCCAACTTTGGATCAGGTCATGATCTCACAGTTCGTCAGTTCAAGCCCTGCAACCAACTCTGTGCTGACAGCTCGGAGCCTGGGGTCTGCTTCAGATTCTGTGTCTCCCTCTGTCTCTCTCTGCCCCTCCCCTGCTTGTGCTCTTTCTCTCAAAAATAAATAAATAAACATTAAAAAAAAAAAAGAGTTTGTGCTCCAGGAGACAAGACTATCTGGATTTGAACCCAGGCTTTGCTAGCTGTATTGTGTGATTGTGGCAAATTATTCAACCATTCTGTACCTGTTTCTGCATGTGTAAAGTGGAAATAATGATAGCTTTTAGCCTTTTATTCTTTTATTTTATTCTAAATGAGCTAAAACCTGTTAAGGGTAAGATATATTTGGCACATTATAAAAGCTTAATAAATGAAAGCTGCTATTATTATCATCTTTCAACCTAATTCTCTAGTCACTCCAGTAAGGCTCTTGTTCTTGGGAACACTAAATATCACAGAGAGGCTATCATTGCTTCCAGTTGGAACTGCATCAAGTGCATTCCTGGAATTGCTTCCCTAAGGACTCCTGCTTTTCTCTTATGAAGTTGATAACATGTAACGTTTAGATCAGGTTCACACTCCTTTATTAAAACTGAGCAGAGGACTTGCTGCCATTCCCAAATTTTGCCGCACATTAGAATCACTGGGGAGCTTTTTAAAGTACTGAAGCTCACATTGCACCCCTTATCAAAATGAAATCGGAATGTTTGGAGACAGGGGCCAGGCATCAGTAGCTCTTAAAGATTCCAATATGAGACAAGGTTGGGAACCTCTGGTTTAACAGACTGGTTTTCCTTCTGATGTTGGTGCTAAATAAATTAATGACTTTACTGGGACATTGTTTCATTTTTCTAAGTAATGTGTGTAAAAACTATGACAACATAACAGGGCTGATGAAGTTGTAAACTAAATTGCTCTTCAGACAGTCGATAGTGCCCTCTGGTGGTGTGATTAGAACCTAAAAATAATCTACTTTTCTTGCGTGGTAAGAATGCCTTTAACACAGTGAAAAGGTGTCAGTGAGGACTATCCTCCACTTCTATGCCCCTTTACCATTTATACGTATATCTAGAAAGGGAAATTTAGATCTAGAATGTAAGCTAATCAAGATCACACAAGAATCATTGATAGCTGTGAAACTGAAATGTAACTGGTCCTCTAACTTCCCCTTCCTCTCAAGGGCGTCCTCGCCCAGAGCAGCAATGTCTTCATAACCTCCCAGTAACAGCACCACCCATGTGCATCAATAGCTTCCGGGTTCTATTTCTAGCTCCCAAGCATGACCTTGATTCCTGCAATTGCCAAACACAGTCACATAACTGACCCGAGCCAGAAGTACCTGGAGAGGAGTAATGAGGCCTAGGGTTTTTATTTCTTCTGTGGGGTAGAAGGAAAAGGTTACACTCCTGGCTAGGAAAGTCTGACTGACTGGGCCTTCTGGTTAAGGCAATAACTGTCTCCATACCCAATGAAAGGTATTGCCATCATCAGTAGGAGGTGATTCATCTTGACATATCTCTTCTCTATGTCCTGAATCCAAGAGGCTTCATATGGGGCTTCAAGTGGGGACACTGAAGCCCAAATACAGAACTATTTTCTTCAGGCAGGTTTCTGAAAGCCCCTGGCTAACCTAGAGTCTCAGCACTAATGGGGCACTAGAGATGTGGCATTCTCAATATGAGGGAACAATGAATGATGCCACAATACCAACAAACAGCACGGGATTGTAGGGTCTGAAACAAAGTAAGAAACTGTTGGAGGGTAGAGGCTGAAGATTTAGGGACTAGGGGATGGGAGAAGCAGGGTGGGGGATGTGGATCCTTGCAGACAGACTTGCAGAGTTGAGTCTCTGAAGCAGAATTGAAGATTAGGAGCAAGGGAGAAGGGAGGTCTGGAGCGCCGTTAGGTCGTTTCCCTGCAGATTGATACTGAGAACAGCCAACGACTCCACTGCCCCTACGAAGACTTCGGGAGCTGAAGCCTGGTGGCCACCACAGGGTGACTCCCAGAACATTAGGGCTTCTGGGGACCAAGACACCATCCTGGCCAGTGTGAGTTGAAGAAGACCTGGGCATCCTCAGCCATCTGCCCTTGCTTGGCACAAGGCTGGGTCGGGCGCAGCTGTCTCCCTGATCCTTCTACTCCTTGCAAAATCTCGATTTCTCAGAACTTCTAACGACATCATGGTCTAACAAACTATGACAAGTCGAAACGAGGCTTCGCTGACACCATCCCGGGAAATCTAGGGATTGCCTCAGCTTCGGCAGCATAAGGAAACATACGGGTTAATCCTGCCGTTTGCATTCTGATGAGAGAAAAGCTTCCCAACACGGACTGAGATCCTGCAGGGCTTTCTTGGAAACCTAGTCCTGGATAAGGAGGACGCATGCCCACAGAATTCTGGGATAAGTAGTTTTTGGTCTCCAGGTCCGCATTCCCAACTCCGCATGCGCATTGCGCGCTGGAGCCTGGTATCTGCTCTCGCGAGAAGTGGGCACGTGCTGCCTCCCGCCGAGGCTCCGATTGGTGTAGCCTGAAGGGCTGCGGACGTTCTGCTTCTTAATCGGGGTTCTGCCTGACCTTCGGATGGCGTGGGAATTATTCATTCCAGAGCTCACAATTTGGAAAGGGCTAACAAGCTAGCTGACAAAATGGCCTGAGTAGAAGGGCATGTATTTTAATTGCTGTGCTGAGCGGAAGCGAGTGGGTGAGAAAGGTTTACCAGAGCAACTGAAGTTGGAGCTGAAACCAGAAGGACCGCAAGGCAGGAAGCCGGGCAAGGGGTATGGTCAGGGCTAAGGCTTCTGTCAGAATATAACGTGGTTTTAGTGTTCTGCTCCCACCTGAAATTTGTACCCTATTTTAGTAAACCGATAATTTCTCAAGTACTTCCTAAGATGCCCATAGTTTTAGTAAAACTAGTAAATTTTTGTGTCTTTAGCTAACTTTAGCCTGTGTGATGCCACGTACAGATGTTTTTGCGTGTTTTTTGGTTTTTTTTTTTACTTTTGACTTTTGTGGGACTTTTAATGTCTTTGTGTATATTGTCAGTTGTTAAATTGTATGATGTGAGGTAGAACATTACACTAGTCTTAGAATCAGGAAATGGGGATTTAGACGGTAGGCCTTGGGATAATTAATCCTCAGTGATGACGAAGAAGAATATGTAATTTCGTTGTGTTTGTTCTGGGACTTTGAACTACCTTTGAAATCTAAAACAATAATAATTGTAATGATTCCCTAGCTTAATGAATGAGAATGTTTAGTAGGTAGAGGAGGAAGATGACAACATCTAGTTACACAGCAGTGTTCCAGTAAGATTTTTAGGTTGATGTGGACTTTTATTTTACTGTTTGCGTGGTGTTTAATGTGGAGGGAGTAGGAGAGGAAATATGTTGGGGCACAGGTCAACTATGCGGGCTCAAAGCTTGCTGTGATGGTCTCTTAGTTTTGTTTTGGATTTGTGTTTGTTTTGTTTCATACTGTTTTTGTTTTACAGGCGATCACAATCGTTTGACTTGATGATTTTTTTTTTTTTTTTTGTCTTTACTGTGGTGCAGAAGCGATTACATTCAGTAGCAACTGCACTTCATATTTTGAATTTGGATCTTTTTCTGGGCTACTGATAGGCATTGCGATACTGTCATGATGCTAGGCAGCATCCCAGTCAACCATGTGATCCCAGGGACAATCAACTGATAAACTTAGAACTATTCTGTTTTTCACTTACAATGCAGTATTCAATAAATTACATGAGATAATCCACACTTTATTATAAAATAAGCTTGTGTTAGAGGATTCTGCCCCACTGTAGGCTAGCAAATCTGAGCACTTTTAAGGTAGGCCAAGCTAAGTGATGGTGCTCTGTAGGTTAAGTGTATTAAATGCATTTTCAACTTAAGATATTCTCAACATAGGATAGGCTTATCAGGAAATAACCCCATAATAAGTTGAGGAAGGTCTGTAGTTTGTTTTGGGCAGAGACAATATCCATTAAGGAAGATTCTTGCTAAGTGTGGCATTGATTGCAAGGGACTCTTGCGGTGGGTGGTGGACAGCAGGACAATCCCTTGGCTAATTAACATCAACAAAATCATGTCAAGTCTTAGTGTTTGGGAAAACATTTACTCTCTTGTTATTTCTGTAGTCCAGCCCAAATTCTACATTAAGTTGATATTGAGAAATATAGAACTGCATTCTTTCTGGGTTTAGTTGGATGACATTTTCATTTCTGTTTTATAGTCTCATTAGACATTCTTTTACCAAATAAGCACTCCATCATATTTTAAATGGCCTGCTTCTCTGACTTGGTGCTTTTTTTCCTCCAGTTTTAAAGACTCCTTTGCAACACACTCATTGAAATCGTCATTCCCCTCTAGTTTAGCTGCTTCCTCATCCGTGAAGCTTCCTTTCCCTAGTTTCCAGAGCCCAGTATTTTTTTTATCTCTATTACCCCACTTTGTTAATCTCCCTTGCAGTTTAGTGATTTGTATCTCATTGGGTGTGCCTTTCTGCTTTATAATCCCATGTAAGACATGCATTATTTTCTTTTGTATAGTTAGAGACTATATATTAATTATCTTTTTTTCCAGTTATTTTTTTAAATTTAAATTTTAGTTAACATACAGTGCAATTTGTTTTCAGGAGTAGAATTCAGTGATTAATCACTTACATATAACACCCATTGTCCATCACAACTTATCTTTTATTCTTAATAACCATGTACTATTCACTTTTGTATGTGTATATACAAGTGTCTGGCACATAGACCTCTGTAATTCCCAGCCTGAGGCCAGGAACCCCTGGCAAAGTTAATAATATTTATCCACCTATTTTTGGTATAAAAAAAATTAAACATACCTCCTCAAATAAAAATGTATAGGTTTAAAAAAGCTTTTCAAAAGTATTTTTCCTGAAAATACATGATTTCAAGTTTGTTAAAAGCTAATTAAAAACTCTTGATTAAAAACCTGAATAAACTAAGTTTTAGGTGATCTTTCAATAGTAAAGGGATTCTTGGGGTAAAACATTGAGAACTACTCTATTTAGTACTTAGAAAAAAAAATTAAGAGGTGCCCAAAAGGGATTGTGGGAGAAAGCTCTTTTTCTTTGAGCCATTTCACTCAAAGGTCAACCAAGATGGGTGCTTACACGTACATCCTGGAGCTATGGAGAAAGACACAGTCTGATGTAATGCGCTTTATTCTCACTACTGCCAGTTACTCTGCGCTCTACAGGGTACCTCATTCAGCCCGGCGTGCTAAAGCCCCAAGACTGGGATACAACGCCAAGCAAGGTTATGTCATGTATCGGATTCACGGGCACTGTGGTGACTACAAATGCCCAGTTCCTAAAGGTGCAACCTGTGGCAAGCCTGTCCATCATGGTGTTAACCAGCTAAAGTTTGCCCCAAGTCTTCACTCTTGCCTAGGAATAAGCTGGATGCCACCATGGGGCTCTGAGAGTCCTGAATTTTTACTGGATTGGTGAAGATCCCACGTACGAATTCGTTGAGGTTATCCCCATTGATCCATTACATAAAGCTGTCAGAAGAAATCCCGACACTCACTGGATCAGCAAACTAGCTCTCAAGCACAGGGAGATTCAAGAATTGACCTGTAGGCCCCAAGAGGCGTGGCCTTGGAAAGGGTCACAAGTTCCACATGAGGCAGCTTGGAGAAGACGCAGTACCCTCCAGCTCCACTGTTACTGCTAATGTAAGTAAATTAAAATTCTTAACCTAATAAACAATTTATGACAGTCAATATTTTTTAAAATATGTTTGCCACTTCTTTCCTAAATTCAAAATTTTCTTTCAAATAAAGGGTAATTTTAAACAAGGTTATAGTGATTTCTCTCTTACCAGAGTATCTAAAAAAGCACGCCTTAGAACACCAGGCTAGCTTTGTTTCACATTGTTTCAAGAAAAAAAAATCTGTATTAATGTTACGGGTAAAAAGGTGTCTTGTCCTCTTAATTATCTTTTTTTTTCACAAATTTATAATGTAGCCAACTGTTGTTTCCTGATAAGCTCAATTTTCTGAATATTTACAGCCATCTGTGTTGACTTAGTATGGGGGTACATCTGACTTTAATCTCTTTGACACAACATCTTCTAAAAATATTTGAGAAATGGAAATTTCATTTGTAAATATTACAAAGTTAGCAGTTCAAGCATGATATTAATATATTCTCATCCTAAAGTTTCATCTGTTTATGAACTTGAGTCTCTTGGAATTTCTAATTCTATTAGGTCAGGAGATTAAATTCCTCCAAATATGTATTCAAATGCTCTTTTTTTCTTCAGATCTGAGAAATGTGTTTGACATTTTGCAGGTTTTTTTAACTTTCTAAACGATGGCAAGTTAACCTTAATTTTGGATTAGCCTATGTATGGTTGTAGGATGCAGCGGTTTGGTGAATTGTAATGATGACTAAAAACTGATTTGCTAATACTATATAGTTTCCCACATTAAAAAAGTATTTTTCATAATATCTAAAGTGTATTTAGAGTTGAGGTTTTGTTTTTTTAATTTTCCAGCCATAAAGGAGGCAGAAAAATTTTCACCAATCCTTGCAGTATTCATTAAAATAAGAATTTTCACCATGGCCATGACAAGAACCCTAAATAATTCCATGGCCCAGAGTTGTGCTTTCCTGAAGTTAAGATCCCAGACAGGCCTGATTCTTCAGCAATTCTGGTCTTCTGCTGAGTAGGAGCATTAGTCAAGGCCTGAAGGAGGAGGAAACAATTATCTCCTGAGAAAGCCTTCTGTAATCTGGAACACCACAGATTTCTCAGAATGGGAGTTGAGATCAGAGTGTCTCCTGGTTCTTGATGAAACAATTCAGTCCGATCAAGGACACACACCTGGAAAAGTGACTGGCTTCTGGAAACAGTGTTATTCTGGTATTTAGGAATAATCCAGCTGTTGAGCACCAGGAAATAAGCTTCAATCAACTATATTTCTTGTTAAATGCTAGAGACTCATTAGATAATAATTCTATTTCAATAATAGTAACGACAGAGCATTTATTGAGTGCTTATTTCAAGGCAGGCACTTGATATTCATTATATTATTGAAGATTTTTATTTGGCATTTTATATTACTTCCTCTGCCCTGCCAGCTGATGTACACAGAAATCTGCCCCAATATCTGTTGGGGTCCTGATTAAGTCTGAGAAAATTCTGTTGTAAATAAGCCACAAAAGATTTTATCTTTGATCCTTTCCTCTGTATTCTGTATTAAAAAAAAAAAAGTTCAGAAATAGTATTGTATCAGTGTTAATTTCTTGATTTTGAAAATTGTACTTTGGGATGAGCACTGGGTGTTGTATGGAAACCAATTTGACAATAAACTTCATATATTGAAAAATAACAACAACAACAACAACAACAACAACAAAGAAAATTGTACTGTGATTATATCGTTAAAACAAATGGGGTAAGAGGTATGAGGGAACTTTTTGTAGTAATTTTGCAACTTTTCTGTAAGTAACAAAAACAAAGTTGAAATACTTCATAATTTCTTTAATACAATTTAGTTTATATCTTTTATAATTTTCTTATGGCAAAAGGGCAATACATTTTCAATACAGAGAACATTTTACATGCATATTATAAAAAAGAAAATGAAAATCCCCTAATTCAACCATCTAGAGGTATCTGCTATAAATACCTAGGTAGGTATAAATTCACTGAGGTATGTGTATATGGATGTGTAGTAGTATGTATTAATTCAATCACGGACTCCATTTGCAGAGATAATGCTTTGTATTTTTTTTATTGAATTTAATTTGTCTTACACCTTCAGTTTGCCTAATGGGAGGTAACTTAGTCACTTCCAAGTAGTTTGGGCATGTTAAGATTTGAAGTCAATTAAATACAGGTTTCAGATTCAGTCCCCATTCTGTTACTCTTTAGGGGGCTTATGTTTGGGTTCCATTCACCTTCAGCAGGCATCGACTACTGATATAACTTGTCCCACCTCATCTTTAGGCACCAGCCTCCTGCTTCTGTTGGCTAGAACTATGACCTAGTGAAGTCCTCCAGCCTTCACAGAGCGGGAGAGTCACTGGGGACTGTCGTAAGATTTTGAAAGGCTGCCATTGAGCCCTTTAACAGAGCCCCTTTATTAGCCTTTATTCCTTTATTGCCTTGGCACATTTCTCATCTCTTAAGACTCCAAGATCTGCAGAACCTTGAGGCTACAATCTGGAAAATTTTAAAACATAGCTTCCTTTTTTAATGGGATCTCAGAAATTATTGAGCTATCATCCCTCCCTTTGTCATGCTTGGCCTAGGTTGATGGATGGGATTCAGGCCCTTTCCCTAAGATACAGTTAAGAGATTTACTCTATAAACTCTCATATGTCATTCCTGAAAATTCTCCTCTTCTATTGAACTTTGCCACTATCTCCATATTGGTGAACAAAGCAAACAAGCAAAAACACATCATATATAGTCTTCCCGAGCCTGTTAGTTATGACATAAACTTGGAAGTTTTTGTATCATAGCAAGACTTTTGGAAATTAAGATTCTTAAAGTTGCTGCAAATTACATTTCTCTTTCCACTGCTGGTTCATGCTTACAGGTGATAGTTTAGGAAAACGAACAAATGGCTCTTGAAAAACTCATTGAATACTTCTCATCGTCTGCTGTTGGAAGAGTAAAATGGACCACTCTATGAAGGGCAAATGTCAACATCGCTCCTATTCACAAATACATTTCCTCTGATCCTGCAATTCTCTTATTAAACTTATGGACGCTTAAGTGCAGTTCAAAGTCACCATCAGCTTCCTACTCTGGTGCAGCTCCCGCACCAGTTAAAAGGCCGGCTGAATTAGCCTCTTCTAGGCTCCCAAGGTGCAGAGCCCAGCCTTGCCAGCCCCGCAGTTGCAGCCGGGCCCCCTGGCCAACCCACCCCAAATCCAGTTCTCCTCTGACTGTCCTCAGACTCGTTCACAAAAGCCAATCGTGGAGCGCAGTTCCTCCTACAGTTCCCTAAGGAAAATAGGCTTCTTCCCACTACGCACCTGGGCAGCGACGTGCTTCAGGTGAAGCTGGTCCCCCTCACCACTCCCAGCAATCACCAACAAAGTTATGCTATCAATCACTGTATGCCTTTAATCTACTAGAAATGAAAATTTTCCTTAAAAAAAAAAAATGCAGGAGGTTCTCCTGAACTCCGTATGCGACACTTCAAATGAATAGTTTGAGGGCAAAACACTCAGGGTTCGCCACAGGAAGTGAAGGAAAGTAACTCTTTGCTATCTCCAGAGCTCGGAAAATCTCGGGGCTTATTTAGAAGACCCCGTTACAGGTCACATCAAATGAGGAAATTAGAGGCAGGATGAGGTAAGGCCTAAAAAAGGGGTCTGAGACGTGAGGCCCGGGGCAAACAGTGGAAAAAAGAGTCGTCTCCCTGTGTTTGAACCAAGGGATCAAACAAAACGCAGACACCGCCAACACGCCACGCGAGCTCCAAGGGCCGCGTGGCTTTCCCGCGCGCCCGCCTTGGGGGCGGGGAAGAACCCGGATGGAACCGCCCCTGCAGCCGGGACCCCCTACAGTCTTTGAATCCCTGCGTGGGGCGGAGTTGCCCTCCTTTCTGTGCTCTGATTGGTTCATTTTCCTAGGCCCCTTCCTCGCGATTGGACTTTGCCAATGTCAGTCACGAAGCGTCGCTGGTCTCTCAGATTGTTGCTAGAAGGCGACGGCGTCGACGTTTGACTAGCCTCGCGTCTTCCAGTCGTGCGCTTTTCCTCAGGCGCTCGGAATCTGCCTTGGGCTTCCCGGCTGTGGGGCCTGTAGGGAGGCGTATCGAGGCAGCTCGAGAGCGATTTGGGGCGCCCAGGCGTTCCGCTCGTCACCCGCTCAGCGCCATGTCCTGGATGTTCAAGAGGTGAAGGGGGCGGAGGGGGTGGGGCGTAGGGGGTAACGGCCTGTCGGCGTCCCCAAATGAACCTGACCTTCCCCGCGTTCCCTTCGAGCTCCCTTCGCGTTCCCAGTGCAGCTTGTATTCGTCCTGCTGGTGGCTCGTATCGCCGCGGGAGAAATAAATGCATAGTCTTGGCTGGAGAGGGGAGGCTCCTCTGGCGAGCCTCATGCCAGGGCCTTGGGGAAATCTCTCTCAAGGGCTGTGGTGGTCCTGGGGTTCAAAGCTCCGCTCTTTAGCCCGGACCTTGATTGAGCAAACACCCGTTAGATGCCCACTGTGCGCTAGGCGATGTGCTCGAAATAAAGGGCCGATTAAGAGAGCCCTTGTTCCCCAGTACCTCACAGTTTATGTGCATTCTTAGGCATGGAAATTCGTATTTTCAGTGGAGCCAGAATATTAATGTACGGCGTGAAAGGAAAACGCGGGGAAATAGCTTCCATCTGTTCTTGGAAGAGTGGAAACTTCCTGGAAGCGCCTCAGCCGGCTTCCTCTTATTTTCCATTTTTCAGATTGGTTTACACGCCTGTTCCTGAAACAGTTATCCATGAGGGGTTTGAGGATACCCTTAAACCAATGGAGTGGGAAGCTTGAGTTCAGCTTCCCGTGATAGCGTGATTTGGGTGCCTGAATAAAACAAGGGTTCTGTTTGGAGAGAATTAAGATAGTGGATGCTCGATTTATCTGTAACGATATAAATAGCTTCAGGTATAATAATAGTTCTATATTTGCAAGCCTTTTCTAGTTTAATTTCTGTTGAAATTTGGTATGTAATTAGAGTTACAGACATCACATACATCGCAATTTAAATAGATGATCTTCACTAGGAAGGAGATTTGCAAACCCTTGTTGGAGTTTTCATTTTGAGTACTTGGTGGGTAGAAGAGGCACCACTGAACAGGTAGGGTTCTTGGAAACCTTCCCCACTCCACACCCTGCTTTACCCAGAGAAACTCTATCAATATGCGGCAATTCCCACTAAAGATTTAACATGTTGAAATGAGAAAACAAATGGCCAAAAATATATCGTCTTTGGGAAATACTTGATTAAATATTGTATCGTTTTTCTGTGCTTTTTTAAATAGAGATCCTGTTTGGAAGTACTTGCAGACTGTCCAATACGGAGCCCATGGAAATTTTCCACGCCTCTCATATCCAACTTTCTTTCCCCGTTTTGAATTCCAAGATATTATACCTCCAGACGATTTCCTAACTAGTGATGAAGAGCTAGATTCAGTTTTATTTGGAACTTTGAGAGGTCATGTAGTTGGACTACGCTATTACACAGGAGTAGTGAGTATAACATTAGATATTAAGATGAAATATACTTAGAAGATAATATCTAGAAGATAAGAATTGGAAGGTGGTTTTATAATTAATACTTATTTTAAGTAATTAGAGTGTATCTGAACAAGAGATAACAAATAACCTAATGACTAATTTTTTTTTCCCTTTTTTGGGCACTTGTATCCTGTTTATAATATACAAAACACTTTTTCCTAAATGGTCTCATTTGATGGCTGCAATGATTGTGGCAGATAGGACATCTATTATCCCCCCCCCCTTTTTTTTTTTTAATTTTTAGAGAGAGGGCGCGAGTGGGAGAGAGGGGCGGAGGGAGAGAGAGAGAGAGAAGAGAAGAGAAGAGAAGAGAAGAGAAGAGAAGAGAAGAGAAGAGAAGAGAGAATCTTTACCAGGCTCCATTGGGTGCTTGATCCCATGACTCTAGGATCATAACCTGAGCCTGAAATCTAGAGCTGGACGCTCAACCGGTTGAGCCACCCAGGTGCCCCTATTAGCCCCTCTCTATAACTGAGGAACTGAAGCTTAAGAAGATAAGATGATTTGTTCAGGAAGTACAGATACTAGGTACATTTGCAAAGTGACTTCCAAGTCAGTTCTTTGCCTTCTCTTGTGTCCCTCAGGATGTTTCTGTACTCTAATATTTTTAATTTAGGAAGATTAATTCCTACTAGATTAGGGAATTATCTGTTTTTAGGTCCTTTTTTTTTCCTTTCTGTAGTAAGACTGTCTCCCAATTTTTCTCCCTACGTCTGTCTGTCTTTGTCTCTGTTTGCAGTGTGTGTGTATGTGTATGTGTGAGAGTGTGTGTGTGTGTGTGTGTGTGTGAGAGAGAGAGAGAGAGAGAGAGAGAGAGAGAGAGAGAGAGGGAGAGAGGTAGTATATAGGACCTTCTCTGGTCAGTAATTTTCTTTGTTATGGTTATGTAGTATGTTTCTGTGCTATTTGGATGATATGTCTCTAGTTCTATTTTTTAACTTCTTAGGAAATGTTTTAAACGTGTGAAAGTAGAATAATGTAGTAAACCACATACCTGTGATCCAGATTCAGCAGTTAACAAATTTTTTGCACATTTGTTTCATCACTTTTTCTTTTATCCTTTAGTCCTAAAAATCTCTATTGTATTAGTTTACATCCATATAATTCAGAATGTATCTCTAAAAAAGTTCAGACTTCTCTTGTCATTTTCATACTTAACAAAATAATTTCTTATTACATCCAGCAACTAATCCGTAATCTGTTTTCTTGATTGTTTAAAAATGTCTTTTTATAGGTCATTTTTTAAAAATTGGTATCAAAGAAAGTTCATACATTACCTTTGGTGGTTATGTTCCTTTTCTTCATGTCATTGATTTGTTGCAGAAACTACATTTGTTTTGTGGGTTGCTTTTTTTTTATTTTTTTATTTTACATTTTTTGTGCTATGCAAGGTTCTGCATTTGTCAGTTCTTCTATTCCCTCATATTTTTCTTATGTTAAAGCTTCTCAAATAATTTTTTGGTTGTCTGAAGCATATTCTTAGGAAATTCTTTGGGAAAGAATTTCATGATACGGATTTGTCTAGTGTTTAATTCTCCTGTATTTTCTTTATATTGCAGCTTCTTAGATTATTTTGTAATTGTCTGAAATGTGTTATCTAGAAGATTCCTTAGGAAAGAACAAGATTTCCTGAATTTTTGTATGTTTGTAATTGTGATATTTATACTTAAAGAGCACTTTTGGCTGAATATAAAGTCCTTGACCCATATGTTCTCTCCATGATAATTTGATGTTGCATAAATGTTGCTGGTGAGAATTCTGATACCAGCATGATTTTTCTCCCATATATAAGTGAATTGGAAATTTTTGCCTTGATGACTAAAGGGCATTTTTCATAAGCTTGAAGCCTAGTAGTTTTATTAAGGTATGTCTTACGATTGCTCTGTAGCTTCATTTTCTTCTATTTCACAAAAATTTTCTTTAATTACAGTTTTAAATACTTGCTTTGTCCTTTAGGGACTCCATTCTACTCTGTATGTATTAGATCTCTTCTGCATATATGTATGCCTGTGTATGTGGTTATTTCTTCCTCTGAAATACTTTCATATTTTTTTCACTTTTTAATTTTTCGTCCTTTATTTCCCTTACCATGTTTTCCATAAAGTCTGTGGACTTTTGTGTTCTTCTTTAGTTTTTAATTCTGAAATAGTTTTTCATTTCTGATTTTTTCCTGAAGTCAATTCTTATCATGTCCATCTCTTCTTTAGTTCTCCTATCCATCTCTGAGCTTTCCTATTTCTAATTTGTGTTTTTTTCAAAACTTAGATTGTTTTCTAAATTATTTTAAGCCATTGTGAAATGCTAGATTATGGTTGTTTCTGATCTTAGAACATTCACTATTTGTTGATCTTAGAATAATTTCTATGACACTGGTAAGCTAATGTAAATGTGGTAAGCTCATTAAAAGTAATCATCGCTTTTTTAATTTTTCAAAATGTATTTTATAGGTAATACATATTCATTATTTTAAAATGGCTAAAAGAAAAAGCACTAAATCTTCTTGTAGTCTACCATCCTGGACCATAACTTACTCATTTTATTTTTCTACACTTTATTCTGTGAGCATATGCATGTAAATTGAAATCACGTTATGTATTTAAAAAATGAGATCATAATATGCCCATTACAGTGATTACCCTTCTTTCTCTTGGTAGAATATTAGGAATATCTTTTCACATCAATACAAGTCTATATGGTACCTTAAATTTCCTTATTGATGGACATTTTGGAGTTAATCATTATTATGAAAATGTATTGTAATAAAAATTGAGGTATTTATCTGTTCATACTTACTATTTTCAACTTTTTTCCAGCTCTATTGACAGGTGGTTTACATGAGAAAATGCACACATTTTTAAGTATATTATTCTAATAGTTTTGACAAATACATATATGTGATAATCACCATTCCAGTCAAGGTATAGATTATTTCCATCATCCCTGAAAGTTCTCTTGTGTCTTGCTGCAGTCATTTCTGCTGTACCTGTACTAACAACTACAATCTAAGTTTGTTGTTATTGATTAGCCTGTTCTGGAACTTTATATGCATTAAATCAAAGAGTGTGTACCTTTTAATTCTAGCTTCATTCAAACTGCGCATGATTCAAATACTTATTGAGTCAATTTTGGCAACTTATATTTTTAAAGAAAAGCATCTATTTTATTTAAATTTCCAAATGTATTGCTACAGAGTATTAGTAACATTTATACTTGAAAATATTTTAACTGTGTTTATGGTTATATACAGGTCTTTATTCTTTGTGTTCTATATTTGTGTCTTGTTTTTTTGTTTTGTTTTTAAGAGAGAAAGCCCAAATGAGGGAGAGGGACGGGGTGGGGTGGGGGGGAGTGAGAGAGAGGGAGAGATAAGGGCGGAGAGATAAGGGCAGAGAGAGAGAGAGAGAGAGAGAGAAAAGGGCAGAGAAAGAGAAGCTTAAGCAGGTTCCATGCTTGGGGTGGAGCCCGAGGAAGGGCTTGATCCCATGACCCTGGGATCATTACCTGAGCTGAAATCAAGAGTTGGATGCTCAACTGACTGAGCCACCAAGGCACCCCATATATTTGTGTCTAGTTTTTATTGATTAGCCTCTATAGAGATTTATATGTTTCATGTTTTCAAGCAAACTTTCTTGGATTTTTTTTTTTATGGTTATTATTTTTCTTTGTTCATTCGTTTTATATTCTGTTTTCTATTTTCGTTTTATTTTTAGATATTTGATTTGAACTTGTAATAATTTAATACATTTCAATCTTTTAAACATTCTTCAAAGTACTGCATTGACTGTATCATTTAAGTTTTGATATATAACGTTGGCATTGCTAATTTTTAACTTTTTTTTTAAGTGTGTTTTTGGGAAGTTTATGGTTAAAGTTTTTATATCTAGACACATCAAAGTATTTTATAATAAAGTAGATTATTTCTTTCCTATTCTGAAAGTATTGTTATGATTAGTTGTAATTCTTTTTGTTATTTTAATTTTTTTTTTAATATGTCCTTTCTTGTCTTGGTGCTTGGACCATGTTTTCTTTGTTTTTATAGTCTCCAACATTTTGATTTGTATGTATTATATTTTACTTATTTATTTTAAATATTTATTTTATTTATTTTATTTATTTTATTTATTTTATTTATTTTGAGGGAGAGGGAGAGAGAGAATCCCAAGCATGCTTCACACTGTCAGTGCAGAGTCTGATACAGGGTTTGAACTCACAAACCATGAGATCATGACCTGAACCAAAACCAAGAGTCTGATGCTTAACCTACTGAGCCACCCAGGCACCCCTAACTGGAATGTTTTAATTTCTCCTGTACTTTTGAAGGATACTTTTATCCAATATAGAAATCTTGGCTGAAGTTTTTGAAGCACTTTGAAAAGTTATTCCACTGTCTTTTGGCCTCTGCTTTCTGATGTTAATCTTACTGAGGATCCCTTATAAATGAATTGTACCTCTTGTTGCTTTCAAGATTTTTTTCCACAGCTTGATTATGATGTGTCTGGGTTTGCATCTCTTTGAGGTTAGTTTATTTGGAGTTTGTTGCACTTCTAAGATGTATAGATTAATGTTTTTTATCATATTTGGGGGAGTTTTTGGCTATTATTTCTTCCCCTTTTCTTCTCTTCTGAGACTCAGTATGTGAATGTCAGATAGGGTTGCTGTTGTCCCACAGGTCTCTGAGGCCTGTTCATATTTCTTCATTCTTTTTTCTTTCTATTCCTCAGACTCTGTAACTGTTCCTCAGACTCAATAATGTAACTGACCTGTCTTGAACTTCATTGGCTCTTCTGCCTCCTCATATCTGCTGTTGAGCCTCTCTAGTGAATTTTTTGACTTTGTTATACTCTTGACAACAGAAATTCTATTTGGTGAGACCTACTTATTTATTGTGCTTTCTCCTTTAGTACATGGTTTTCTTTAGGTTTTTGAACATACTTAAAATTAAAATTTTTTTTCTAGTTAGGGCAAACACCTGTGCTTTCTTAGGGATAGTTGGTAGCTTTTTTCCTATGAGTAAACCATACCTTTTCATTTCTTTGCATGTCTCATTTTTTTGTTGTTGAAAAGTGGACATTTAAGGGCGCCTGGGTGGCTCAGTTGGTTGAGCATCCGACTTTTGCTCAGGTCATGATCTCCCAGTTTGTGGGTTTGAGCCCCGCATCAGGCTCTGTGCTGACAGCTTGCTCAGAGCCTGCAGCCTGCTTCGGATTCTGTGTCTCCTTCTCTCTCTTTGCCCCTCCCCCGCTCATGCTCTGTCTCTCTCTCTCTCAAAAATAAATAAATGTTAAAAAAAAATTTTTTTTTTAAAAGTGGACATTTAAAATAATGTGGCAGCTGTAAAAATTAGATTCTTCATCTCCAGAGTTGTTTGTTGTTGCTGATTTTGGTAATTGTTGCTTGTTTAGTGACTTTTCTGAATTAACCCTGTATAATCTACTGATGTCTTTGCATGGTTAGCTTAATGGTCAGCTTATGATTATACCAGAGCCAGTACATCTGTCAGTCTTTAGTAACAGAGGGTCTGTACATCTGTCAGTCTTTAGTAAGAGAGGGTCTGTACATCAATCAGTATTTAGTAAAGGAGGGTCTATTTGCATTTGGGGCACTCCTTCAGCACTCAGCCAAGCAGTTGACAACTCTGCCTTAACCTTCATGTCCTGGTTGTTCAGAACCTCAAGTTTATCCAGAGGTGAGAGCTCAGGGTCTTCTCAGGTCTTTTCCTGATCATATGTACAGCCCTATGCATGTATATAGCCCTATGCTTGCATATGGCCTTCTACATTCCCAGGAATGTATTGGAGCTTTTCAAAGCCCCTATGAACATCTTAGTCCTCAGCTTTCCTTTTAATCCTTTTGGTTATTGTATTGTTTACTCCACTTGTTATCCATTGCCTGTAAAATTGTTTTTGACCAACATTCACCCAAGGGAGGTTTTTTGTGGTGGATGAGCTGAGAGATCAAAGAGAAATCACTTTGCAGGTGGGGATCTTCTGGAGCACCTTGATACAGGTCAAATAATGACAGTTCTTTGGGAATGAATCTTTGAAAGATTCTGTTCCATTATACTCCCTCTAGTGACTGCTAGACTACACCAAGAATTTTCATAGGTTATTATTTTTTTTAATGTTTGTTTATTTTGATCTGGGATGGGGGCAAAAAGAGAATCCCTAGCAGGCTCCGTGTTGTCAGCGCAAAGCCGGAGGGGCTGTACCCCATGAGCCATGATGAGATCATGACCTGAGCTGAAATCAAGAGTCAGGCATTCAACTGGCTGAGCCACCCAGGCACCCCCAGAAGATTGTTATTTTTAAAGGCTATCATGCAGCTGAAAGCTGGAGATGGAACTAGGGCACTAATGTTCAGCTGTTTTTCTTCCTTGTTTTTTTGGTTTTTTTTTTAAATTTTTTAAAATATTTATTTTTGAGAGAGACAGAGACTGAGTGGGGGAGGGGCAGAGAGAGAGAGAGAGAGAGACAGAATCTGAAACAGGCTTCAGGCTCTGAGCTGTCAACACAGAGCCCGACATGGAGCTCGAACTCACAAACTAGGAGATTATGACTTGAGCTGAAGTCGGATGCTTAACCAACTGAGCCACCCAGGTGTCCATCAGTTGTTTTTCTTGAATTAACACCCCTGCCCAGGGTTTCTCCAATATTTTGGCTGGTTTCTAGATGTCTGGAAAAGTTGATTCTGACCATTTCTGTCAGTTTTTTCATTGCTTTTATGCAAGAATTTTGAAAAGTCCTTACTCTTCCATTTTCAATGATGTTATCTTCAGCCAACTTTTAGTCAAGTGAAATCAGAAATGGCATGAGTTGAAGGTTGGATATATTTTCTTATTCAGGTCCATTCTGACTTATAATTAATATCTTTCCCCCTTTTAGAGTCTGGAGAAATCAGACTTAGGAACCAGCCTTCCTGGATTTAAATTCTAGCTCTGCTATACTACTAGCTTTGTGACTTTGGGCAAGTTACTTAACTTTTCTATGCTTTAGTCTTCATCTGTAAAATTGGGTGTAATGACAGTATCCACCAGTAGTGTTGTGAGGATTTAAAAAGTCAAATCTCTGTTATGTAGTTAGAATAATGGTATGTAATAAGCACTCCATAAAGATTACCTGTCCCCAGAAGTTATGTTGTTGAAAATTTTAGATAGTGTGAATCTTTTATTTAGTTTTGATTGTATCTTTCAGATATCAAGGATTTGTTAACTTCCCAGTGAATGTAAGTTAAAAAAATGCTGTAAAAGAATCATTATAAAATATGCTTTTTATATTACTATTACAAATGTGAATCCAAGAAAATACATATTTCTTATATGAAGTGTTATTTGGTAAGCATTAAAAAATGAATGGAAATCCCAGATAAAGTTTGATGAAGAAAGCTCCTATTGTATGTTTATTATTTATAATATTATCTGTTGATTATTTCATTAGGTTAATAATAATGAAATGGTTGCATTACAACGGGAACCCAATAACCCCTATGATAAGAATGCAGTTAAAGTAAACAATGTGAATGGAAATCAGGTTGGCCATTTAAAGAAAGATCTAGCAGCTGCTTTGGCCTATATCATGGACAACAAATTGGCACAAATTGAAGGGTAATGTACTTTCAGAGTTTAGTTTTAATAATTGTAAGTTGCAGTCTTTGAATTTGTTAAGAGTCAGTATAGTTGCCCTGACGTCTTTTGTCACTGTGCCTTTAGTATGTGTTCAATTAATATGTTAATTCTTTTCTCATCTGCCTCTACTACCTTAGCCATGAAACAACTGTTCTTTCACTTTCCTATTGAATTATTACCACAGAGAAAAATTGACTTTGCTCAGATATTAGGAAGCCCACACCATCTGTCCAAGCTTTTTAGTGCATAGTTTTGGGAGTTGGGAACTGTTTGTTTAAACCTGAGGTGGTAAACTGGTAGCCTGTGATCATATGTAGGTGCATTTCATTTTGCCTACATGTTTTACAATTTTTCGTTTATTTCCAGTATTCAAATACCTGGATACCCTACATTTTATACAGGGTAACTTCTTCCCTAATGTAAAAATTATTTATGAATATTTCTGTTGACAAATGGCAGATCTGACCTTCATTTTCACAGGACATTAGTTGACTGGAACAGAGTAGCAGCTCCTGCTTTAATACCCTGCGTAATGCCCTTACTGCCTCTCCCAGTTCTACCACTTCTTTTTTTTTTTTTTTAAACTCCCAGTCTCCTTGGTTATCTTTTCTCTTTTAGGCATTTAGTTTGTGATCTCAGTTGAAGTATGGAATATTGAGGATATGAAAAGGTGAAGTTTGATGATAAATGTTCAGTAATATCTTCTCACTTTACTTGTTTTCTCCAATCTCAGTTTATTAAATTTTTCAGATACTGAGAATAAACTTTTAGTGAATCCTTGATCAGAAAAACATTTGACCCTTGAACAAAATGGTTTGACCTGCCTGGGCCCCATTATATGCAGATTTTTTTTTAATAAATGCAGTATAGTAATGTGAATGTATTTCATTTTCCTTGTGTTGTTAATGTTTTCTGTAGCTTACTTTAAGAACACAGTATGTAATTCCTGTAAACTACAAAATATGTGTTGTGGTAAAGCTGCTGGTCAACATTAGGCTATTAGTTGTTTTGGGGGAGTCAAAAGTTATATGTGGATTTTTGACGGCACCAGGGGGTCAGTGTACCTAAACCCCATGCTGTTCAAGGGTCAGATGTAATTCTTGCAATTCAGTCCCCATTCTCAGAATAGTTGCTACCTATAGTGGTTCCTTTAGTGAAAGCTCCACCTTCTCAATTAAATATACTATTTTACCTGTCTTATAATCTCAGTTATAGGCTATTCTTTATTCCATCTTCTCCGTTTCTTCTGGCTTTCTGTTCCTAAAAACCACTCTTTTGTTCTGGTTGTTTTTGATCCTGTTCCCTGTACTTTTTCTGTCTTTCTACTTTGCCCAAATAGTTCTTTATTTTACTTCTTTGCAAAATTAAAATGCAACACTTCTAATATTTAATAGTCACATTCTTCTTCATGGAAGTGGAAAATAACAGTTCTAATTCCCTCCTTTTTTTCCTGCTTTTAAATATAATAGGGTCGTTCCTTTTGGTGCAAACAATGCTTTTACCATGCCTCTCCATATGACTTTTTGGGGAAAAGAAGAAAATAGGAAAGCGGTTTTAGATCAGTTAAAGAAACATGGATTTAAATTGGGTCCTGCACCAAAAAGTAAGTTTAGGGTTTAAGCTTCTATTATTTTGATATCATAAGATGCAGGAATTGTAAAACATTTTTTCTGGAGTTTGGCTAATCAATTTGTGTTGAAGGCTCTGAGTTGTAACTTTTCTCAGGAATCTTTTTAAGGAAATCCCTGAATTTTTTTCTCTTTATTTTGAAATAATTATAGATTTATAGGAGGGAGTATGTGTGTTCGCGTACATGCACACATATGTACAAAAAGGTCCTATATTCCCTCCTCTAATTTCCCCCAATGATAATATCTGGAAATCCCTAATTTGCAAGTATTGTCTTTGATAAATTATAGACAAAAAGAATCTCCCAATAGCGAATGAAGTAGAAGTATTTATCTGGCAAGAGTTTGTTCAAATAATGTGGAATTATTTTAATAATGTATTTTTTAAATGACTTTTAGTTTTTATTTTTTTAAATTTTTTTTTAATGTTTATTTTTGAGAGAGAGAGACAGAGTGTGAATGGGGGAAGGGCAGAGAGAGAGGGATTCATAGTATGTGAAGCAGACTCCAGGCTCTGAGCTGTCAGCACAGAGCCTGACACGGGGCTCGACCTCACAAACTGTTAAGATCATGACCTGAGCCAAAGTCGGGAGTCTTAACCTGCTGAGCCACCCAGGTGTCCCTGAATGACTTTTAGTTTTTAAAAAATCTTTGAAATATATTGATTTTTTTTTTAATGCAACTTATACAAGTTCTAAAAGTTACTTATTGAAAGATAATTCATTTGGTGATTTTATTATTTTCATTTGTAAATTGCAGCTTTAGGATTCAGTTTAGAAAGTAGTTGGGGCTCTGGAAGAGCTGGACCAAGCTATAGTATGCCAGTTCATGCTGCAGTACAGATGACAACTGAACAGGTATGCTTCTGTTTTATTTTATAATCTTAAAAGTAAATGTTAAATGTTGAAGATTGATGTTTAAAAGAATAAGATAAATATGTATATGCTGGTATTTGTGATCTTCAGATATATTAAGTTATGAAACAGGCTGTAGAATAAATAGAATATATATGAAAAACATTTATGTGAAAGGAAAGTAATGATAGGTAGTGCATACACATTCATACATATTTTAAAACACATGCGTTGTTGTATAGATAGGCATGGGATGTTTTAGTATGTTTTAATATTTTTGTATTACGTGAAATTTTTTTAATGTCCGAATATTAACTTTAAAAAATTGAAGCTTGAAACTTTTCATTCAATAAGGTTGCAAATGAAATGCAAAGAGAAATTAATTCCAAATCTTAGCATTAGTATAGTTCTTACTTTGTCTAATTTGTGAGCTAAGATACTGTTAGGCTGAGTTAATTTAGAAAAAAAGATGTAAAATAAATCAATGGAGATTAGTCTATAATTCACATCAAATCTTTTTTGTTTTTACCCATCTGTGTTAGCCTTTTTGTCTAATTGCAGTTGCCATATTTTACCTGATCATTATTAGTAGGGCTTGAGCCTGTGCTAATGTTTTTATTTATTTTTGAGAGAGAGAGCATGAGTGGGGGAGGGACAGAGGATCCAAAGTGGCCTATGCACTGACAGCAGCAAGCCAGATGTGAGGCTCAAACTCATTATCTGTGAGATCGTGACCTGAGCCCAAGTCGGCTGCTCAACTGACTGGGCGACCCAAGTGCCCCTAGACTAGATCAGTTTAAAGAACCAGCTAAATTAGTGTAAGATTGAAATCATCTCTTAATATTTTGTAGCACATAGCAAGTTCTTTGTTTTAGTAATAGTAAATGAAATGTCTTTGACATGAAAAAAGTCAAATGTGCCTGGTAGGATCTGCCAAAATTGTTTGAATACAACTAATAGGATCACAGAATTTCAGTGGCAGAAGGAACCTTAGAGACACTCTAAATCTAAATTATCCCTTTCATTTTACAGGAGTAAGATAAAGGGCCATAAAGGTTAAGTCTCTTGCCCAATGTTGTATATGGGTTAGTTTGTGATAAAACTGGGACAAGCCTCAGATTTCTCTCTTCTGTATTCTTTTGATTCTAACACGGTTACCTTAAAAAAAAATTTTTTTTTAATGTTTGTTTATTTTTGAGAGAGAGAGAGACAGGGCATGAGCATGGGAGGGGCAGAGAGAGGGAGACACAGAATCTGAAGTAGGCTCCAGGCTCTGAGCTGTCAGCACAGAACCTGATGCTGGGCACAAACTCACAAACTTGTGAGATCATGACCTGAGCCGAAGTCAGTCGCTCAACAACTGAGCCACCCAGGCACGCCTATGGTTAACCTTTTATACCCAAAGCACCTATTCATACTGCTTCAGTGAACAGTGTAGCAACTCAAAGAATATTTTAGGTACCTTTTGGTATTCAAATCTTTTAGTTAATTAAATGATTTGAAAAGTCTGAAGTGAGATTATTTTAATTTGTTTCATGATGTTTCTTGGTATTATTTGTTATAGCTTAAAACAGAATTTGACAAATTGTTTGAAGATTTAAAAGAAGATGATAAAACTCATGAAATGGAGCCAGCTGAGGTACTGAGCCAATATTTTCTATTTAAAACTATTTGGAATTTTAAAATATGCTGTGTATCTATATAGTTTTTAGCACAAGATCAAGTGTTTTCCAGAATCTGCATGGGGGAAAAAATGATTTGTTTTATTTCTATTTAAGACATTCCTTTTGTTTATAGGCTGTTGAAACACCATTGCTTCCACATCAAAAACAAGCTCTAGCTTGGATGGTTTCACGGGAAAACAGTAAAGACCTTCCACCGTTTTGGGAACAGCGAAGTGACTTCTACTACAACACAATAACAAATTTTTCTGAGAAGGATCGACCAGAAAATGTCCATGGAGGAATTTTAGCTGATGATATGGGTTTGGTAATTATTTTTTTCTTGAATTTATTTTATTTTATTTTATTTAAAAAAAAATTTTTTTTAATGTTTATTCATTATTGAGAGATAGAGAGAAACTGAGCATGAGCAGGGGAGGGGCAGAGAGAAGGGGAGACACAGAATCCGAAGCAGGCTCCAGGCTCTGAGCTGTCAGCACAGAGCCCGACGCGGGGCTCGAACTCACCAACCGTGAGATCATGCATGACCTGAGCCAAAGTCGGCTGCCCAACCGACTGAGCCACCCAGGCGCCCCTTGAGTTAATTTTATTTTGTAATTATGATTTTATAGAAGTAATTTTGAAGTCGATAGAGATATGAATATGTTGGTGTCAGTGTGGGACTAGATTTCACTTTCAGTATGGAACAGTTTTCTCTAAGTCTTTTCACTTAAAATGTGGCTGCTTTTTTTCTTTTGGTTTGTTTGGTTGATTAGCAATAATGTGTAAACATGTGTTTCTCATTTTTCAAATTCAAGTAGATTATCTTTCATGAATTTTCTTTAAAAAAAGGGAGAGACAACAATGTTACATGAAACTGTATTCTATCATAGTATTGTGATATACAGAGTATTAAATATACCTTTATGATGCCTTACACCAGCAGTTTTTATACTTTTTGGTCTCAGTAACCTTTAATACTCTTAAAAATTTTTGAGGATTTCAAAGAGCTTTTTGTTTTTGTGAGTTATATCCATATTTATAGTATTAGACATTAAAACAAAAAAATTTAAGTTATTTTAAAATAATAGTTAATAAATACATTACTTGTTAACATAAATAGTGTATTTTTAAATGAAAAAGGACTATTCCAAAACAAAAGTAGTTTTGATAAGAATGGCATTGTTTTACATTTTTGCAAATCACTTTAATGTTTGGTCTAATAAGATGAATTTTGAATTGTCCTAACTGCTTATTCATTCAGTCTGTTGTAACATGGTGTTTCGGTATAAGTACATAACGAAGATTAGTTCTCATGCAGATATGTAGTTGGGAAACAGGAGGAGGATTTTAATAGCCTTTTTAGATAACTTTTATAATTCTTTGATACAACAGTGAAATTAAGCAAGTATTAGTTTATTAAAGGTTAGTAGTTACAATGTAGAATTTAAAAATGGTATTAGAATGGTTTTGTATTGTGTTCCATTAAAATTCATTGGTTTAGCTTGCCCATTGAATGGATATTTTAATCATGCATGATTTTATAACATCAGGCATTGCTTATTTAGAAAATATTGGTTCATTGAGTTACACACATCTGCCAGATGTTGATGCATTTCATTATATAGGATCAAAAGTTTACACTCTTTGATATTACTGCTGATCATATTAGGCATTTATATTTTGGGAAGCTGCCTGTGCTCATGGTGTCAGATATAAGTGTTCCAACACTCTAATTTTTGCTTGAAAGTTCAGATCTTACCATTAACAACAAATCTGTTTATTTGCCCTTAAAGATAGCCTTACTTTGTTCATTTTTCAAGAAAAAGTCTACCACTCAGTCATGAATAACTGGTTATTGGTCATTCTTTCAAGTAGAAATAATGAAGCATGAAAAAGTGATGATGCATGGTGGTGCATGGTGGCTAGTTGAGGTTGTAACCTCAGTCTCACAAGTAATTTTTCTGTAGATAATCCTCATATTTTGGTGTGCAACAGAAGTTATATGTATTTCCCATCTTGTTATACAGAATATTAAAAAGGTGTGTACTTGAGGCAAGATTTAATAAAATTCATGTGTACTGCTTCATCAAGAATATTCTTACAGAATATTCTTAAAATGAAACTGGCATTTTTTTTTTTTTAAACTGTGAGTATGTGGCAGCTAAAAATACAATGTATAATGTAGTGCCAATGGCTTTGTTTCATGCTAAGGCACCAGCAGTTTTACCCACAACTCCCTTTTGTGGCATTACTAAAGATATAACACAAATAATGTCTTGGTAGTATTATGAAAATGGATTTGACTGCACATACACTCCTGAGAGGGTTCTGGGAAATCCTAGGGCCTGTGGACTACACTTAGAAAACTGCTGTCTTAACTGTTTTAAAATTGCCAGAGAGTTCTGTCTGTGTTGCTAATTACAAATTCAGCTATGGAAAATAATGAAAGATTATGTGTTTTTATTTAAGAAAAATGCATAAGAAACACCATGTCCTTTATGCTTGATAAGTTACAGGTTTTAAGTATTACAGTTATCTTTAAATGAAATAAAATGATTATATCATGTGCATATTGGAATTACTAACCATTTTAAATTAGCTCTGAACTACATGGTAAGCAAATAGCGGTAGTTTCATGATAAATTTATTAGTTCAGAGTTAAATGTAAAATCTTAGGACAGCAATCACTTAATAGAATGACATTTCTCAGGGATGCTTATAGTATTTTATGGAGTACATCATTTAATTATTCTTAGTAATACAGTGTGGGAAGGCATTTCCTAATCAACAAAATACTTTTACTAATACATAGATTATTTAATACAATAGTATGTTCCTATGGCCTTGAATACTACATAATATTTGCTTACTTGATTTTTAAATTGGTTTTAGAATGTTCTATGGCCAACTGAGTTTCAGAATCTGACCATTTGTCTTTTAAAACATTTTTTAAGGGCAAAACTTTGACAGCCATTGCAGTAATTCTTACCAACTTCCATGATGGCAAACCTCTTCCTGTTGAGAGAATTAAAAAAAGTCAACTGAAGAAGGTAAAGTATTAGAGTGTTTTCTCCGAAGTCTCTGGTTCATTATAAGACCTTTTAATTTTACCATTAAAAAATAATTTGCCAAAAAATTGATAATATCCAGTGTTTTCAGAGAAACGGTGAAAGGCCTCTCTTATGTGTTGCTGATAAGAGTGAAAGTTGGATACTAAATTCTTGAGGGTAATTGGGTAATATATATCAAGAATCCTAAAAGTGTTTATAATCTGTGATTCGGTAATGCCATTTCAGAGAAACTGTGTAAGAAAGTTATTAGAAATGCATTTTTTTTCAGAGATAGAAAAGCACAAATCTCTCCCCCGAACCCCAGCATTATTTTAAAGGCACAAAAGAAACTACTTTCAATAAGGTAACAGTTATGTTAATAAATAGTCATAAAATTTAATATTATGCAACTACAAAATCCTGTTCTTTGAAGAATACTTATTTTTATGATATTTTTAGTTAAAAAAAAAAAAAAAAGGCCAGGTACACATTTATGAGTTGAGTCCTCATTTTGGAAAGGCATATTTATGTATGTCTGAATATAGTCACACACAGTGCTAATTGTGTCCTAGTGATGATAACATGGGTTAACTTTCTTGATACTTACCTAATATATATTTTTACACATGGCATACAAACACAATATATTTATATTTAGTTTCTAAGAATTAAAAGTGAATTCATTTTAATGGAAAAAATAAATGTTAGAATGAAACAATTGTTTTTCATTCTCAGATGAAAATCCAAAGAACTTAAAGTAGGAAATAGCTGAGAAAATGGCATATGCAAAATACCTCTTTTTTTTTTTTTTTGACTTTTCTAAGTTTTTCTTTATTTTTTTAAGGTTTATTTGAAAGAGAGAGAACAGGGGAGGGGTGGAGAGAGAGAATCCCAAACAGGCTCTGTGCTGTCAGCACAGAGGCCGACATGGGGCTCAAACCCATGAACCATGAGATCATGACCTGAGCTGAAACCAAGAGTCAGACGCTTAACTGGCTGAGTGACCCAGGTGTCTGTAATTTTTTAGTTTTTAAAGAGGCTGCATATCAGTTTCATGCCACTGCATATTGAGAGTCTATTTATTAATTTCTGCACTTAGTTGCATTTTCTTCTTTGTACTTTTATTGGGAGTTTAACTCTGTCATTTGAATGTCTGAGATTCAACTGCTTACCATGAGTAGTTTGATGCTTTACATCCTGTTCTTCCTAATTTGGTAATGAAAACAGAAGAACATCACCTAAGACTATACTGACAGCTTCGGTAGCAATTAATAGCTTAAAAAATTATCATCAGTAAGGCTTTCCCTCCCCACCACCCCCCGCCCCAGAATCAGCCATGCATTTAAGGTATTGTGTTTAAGTAGGAAGGTTTTAGGATATTTAGTTTGCCCCATTCCTTACAATTGAGGCTAAAAACGTGATTTCCAGCTAAGAATTTATTGCAACAAAAATTACACTGTTATAAATAAATTTAGATATTCCAGGCTTACAGAGTGAAATGTCACTGATTTAAGTTCCATTAGATTGGAATGTAGTATGATTTAATAGGTTGGACTTCGTAGGTTTACATTTGAACTCTCAGAAGAAAAAACTTACTGAGCAAAATCATTTCATATAAAACAGTAACGTAAAGGACATTTTTTTTTTATCATTTAATATAAAACAGTAATGTAAAGGACATCCACATGTATTTGTGGATGAATCTCTAGATTCTTTTTTCCATGTTGTTAAATATAAATGGTTGTACTAATTATTGAAGAAGACTAGGTATAACATTTGGTGAGAAGCATTTTTAACATCAGTTTCTTGCACTGGGTGTTGTATATAAGTGATGAATCACTAAAATCTACATCTGAAACTAATATTGCACTGTATGTGAACTAACTGGATTTTAAATAAAAACTTAAAAAAAATCCATTTGTCTAGCTTGTAAGAAAAAAAAACAATGGTGTAATACTGCTCTAATAAAAATGACAATTTTGGATTGTAGTGTATCATGTATTTAATATTTAATGGCTGTGCAATCTTAAATAATAAATATTTGACATTGGTTAAAGTAAAAATACCTTGAGCTCTGAAAAAAAAGACAAAAACTTATTTATCTAAAATAATTCCTCTAGTTACATTTTTCTACCGGTTATATTTTAGATTTTCAACATATTTAGACTCATACCATTAGAAGGAGATGGATCTTTTCAACTACATTTTTAGTAAAATTTAACTCTGGGATTTTATAAGATGTTTCAAATTTTATTTTTTTTAAACTAAAATCAAACTATCCATTATTAGCCCTAATCTCAGCAGAAATTACTTTTTACTCTTGACCACCAGTTCTAATCTCCATTCAGTATGACTTCATCACCTCTCTTTTTCAATGGGAAGAATTAAATTCAAACCAGTTGGCATTTGTCATTCCTCCCTACAGAATCATTAAGTCAAGAATTAAAGATTGGAGGAACCCTTCCCATTAGAATCATTTAAAAATATTTTTACAAAGAGATATAAAATTGTACTTTTATAGAAGTTTTTGTACATATGTCTGCATTGATACATTTTGAACCAAAGGGATATACATGAAGGGTAAAAGAAAAAGTCCGGGCTGGCAAGAAAATCCTCAATAGAATATGATAGAATAGAATATCCTAGTACTCTAGGATCTGTACTATTGCATCTACCCCCTGGGAGTTCCAGAGAACAAGATGGCAATGAGGGCCTCATTAAAGATAAGTTATTTACTGAGTAGGGACTCTTGGTTTGAAAGTTTGTAGTCTGAGAATTCCTTTTAATTCTAAAGTAAATTCCATTTCACAAGTGTTTCTTACATTAATGAATATGCCATTTATAACTGAGTTTTGTTATTTGTATTTCTTTTGAACAGATAAAGACCAACTAGTGTTCACTTTTGAGATAGCTGTGAAAAAAATTTTAATTGGTTTATTTTTCCTCTTCACTTAATGCATCTCCCCCAATTGCCCCAGAATGGGATAGCAATATAAGTAATCTTTATTATGTAAAGCAAAGCAGTATAAAATAGGATGCTTTTTAAGTTTATTTAAAACTGACAGCAGTGCTTTGTAAGAAATATGCCTTTTCATCCAGGAGTGTAATGTTAACGATCAAACTATGAAACTTGGAGGAAATACCAGTGAAAAGGCAGATGGACTAATCAAAGGTAAAGTTTACTTTTGAACCGTGACCCCATATTTGATTTAAATTTTTCCAGTTTGATGATGTAATTCAAGCTCTGGCTTTGTAATATACAAAAACTTTAGATATTTTTTTCTAAAAATCTCGGGAGAACTGGTAGGAAAAATCTCATCAAGGAGGTCATGATGGAATTGGGTGGTTGTATACCAGTCAGAGAAGCTAAGGAAGAACATTTTTGGTTGAGAAAAAAAATTCATGAAAGGGCAGTAAAAACAAAAGAACAATATAAAACCTATTTTGTTCTGGGACCTCAGAGTAGTTTATGTTAATAATAATGTAATATGCATGAATAATAGCAGATAAGAATAGAAAGATAGGTTAGAGCCAAATTCTGAAGTTAGAGGATAAATGAAAAGAGAACTCTGGATTTAGCAGTTAAATAGCTGGTGTAGCTGTTAATGGCCTTTGGAAAATTAATTTCTGAAGATTGGTTAGAACAGAAAAACTGAAAATATCTTCAGATAGAATAGTAAGTGAAGAATTGGAAATGACAGTTGTATGCTATTATGTATTTTGCTAAGTTTGAAATAGGAGAAACAAAAATCGTTGGAAATGAAGGCAGAGTTGAGGGTGTTTTTTTTTTTTTGCTGGGGAGAGCATTATGAAAGAAATCCGTGGGTAAGAGATGTGGGATAAAATGGAGAGAATAATTTTTAGGCCTCTTGGCGGGGGCGGGCAATGAGACCAAGAGCATAGATAAGTGAATTAACGTTAGAAGGAAAGAAAGTAAGGTTAATGGGAAATATTTAATTGAGGGAATTTTAAAAAGGTAGGAAAATTGGGATTATAGAAAATGGTATTCAATTTTCTTTGAAGGTGAAGTAGGTCATCATCTAGGAGTCAAGGGAGTGAAGAATCTAGGCAAAGGGTCCAGTATATACCACTGTGGTGAGTGGGTAGGGAGGCTGAGTGATACATAAAAGAGTTGCTAAGTGACACAGGCAGCAGGTGAGATTTGAAAATGTAAACTTGTAATGCCACCTATTTATTGTTCATTTTTTTCCAGCAGCTCTTAGCTGCCTTGGTGTACAGCAGGAAATTCAGCCAGCCAGTTTGGGAATTGGCTGGATGACTACAGGGGAAAGACTGGGTACAAGAAATTGAAGGTATTTTTTAGTGAGAATATACTATACTTAAAAACTAGTAGAGAGAATAGGTGGCTGATTGAAAGAAGAGGAATGAAGATACTAAGAAAGTTGAACTATTGAGTTGGAAAACCAAAGTTTTAAGGATACTCAGTCAAGACAGTTTACTAATACTCTGTATATTTGTCCTTTTCTTTGAAATGAAAGGATCTAGATGTAGTGGAGAACCCAGTATTTCAGATGTCAAGGGAAAGAATAAATATCCCAAGTCAGAATTGTCTAGCTCCCGCCCCAAAAGGTAAATTTTGTTATGGTTTGATTGTATGTAATATTTGTTTAAACTCTTTCTTCATTTTCTTATATATAGGAGAGAGATAAGACCATTATATCTCAGTTATGTAGTTCTTTCAAATTCGTTCTGTTATTTGAAACTACCAAAATCACTGTTACTTAGGCAGGTTGGGTGTTCCTATTTTATAGGTGAAGAAAAGTAATACTAATCTATAAAAGAAGTGAATTGATAGTTTCTAATAATCACTTAACCTTTCTACCACTTTCTTTCCTGTTCTTTTACATAGGAACTAAGATCTAGCTTCCAAGTTTTTTGTTTTTGTTGACTTTGGAAGAGTTTTCCTATTATTTTCAGGAGATAAAAACTGACAGCTATTTATTAGATGACTTGGTAGAAACACTCTGTTCATCTCAGTTCTTTCTCTCTTCACCTTTAGTAGAAATAAAATATGATGAAGTTATTTATGGAGACTATTGTGTTAATGTAGACTAGAGGGAGAATTTGAATAAAGCGCATAATGCTCCTCTGATGTTAACTTGAATCTGTTAACTTTATAAATTTCATTTACCCTCTGAAATAGGTCTAAATGACTTTTATTTGTACTGTATTTTCTACCATTAATATCTGCAGATGTGATTTCAAATCTGAGTCTCTGTTAGCTAGTCCAATAAGGATCTCAAAAGTGGGGCTTTTAATTGTTTTCTTCATTAATACCTGAATAATAACTGAGCACAAAACCAGGGCACCTCAGTTTCTCATCTGGATCTCAAATCTTACAATTCTGAGCTGACCATGATGAGCCTGAGAATAGCACTATTAGGTTGACCAGATAAGATTAAAGGACATGGAAATAAAAATAAAGAGGACATGGGATAAACTAATAACCAATACATATGATAATTTATACATGTATGTTACTGTGCAACAGGCACTATTTTAGGGGCTTTGCATATAGTAACACATTTTATCCTATGAAGTGAATTGTATTTTTGCTCGTATTTTCCAAATGAGGAAATTAAAGCATAGATGAATACTAAGTAACTTGCGTAAAGTCACATAGCAAATAAGTAGCTGAATGGGATTTGAATACAGGCAGTCTGACTCCAGAGGCCGTTATTTTTAGCAACTTAATCACTGTAATGTACTTTCTACACAAAATACATAAAATTTTTCATTGTGAATTATATTTTTCTCTTAGCTGCTCATTTTATATTGGAATTATTTTCTTTGATAAGAGTTATTCTTAGTTCTAGTTTTATATAGGTGTTTCATTTGAATTACTGAATATTAAATTCAATATTAAAATTATTATTTTAGGATGGTTTTCTTTTTCAAATTTAATAATAGTGGTACTGCATTTTGTATATAAATGTATCTGGTTATGAAAGCAAAATGCTTTTTAGGAAATTTTACTTTCACTTGTCAAAGTTCCTTGAATTAAAACAATAGGAAGCATTATACTGCTTTTATTAAAACTTATGTTTTCATATCTCATTTTATTTTGGTTTGATAAAAAATTTGTGTACACTTTATTTTAGAAGAAAAACTGTTGTCCAGTATATTGAAAGCAGTGATTCAGAAGAAATTGAAACAAATGAATTGCCACAGAAAATGAAAGGTAATGTGAAATGGATTTGATTTGATAATGTGTCCTTTATTCTGATTTCCTACTGTGACTATTTTTATATTTGGTTTTGTTGTAGGCAAACTGAAAAATTCACAGTCTGAGACTAAAAGAGTAAAAGGTATGTATATACATCTCAGTATCCATAATCTGCTCTTAAAGATTATTAAAGTAAAACTCCATAGGTTTGTATCTCTCTAGCTTAGAATTCTTTAGTAGCAGATCTTTTTTTTTTTTTAACTTATTTTTTTCTAATGTTTGTTTATTTTTGAGAGAGAGAGAGACAGAGCACGAGCAGGGGAGGGGCAGAGAGAGAGGGAGACACAGAATGTGAAACAGGCTCCAGTCTCTGAGCTGTCAGCACAGAGTCCAATGTGGGGCATAACCCACGAACCGTGAGATCATGACCTGAGCTGAAATCAGACACGTAACTGACTAAATCACTCAGGCGCCCCTCTTTAGTAACAGATCTTAAACTTGACTCCTGTTCACATTTGAACTATTCCATGGAACTTATCAAGGGTGGTAAATGAATGAGGTAAATTGAAAGATTAGTTTCAAATTAAAATCTAAGAGAAATATTTAAACTAACTTTAAACACAGTAATTTTTACCACTTATAAAATTACTTCAATAAAACCTTATTTGTATATATATAAATTATAATTACAAAAGTTGGGTGGGAGCATCTTCTGGGTAATAATTGTTAGTTCGTATTGTCATACAGATGTAAAAATAACCAGTATCGTTACTTTTATGTGTTACTTTAAAACATAACTCTTTATTTTTCTTTTCTTGTAAATCAGATCATATTATATTCCTAATTAGTTGAGAAAGTGTATTGCATTTGGAAAATAACTCGTTACCGCTAACTGATCTGAAAATTTGGCAGCCTCATCATTAGAAGTCAAACACCTGTTTCCTTGAAAGTATTCTTCCACCTGGAAGCTGATTCACTTTGCATATGGCTGCTCCTACTTTCACATCTCTTCTCAAGAGAAGTAACACTTTATGATAAGTGACTACATATTCCTTCTCTGAGTTAGAATGATTCTTTTTAGTGTCAGGTCACCAGATATTTTGTTTGTATTTAGTAGTATAAGCTCTTAAGATATAGAGATATAAGCACAGGGGAGAGTTCGTTTTCCAATATCTTAATGATTCTGTGGTTATTTCAGCAGGATCTTCTAAGGTTAAAGAAGATGCAGAATTTGCATGTGCACTTATTTCATCTACCCCTGCAACAAAAAGGAGAATGTTGAAAAAAGGTCAGTAAATCTTACGGTTTTTTAGCTTTCGTTTTCTTCACTGCAAAACAATTTTAACATGGTACAAGAAGTTTAAAAAGTAAAGAAAAGAATGGGGTGCCTGGGTGGCCCAGTCGGTTAAGCATCTGACTTCAGTCTAGGTCATGATCTCTCCATTCCCAACTTCGAGCCCCACATTGGGCTCTGTGCTAACAGCTCAGAGCCTGGAGCCTGTTTCAGATTCTGTGTCTCCCTCTCTCTCCCTCTGCCCCTTCCCCACTCACATTCTGTCTCTCTCAAAAGTAAACATTAAAAGAAAAATTTTTTTAAAGAAAAAGGTACAGAATCCTGTTGTTCTTGGAAGTGCATGTTTATGTGTTTTCCTTCTAATACCTTTTCTTTTGTTAATGTTTATTTTAGTTAGGTCAGAAATATGATGGAAAAGAGATCCTTTACTCATCTTAGTAGTAGAAATATTTTCTTCTACTGAAGTCCTAGAGCAATTGATGGCTATTTATTTTTTTCATTAAAATATATATTAGTGTTTATTTATTTTGAGAGAGCACACATGTGCAGGGAAGGGGCAGAGAGAGGGAGCAATGGCATCCTAAGTGGGCTTTGCTGTGTCAGGAGCCCTATGTGGGGCTTGATCTCATGAACCAAACTGTGACATCATGATGTGAGCCAAAATCAAGAGTTTTGGATACTTAACTGACTGAGCCACCCAGGTGCCCCTTGATGGCCCTTTAAAACCTAATTTAATATGAATTCTTTAAATTGTAATATTCAGTTCTTAGTATGAGTAGAATTTTTCACTTATGAATGTTAGTGACCTTTATTATAATTTTATATTTTGCAATTCATAGGAAAACACTGTAAGACTCTAAATATTTGAGATGCAAAGAGATTGATCTCTAGGGTTAAGGAGATCTGGGATGAGTTACTATATTTCTGTGCCTTAGTCTCCTCTGTTTTACATTTTGGGGATATACCAGATAAAAGTCTGTTTCATAGCTTATGTCTAATGGTGGGGAAACATAAATAATTGAACACAGAACTTTAAATAATAAGCACTGTGAATAAAATAAAGGTGGATAGTAAAGAATGATGAAAGGGACCTGTTAAAGAGGTTATTTGACGCATCACAGAATGATGTTGGTCTAAGAATCAGACAGGAATGGAAAATAGGGGTGCCTGGATGGCTTAGTCAGCTCAGGTCACGATCTCACAATCATGGGATCAAGCCCCCGTTGGGCTCCACACTGAACGTGGAGCTTGCTTGGGATTTTCTCTCTCTCCCTCTCTTCTGCCCTTCCCCTGCTTGTGTGCACATTTGCTCCCTCCCTCCCTCCCTCCCTCCCTCCCTCCGTAGCTTGCTCTCTCTCTCAAAAATAAATAAACTTAAAAAAAAAGGGATGGAAGATACAGGCATTTCAAGTAGAATACTCAACCCTAATTTTAGAAATTTTAAGAAATGTGGAATTTTCTGTTGAGATAGAATTAAGATAGAATTCAGTTAGAATTAAGTTCACACACAGAAAGTTCTTTTTCCTTGCAGGCACACAGCCATAATAATAGAAGAGAGAAACTGTAAAAAATCATAGCTGTGAAAAAACCCCAAAAAACAAAATAAGCATATTTCTGGAAGAAAAGCAGAATAGAAACAAAAATCAGTGAGTGGAGACAGAAGTGATATCTTGTGGTAGACAGTGTTTTCTAAAATAAGACACAAAAAATTATAAGGAAAAAATTGATGAAATTCTACTACATTTTAAATTTCCATGCATCAAAGTGCACCATAAACGAGGTAAAAAATAAGACTGAAGAAGATATTTCTGGTAAGTGTAACTTACAAAGGATTGGCATTTAGAATGTGTAAAGAAACCTCCACAAATCCATTGGAAAAAGACAATCCAGTAGGAGAAGAGCCACTAAGAATACAAATGTACATTCCAAAGTAAGAAAACATAACCAATAAATGTGGGGAAAGATAGGCAGATTCAGTCATTGAGGAAATCAAATTAAAGGAACAGAGAGGTACTATTTCACCCATTATATTTACAAACATTTAAAAATCTCACAGTGCCAAGTATAGGCAAGGTTGTGCAGCAACAGGAACTCCCAGGTACTATGGAGTATAAATTACCATGGTATGAGCAATTGGGGCAAAAATAATGAAGATAGATAAATCACCTAGATATGTAAAAGGATACCTGAAAAAAAAAGTTTTTATTGTGTTTTTTAGAAAAATGTTGAAATAATATAAATACTGTCCAGTAGGGAATGGAAAATAAAATTGTAGTGTGTCCTTTTATAGGGTGCCTGAGTATCCTTGCAGCATGGCAGCTGGCTTCTTCCAAAGGGAGTGATCAGAGAAGGGGGGTGGGGGCGGTGGGGGGGAAACTTAATCTCAGGAGCGATGTACCACCATTTTTGCCATATCCCTAATAGAATGTGGGAGGGTACCATGTGAGGTTGTGACAGTCAGAAAGTGGATATTATTAGGGGCCATCTTGGAGTCTGGTTACCACATTAACTATAGCACAGATTCCAAAAACTGCATAGAACAAATGTTATCTTAATAACTATGAGTAACAAATGCCTATCAGGAAATATTCCAGATTTTTTCCATGTGCCCCCTCTCAATCATAGTTCTCTACCTCCCATAAGTAATCAGTGTCTAGATTTGTAGTTATTTAAAGTGACAAGGTAAAAAATAATAAATCGACAAGGTAAAAATCTAGTTCCTGTTACTTCATCATGGCTGGAAACAGAAGTCTATCTGCTTCATTTTAATTCTTCCTAATTACTCTTTTCATAGAAGCACATATTGCCATCTCTTTATTGACTTCATATATATGCAAAAAAAGCTGAAGACTGTTTCAACTGATTCACTCTTTTAGGAGCATCTGCAGTAGAGAGTTCAAAGAAAACTGATGTTGAAGAGAGACCAAGAACAACACTGATCATCTGTCCACTTTCTGTGTTAAGCAACTGGATTGTAAGTCTTCACAGCCTTTTAAAATGTGACATAATTTATATTTTAGTTTTCATCTTGAAAAGTATTTTGTTAAAGTCATTCATTAGGAGAAATATGTTTGGTCAGCATTCTATGTCTAAGTCAAAATAATTTGTTAGGTGACTCGGGGTTTTATTTGCTGAATTGAAGTACTTCTTTTTTTTGAAGATTTATAGTAAAAGAAACTTCATTAATTATTATAAGATTTGGTTTATAGTTCTTCCTCTGCCATTTCTGTCCCCCAAGGTAGGAAAAGTATATAATTTTAAGATTCCACTATGTTTATGAACTACTGAAAACTCTTTTCTAAGAACTACACTAGCAATATCTTTTGTTTATATAACAACTTGTAACATTTAGTGAACTCATATGTACTCCGTTATTCCCTAAGCTCTTCTCATAGACTTTCTCGTTTAGTCCTCACAACTATTATTCTCATTTTCCTGGTGACCAAATTGAAACACAGAGAAATTCAGGAACTTGCCTAAGATCATCCAGCTAATAAATGATGGAGCTAAGATATAATCTCCAACATTCTAATTCTAGAGCCTATGCTTTTACGACTACCAGAAAATTTTTTTTCTTCCAGATTGAATTTCTATTCTAGAACATTACATTAGAATAGAACCTCTTTCTGTGTTATGTATAAGGAACAGCTTGGTTGTGTTTCCTTTCCAGTTTGAGCTTCAAGCTGCATGTTATAATGAAATAATGACTATAGGAAGCATTGTGAACATAAGGACCACTGGATGTGAACTTCTGTTCTTGCCATGTCAAAGGTTATTTGCATCTCTCCTGGCCTTTTCTCCTCTAATCTCAGAGGTGGAAGAGGTCCCACTCTTTGTAAGACCATTATCTTGGTCTAGGCATTGGATTCCATCTCTTTCCACCTTTGCATTTTATCTGTTATTTTTCTCTTTCCCTGGTGTTATTAGTCTCTTCCCAGTGGCTTTTTCTTGACACATACTCAGATCTTTTTCATTTTTAACTACTTCCTCTTGATTATTTCTCACCTTTAAGTTGCTGCTCTTATCCTTTCCTTCTCTGTCGTACCTTTTGGGGTTTAATTTCCACTTTGTGCTTTTACTTCTTAGCCTATAATCTGGCTTCTGCCACTTGTTCTCTAACTTGCTTTGGAAAAGATTAGTAGTTATTGTCCAGTTGTCAGTTCTGTGCCTCTTTATTTTCTTCTTGACTTTTATGTACTCTTGCCTTCTTTGGTTCTTTTTATTATAAGTTTTTGGTGTATATATATAGATATAGATACAGATTTTTAAAATTAACATCTTTTTCTGATTTGTGTGTCATTTTTCCTCTTGAGACCAGAGTGAGGTTTAGTTCCCTCTTGCTCTTTTTTTAATTCCAAAAAAACTATCCTCTTTTTTTTGAGATGTAGTTCATTGTGGGGAGGACAGTACACAGGTACTAGAATGACAGTTTCAGGGTGAGGTTTACAAGTATTAAGGAAGTATAAACAGAACTATGAGTCTTTAAGAGCTTGGGTTCAGGATATGTTTTTTAAAAGTGGCTGGTCAGTATTTCATTATAATTTAATATTTGGAAAACAGCAAAATTTTTATAATATAAACTTCAGAAAGGAAACCTTGGCAAAGTCTTGCCTACTGAGATTATGGAGAAAACTGATTTTTAAAGGAATGAGAGCTGGTTGGGCATATATGGAATCCTGGCTGAGATTAAAATTTTGCAATCTCTCAATAAGCTAATTCTTCCTAACTCCCAAGTAAATGACCTAGCACCCTAATGAGTAGGCTAGAACTACCTTATCATCCTTTTGTTGTCTTCAGATCTGGGAAGGAATACAGTTAAAGCTGTAAGAGACCATCACACTTCCACCACATACTTATTCTGAATACTTGGGCAAGTTACTTCTCCTCCCAATGGAAAATGAAATAGTATCTATTTTATTCATATACAGCACTTAGCACAGTGACTAGGAACTCAATACTATAACTCTCTTTTTCCAGGAAAGTTAATTTTTTTCTATTTCAGTTCTAGTCCTTTCACAAATACGTTTTTTTTTTTTCCATTTCAAAGCAGCCCATTGATTCAGTTTTCTATTGGATTCTTTCTCTTTTCCTTTTCCACCGGTTTTCTTAATAAAATTCTCTGCATTTTCACCTTAAGTCTTTCATGTTTTATCCTCTTTTCTTAGTATTTATTCCTTCACTATTTCAGGTATCATTCTCTCTTCAGCTCATAGTAGTCTGGTTTTTGCTCTCACCCTCTATAGTAACTATGAAGGCCTTCAGTGACCTCATTGTTGCCGTGTCCGCTGAGTTCCCTTTTTCTTTACTTCTGCTCTGACTTTATTTTTCTTTTTACAGCATTTTGTTATGTTTTATTTTGTAAGACATCTGTAGGCTCCATGCAGTTAGTACAGAGCCTGACGTGGGGCTCAAACTCAAAACCATAAGATCATGCATGACCTGAGCCAAAGTCGAGTCAGATGCTTAACCAGCTGAACCACCCAGGTGCCCCTAAACCTTTTTCAGAGAGAGGGAATGAACATAAATTACAAGTTAAAAAAAATCTACCTTGTATTCCTTCTTGAAATTTTAATACTTTTCCCCTCCCCACCCTGTCCAATTTTGTTGCTCCCCCAGGTTTCTGACCACTACTTTTCTCCCATGGTTTCTATTTAGTCTGCCTTTCCCCCCTGCGTAACAAGCACGGTATCTTTTTTGAAATATTAGAAAATTTTTTAAGCAAATCTGCATTTACTTAAACAAGATTCAAGAATTTCAAAAGTTTGCCACATTTGCTTTGTTTTTTTCTTTGCTGGAATATTTTAAATCCTGTCCTAGTAGAAACAGAGGCCGACTGTTTAAATACTATCTTTTGTAGGCTCTTCCCCTAACCTTCTTTTCTCATTATACATGTTCTTAGAATATCTTATTCCTAAGCTTCATGTACTGTCTGCTGATAACTTTATAAAGTCCATCTCTACATTGTATTACAGGCCAATATTTAAATATTTGTAGTATACATCTCTAGTCAGACATTCTGTAGTGGCCAAAAATTTTAAATGTCTAAAATAGTAATACTATTTTTTTCTCATTCTTATACCTACTTTCCCCTTCTTTTTTTAAACTTATATCTTTATCACACAGTTCTAGGCACTCACTTTAAGTATTAAGGACTTTTTTTGTTTTTTGTTTTTTTCATATCCCATATTTATGAGTCCTCAAGTCCCATCAGTCTCTTTTTTTTGGTATCTTTCTTTCATACCTGTCCTTTTTATTCTCTTCTTACTTCTGACATTCTGGTTTAGGGGTTTATCATCTCCCACCTAAGAGTGAGAGCTTTGTTTCTCTGGTGTCCTTTTTTCCCCCAATCTAATCATGATTTTTTTTTTTCCTGCTCAGTCTCTCAGACCTATTGTTTTCATGATTTAAAAAAAAGTCAAGTGCTTTAAATTGATTATGTCCTCAGAGAGCGCAGGGACTAGGTCTTATTTTTCTTTTTAGCTATACCACCCTTCTGGTTGATAATCTGACCAATAGAAGGCCTGTGATAAATGAATAAAAGTAGATACTGAGCTTGAATCTCTGCCTGTATTCTTGAAAATATTGGTTGTTCTTTTGCTGTTTAATTTTGATATTATCAAGTTTACTTCCTGGGAGCAGTAGAGCCTTTTTGTTAATACTAAATTTTTAAAAAATTAATTACTGTTTAAAAGACATTTGGTTGTTTTTCCTTCTAAAAATGAAGTGGCTGCTCATTGGTAGGGCCAGGCAAAATTTATATAGTGTATTATTATGGCATATATGTCAGTTTTCCTGACAATACAGTAATAATTAGTATTGTTATTATCATGGTTGTTATTTTAGTTTAGATAGTAGGAAACTTGATTTTATGCAATTTTAATAGTTTGATTTGTGATACTACTGCCAGGACAATACTTTTTTATATTATTCCCGACACTAATCTGCTTACTATTTAAAATATTTCTAATTTTCTTCTAGGATCAATTTGGACAACATATAAAATCAGATGTGCACTTGAATTTTTATGTTTATTATGGTCCTGACCGTATAAGAGACCCAGCCTTGCTTTCAAAACAAGATATTGTTTTGACTACATACAACATTTTAACTCATGACTATGGAGTAAGTATGCTGAGACTCCTATTTCAGAAGTTGAATTTGAGAAATACACTTCAGGTTTCTAAAGTGTTCTAAAATTCAGACTTTGTGCTCTTTTTTTTCTAAATACTTAAGAATATGTAGGAAGTAAATAGGAGATTGTTTCTTAATACTCTGCAAAAAAAGGTTCAGCTTTCTTCAGCTAATTATGAATATTTTCCATTTAGAACACTTAAAGCTACAGTTTTACATTGGAATTGTAACTAAGTTTAGATAGCAGTTTGTAAGTGAATTCTATTTTTTCTTGTATTCTAGAATATTATTTTCTATCACAATGATTTAATTATCTCAGTTTAAAAATAAACTTTTTTTAATAGCTGAAATTTATGAGTTTCCTGATTCATTTAAAAGTTTAATTTTTGTTTGTTTGCCTATTCCAGTCGTTAAAATGTTTTTCAAAATACCTTATTGTCAAAATTTTGGTCTTCTGATAAGAACAGTAACTATTACATAAACTAATTATGTTAAATTCAATAATTCTTACTACTGAAAATTTTTCTATCATTACAGTTTTAATCTGAGGTGAAATTAGCTCAGTGTATTGAACCAGTCGCAGTAGAGAGCTAGACTACCTAGGTTTGAATGCTAGCTCTGCTATTTCCTAGCTGTAGTACTTTGAGTAACATACGTACTTCACACCTTGGTGCTTCAGTTTTCTCATCTGTAAAATAGGAGTAACTATAATATTTTGTAAGCTTTTGAGCATTCAGCAATTAAAAAAATTGTTTTTAATGTTTATTTTTTGAGAGAAAGAGACAGAGTGTGAGTAGAGGGGCAGAGAGAGAGGGGACACAGAATTGGAAGCAGACTCCAGGCTCTGAGCGGTCAGCACAGAGCCCGACACTGGGCTCAAACTCAAGAGTGGTGAGATCATGACCTGCACTGAAGTTAGACACTTAACCAACTGAGCCACCCAGGCACCCCGAGCATTCAGTAACTTAACGTGTGTACTGCTTAAAGCAGTATCTACCACATAGTAAGCGTTGATACTAAAAAATAGTAGCAATGTGTATTTACCAAATTACGTGAAGTACTACTGTTTTACTTCCCTGTGTTTTTAATTCACATGAAACATTTATTTCAGACTAAAGGTGATAGTCCATTACATAGCATAAGGTGGCTAAGAGTGATCCTGGATGAAGGACATGCGATAAGAAATCCAAATGCTCAGCAGACAAAAGCTGTACTTGATTTAGAAGCAGAGAGAAGATGGGTATTAACAGGTAAAAAGGTTATATTTAAAAGATTCTCAAATATGTATCATTGAGTTAGGTAACTTGTAAGTTTTATGTGAATATAAAAAGTTTGTTCTATAATTAATCATTGAGGTCATTTAATAAAATATTTTGACTTGTTCTTCACAGTTCCCCATGCTATGGCAACATTGAATAATATAATGGAACAATCACTAGATTTCTTTTTGAACCTTGGAGATTGATTAGACACTTTAATTCTCAATCAGAATCTTGATTTCCCTATTTCTCATCTTGAAGCCAAGCTTTGTTTGCTACTTGTGACGCCTGTACTAGAAAATGGGGAAGAGGATATAAAGTCAAAGTCATTTTTTCCTTCTTGTTAGTACTGCTGGTTTAAAATCAAATAAATACATGTTCTTGGATAAGGACAAAGTTGAATTCACTGGGCTGTGGTTTTTTTCTTTATTAGTATGACAAGTAAGAGCTAAAAATTAGAGCAAAACTGTATTTTGAGATTGTGTATGTATTTAACAAAGGATTATAGTTACAGCTTGATAGCGGGTGTGCCTAGTACAGAATGCCTATTTTCAACTGTTGTTTTCTCTGATTGGGTCAGATGGATATTCTGAATGGATATTCTGGTTGTGGAGTTACAACAGTTTTCTGTTATTTTTAGGTACTCCGATTCAGAATTCTTTGAAGGATTTGTGGTCTCTTCTTTCCTTTTTAAAACTTAAGCCATTTCTTGATAGAGAATGGTGGCATAGAACAATACAGCGTCCTGTCACAATGGGAGATGAAGGGGGACTTAGGTAAGTAATTTCATGAAAACGGATTATTAGCAACAAATAACTGTAAGCAGCTTGAACCAATTGCCACTTTGAATACTATTTTAACTTCACTGTTGGCTTTCTTCTCCCAAAAGCATTTATAGCTTCATGCCTTTGGCTCTCAGAACCTAATGATTGTTGGCTGGGAAGACAAAGATTTCTAACTACCACTAAAACACAAGCTTTTCCTTTCTTTGATATTAGTCTAACTAAAAGGAAAGGCAGAGCTTTATGGTCTTTGTGTGTTGCTGTTACCCCTGAAACCACCATTAGTTGGTTAAACAGTGGCAGGAAAAACTATATGCTCTGAACATCCAGTATGCACTAAATTTTCATAACTTATCTTGTGTAACTTTATATAGTGGTAATCGAATGGTAGGATATACACTCGCATCAATAAGAGAGAAAGCTATTTCTCATGGAGACATAAATAAAATTCAACTTGGTGATAGCCATTTCACAGGGTACTCCGCTAATAATGTGGTTTAAGGTTTTTGGCTGGAGCAGTGGTTTTCAGAGTTTGGGATCCATTAGCAGGTTGTGAAATCATTATAAAGATGGCAGCTAGCCTTATAAAACAAAGTGAAGTAGAATAGAAGGTTTAAGAAAATAGAGCATATCACACATAGTAAGTATTGTTTTTGTGAGATGTTTCTGTTATAGGTGTATGTGTGTTTATATAATAACGTTTGCTGGATGGTATGTGTTTCTTATTGTGGTTATAGGGAAAAAGTTCAGAAGCCACCAACCTAGTTTGCAGTACTGTCTGCTTGCTTTTCAGAACCAACTATGTAAATTATAATTTAAGAAATTTTATTTATATTTCAGTGTTAGGAAAAACTTTCCCTTAAAGAATTGATGTGCCTCCTTTTTTTCTGATAATGAGAAGGGAGTATAAAGGTTGTAGAACCTAGAAGGCATTTCTCCCTTCTTCTGAATTGTCACATTGTGTTTTAATTTTTTGGCAATTTTAAATTTTTTTAAATTTTTTACTTTCTAAAAATTACTTATTTTGTACTGTGATTTTCATATTACTGAAAAAATATTTTTGAAAGTAAGATGTTTTCTCATTCGGAGTTTATGAAATTTAGTATAATGCCTTGCAATTAGTGTAGGTACTTAAGAATTTGAGTGTTGAATATTGAGTGATGTAGTTAACAGAAATAAGTAAAAAGGTTAGTGATTAGAACAAAAATGGGGAGAAGTTAAGAAAAATAAAGGCAAGATAGAAGATTAGACTGTGACAAGTATTGAGTTGAGGGCAATCAGTGCATCGTTGCTACAATTTTATATTTGTAGAATATATTTCTTGTGATATCATATTGGATAAAACTCCAAATAAGGGATTTTTTAAAAACTTACTAGGTTATAAAACAGTAATATATTAAAATACTTTTTTTGTTGTTGTTAAGTCAACTTACACAGAAAAGTTATGTAATTATTTGTTTTATTTTGACTAGGCGTTTACAATCCCTAATTAAAAATATTACTCTTAGAAGAACAAAGACCAGCAAAATTAAAGGAAAACCTGTTTTGGAGTTACCAGAACGTAAAGTATTTATTCAGCACATTACACTTTCAGATGAAGAGAGAAAAATGTATCAGTCTGTAAAAAATGAAGGCAGAGCTACTATTGGAAGGTATGGAAAGAAGAAAGCCATTTTAGAAAATAATTTTTATTTTCTTTCCTATTTAACTGAATAGTATTTTTTAGAAATGTCAGCAGTAAAGTCTGAAGTATACTGAAAGATAATATGCTTCTTTATTTAAATTGTTTTTCATGAATTTGTAGTTGAAGTAAATGAAATTGTATTACAACTTACCAGGTAAGTAATTTCTTAAGTTAGGAAAAAAAATGAAATGATGAATTATGAATGGCTAGTTAGAAGACCTTGTTTGTTCTATTCCTGGCTCTCTATCATGGGAGTAGATAAAAACATTGAGGGAAGTATATATATATATATAGAGAGAGAGAGAGAGACAGAGAGAGATAAAAAACCTATTTAAGGACCAAAACTTTGGGGAATGTCCACATTTAAGAAGTAGGAAAATAAAGAGAAGTTTATGTAGAAGATTCTATCAAGGGCAGAATTATGAAGAAAAGTAAAGAAAACTGTTGGAGAAAGAGGGAATGGTTAGGAGTGTCAGATAGTATGGAGACTTAGAAAAGCCATTTAAATGGTGATTCAGGAGTTATTGGTGTAAAATCTTAACATAGGTTCACCAGAATAGTGAGGTGTGTACCAAATTGTAGGTGTAAGGGAATTGCAAAGAAGTAGCAGCTGTAGGTAGGGGTAGACCCCTTTCATGAAGTTTGTAAACGGAAGAAGAAAGTGAGACTGGTACATAGGATTGCTGGTTGGTTGCTCTGTCAATGTTTTGCATTTTATTTGAAAAATCTGCCTTGAGAAAAGAAAGCATAGAAGAGACTACACATAGAAAAGAGAATAAAGCAGATTGGTGGATAAAAATGAAGCCTAGCGGGGGGTAAAGAGTACAGTCAGTGAAATATGAGACAAAGGGTATCTACAGAGAAAGGTGGTGGGAAGTTGAAGATAGCTGGATTTGCAGCCATTATAAAAAGTTGTTAAAGTTCTTAGAGTGGGATACAGGCTTCATGTAGTATTGAATATATGTAGACTTTCCAACAACACGTGAAATCTGGGACTTTCCAACAACATGTGAAATCTGGGGAATAGGAGCTGATGACGTAGATTATAAAGGGATTGGGGATTGGTAGAAGGTGAGAAATTCTAGTGCAAGCAAGAACATGTTTGATGGTAGTGCTTATGGAACCAGAATGAGTAGGAGACAAGTAAAGGCAAAAGAGGGCTGAGAAAATAGGCGAATCTTCAAGGTACGAGAACTTCATTGAAATACGAAGCAGGTTTAACAGGAATTAGTTTGAAAAAGATTGTTCTAAGTAAGTGATTTCAGATTTCAGAATTTTGCAGTGGTGATTGAAATTTCCTTCATACTCATTCTTTCAACCAGAATTTATTAAGTGTAATACATTTTGAGATACAACATAATAAAATAGACAAAAGTCTTTACCCTCAATAAGTTTATATTTTAATGGCAGGAAACAGACAATTAAAAAAAAATTAAATTTTATGGAAAAAAACTAAAGCAGAGAAAGGGGATAGGAAGTGTTGAAGCTAATAGGTTATTCAGTGAAGACCTTACTGAGGTGATATGTGGGAATAGGTCTAAAAGAGACTGGAATTGGGGACATTTCAGAGGGAACAGCAAGTATAAAGGCCCTGAGTTGGGAGCATGTTTGGTGAGCTTAGAAAGGAAGAGCTTTTCTTTCTAAGCAAGAGCTCACCAAAGCATGTTTGGTGAGCTTAGAGGCAAGTGTGGCTGGATGATATGAGCTAGATGGAATAGCGATGATGTCAGAGAGAGATTGGAGTGGGGACTACATGGTGGTTTTGTAAGGCATTACTGCATATTTCAAGGACTTTGGCTCTTACTTTCTTTAGTTTAGAAAACTTTGAAGGGTTTTGAGCCAGGAGAGTGATATAATCTTACTTATATTTTATTTTATATTTTAAAAGGATCACTGACTGCTGTGTTAAGATTTAGATTCTAGGAGTACGGGCATAGATAGGGAGAAGAGTGGCAGTAGTCAAAGTAAGAGATCATGGTGGTTTTCACTACAGTAGAGTGGTGATGAAGGGGGTGAAAAATGGTTGGATTCTGTCATAGTTTGAAGGCAGAGCCAACAGAACTTGCTGATGGGGAGGGAGACAGTAGTCAAAGATAACACTGAGCTTTTTCACATGAATGTGACTAGAAAGTTGAAATTACCATTTGCAGAAATAGGTCTGTGGGAGGAGCAGAGTTTTTTCAGGAAAGATCGGAAGTTCAGTTTTGGACCCATTGACTGATGCCTGTGAAACTTCTAAGTGGAGATGTCTCATATATAGGAAATTAGTGTTCATAGGAAAGTTCTTAATGTAAATTTGAAAGTCACCTGTGTGTAGATGGTAATTAAAGCATGAGACTGGATGAGAAGAGATCTAACAAGGAAGACAGGAGTGGCTGGTGGAAGAGGAGTGGTGGAGGCTTCTACTCTTATCTGGGACTCAAAAGAGATCGTTAAACTGAAATGCTGACTATTAGTGTAGTAAGTGACCATGCCAAGGAATAGACTGGTTGTAAAGGTTATTCTATTTGAAAAGGTTGAGAAGAGTTAACTATTGAAACCACAGAAAAGAAATGGATTGTTTTAAAAGTTTTCTTTTTCTTTTTTAAATGTTTGTTTATTTCTGAGAGAGAATGAGCAGGGGAGGGGCAGAATCCAAAGCAGGCTCCAGGTTCTGAGCTGTCAGCAGAGAGCTCGACGTGGGGCTCGAACTCAAGAACCGCAAGATCATAACCTGAGCCAAAGTTGGATGCTTAACTGACTGAGCCACCCAGGCGCCCCTAAAAGTATTTTTTTACTATGTAATACATTTAGTAACATTTATTGAGCACTTACTAGATGTTATGCATTCAAGTGCTTATATGTTTTAATTCACAACAATCTTACCAAGTCAATACAATGATTACCCACGTTTTCTAGATGAAGAGTCTGAGGCACAGTAACTTGTACTAGGTCACACAGCTAGTGAATGACAGAACTGGTATTTAGATTCAGGCAGTTTGGTTCTAGAGCTTGTGAGTTTAACCTTTATATTATATTGCCTCTTCTTTGTACTGTTGACTATTTAGAATTATTTGTTGACATAATACTACTATTACTAATAATAACAGCAGATAGATAGATGGATAGATATATGACTTAACCATAGTCCAGACACTATTCTGAGTGTTTTCCATGTATTAACTTTTTTAATACAACTGTCTTATAGTGTCATGGTAATAATACATACCTCATAAAGATGTGACAGCTGAAGACACAGGTTAAAAATCTACCCGGAGCACCTAGGTGGCTCAGTTAGTTAAGTGTCTAACTTCGGCTCAGCTTATGATCTCACAGTTTGTGAGTTAGATCCCTATGTCAGGCTCTGTGCTGACAGCTCAGAGACTGGAGCCTCCTTTGGATTCTGTCTTTCTCTCTCCCTGCCTCTCCCCGACTCATGCTCTGTGTCTTTCTCTCTCAAAAATAAACATAAAAAAAAAAGAAAAACCTACCTAAAGTTTCACAGTTAAATTGGCAGAGCCAGGTTTTCAACTCAGTGTAGCTCTAGAGTCTGTGCTCCTAATCATTAAGCTGTACTTCTTCTATTGCGTTAATATACTTATAAATGTGATTGTATATAATTTTTGGATTACCCATTCTTCTTTCAGAAACCTGCCATTGTCCTGCTGTATTTTCTGTTGGATGTTTCTATTGAAAACCCTGATTTTATTTTAGGTTTTTCTTTAAAGTCCAGCACCAAGACCTCTCTTGATTTTTTTCTGGAACATGTGATACTGTTTAAATCTGTAGATTCTGGGCTTTTCCACCTCCTCCTTTTCCTGGAAAGTTTTCTTTAAATGTTGTTTTCTGTTCCATTTTTTTATCTTTGTATGTTTTAGATGTTTTTTTGTTTTCCATTGGTATCATTTTATTCTAATCCTTTATATCTTTCTGTTAAATTTTATTTTTTCTAAGTTTATTTTTGAGAGAGAGCGCATAAGCGAGGGAGGAGCAGAGAGAGGGGGAGACACAGAATGTGAAGCAGGCTCCAGGCTCTGAGCTGTCAGCACAGAGCCTGATACGGGGCTCGAACCCACGAGCTGGGAGATCATGACCTGAGTTGAAGTTGGACTCTTGACAGACTGAGTCACCCGGGCGCCCCTGTTTATTTTTTATCTTTCTGTTTCCCACATTCTTGCTTATGTTTATGTCAGTGGCTTGTCTCTTTTATGCTGATTTCAATGTGGCTTTCATTTCTCTGATGGTTCACTTTTCTCTTTCACACTTCTGAACTGTACCACCTCAGTTTTCATCTGTTGTTTTGCCATGATAGTAAATCATGGCAGTATCCTTGTTCATAATTTTTATTTGCTCTGTGGCAACATTTTTTTGGTGAGTTTTCTTTCAATGCCATTTGTTCGTCCCTTGCTCTTTGCTGATTATTATATTTGAATGTCTTGAGTTCTTTCTGGACTATTTATAAGAGGTTAATATGAAGGGGGAAGGCCATAGCTATGTCACAGACTAGTAGGAAGTATCCTGTATAAATTATGACTCAGGGTTATATATGAGCCTTTTAGGTTTTATTTGTGCTTATACAACAGAGATCAGAAGCTGTAGATTCCTTGTAATATGGAATTTTATGCCCATAATCTTTTCTGTAAACACAGTAGGTCTGTTGTATTTCCTTATTTAGCTGGTCTTCTCTCTTTAGTATAAAACTTGTCCAGGGAAGTTCAGACCACAGCCATGTACCCTGTTCTGTTTTTGCATATGAAACATGTTGATTTTCCCCTAAGGGTTGTGCCATCTGTTTTGAAGAACTGTGCTCTGGCAGGTCTGTTTGAGATCTGCAGTCATCTCTCTCGGTATCTTCTATCCAACTTCTATTGTAACTGGCAGACATTTCTCATATATTTTGCTTCATTGTTACAAGTCTCTTATTTCTTAAAGGTGGTTTGCTTTTCTGTTTTCCACTGTTTTGATTTCCAGAGAAGAAGGGAACAATGCCATTTTTATTCCACTATTTTAGAATAGGGAATAATATTGTTTAAAGGCCTTCATAATATTTAACATTTTTATCTCTAGGTATTTTAATGAAGGGACTGTCCTTGCACACTATGCAGATGTCCTGGGTCTTTTGCTTAGATTGCGGCAGATTTGTTGTCATACTCATCTTCTTACGAATGCAGTGTCTTCCAGTGGTCCCTCAGGTAAGTAGATGTGATTGGTTTACACTATTATATTGGTTAGGGATATTTAAATCAGGATGAGAAATTTTTCATATTACCTAAATACAGTTTCTTATTCGTCAGATGAACATTGTTTTTAGTATAGGACTCAAGAATATACCCACAAATTCTTACCAATGAAATGGAGTAATAATGATGTCTTCCAGGATTTCCAGTGACAGATAACAGTCACAAATTGGATTTGCTTTTTATTCTGTGGTAGTATGTGCAGACTATAATGATGCTGTTGTGTAAGGTATATTATGTGGGTTAGCTACTATTCTGGCATCTGAATTTTTTTTTAATTTAAAACATGCTTTTTGCCTATGATAGAAAAAACCTAAATAAGGACTACCCGAGCAAAACTTTTCCCCATATAAGGAAGATTAACTTGTCTAGTCATATTACAAATCTTGCTGTGAAATTAATTTTTCAGCCTTTTCTCTAGGAAATGATACACCTGAAGAACTACGAAAGAAGTTAATAAGGAAGATGAAGTTAATTCTGAGCTCAGGTTCTGATGAAGAATGTGCAATTTGCTTGGATTCTTTAACGGTTCCTGTCATAACACATTGTGCACATGTCTTTTGTAAGCCCTGTATTTGCCAAGTCATTCAGAACGAGCAGGTTAGTTTATGCTAGGTACAGAGTCAGTGTTTGATGGAATGGTGCACTAGTCAGTCTTGGGTGTAATGAAAACCGAAGTCCAACAGATTGTAAAGAGTTGGATTTACTTAGACTTACTAGTGCACCTTTTATGGTTAATTATGTCAGTATTTTATAAGTAATCTGTTTCTTATAATTCCTTTTAAACATAAAAAGACACCACACATTTGGAGGCATGTTCACAGTTAATATCCTAGTTCTACTGTTAAGATCATTGCTATCCAATAAATGGATCAGTAATGTGAGACACAAAGGTAATTTTAAACTTTGTAGTAGAAATAGGTGAAGTTAGTGACATTTTTGTTTATCCAGTATATCTAAAATACTTTTTTTACTTTAAGTGTTCAGAGTGTGGTATTGTACAGTTACAGCACATCTCAGTTTGCCTTTGCTGCATTTCAGGGGCTTGCCACATGTGTTTATTGGCTATTGGATAAGGTAGGTCTAGATTCTTAGATATGGTAGAATTTTTGAAGCGGAATAATCCTTTAAGCAGTTCTTCAGCTGAGGTAGAGTTTTTTTTAAAACATTTTTATTGGTATACTTGTAGGAAAAAAATGCCTAAGTCATGATTGTGCAGTTAAGTGAATTATGAAGTAAACACATTCATTTAACTACTACTCTGGTCTCCCTGTGTCCCCTTTCAATCATTTACCTCCTCCCTCCTCCCCAAAGCTAACACCACTAAACTGACTTTTAACATTGTTTTAGTTTCACAGTCTTTTTTATTATAATAGTATTTGGTATGTAGTTATTTTGGAGACTGTTTATTAGCTTGTGTTGGTACAAATGGACACAAAAAATATTGCTTTGAATGAGCCTGATAGGATTTAACAGGTCTTGACTAGCTTTGTAAGCCATCTAAAAAGGAAAAAAATTTTAAGTTTATTTATTTTGAGAGAAAGAAGCAGGATGGGAGGGGCAGAGAGAGAGGGGGATAGAGGATCCAAAGCGGGCTCTGTGCTGACAGCAGAAAGCTTGATGCAGGGCTCAAACTCACAAACCATGAGATCATGACCTGAGCCAAAGCTGGATACTGAACCGACAGTCACCCAGGTGCCCCAGAAATTTTTTTTTTTTCCCTAAAGAAGAGTTTCAACTAGTGTGCTGTAATGTAGTTAGGTTCAAGATACTATTATTTCTGGTTTCTTTACTTGTCTGCAAATAGTACACTTCACCCAGAACAAGGCAGGGGTTGGGGTGCTAACCCCCTGTGCAGAAAATCTGCCCTAAAACTTAACTACTAATAGCCTACTGTTGACTGGAAGCTTTACTGATAACATAAACAGTTGACACATATCTTTGTTATATATTATATGTGGTATTCTTACAGTAAAGAGAAAATACTAAAATCATAAAATTCATTTATAGTACCATACTGTATTTACTGAAAAAAAATCCTCATACCCATGTTCAAGGGTAAACTGTATTATAATATTTGTTTCAAGCGCCTGTTGCTAGTCAAGATGACATACTTTTTGCTCCTTTTTTTTACCCAGTCCCAGTTGACACATTAGAACATTACATCTGCCTGGAGTTTAGCATGTACAGATTTATCTCAAGTGGATGAATCTAAAAAGTCTAATAAAATGGTAGCTATTAAGGTTTTAGAATTTACCATGCTTTTTAAAAATTTAGGTAAGTTGGGGCACCTGGGTGACTCAGTCGGTCAAACATCTGACCCTTGATTTTAGCTCAGGTCATGATCTCACGGTTCGTGAGTTTGAGCCCCATGTCTGGCTCTGTGCTGATGGTGCAGAGCCTGCTTGGGATTCTCTTTCTGCCCCACCATCGTGCACTCACTTGCTCTCTCTCAAATAAACATGATAAAAAATTTTAGGTAAGTTGATATTTGTTCCTCTGATAAGCTTCATTCATATCTTATTCTTTTCTTATATAGCCACATGCTAAATGTCCTTTATGCAGAAATGATATACATGGAGACAGTTTATTAGAATGTCCTCCAGAAGAATTGGCATGTGACACTGAAAAAAAGTCTAATATGGAATGGACATCCAGTTCAAAGGTAAAATATACATGGGCAAATATTTGAGTATTTGTTTTACATTTATATAAGGATACCATTTATTAAAATAATTCTTTTCATCCTGTCATTTAAATATTATGCTCTGTTAGTGTTAACTTTTTAATTTTCTAGTGGTGCATTTGAGAGCAAAGAAGCTTCAGTTTATGAGTGCATTTTTTCAGTGTTTTTAAAAACATTGTCTTTTACTTTTGCATTTTTAGGGAAATAATGGGGCAGGGCCTTTCTTTTCCTAATAAAAAATTATATGTATTTTGCCTATTCAAAATGGAATCCAACAGGTGTTCTAATTTTTTTTGCAGATTAATGCACTAATGCATGCATTGATTGACTTAAGAAAGAAGAACCCCAACATAAAAAGTTTAGTTGTTTCTCAGTTTACAACATTCCTGTCTTTAATAGAAACACCACTCAGGTAAATTCAGTATTGTTTCTCACTTTGAGTAAAAGGATTTTATGTGTTTTGATAGGGATAGCAAAAAATAATTGTCTTACCAGTTACAGTCATTTCATCTATGTAAAATGATAGAGTCACAATATTTCCTGGGAGCATAGGATTTTAAAGATAAGTCCTGAATTTATCAGAAAAAATACTGACTGGTGGTTAGTAAATATTTGTCAGAATAAATGAGTGGAAGAATTGGTTGAATGAAATTTGTAATTAACATGTTTTTAAAATAGTATAGAAGGTGTTACTTGTCTCTTTTGTCCTTCCATTAGAGCCTCTGGATTTGTGTTTACTCGTTTGGATGGTTCTATGGCACAGAAGAAAAGAGTTGAATCAATTCAGTGTTTTCAAAACACTGAAGCAGGATCTCCAACTATAATGCTTCTATCTTTGAAAGCAGGTGGAGTTGGTTTAAATCTTTCTGCAGCTTCTCGCGTGTTTTTAATGGATCCAGTAAGTAGTTCTCTGTAGATTTTAAACTTTTTTAAAAAATGAACTGTTTGGTAAATACCTTTATAGTTATAATTGATTGTGAAAACTCTGAGGCAAACTTTAGAAATAGATGATAACTGGGGCGCCTGGGTGGCGCAGTCGGTTAAGCGTCCGACTTCAGCCAGGTCACGATCTCGCGGTCAGCAAGTTCGAGCCCCGCGTCAGGCTCTGGGCTGATGGCTCAGAGCCTGGAGCCTGTTTCCGATTCTGTGTCTCCCTCTCTCTCTGCCCCTCCCTCGTTCATGCTCTGTCTCTCTCTGTCCCAAAAATAAATAAACATTGAAAAAAAATTAAAAAAAAAAAAAAGAAATAGATGATAACTTAGTAAATGTGTATTGAGGGCTTTTTCTTAAGCACTTTACGTATATCAAATGAAATTGTCACAATATCCCTATGAGGTCAATGTATTACTGTCCTTACTTTACAGGTGAGGAAACTGAAGCACAGAGAAGTAAAATAACTTGCCCATCAAAGTCCATGTTTTTAATTTGTGTGCTGCAGTTTTCTACTTCTATATATATGCAGTTAGTTTCTGTTATCTGTCATGCTTTTAATGTAGTGGTTTCATCCATTTGGCCAACAAATAATGCAGTCCTATGTTGTGTCAAGGAGTCTTACAGGCACTAGGAATCTAAACAAGGTAGACAAAGTAGCTACCATCATGGTGCTAATAGTCTCAATTTTTAATGTGCAAAGAATTAGGTGGAATGTAATTTCTGACCTCTATCCTCAGAGATTTAGGAGTTCTTAGATGTAACCCAGGAAGCTGTTTTAATACAGACCATAGGTGATTCAGGTGCAGGTGTCCAGCATCACAATTTTAGAAACTAATACCATTCATGGAATATTTTGGATAAATTCTAGCATCTAATAGGGTGCAGTCACATGTGGTTGGTATAATATAGGTTTAGCTGTAGAGTGGGAGCTAAAATTCAGACTGAACTTTACTCACTAAACTGACCTAGGAGGAACATCCACAGAGGAGCAGCACCTTGTTCTAATTGCTCAAAGAGGCTGTTTGAGCTGCAGGCATTCTGGACTAATTTAGTTTCTAATTTGTACTGGGTTACTGTTTGGGCTAGAGGCAACCCTATTTGCTGTTTCTGTGATTCACAGATTTGAGATTTGTGGTTTTAGAGCTTGTTGCCTGAAACTCAGAAAATTTCATAACCAAGTTTACTGAGCTACAAATTTGAGTTCTTCTGGTTAGGCCATCTAGTTTATGTATGAACGCACCTCTTACCAAGACTTTTTACTCACCTGAGGGTAATAACACCCACCCAGTTCAATACTAGCCAGAGCCATATTTTGGCATTCACAGACATTAATGTCATGGATGGCAGTGGTCTGTTGTGTTTTCTTGCCTTAGTTTTGTGGATGAAGTCTTAAATCTTTGCTAGAGTTTTAACTAACCTGATGATATTCTTAAAAGATGATTTTTGGACAGATTTCCAAATTATTTTTTTCTTCGGGTATAATCTTAATACCTGATAAGGAAAAGGTTGATACCAAATATAGTTTTATAAAACTGATGGTCAAAAACTATATTCTTTTATCAGTTTACAAAAACTTCTGGAATGTTTTAGTAATTCATAGATTGATTTTCATTGAACATTTTAAATGTTTCTAACTTTGAAATGGAAGCCACGTTCCAGGAAAATAACTCATGAAAATCTTTGACCTTTTCATGGAATATTGCATAAGGGCTAAGGTGTATTTTAAATGTCTGATTATGAACTTTTGATAAAGCTAATTACCTTCCTTCATCAGTACATGTGAGAATGAAAACTGTCAGTTTTAGATCATGAGATAAATTTAGATTCCTGGTAGTCATACTATACATATATTGTCAGCTCATTAGAAGGTTCCTAGATAAAATACAACAGAAAGAACATTTTACCTGGGCTCTTGGTATAACGGTTTCTAAGCCTGTCCAATTGTGAAATACAAAATATATACAAAATATGATTATCAGTTTTAGAAAACCATAAGCTAAATATTTCCTTAAAATCTGATTTCTGTACAAAAACCACCCAAAACTCAGATTACAACAGTAGTAAAATCTCCTTTTCCCTAGAGCTCAAAGGAACTTTAAATAGAAGAAAGTAACAGCCTGAGTATGAATCCTACTATAAACTTACATGTGCATTTATGATTTTAATTTTCAGATAGTACTTTGCTGTGTAAATGTTACTTTTCCCTCAACACCCCATTTTCAGCTTCAAGAATCATCCCATAGTTTAAAATTTAATGATCCCTACACTGATAGTTCATGATAGTATTTCCAAACCATTTGACTCTTCTAGACTGAAGAACTCTGTATGTTTCTGTTTATTCTTTTCTTCGCTTCATTGTTTTATTCTTCACTTTAAGACAGCTCCCAAACGGGTGCCTGGGTGGCTCGGTTGAGCATCCAACTCTTGATTTCAGCTCAGGTCATGATCCCAGGGTTGTGGGATGGAGACCCCGCCCCCAGCATGAAGCCTACTTAAGATTCTCTCTCTCCCTCTGCCCCTCTCCACAGCTCTCTCTTTAAAAAAAAAAAAAAGTCTCCATGAGAATGCCTTTGTTTAATGTTACTTTCAGTTCAATTTTGAAGTCACATTCAAATATAGATACAAAAAATTACATCAACAGAGCCTTTAGTTTTAGGACTTTTAACAAATGGAAGAAAGAAAGAAAAACCAGCAAAAAAGAAAACTTTTTTTCATAAATGGACCCAATTATGTATCTTTTCTGATGTAAATTAAGCCATTTAAGAGGATGTGTAACCTTTTTTTCCTTTGTTAAACATAGATCACCTTCAAAATGAAAAAGAAAAGATACTAATGCTGGGTGCTTTCTATGCATCAGGCACTGTTATTGGATACTAGAAGCAGTGGAGTGAAATGATGGAGAGTAGCTGCTGGTCATAGTAGCAGAGCGGGTGGGGTTCCCAGAGCATTTATGTCAGTATCTAATTCAGTCAGAGAAATTTGAGTCAGTAATAGATGACTGAGTAATACTGAAATGAAAGGATATGTGCAGAAAACTCACAGATCATGGTGGTAATAAAGCCATTCATATTCTTGTTAGGCCTGGAATCCAGCTGCTGAAGATCAGTGCTTTGACAGATGCCATAGACTTGGCCAGAAGCAAGAAGTTATCATCACAAAAGTGAGTTTTTAAGCCATGTGTTTTAAAATTAAGTTGATTTGGTTTTTAAAATTACACAAAAAAATGTATGAATATATTATTATAAAAGTTTGCAGAATTATGCAGAACAAAATATGAAGATCACCTTTAATCTCCTCTAGAGGAAACCACCATCAGTAGTTTAACATGTTATTCAAAGTCCCTTTCTCTACATAGATTCATTTGTATGTATACATCTCTCCTTTAAAAAATTTCTTTTAAGGTAAATGGGACCATACTTTTATTTTTTTCCCTTAGCAGTATATATTGGGAACTACCATATAAGTACATATAGAGCCTATTCTTTTTTTTCCTATACTAGTAAAGTATACATAAAAATAGTTGAAGTAAATACTGTGAAGTGTCCAGTTCAGTGGCAGTACTTACTTTCATACTGTCGTGCAGTTATCACCATCATCCATCTCCAGAACTTTTTCATCGCAACTTGAAACTCAGCCCTCAGCAAACAACCTTCTGCTTTCTGTGTATTTGATGACCCTACAAAGCCATTTTTTTTTAACATCTGCATATAGATACATCATAATTTCTTTAGTCTAATGTTTTGCTAATAAAAACAGTGCCATAATTGGCATTATATCACATAAAAGTACTTCAGGATAGGTTAAGGAAACTAGAATTCTGGATTTAGAACTCTTACAGCTTTCAAGTTGTTTTCAAAATAGGCTTAATGATATAAATTTTTCCTTACATGATGGTCAAAAAAGTGCCCTTTCAGGGCACCTACATGGCCCAGTTGGTTAAGCATCTGACTTCACCTCAGGTCGTGATCTCATGGTTCATGAATTCGAGTCCCATGTCGGGGCTCTGTGCTGACAGCTCAGAGCCTGGAGCCTGTTTCAGATTCTGTGTCTCCCTATCTCTCTCTGTCCCTCTCTCGAGAGCCCATGCTTTCTCTCACAAAATGAATAAACATTAAAAAAATTTTTGTAAAAGTCCCCTTTCAATTTACGTATACCTAAGACTTTGAGTATATTTATATTTCGCTTATCTGTTAATATTTTTTTCTGTGAATTGGTTGGTGTTTGCCCAGTTTTCAGGAAGTACAAATATAGTCTTATAAAATAAAGGACTCTCTTATACAGTCTGATTTAAAATTTGTTAGGTAGATTGCAGATGGTTTGTTATCAAGCTTTTCCTTTGAACTGGTTGTGTTTTTTATGATTTTAAAACAGGTCAGCTTTTTAAAAATACCTTATGGATTTTAAGATCTTAGAATTTATCTTCAAATTTAAAAACAAATCCCTCCCATATTCTTTTAAAATGTTTTATCTTTTAGGAGTCATGATATGGTTCTTTTTTCAAATAAAGAGCTGTGTGCTTCATCTTTTTTTTTTTTTTTTAAAGTATATCCTTTTTTTCTCCTTATTTGAAATGTCACTTTTATCATAAACGAGTTCATATATATTAACGTAAGTCTCTTTCTGGACTTTTGTTCCTGTGTTCCGGTTTCACTAATTTCTTTTCCTAATCCCAGGACAATATCACTTTAATAATTATTATGGTTTTTTAAAGTATGCTTTGATAACTAGCAGGACAAAGTGTTCTCATTAACCCTTTTTTTTCAGGATTGGTTAATATGATTATTTACTCTTGAATTGAACTGTGGATTTGTAAGTTACCAGATCCCATTTAAGAAATCTTTTTTGCAGTTTATTGAATTTATGATCAATTTGAGAATGGTCTCCTTTATAAATAAGGAGTGTTCCCATACAAGAATTTAGTATGTCTCTCTACTTAGGTCTTTTCACGTTGTATAGTTCATCTTGTTTAATTATTACAGTTACTGGGATCTCTACACAATGTTGAATAGTAGTAGTGATAGTAATCATTCTTGACCTGTTCCTTTTATTGTTTTAAGTGTACTGTACTTGGTAAAGTTCTAGTGGATACATTTAAGATTGAGGACATTTATTTGTAGGTTAATGAGGATATTTTTTAATCAAGGTTTTTATCAGAAATGTTTAATTTTTTTATTTTTGAGAGAGAGCATGAGAAAGGCAGAGAGAGAGGGACACACAGAATCTGAAGCAAGCTCCAGGCTCTGAGCTCTACACAGAGCCCAACGTGGGGCTTGAACTCATGGAAACCATGAGATCATGACATGAGTCAAAACTGGACACTTAACCTGACTGAGCCACCCAGGGCGCCCCTATCAGAAATTCTTCTTAGGCATCTTTTTTCTCTTCAACTTTTTCAGATTGTAAGTTAAACCAGGTAAAGGCTTATTCCATTTCTTGGAAAATCTCATTTGGCTATTTAAATATAATGCTAAATTTATATTGCTAATTCCAGTTACAGAGTTGCCTATAAAGTTTGCTTATAGGTTTGCTATGGTGCTGTTGTAAGGATGTAACTTTATGGCCTTACAGCCATATTCTTTATACAAGAAAGCCATACTGAGTGATGAGGGAAAGCAGTGTTCAGCTGTAGTTACTATGTCATGTTCTGAATATACTCACTGCATATTGAGAAAAAAAGAGCTAAATAGCTTATAATATATTATTGAGCAATTTTAAAAGCTTTGTAATACAGTAGAAAAGCAGATTTCCTTATAGTGGACCAAGATTTTATCATGTCTTAATTTTCATTTTTTTTACATTGAAGATTTTAAATATTGTAACCTAAAAGTACTTACCATTTTTTTTTTTCTTTTTTAAAGTTCATTGTGAAGGATTCTGTTGAAGAAAATATGCTGAAAATACAAAACACAAAGAGAGAACTTGCTGCTGGAGCCTTTGGAACTAAAAAAACAAATGCTAATGAAATGAAACAAGCTAAAATTAATGAGATCAGAACTTTAATTGATTTATAATTTGTGGGATTTTGGTAAGGTCAGTTTGATTAGATATATACAGAAATTTTGGAAATGAGAAAATACAGTTTTAGAAATGAGATCTAGAGAGTATGCCTTCTAAAAGGAGCATATCGTTTTATATTAGTAAAGTATGATCTCTTCTATATATGAACCTATTTTTAATGATATTTCAAATAGCAATAAGTTCTGTTACATACTGTGGCCTAAAATAATTTTTTGAGAGAAAAAGTTACTTTTTCAATTTTTCATAGTATCTTTGCTGAGTATTTTCATATATCTTTCAAGTACTCAGCTTTTTCATATTTCAAATAAGGTCAAACCTTTTATACTTTTGACTGAATAAAGAGTTATTTTCTGTGTTGGACATACTTCGTTAATCACTAGAGCTTCCCATTTGTGATGCTATATAGATTCACAGTCCCTGTAAACGATTAGTATGTATAGACTATATACAAGAGATTTTATTACTTTGAAAAACCGTATTTACATTCCAGAACCAAACCTTAAATGAGAGACCCAATTCCAGGTTCGCAAGTTACTTACAATTTTTTTTTGGCAGTTTGAGATACAATTCACATTGGTGACTTGCAGTTTTATGTTTATGAAAATATTAGGGACTGTGTTAGAACACTTTTTCTCCATTTTAGTCCAGTTAGTACTATTGTTGTTTAAATGTAATTTGATGTGTTAGTGTGTAAATACAGTCTGTGGGGGTGAGAAGTAACCAATTCTACCCAGTTTGATTTGAATATTTAAATTATGGCATTGCTGAATAGATATTTCTATATGTATAACTTTTATTTATGTAGCTTTTTTTAAAAAAATAACTTTATAAATTTTTATAATTCAGAAGACTACTATATGTGAGAGGCGTGATATCTGGATGGAAGTTGGGCTGGATGACCTCCAAAATCGTTTCAACTCTTAAAGACATCTTAATGCTGAATGGAAAAATTTCTTTGTTATTGTGTTTAGAATCAGACTTTGATTTTGGAACTTCAGTAATTGATCCTTACACTTATCTATAAAATTAGTCCTCTTTTTCTTCCTTTTTGTTAATAAGCAGACTCACAGTAGTTGCCATGGCATTCTAGAGGACTCGGAGTCACATTTAAAACAAGCTCTACATTTGGCAATCACATTAGGTAGTCAGTAGTGTTTTTCCTTAAAAGAAACTTTACTCCAGAGACAGATTAATTACTGTAACAGAAGCTTCTGTTTGACGATACAGACTTAAGAACACCGTATAGTTTATAGTGTTAAGAAATGACTTGACTTAAAGAGGATCTTGGAGGCAGTGTTGTGTTCCAGGGCATACATCTAGATATGTGCTAAACCCATCAACAGCTAAATTCTCCCCTCCCTGTGTTGTCTCTTGCTCCAAGGGCAGCAAGAATCTTTCCAGTCTCTTTTCTCTTTGGCATCAGGTAAGGCAGAGGGCTGGTTAAAAGATCAACAGACTTTTCTGCACAGATAAGAGTGGAATAATAACTTCGGGTTAGTCCCCTGGCATTAGGAGCAATGGGGAATTTCTGTACCTTGTAGAACTAGCATTACACAAAATCAGGTTGATCAGAATCTGATGAAATACAGTATGTGGATTTCTAAGTGCCAACACACTTGTGAGATTTAAGTACAAAAAGTTTTCAACAAAAAATACATAATCTACTCTTCTTGCTTTATAAAGGCAGAGCCTTGCAAACATAAAAGTGAAGATTTTGCTTGCTTCTTTACCCATTTATAGACTTGTTTTAAAACTCATAATGATAAATTTGGCAAGTCATTTAAAAAATCTTTTTTGTGAAGTCCTATTAAGTGGTGTTAAAAAATTTAATTCTTCCTAAGAAAATCTATAAACTACCGGAATGAAAAGTTCATATTATTCAATGCTGTTTCATCATTATGTAGAATAATAGCTTTAGAAATATCTTGAACACACTGTATTCCCACTTGTGGTTCAAACTGAATTTTGTGGTTCAAACTGGATTTTGTTTTGAATTTAAAATCAATAAAAGTTTTAAAAATTGGCTTCAGTGCCATAATTTTGGTGACTTCTTTGAAGAAAATTGATCTCATGCTGTGAAGATATCTATATTACACAATTGTGTTTTTTACTGACAGTACATAAAAAGTACTATGAATAACAAGAGTTTCCTCATTCTTCCCACCTTTTTTATTTTGGTCAATTAGGTTCCATTTCTTGTTTAGAAATCAGAGTGTATATGTGTTTAAAGTTTGTTAAATGTCTTGATCTTCTAAAACATCGGTTCCGAGTCTTTTTATTTCCTCATCTGCCAGAAAAGAGGTATGGTAATACCTATGTATACTGGTATCAGTAGCATAGCACTCTGAATTGTAGATTTTGCCTAATCTAGGATTGAAATAGTAAATCAAGAAAATGTTTATTACTAGTGAGTACCAATGAAATTATCTTCAAGCAGTATATTCTGTTGGGAGAAGTCAAAGGCTTTGTATTTTTTACATTCTTTATGGTACTTCCGAAAGTTCTGTTCAGTAGGATTTGGAAGATGCATTAAAAATATGAGGATGGCGTGCCTGGGTAGCTTGTGCCCGGTTAAGCGTCTGACTTCAGCTCAGGTCATGATCTCGCGGTTCATGGGTTCAAGCCCTGCATCGGTTTTGTGCTGACAGCTCAGAGACTGGAGCCTGCTTCAGATTCTGTGTCTCCCTCTCTTTGCCCCTTCCCCGCTCACACTCTCTCTCAAAAATAAACATTTAAAAAAATGTACGAGGACAAATTTTATGTTTGGTTTAATGAGAACTCAAATGTTCAATCTTTAAAGTATTTGCAAAAGGCATAATACAGTTTTCCCTCAGTCATTAACCTTCCTTACAAGTTTACATTCTGGAATGTGGAACCTTATTTGTGCAGTACTTGTGAATAAGAAGAGCCAAAAATACTGGTAGCTGTGAATAATGACTGAGACGCTTCCCTGCAGTAATGCCTACTTCAAAGGGGAAACTTGATTAGAAACCTTGTAAGCAGACAGGTTATCTTCCCGTATTAATATATTCATACTTCTTATAAGGGAGAGTAGTCTTTTATATGAAGCCATAATAACTTATTCGATTTTAAAGGATAAATGACTTATTCTCAGTTTTTGATTAAAATGAGGTATTTTTTTAATGTTTATTTGAGAGACCGAGCACGAGTGGGGTAAGGGCAGAGAGAGGGAGACAGAATCTGAGGCAGGTTCCAGGCTCTGAGCTGTCAGCACAGAGCCCAATGCAGGGCTTGAACTCAGGAACCCTGAGATCATGACCTAAGTGGAAGTCGGATGCTTAACCAACTGAACAACCCAGGTGCCCCTAAAAAATGAGAGGTTTCCAGTTCTTTATTCAACCTTCCTGATCAAGAGTCTCCTGACAAATTTAAACCCATTTCTACTTTTAATATAAAAATTGATTTCTATAGGAAAGGAATACAATTTTAATAATGTTTGTATTTCAATATATATGGCATAGGCCACCCTCATGAACCTGAACCAAGTGTCCAAAAGTTTGTATTAACTAAGGTTACATTGGGACTTCATTTAGAAGGCCATCAAATGTCAAAATGATTGCTTAGATTGATGGCTAAAAAAGAAAAAATTCTAGGACAGGTCTTCGTAGGTTGAAACTCAATTCTAAGAGGCTATTTAATGGGACCAGAAAGGATATTAAGAGTCATCAAAGAGTATATATATTGTTAAGTATGTGCTGCACTTACTGAAGAGAGATGAATATTTCAAGAAGGTTTTCAGTAAGTTTGCTGCCTTTTCAACATTCTAGTTAATTAAAAATAAAGGCAGATAAAATTAACCAGGATAAAGCTTCCTGAATGCTTAATTTATCCTTTTTGTTAGGCGAGGGAAGAGCTATTCCCTAGTGGTACATTGTAGCATTTTAAAGAAATCTTGCCCTGGTATCAGTATGTTGATAAAGAAAAGGTAAATTAAGTATTTCATGAGAAACATTCTAGTGAAGGAGATGGAGACCTAATAGGCCGCTTGCACATACAGATGAAGTAAGGAGCTAAACATTTAATTTTTTTATTATAAAAAGTATCAGCAGAAGAGAGGGACAGGGGGGCGGGGGGAGAGAGAGAATCTCAAGCAGGCTCCACGTTTGGCACAGATCCCACCTGGATCATGACCTGAGCTGAGATCAAGAGTTAGACTCTCAAGCTACTGAGCCACCCAGGGGCCCCAAGATAACCATTCATTTTGTATATGAATTATAGACCTTGAGCAAGCATGGAGCTAATCTCCAAAGGCATGGATCTGACCTTTGTGTAGGCAAATTTGTCTTACAGCCTAAAGCTGTTCTACCACTGTTCGCAAGGAGATTTTTTTTTAAAGGATATATTGATCCTCTACAAATGTTCTTATAATCCGAGTTATTTTTGCCATTTTACACATCTTACTAGGTGACCTTTGGTATTTTAGGATCTCTGGAAAAGATTTTACAGTGTAATTGTGCAGCTTTGCATGGAAAAAGTTAGTACTTTACCTTCATTAAGGCATATCCTTGGAAGATAAAGAAATCTGTCTAGCCTAGTTCAGGGACTTCTCATAGCCTCTTGACACTTTTATGCACATGTTATGCTATTTTCTATAGTATGCTTATCCTTTCAGATTCCAAGTTAATTAGCCTTCAATATATACTTATTTAAAATAAGTTATGTAAGCCTTTTTAGAGTTTTAGCTCTTATGCAATGTAAAACAGGAAACAAAAAATATTAAGGCAAAAAACATGGAGTCATAGGTTTGATTTCCCCCACACACATCAAATTTGAGGCTTTCATATCTTTTCTCAATGGTAAAAAGAAAAGGCTTTGAATCTTGTAGTTCTTTTGCTACAGGTAAGTTCCAAAATACACTTATCTGGATTACCTATTGCATGGCCACAATAAAGCAGTATTCGTTGTCTGAAGACTGGGTTTCTGTTCATCTCAACCAGGGAGGGACCCAGGAGCCAGAAAGACTTTGACCACCTAAAATAATAGGCTTCAGTAAATCCATATACAGTTGACCTTTGAACCAACTGTATATGGTGCTGACCCCATGTGCTGTTGAAAATCTACATATAATTTGATTCTCCAAAAACTTAGCCTACTAATAAATAGCCTACTCTTAGCCAGAAGCCTTACTGATAACACTCAACACATACTTAAAAAAAAAAAAAAATACAGTATAAAAAGTATATATAAAGTTTGTGCGGGGGGGGGGGGGGGGGGCCGGGGAAGAGCAGAGAGAATCCTAAGCACGTTCTGCACTGTCAGCATGGAGCCCAATGTGGGGCTTAAACCCACAAACCATGAGATTATGACGTGAGCCAAAATCAAGAGTCAGGTACTTAACTGAGCCAGCCAGGCACCCCTATTACATACTGTATTCTTAAAATGAAGCTAGAGAAAATTATTAAAATCATAAAGAAAATACAGGACACTGCGTCCAAAAAAAAAAAAAAAATCCATGTATAAGTGTACCCTCACAGTTCAACCTGTGTTGTTCAAGGGCTACCTGTACTAGCATTCAAAGGCCCTATTTCTGAACATTTGACTCTTCCTAGAATTTTTATTGTAGGCAAACAGTAGTGAGAAATGGTAACTGTCAGAGACTGAACATCAAGAAACAAGTGAATACAGAATAAGTAAGTAGACAAGAGTTGAACTGCTTAGAAGGTGTAAGGAGCCCTTGCCCTTATAGGTAAATGTTGACCACGAATACATCACAATATTATAGCATAGTCCTATAACAGAAGTAGTGTCTCTTCTAGGCCCATAAAACTGCTGAAAACAGGATAAAGAGAGTTGTAGGAAACAAAGTATGTTCAGAAGCTGAATCATGTTTGTCTCAGCCAAAACTCACAACAAATTCTATCCTTGGGTTTTACCCATTTATTTTTACATTATAATTTCAGGCAGCCTATTTAGGAATGCCTTTGTGAAAGGTATTTCCCAAGTCCTATTTCAAGCCACCGTCCTTATCCCTATAGCAAAATGAAAGCTTTTCCATTAAATTGTGTTACTCCCCAGAGACTTCTGGCATTTGTATTTCTGGTTATATAGAGGTTTCTCTGATCTCATGGGTCTGTTCTAACCATACATTTGTTTAAAGCAGAGCAGAGCTATGGAGCTTGGAGTACAAAAATTTGAATCAAAATCGTCTGCAGAGTATTTACCTCTCTTATTCTCTGATTATCTGCAAAATGAGTACACTATATATATGTCATAGGATATGAGAATTGAGATGTAAATGCCCAGTAAGTTTTCTTTCCTTTTTGCTTTTTTTTTTACGGTTTTATTTATAGGAGATTGAATTTCAGCAGCTGAAACTCAGAGAAATAAGTTAATCAAATAACTTACCCAAGTATAAAAAGACTGTAATCAATTTGTGTATTTGTAATAACAAGCCGAGAAAAAGCAAACCATAGCAGACTATTTTAAGGACAAGCCAAATCTTACTTAATGCTCCAAGTCTCAGTGACATTAAAAAGGTAAACGCTACACAAATACATTTATAGATGTTATTTATGGTAACGTTTCCTCTATTACTCACAGAGCCGAGATTGTCTTTTGGAAGGCTTTAATCAGAAGGTGGCCCCCCGGCTATGCAACAATCACCTCATCGCTTCATGCCTCTTCTGCTGAAAACCTCACTCCCTATTGTATTGGTATAAATACCTCTGTGTATCTAGTGGTTCTCAAATGTCATTTGGGACAGTCTTTTGGATTGCCTGGTAGTTACTTGAAACGGAGATACTATGGCCTCAGCCAAGACCTACTGAATCAGAATTTGTAAGTGATGAGGTGTAAAAAACTGTACTCACAATTAAGTCTCCAGTGTTTTAGGGAGCAGTGAGGTTGGAGACACAGTTGCTCGAGCACCTCATCTTCTGTTCCTCCTTTCTCCTCCTCATCCAAGCCATCGGCGACTTCGCTGCCTTCATCCTGGTGAAAGGTATGCTGCATTACCACTGTCTCCAGGACCACTACAGTAAACTAACTGTCCTTCCCATCAAGTCTTTTGTCCTTCATTCAAGCTGTTTTCCACCAGTTGCAAAAGGAGTGTTCTTAAAACGTAAACCCTAAAGGTAAGGCAATTAGATCTTTAGGAACAACTGCAATGGACTGAAACTAACCACATTAAAATTCATTAATTCATAATGATGCTTAGAACATAATCCCCCCCCCCAAAACCACACTGGTTACCTTTGGAGGATGCCAGGAAACCAGTTCCTTATTTGTATACACATCTTCCTCAACTTATAATCCCCCCCAATACAAATATCCTGGGATTTAGGAGTATTTTGAGAAGAGCTATCAAAGCGCCTGATGCATGGAGGCACTTAAATCTTTGGTAAAAGTGCTTTGTATACTTGAGGATTATAGCAACTCATTCTCCACCAGTCCAAGTAATTGTAGTGTTATCTTCAGAAATCACTTATTTAATATTCTACAATTTTAGGGAAGTCCTCAGGTTCTTCTGGAGCTCTCCGAAAGCCAGCCTCCAGAATTCCAGCTTGCCTCCAGAATTCCATACACCCCTCTATTCATTCACACCCACATTGAATAGGGCTCACCTGTGTAACCCATAGGATATTGGGGAAAGAAGGGCAACCTTGGTTGATTAGGCCATAAAAGCCATTGCAGTTTCCGCCCAATTAATGCTCTCAAGTTTCTTCTCATCATGGTCTTCTCTCCTGTATTTTTGTTTTTCCCCAATAGAATGATCTCTGATTACTCACATTGGTTTTAAAAGGTCATTTTGGGGCACCTGGGTGGCTTGGTCGGTTAAGCATCTGGCTTCAGCTCAGGTCATGATCTCACGGTTCGTGGGTTCGAGCCCTGTGTTGGGCTTTGTGCTGACAACTCGGAACCTGGAGCCTTCAGCTTCTGGGTCTCCCTCTCTTTCTGCCCCTCCCCCACTCATGCTCACTCTCTAAAGAATAAACAAACATTAAAAAAAATTAAATAAAGGTCATTTTGGATCCTGCCCTTCCCTGGCTTGCCACATCCTTGCAGCCTACAATCATCTGTACATTTAATTAATATCCTTTATACTTCTCATTTTAATTCATGAAGACACCGGTTCCAGTACTAACTGTCCTGAAAGATTATCAAATATGTTCAGAGACTGATAATGATTTGATGTTATAATATTTTCCAAAATCTGAATACTCAACTTAATATGGACATAAAATGCGGGTGACAGATTAAATACATCTGATCTCACTTTCCTCCATCAATCACACCCATCACCATCACTGGAGAACACAATATTTAAATATTTCTAGATATCTAGAAACCAATTCCAGTGTCAAGTGTTACACTGGTTTTTAAAACACTGACCAATTCCAAAACTCATGAAAAACTACTTGATACGTTTTTTTCAAGGGGAATGGGAATCCTTTATTTAGACAACCAGGATATGGCAAGAAGTCTTTATTTTCATACAGGGTGCCACTGCAGGTAACCATCAGAGAACACATGGCTGTTTACAGATACAGAGAACTGAACAAAAGCGTTTTTGCATGCTGTAAACTGTACATAGAAAACTGGTGAACAACTTCAGACACTGAAATTAGGAAGTAGAATGGGTTAACACCATCTGTTGATAGGTTTATGAATCCCTCAGCAGTGTTCTAGGCTGTCTTTACCTGTAAGCACAATTACAATCGCTCTGGTGGCCTCTGGACAATTCTAAATTGTGGGTCTAGTCAAAGGTATAACAAGCAAGCACGAGAGAGATACCCTGTCCCATTCTGAAGAGAGGCGGATTTAGAGCCTGTCTTGGCACGTTTCTAGAGTCGATACAGCCAATTTAATAGCTTGAGTTTCCCTTACCACATAGGTCAGCAAAATCAAGAATCTCTGACCGTCTGTGAATAAGCCTAGGGTTAAAAAGCAGAACACTGTCCACACATAACAGAACTGCTACTTCACAACTTTTGCCCAGTTCTCACCTGTTGTCCTGCAAAATCCCCTCATCTGATGAATTTTAATTTTAGCAAAGCTTCTAGCAACTGTAACAGACCTTGCTTAACCCAGCTCTAGATACTAAGCATCTGAAACAAGTGCCTGTGAAATGGATGTGTCCATGGGAAAATGGCAGCGTTTCTACTGGAGGTAAGTGTCAAGTTTCCTCTTGATGTTGTCAAAGGAATCTGCTCCCATGTAATCGGCCTGGCCCTGTTCCCACCGCTCCTTCCGTTCTTCTGAGGACACAAAAGGCTGTGCTGTAGCCGGGATCTCCCCGAGGGACAGATGTGATACGGCTCCCGAGACACCTTCCTAAAAAGGAGAGCATAATCAGACTCCTTGAGAGCTGAAAAACAGACTGTTTTAAAAGAACGCAGGAAGTTGAAGGTGAGAAAAGCCAGGATGAATTATCATGCAAAGTAGCAAAAACTGAAAAGTATTACATGAAACAAACAAACAAAAAAGACACAGGAATACAAGGGTCATATGATTTTTTTCCTAACGAAATGAAGACTTCTGGACTCAGTGAAAACATTGGGAGAACAAAGTAATTAGGGTTAATGTTTAAGTTCTGCATACCTTTCTACAGAAGCCACAAGAGAAAGCCAGTGTATAGACCAAGTCTGAAAGCTGCAAACAGTTCATTAGAAAGTGTAAGATGGATGGACAAGGGAACACAAGTCTCACGATAAATTCTCGATCTGTGTGGGCTCTGAAAGGTTGAGAACTTAAACAAAATGATACCTCAGAGTCTAAGCTTCACAAAGGACCTAACCGGAGAGCCACACCACATACACAAGTTGTCAGGTTAGAAACGTGAGAGCTTAATTGTTTGAGACTATGCACCAAATGTCTCTGCTTGTTGAAGCTTATTATCAAGAAGCATCTCATCTTGTAGCATGTGTGAATTTAATTTGCTTAATCTGGATCAACTGTTTCCATTCCCATCGCTTTTCCTTGGTTCCTAATTCTCAGTCCTTGGGTTGTGGAAGCAACAGGGTAAATGTGCAGGAAATGGAGCAAACCTACTCTACGTTAAATTAGGTTCTCATGACTTATACAAAGGCAATTAACTTCAAGTGCACAATAAAAGGATATCAAAGCTATTCTTCAAAAAGCTCTGAGGTGAAAAGGTACTAGAACTAGCAGAGAAAAGGGAAGGCGAATGAAACCATATAGGTACTGCTCTATAACGGAGGAAACAGTAGAACGAAATTTTTGATTACTGGTTTTTGTTGCTATACATATGTAAGTGTGTATGTGTGTGTTTATATATACTGGAACTCCAAGGCATCTGGGCAGATTCCAGGAGATTATTTTATAGCTGAAGCAACATTAAGTCCTCACCGTAGATTAGCCCTGCCTTTGCTTCCACTTGCAACAGGAATGACACAGGGAGTTTCTTCCAGAATTCTCTACTTCATGATATTTGTCAGAAGGTAACAGTCTTGCAGACCTAGATTTGAGTCCCAGTTCTGCTTTTGATGGGTATGTTATATAACTAACAGAGGTTATTTAACTTCTTTAGGCCTCAGTTAATGTTAATATACAAAAAGAACATAGTAACAATAATACTTGATAGAGTAGTTGTCAGGGTTCTGTAATAATAGCTAACTTTGTTTAAGCACTATGTGCCAGGCAACATTCCAAGTATTGTACCAATATTATTTCATAGTCCGTAGAAAGCAATTAGGGTAAGAATGTTAGTGTTATTTATTTTTCCCTTTCTCCATTTTATATATTGGTACAAGTGCTAATAAGTAAAATGGCTAAAATCTCTACTATGGCAAATAAAAGGATCTCTTACAACTTTTAGCCTCTTATAATTATACCAAGGTAATTAACTGATTAGACTGGATTAACATTCACTCATTCAATTCTATTCTTTATATCTTAATATGTAGCATAAAAGTATAATTTCTCATCCTCTTCCCATTTTTCCAAAAGAATAAACCTCGCAGGAAGACTTTTAAAGTCAGAAGAGTCTAAGCAGTTTGGTGTTTTAAATGTTAATGTCATCTTCCTCTTACAAGATTTTTTTCAAGATCCTACGTAACCATAAGAGCACAAACACAGCAAACCAAAATAATCCTAGAAAAGTATCTGTTGTTTCATGTTCATATTATTGTAATGTTCACTGAAAAATACATTCTTCTAAGCAGATGGCAAAAATAAAATACATATATTTAAATGTTTGCAGTTTCTTTGAAAAAGTGTCCATTCATCTAAAGCATGAAACAGGGCACTATCTAAACCTTAGGAATAATCTCAGAACCTTAGGACAATGAGCTAAGAATTCTGTAGATATTAGATACACACACACACACATATATATATATACACATATATATATACACACCTCTAAAACCCTTTCTTATGCTCTCAGATCTAATCGAAATTTGCCACAAAATCTACTACTTTCACCTTTGCTGGCACTATTTCTCCCAAGATGGACAATTTTCTACAAAAATCTTTTTATTTATGTATTTATTTATTTAAATTTAAATTCAAATTAGTTAACATACAGGGTAGTACTGGTTTCAGGAGTAGAACCCAGTGATTCATCACTTACACATAACACCCAGTGCTCATTCCCACAAGTGCCCTCCTTCACGCCCTTCACCCATTTAGCCTATCCCGCCACTCATCTCCCTTCCAGCAACTCTCAGTTTGTTCTCTGTATTTAAGAGTCTCTTATGGTAAAATACCACTAAATACTCTACCTCTACCAGTCTATCAAGTTAAAAAAAAATACAGCATTAAATTACCGGAAAGGGTAAAACAGAACCTACCACATTTAGGTACGAGTGGGGATCTTTGACAAGGCCAAACTGTTGAAGCAGAGGTAAAACGGTGGTGGTGAAGATGTCCCACCACAGGTTGAGAAACTCTGGATGAGTCATGGTGGGATCATGGGACTCGCTTTTGACACTTTTTGTTTTAGGATCATAAGTATAATTCCATGGTTTGATTCGCCCCAGGAAATGCACAACTTTGGCATTTGCACCAAATCTGCCAAGGGAACACAAGTTGAAGCCATTAGTGGATTCCGAGCACTGACAAAAAGATAAATAGCCCTCTGTTCTGTAGCCTGAACAGTGCACCTTCCATCTTGCAGTAGTGGTTGGTTGGAAAAGATATGAAGCTCACAGACAAATTTTTAGACATGCTTTTTAAATCATTCAATTGTATGTTAAATATACACAAAAATTCCAAAGTAGTGGTGGATCAGTGCAACAACCAACACACCAATCCACTGCAGGAAAGGTACAGCACGTGGAAAGCCATTTGGTATTACCTCATAACATTGAAAATGCTCGCGCCTCTGGCCTGGAAGCTCAGCTCCTAGGCACACATCCTAAAGACGCTCTTAAACATGTGCAACAGGAGACATACTCAAAATGTTCATGGCAGCAGCACTGTTTGAAGCAGTCATCACTGGATACAACCCAAGTGACCGTATCTTACTGGGCTAAGATTGTTCAGCAAGTGTTCACTCCGTTTCCCAATCTCCGCAGGAGGAATGAGATTCCTGCCTCACTGATAAATTGGGCATGCTCACAGCACTTGCCTTTGGCCATGAAATGTGGGCAGAAGTGACACTGCCTTTTAAAAACAGTCCCTGCTTGTTTCTGTTCCTTCTGAGAAGCTGTGACCTCTTCCAGCAGAAGAGTGGATGAGACCCATGGAGCAGATCTGGATCAAACCTGTGGCCTGGCTCCAAACCCTGCTGAGATGATCAGAGCTGCCTCAGCCTACCCACCAACATATGAGCAAGAAATACATACTTACTGTTGAATGTCACTGAGATTTTATGATTACTTGTCCATTTTATCTTTTATTTTTTTTTAATGTTCATTTATTTTTGAGAGAGACACAGTGTGAGGGGGGAGGGGGAGGGGGAGGGAGAGAGAGGGAGAGAGGGAAGGAGGGAGGGATCTGAAGCAGGCTCTAGGCTCCAAGCGGTCAGCATGCGGTCAGCACAGAGCCCGATGCAGGGCTCGAACCCACGAACTGCAAGATCATGACCTGAGCCAAAGTCAGACGCTTAACCAACTGATCCACCCCATTTAATCTTTTTAAAGGATAATTTATGGTGTATTCAGATCATGGGATGTAATACAGCAGTCAAAATAAACAAATTGTAGCTATACATATCATGTAGCAAATGGATAATTTTTTTATATTACAACAGCACGTTTAATTAACATCCATAACTGCACACAGTTACATTTTTTTCTTGTGATGCGATGTAAGATTTACTCTCAGCAACTTTCAGATATGAAATACAGTACTGTTAACTACAGTCATCATGATGTACATCACATCCCCAGGTCTTTTTATTTGATAACTAGAAATCTGTATCTTTTCACCACTTTCACCCATTTTGCTCCCTCCCTATCCTCTGCTGCTTGCAGCCACCAATTTTTTTCTTTTTATTTATGAGTTTGTCTATTTGTTTTTAGATGTCACATATAAGTGAGATTTTATAGTACTTGTCTTTCTCTGCCTTCACTCAGCATAATGCCCTTACAGTCCATCTGTGTTGCCGCAAATGGCAGGACTTCCTTCTTTTTATAGCTGAATAATATTCCATCTTACATGTACATATACATTTTTTTATACATTCATCCATCAATGAACACTTGTCTTAGCTATTGTCATTAATGCTGCAGTGAACATGGGGTGTGAAAATGGATGAATTTTAAAAATATGCTGAAAAATTCAAATTCAAATAGAAATACATGCACAGGAATCCACTCCCATAGTGCAAAGTACTGCTTAAAGAGTAGAAACCTATCAACATAGAAGTGTCATGATGTTGGTTACCTCTGGGGGAAAGGGGAGCATGATGGGAAACAGACACACACAGGCTTCTGAGGTACTGGTTGTGTTCTATTTTTTAACTTGCATTTAAAAAAAAAAACATTTTTTATATATACCCTTTTGTGTATGCACTGCATCTCACAATAGTATCCTAAAAAGACTAAGAGTTAAGAGTGGTCCTATTCTGGCTGGGAGGAAATCTGTGTATATAAAACCAAATAATAAAGGTAAAGATAACATGTGCCAGAAGAAAAACGGGAACAGTGAGTGCTCTGGGAATGCAGAAGCAGGGAGGTCGTGCAAGGTAGGTTCACTGGGGCAGAGACTTAAAGCTTGTACAGCAGACTGGACCTGGGTAGCTAGCAGTAATACGGAGAATTCTAGGCAGGGGGATAGCAAGTATCAGGTGAGCATATGTGTGTTAGATGGAGGGTCCTCCCAGTGGAGCCAAAGAGGAAATTTTGCTAGGAAAGGAAGAATGGGACAGGTACTTGGGTGTTGGGCTCAAGTGTTGGATTTTAGTGGATTTATCCTATAGGCAACCAAAGTAGCTGAGCATGATGTACAGACTGAAATAATGCAAACTCTATTCATGTAACTTTTCTGATCTTAAAAAAAAATTTTTTTTTTTTTAATGCCAGAGACCTATTACATAGCTATCACTATCAGAGTTTCCTATGTTTGGGGCCCAAATTCTTTTAGGGACAGGATTGGGAATAACAACAGTCTGGCACGGTAGACCTTACTAATGTGTTAACAGAGGCTCTTAGAGGCCAGTGAGTTGCCTGCAGCCCTATAGCTATTAAGTAGCAGAAAAAGGATCTGGCACATTTCTGCTTCTTAAGCCTGTCCTCTTAGCAATCCTACCATGCTGCCACTCCAAAACTGAGAAAAATAGAGCCTATTGGAAACTTCCTCCTAAGACTGCTGGACTATTCCACAGTTCATTCCTTCTGAAAATGCAGTAGATACCTGGTATCCCCGAGTTTACTCTTTATTTTCTATTTTACACACCTACACACATAACCCACAGGTACACAAACACATGCATACAAATACTCTCAACTTTATCCTTAAAAGGATAGAAGTCATAATGCTCAAAATTTGTGCAGATAGGGCTATCAACTAAATAAACACCTGCGACGCATAAGACACTATGCTCAGTGCATGACCCCAAATGATTTTTGTCCCAACAGGGAGAGGGGTCATCTAACGTAAAGGTAAGAAACGAGCACAAACGAGGCAATGAGTCAGGGCTAGCAGTGCAATGCTGACATTAGGGTCTATGAAAATGCCAAAGCAGTTAGTGCAGGTGGGGATTTTCAGAAGAGGCTTTGTGCAGGAAGTGGGGTCCAGAGGAGATCCCGGGCAAGATGGCAGTTAAGATAAAGGCCTTCGACAAACATTCTAATGGTGACGGGGGAGCCCACAGCCCAGAGACCTGACGCTTGTGTTGATGGGGCTGGCGGGCACTGCCTCATCTACAACACAAACACGCCTAAAACCAGAAGAGAGCACATGTGAAAGAACAGGTGTTGCTTCCGCCTTCTCAGACATCCCGTCCTCCCGACTCGTCTTGCCTGGAGCAAGAGCCTTGCGTGCTCCTCCTAGAGTAACTGGCCATTGATTTCAATCCACGATTTTGCCTAGACCTGATATGAATGTCATAAATTACATGAAAGGTAATACTACTTAACATATATTAAAACGTGAATATAGCATAAACTCTATTCCTTTCTAACTTGCTTTTGGGACGGTTTGCAATAGATCAGGCAGGAGAAACAGTAATAGCTAACATACATGGAGTACTCACACATACCACACTGCTTAACATCTGTATGGTTTATCTCATTTAATTTCCAAAACAACTGTGTGAGGAAACCAAGGCATGAAGGTAATACCTTGTCTAGGATCCCATGGCTGGGATCCCACCCAGGCGGTCTGGTTCCAGAGCCAAGGTTCTTAACCACAAGTAGGCTGTTATTGAAAGACACTCCCAGAATTGTAAGGACATCATCTGAGAGTGACATGTTATCTCAGGAATTCCCTGCCTACAGATGGTCAATCTGGAAGGTGGAAAGGATGTGCCTAATGAACCCTAGAAACACTCCAAACATAGTCAAAGACAGATAAAAGTAACTACCAGGAAAGAAAGCTACAGAACAAGCAACTTAGGGCCACCTGAGAAAGACTGTTCTCAGAAGGGTTCGGTTTGCACAAAGGTCAGGGAAGGTGGGCGGGAACAAGAACAAGAAGTGGATGGTGGTGTGCTTAGGACCAGCAGCTGACCCCTAAGTGGACCATGCTAGACCTTGTCTCAGGGCCACCTCAGCTCCTCTCCGGCACCTCGGTCCGTGAACTGGGCCTTTAAAGCTCATGCAGAGGCAGGGCACAGTGACCCAGTGTGGTGCAGAATGCCACTGGGGTCTGCAAACACCTCACAGTGAGACCGTCCCATCTCTTCTGGAGGCAGGAGTCTACACTTCTGCCTCTGGCTCTGTCTGTGCCCCCAAGGTGGTTCGGGGGCCTCTGCAAACTGCCTGGAGACTGGGCTTCATGCTGCTTAGATCCCACCCCATGTGGCTCAGGGCCTTCCCCTTGCAGGTCAACAGAAACACCATTTGGGGGCAGTCCACATCCTGCATTTCACTGTGGCTCAGACCTGGGATCTACCTTCCTGAAGCTGTGATCCATAGTGTCTCTTTAATGTGAAATCATGGATACCCTCTGTGGCTAGAGGAAGCATCATCCTTCCTCAAAATTACCTTCTTTACCTAGTCTATCCTAACACTGTGAAAAATTGTATCCACTGGACAGTCTTTTCATAGACAGGGCAGTCTTAGTTTGAAGAAAGGCCTTGATGAGCCTGTCTGAGGTAGAAACAGAGATCATAAGGGGTCCTAAATGTGGACGGAACTGCCCTTTGTGCCCAAAGGCAAGGGATTCTTTGGTGCCGGTAAGATGGGGGGAGGGACAAGAGGTGAGCAGGGTTGTGGAGATGTGATGTAACCACCCAAGAGATACCCAAATTTCAGCAAAACCAAAACGAATCATGAAATGCATGATATGAATAGGTTTTTATTGCAGCCCAGGGGTACCAAGGGACAGACCAAAAAGAGCTCATGAGGATTCAGGAGTGTTAAGGCCAAAGCTGCAGGTGAGAAGAAGTAAGAAAGATGCTGGGGCACACAGGAGTCATGCACAGGCTCCAGAGGCCATGAGTTCAAGCCACGATTAGCCCTACTTCTGTATGGTGAAGAACGAGAACTCTTTTTTTCAGGTATCTGAGGTATTCCTTTAACCTAGGGGCCACACACCAAACAGATCTATGGAAATGAGTAGGGGCAGGAGAAAAACAAGTTTTAGAGCAAGGATTCTTTATGAGAAGTGCAGGCCTGGACAAGTCACTGAATGTGGAAGGTTCTGGCCAGCCCACAGGCCCTTTGAGGGTGGGAGGATGGGGGCAGGGCGCAAAGTAAGGCAGCTGCTGAGTGGGAAACATGGGGCTCTGATAGGAGGGTGGGAGGAAAGTGAAGACAGTCCTGCAGTTTTGCGTAAGGTGGTCATACACAGCCGTGTTCTGGGAAATCACCTGGGGCAGCCCTTGGCTTGATAGAAGGGGGACTGTTAGGCCTAACACTGGCCACTTTATAGGATGATGCGTGCGTTATATCGGTAAAACCATGTAACTGTGCTCTAGCTGTAAAAACAGAACAGTATTTATTTACACAGCAGAGCAGCCTCAACGGCTTGCTCTATTAACTTTCATAATAAAACACTTTGTTTGCAAAACAGATGAGCAAAAGGTCTCAAACGCTGTTTTTGTATCCAGAGTTTCAATTAATCTAGATATGAATTTCATGTAATTATGTTTAGGTCTTAATCCTGCTCCCCAAGGAATGTTTCTAAAGATTATTTCCTATCATTTTTTTTTATTTTATTAAAAAAAATTTTTTTTCAATGTTTATTTATTTTTTTGGGGACAGAGAGAGACAGAGCATGAACAGGGGAGGGGCAGAGAGAGAGGGAGACACAGAATCGGAAACAGGCTCCAGGCTCTGAGCCATCCGCCCAGAGCCCGACGCGGGGCTCGAACTCACGGACCGCGAGATCGTGACCTGGCTGAAGTCGGACGCTTAACCGACTCCGCCACCCAGGCGCCCCTCCTATCATTTTAATCAATTCTACTTTTCAGTTATTTATGAAAATCCAAAACATCGATATCAAAATGAAATAAGTAAAAGCACAGGTCATAACTGAAAGGGGAAATTACTTGTTGCTTAAAAGAATATTTTAGCCTGGCACCCCTGGGTGGCTCAGTTGGTTGAGAGTCTCTTGATTCCAGCTCAGGGCATGATCTCACGATCGATCGTGGGATTGAGCCCTGAGTCAGGCTGGGTGTGGAGCCTGCTTTGGATTCTCTCTCTGCACCAACCCCCCCCCCCCCCCCCCCAGCTCTCACGTGTGCTCTCTCTCTAAAAAAAAAAAAAATCAGCCTAAATCCAAAATTTGGGTATATTCTTACAGGAGGGTAAACTCAGGGTATTTTTCTAATTCTCTCCCTCTCTCTCACCAAAAGCAGCAATCAGGTACCAGTCAGAATTTATATCACCTGGCTAAAGCAAAATAGTTAGCTAGTGAATAAGGGGACATACTGATGTCAAAAGATAAAGTTTAACTGACCTCGACCCAGAACAAGGATAACTAGAAGATTCACTGACTCACTGTTTGATTTACCCACTAATTTTATCAGCCAGGAATAAAAACAAACAAACAAACAAAAAAAACATTGGGTACATATTACAATTGTCTCTAAATTACTGAGAGCCATTCATTCTGACCCAGTAATGGGGATTTGTCTCAGCTTGCATACATCTCTTAAAATAAGTGTTCTAATTTTAACTTGATAGAATCTCAAAAGAGACTTCCAGATCACAAGACATAGTTTGAACCTGAGCCAGCAATAATACTGCTTATGTTAGCCGTTAAAATAATCCCTGTGACCTGATGTTACCAAAAGATCAGATAGAATTTTCATGACTAGTTTAGCAGCTGGTAACGTGTGGATAAGACTACAGAAGTGTTTAGCATGGAAAAGGAACTACCTCCGTGACAGTGCACACGGGAGCCATTTTACTTCTCGTGAAGCGTTTTTACGTGTGATGTTCAATTAGGCGCCAAGAACAAGAAACACGGTACTGCTTGTGAGAACTTTCTCTGCGAAATGGGGCAGCACTCCCAGTCACCCACTGCCCACCTCAATGACTCCTGTTCTCTGACACATGGCCACTCACGCCTGTACCTCCTTAACGCACAATCCCTTCTCCCACTACCAGTCAGCCACCCTTCCTCTCTCACCCTCTCACAGTCTAAATCAAGGGTCATGAGCCCAGTGCCCAAGGGGTGTGCTGGTCATGCAGAGTAGGAATCAGTTTGGTGAAGGGGACCACAGCGCACAAGTGAATACATGTTCCATCACCAGAAGACAGTAGATACTCAGAGGAAAACATCTGTGGCCACCAGGGACCCACCTGATTGCCTCTCAAGCTAAATAACTTTTCTCAATCATGCCCTGGAAATCAGAACAACATCAGTACTCAAATGTGGACTTTAATAACCTACACTAGGACCTCGTCAACTACTTCACCTACCAAGGTGGCCTGTCCTCAGAGTAGGCCTGGCCACTATGGAGGCTTTCCTGGTAGTATGTCAATCTCAGTCCCTCCTGGCTGCTTGCTCATTCATTCATTCAACCAAAAAATATACCCACCTACCTTCATCTGTATCCATACCCTCTGCCTTCCTTTGTGCTACAAGAACTGAACCATCCTGGCTCATAACTGACACCAGCTTCCCCACTTGTGCACCAGGACACATCCTCTTTCAGCTTCTCAAAGACATGACTTCAGTAAGTCTCCCTTCAGTTCCCTGCATTATTAGCGCACTCACTCTTTCTCTTCTTGATCATGCCCATCAAGATACCAATATGCTTGAACTTCTCCCATCTTCAAAAAAACAACCCCTACCACCCTCTCCGGATCCTGTATCCCTCCCTAGCTCCCAGCCCATTTCTCTGCTCTCTCTTAAAGATGATGCTTCAGAAGAGTGGTCTACATTCAGGATCTCTAATTCTCCCCTCTCTTGGATCCACTTCAAACTGGCTTCCTCCCACCACTCTACCAGACGTGCTCTTGTCAAAGTCACTAGTGACCTCCACATTCTAGGTCAGTACTCATTCTCAACTGTCCTCTTATATGAGTTATCACAGCATCTGAGACAGATGAATCCCTACTTCCCCCTTGGAACATTTTCGTTGGCTGGCATGTGCAGCACCTCACTTTCCGGGGTCTCCTCTTGCCTTACCGTTCTTAGTCTCAAGTCCCTGCTCCTCCACATTTTCCTATTTCAGGACCTTCAGGACTCTTCCATCATAATCACTCTCTTGGTTATCGGTCTCATGGCTATAAATATCACTTATATGTTGACACTCCCATACTTAGGTCTTACCCGGACCTCTCTCCTCAACTCCCCACTCTTACATCTACTTACTATTCCACCCTTTCACTAGGATGTTAAAATTTTTTTTTAATTTTTTTAATGTTTATTTACTTTTGACAGAGAGAGAGAGAGAGAGACAGAGCATGAGCAGGGGAGAGGCAGAGAGGGAGGGAGACACAGAATACAAAGCAGGCTCCAGGCTCTGAGCTGTCAGCACAGAGGCCGAGGTGGGGCTTGAACTCACAGACTGCAAGATCATGACCTGAGCCCAAGTTGGACACTCAACCAACTGAGCCACTCAGGCACCCCTCACTAGGATGTTTAATAGGCACCTCAAACTTAATATAAACCAAACTTGATACACTCAGTACATCTCTGGTCAAGCCCTGCTCCCACAAACCTGATTCCCCCATAGTCTTCTCCATCTCAGGGAATAGCAACTCCTTTACTCCAATTGCTTAAGGCCCCAAACCAGTAACAGTCATTAAACAGCTTTCTCCCACATCCCACCAAATATCTGATTTTTTTTTTCAAAAGAAATTGAAAATCTAGGTTTCATGTGAAATTTCCTGATTTCTAAGCACTGGCCACGGAGTACAAAAAGAAGAAAACTATGTAAGGAAAACAAAAACACACTGCTCAGACAAATACAGTTTGCAGCCCACCAGTCTGAGACCTCAGAGGAAGGTATGTCTTCTGCTCAATCCACACACTTTTCCCCTCCCAGCTCCTACTGAAGGCATTTCTCACTTAGACTTCTGTCCACGAGATATCACTCTTTGTGCCTTTTTTGCCCAATGTCAGAGCTGCTTCTAAAGGCTGGGCTGGGACTGATGGGGAAGCTTCTCCCTTGGTGATAAGGGCTGAGATAGGGGAATGCAACTGATGACAGTAAGATCTGAGGACAGATCATCTGATGAAAAGAGATGAGGTCAGAAGGAGCAGAGGGCCATGCTGGAAACTGGGGTACCTGGGGCCCAACAGGCATCACTGACACCCATAAAGGAGGAACAGGACAGTCATGCAACCACTGCTTGATTCTTCTCCAATGCTCAAATCATGGACTGTGCCACGTGACATACAGAAAACCCTCCACATGTAAGCAGATGCAAGGCCGATTAGACTCTAGCTCCCTCATTCATCTTTGCGGCCCTCAGTGAGCAGATTGTGTGGTACCAGCTCTGTGCCGCAGGCCTACCGACTGAACGAACGGGTGAGTGAACAAACAGAAGGCAGAAAAAATAAGACGGATCCAAACTATAGGGCCTCAGGGTTTTAGGTGAAGATGTAAGAGTGTGAAAGTAATGAGCACAGAAAGGCTAGGTCTTCAAGGACAATAGTCACAGTGGGGAGCTGGACCCAAGGGTGTCTCAGGGGCCAAGGAAAAATCAATCGAATCAGAAATACACAAGAACGACAGAATTCAGGACACCAAAGGTTCAATTTCATTTTTGGAAAACACTGATTTTAAAGAGGTCTGATAAGGTCTTAGTGAATAAGCCACATTCCTGAAAAAGAAATAATGGACACGAACATCCTCAGAAGAATTTAAAGCAGTAAACAAGTGGAGAGAAAGAAATCTTTTAGGTTTCTACACTTATTTTCTGAGACTAGACCAGGCCAGGTCTCAGATCATATCTAAACTCAAGTAAAAATATAAAGTTAAAATATTTGGAAATTATTTGGTAAAACAAGCTCTGTAGTCAATCAGTATGACTAACTAATTTGCATGGCAATTTGAAGCAAAACCAGTGAATTCATTCCCTTTGCTTTAGGCCCATTTTATATGGCATGAAATACCATGAACAGCTTTCAGTCAGCAGACAGAATAGAAAGTGAAAATGGAAGTAAATGACTGATTTTTAAAAAGGCTAATGAGATTTTGCCTAGCACTATGCACCAGCCAAATTCTAAGTGACATCAATAAAACAGACCCTCTAGATGGAGAAAACTTCAAAGAAACTAATGTTGACTAAAACCCTGTCATTTCCTAAACACCATGCTAGGCACTTTCAGAAATATCATTTCATTAAGAAATGCGTATATGAACTTGTTTCTCAATATGTATATTGCAAATTACCTTAAAAATTACTAAGCCAAGTATTTTAGCTCTCAAATTATGTTGTGTTAAAGAGGCTCTTCTATTACGGAAAACAGTACTCATTTGTTTTTCAGAAGCTAGATTTGAGCATTCATCCAAAGTGGTAGAACCATTAAGTGTTTCCTTTATATTTTGTTCTATCTAAATGGTATGTAGAGGAATGCATTAGAAATGCTACCTTTGGGTGCCTGGGTGGCTCAGTTGATTAAGTGTCCAACTTCAGCTCAGGTTATGATCTTGTGGTTTGTGGGTTCAAGCCCCACACTGGGCTCTGTACTAACAGCTCAGAGCCTGGAGCCTGCTTCAGATTGTGTCTCCCTCTCTCTCTGCCCTTCCCCCGCTTGTGCGTGCTCACTCGCGCAAGCGCTCTCTCTCCACCTAAAATAAACACTAAAAAAAAAGAAATGCTACCTTCATGGCTCAAATTCATGTCAAATATGATTCATATTAGGCCATCTTTAGCAGAAACTTCACATAATAACAAGGCTTCACTGTTACAAGTGTAGCATGTGTTCTAAGATCTCCAAGGCTCTAAGATTCTGGGGCATCTAAATACTGCCTTGGTGACCTCATGGCACATTGTCGCTTGGAGCTGGTAAGACAAATTCTCACTTCTTCTGCAAAGCCCAACTTGCTCTCAACCACTCCATGGTTTCTCACTCCGCCTGCCACCACCCATATGCTGTCCTAGTGACAGCACACCACAGGAAGGCTCTGTCCCAGAGACCCCCAACACTATTCTGAGCCCAGCAATGGAGCTTCACATTCATGCTGAGGTCCACAGGGCAATCTGTGGAGTATCCCTGGCAGCCCAAATGTTCATCATCATCTACTTCAGTTTAAAAGATCTGGGTCGGGGCGCCTGGGTGGCTCAGTCGGTTAGGTGGCTGACTTCGGCCCAGGTCATGATCTCGCGGTCCGTGAGTTTGAGCCCCGCGTCGGGCCCTGTGCTGACAGCTCAGAGCCTGGAGCCTGTTTCAGATTCTGTGTCTCCCTCTCTCTGACCCTCCCCCGTTCATGCTTTGTCTCTCTCTGTCTCAAAAATAAATAAACGCTAAAAAAAAAAAAAAAAAAAAAAAAAAAAAAAAAAAAATTAAAAAAAAAGATCTGGGTCACAAATTTTGCATTAACATGAAACATATATACATACATTTATACATACAAATATATATGTGTGTATATATGCATATATACACACTACACACACACACATATATATACACACATATGCATATTTATATATAAACTGTCTTTTTTAGCTCTTCCCAACTGAATGAAAAATCTTTGGAGATGGATCCATCTTTGGAGATGGATCTCTGTAAGAAAAACAAAAGCATTTTTTGGCAGAGGGAAGGGAAAAATGAGTTCTTTGATCTGGTTTCAACATTCCTACATAGGCAGCAATGGGGTGAGACAAAGCATCGCCCCGGAAGGTCTTATCACAGAAATGTGGAGCTGACACCCCCCCAGGGCGGACTGTACAGAAGCAGCAGTGGCTCCTATCAGGCCACAGGCCAGCTGATGCGCAATGGACAGAGTTGCTCCCAACTTCCCCAGTGGTTCATATACTCTACGGTTATGGAAACAAACCAGGGAGATTTCCAAAATTAGCATTGATTTGTTGAGCCAGGAAGAAGAAACCATCCTAACCATTTTGGTCATTTAGATCTCAAACCGTTTTTCTGGGAAATTCATTCAGAGGATACAAAAACAACTGGGTTTCTGAGAGAGGGGCCATGGTTCTAGCAAGTGAGTCCCTCTTCCCACAAAAAACTTAAGTCCACTCTACCTGCTTCTTTTTCTTCTTTGTCAAAACAAAACAAACGCAAGCAGCATCTGTGCAAACAAGGCTATCACTGAAAGGTACAGTGTGTTCAATTTTGGTAATGAGAAAATCAAATGGAGTCCAAATGAACCATAGGGGAGACAGTTGCTAGGCATCAGGGGCCACATTACACGAGAAACACGAACCTTTAAACATTAGGTTGACTATTTGGGAACTGAGACCAACTGGAAGGAATTTCAGATTCATGCCTCCCCAACATATTCATCGCAAGACACATGCTCACTGTGCAGAATTAAGTGGGATGGTGGGTGGAATCGCTCACACTACTAATTATTCTTGCTCCTTCACCCTCTCATTTTTTTTGCTTGCTCAGCTGAATCTAGTCAATTACATTAAGCGACTGCCCTATTATAACAAATTCAGTTTTAGGGGTCAAGCTATCATGGTATGCAGGAGCACGGGTGAAAGTAGCAGGGCGAGTTATGAGGCAATACGAATTAAAAGAAGCAGGCCCACATTTCCAAGCAAGACAGGTTGGTACTTGACAAGGCCAAGGACTGAGAGACAAAATAAGAAGAAGAAGAAGAGGAATTAAAAAATGCTTCTCTGAATCCACCCCTTGGTAATGAATCCTGTTCTACTTGCTTTACTCAGACTACAGTTGGTATGTTTCAGAGTTTGCCTGTTTCATTCTAGACAGGGAAGACAATCAAGAACCTATAATATGTCGGAGACATATACCGAGAGAACAGTTAGGGAGGAAAGAACACAAGATACTCGAGACCCTTATCTGGGGGAATGTTGACAGAGTTTTCCCAGAAAAGAACAGAAAAGGAAACACTTCTGCCACAAAAAGCCAGACATGCTCATTACTGTGGTGGGAGACTTAAAGAGAGGACTTTGGATAATGAAACATGAGGAGTGAAATAAAGCCCTTTGTTTTCTGCTCACTCAGGAATGCCCATGTGGGACAGAGAGTGGAGAGCTGAGCCCAACTCAATGAAGAGCTTTGCTGCTCACGGCTGTGTCTCAGATCAACCTGACAGGTTGGCCTCCTTTCAAGAAGCCTGAATCATCTTCTTCGTTCAACACAAATGAGTCAGAGGCTAAAGAACAGGGCTCAGGCCCTCACTGAGACAAGCACTGCAACTAGGTTGTATTAATTGCTAAATCAGAACCACACCAGGGGGAGTGCCAAATAAGTAATGCTGCCAAAAACAAGATGTTCACTGAGCGCTTTGTGTATGTATGAACTCACTTCATCCTCATGATAAGTCCAGAAGGTAGGTATTCTTTTCCTTCTCATTTTGCATATGGGTAAATGGAGGCACAGAGCCTAAGCCATATAGTAGGTAAACAGCAGAGTGACAACACACACCCTGCTTTTCTGGCCTCAGAAATTACTCTGCTAGACCACCTCTAAACAAAAAGGACTACTAACCTGACGTTTACTGAGTGCTAAAGGTAGGTCAGGTCCTCTTCTAACCACTTCATAAAATTACCTCCCTTAGTGATCACAATTAGCTTTGGAGGACCCACAGGCAGACAAGTTCAGTAACTAGTCTAACTTCCAGTGAACTACAAGTTCAGTAATTTTTAATTTTTTTAATGTTTATTTATTTTTGAGAGAGAGAGAGAGAGAGAGAGAGACAGAGTGTGAGCAAGGGATGGGCAGGGAGAGGGAGACACAGAATCCGAAGCAGGCTCCAGGCTCTGAGCTGTCAGCACAGAGTCCGACACAGGGCTCAAACTCACAAACCATGAGATCATGACCTGACCCAAAGCTGGACGCTTAACCAACTGAGCCACCCAGGCTCCCCCAATTAACCAATCAGGAAGAAGCTACTCCAGAATGTGAACTGAGGTGGTTTGACTCCACAGTCCCTGCTCTTGACCATGACACCACACTGTTGCCAGCACTTGCTTGGTCTCCATAATAACCATGGAGAAAGCTATTAACACCCTCATTTTAGAGGTGAGGGAGCTGAAGCTCAGCAGCCAATATGAAGCAGAAGTTGGGTTTGTGCCCAAAGTACGTATTTTTTTTGTGCCCAAAGTACATTTTTTTAATGTTTATTTTTGAGAGAGAGAGAGACAGACAGAGAGAGTGTGGGAGGGCAGAGAGAAGGGCAGATACAGAATCCAAAGCAGCCTCCAGGCTCTGAGCTGTGAGCACAGAGCCTGACACAGGGCTTGAACTCATGAGCTGTGAGATTATGACCTGAGCTGAAGTCAGACGCTCAACCAACTGAGCCACCTAGGGGCCCCTTAATTTTTATTTATTTTTTTAATGTTTATTTAATGGGAAACTTTTCCCATAAGGCAGTTAAGTGTTCTCTGGGTCACCGCAAACATAAAGTAATTGATAACATCAAGGCCTTTCCAGATACAGCCATGTTTCTCATAAGAGAAAGACTTCCCCCAAAGTCCCCACTGGTTATTGCCCTCAGAATGATCATGAGGAACCCCCAAAATCTTAAATCCCACTCCCCTGCCCTGACCATCTCCAGTAACAGTTAAACCATTTGCACTTACGCTTTAAATGCTGGGAGGTAGGAGTATATAGAAATGCTGCTTAGATTATAAATAAATGGCAGATGTTTTCTGATATCTGTTGTTGCCCAGCCACTAAAAAATGTGTTCAGTAAACCCTGGTCCCCACCTGAAAGAAAAAAAAAAAGAATTAGTTATATACTTCAAAGAGGGGTCAATTTTATATAAATGTATAACTGGATCTTTAAGAACAGGTACGAATTCCTCTGTTAAAATAAGAAACTCCATGTTAAACCTACCAAGGTCACCAGTTTTTTTTAGTTAATTCACTAATTCAACATTTGCTGAGGAGCTGCTATGTGCCAGTCACTGTACCAGGTACTGAAGACTCAACAGTGAACAAAGAAACGGTCATGATCTTCATGATGGGCAGGGCAGGAGGAGGAAATATACACTAGTACCAGCATATTAAGAGTCCATAAACAGTATCACAAATGGGGAGAAGGGCAGCAAAACCAAGTACTGGGTGCTGAGGCATGTGTGAGTGGCTCAAGACCATATACGGGGTCAGGGAAGGCTTCCATGAGGAAGTTGTATTGAAGCCAAGATCTAAGGGGTGTACAGGAGTACTTGACTAATACAGGAGGAGAAGGGGAGGGCAGATGGTGTTTTAGGCCGAACAAACAGATGTACCAAAGATCCAAGGTGGACAGGAACACAAAGCTGTGGTAAGAAGACCATGAAGGTGGCCTGTGTCAGTGGACTGCAGAATGTGGGAAGGGGTTACAGAGCACTGGGGGAGTCTCAGAGAGGCAGGCACGGACTAGACCACACAGGGCTCACACTATAGACCTTATCCTCAGTTACAGATTTTGGACTTTATGTTAAGAACAATGGGGGAAGGGGAGGGTAGTAAAAAGCAAAGAGAGCAAACTGGGATAATGGAATTGTTTTCCAGAGCCCCCAACCACTGGCTCATCAACAGAGACCCAGAAGGACACATCACCCTAGTGTACTTTCCTACCACCGCCCAAGCCTCTGGACAGGTCCAGGCCAGTCATTTCTGGGACCATAAACACACAGCATAGTACATGATCAGCCACTGGGGGTTCCTGATCTTCAGGTTTTCCTTGGAAAGTGCCAACCATGGCCATTCATTCAAAACAAGAACAATAAAAATCTAAACAGCTAAGCACCTGACCTAAATCATAAACATATAAATAACCAAACAGGTCACTAAGCCACCTCAAAACATATTCTGTCACATAGCCCATGTCCTTTCAGTTTCAGGCTCATGAGAGTTCAGAAAACATGCACAGAGCCAGAGTCTTCCTATATAGCAAAACAGTAGTTTGGGTATATGTGTGCGCGCGCGTGTGTGTATGTGTGTACACACGTGCACGGGGGATGGCAGGCAGGGAGAATCCTGCTCTTTTGAAGTATGAGGCTAGTAACCTGAGCAGTTACTTTCCTCCTTAGTCTGCTTTGCCCCAAGACCCAGTTTCCTTCCTAAATATACAGCAGGCTCAACTGGCTGTCATTATTTGGTTTTCACTGGTTTTGAAAGACTAAAACAATCTGGATATTTAATATTTGGAACGAAGTAAGAAGACCAAGCATTAGGTTTGAAGTCCAACTGTACCTTATCCATCTTCTGTATATCTCATCCTTTCTAAATACCCTCAGTCAACTCTATGGACCAAAGGTATTTGTAGTACAAATGTCTATGGAATAACTTCTTTGTATTAGGAGGCTCTGATAGCTCCCCATTCCTCAAGGGACAAACAGCTCAACAGAAAATCAAGATTTTACCCTCATAAGTTCTAAAGGACAACAAAGATGGCATCAGGATGTGCTTCCTTGGTTACGTGAACAAGAGCAGAGTTTAGCTGCATTGACATATCAAAATTTAACATATTGAGACACAAAATATTAAACCCATTCATCAGAGGCTTACTTGGGATTCTACAAAGAGACACCCCAACTGTGGGCATAGACAGTGGTGGTTGAGGTACAGAGACCTAAAGGTTTACTAATTTACTTTTACATATAATAATCAAAAATAAAGGTTGAGGAAATGTTTACAGCAGTTTTATTCATAACAGCACAAAAGTGGAAACAGTCCAAATGTCCTTCGACAGGTGTATGAATGTGATACCTCCATACAATGGAACATTACTCAACAATATAAAGGAAAAAAGTACGGAAACCCACAGCAACTTGGATGGATCTCAAGAGAATTATGTTGTATGAAAAAAATCCAGTCCTGCAAAGTTACATACTACATTGTGCCATTTATAGAACATTCTTTACATTACAAAATTATAAAGACAGAACTTGTGGGTACCAGCAGTTAAGGAGCAGGGAGATGAAGAGAAATGGCCATGACCATAAAGGGGGAGAATAAAGGATCCCTGTGAAGGAACTGCTCTACTTCAACTGTGTTAGTGGTCACACCAAACTACACACATAACATTGCATAGAAAACACACACACAAACATGTAAAACTGGCGAAATCTGAAAGGTGATGGATCCTATCAATGTCAGTGGAATTACGTAAGATGTTACCATTGGGGAAACTGGGTGAAGGGTACATGGGGCCCTTCTGTATTGTTCTTACAACTGCATGTGTATCTACAATTCTCTCAAAATAAGCTTTTTTGAAAGTCTAAGGATTAATGTGCTTAAAATGCAAAATACAATCAAGAACTGTTAGTCATCAGACTCTAAATCCACAAAGACTATGGCTCCTTTTGCTTAGTACTATAATTCTAGCACTTAGCAGAATGCCTTACACACATGTAAGTTACTTAATGTAATGAATATACTTGATGTTCTTTAATAGCAGAAGTTAAAAGAACCTGAATATCCCACTATAGTAGAATGGTTAGTACATTAGGATATTAACCACTCATGGGAATATTATTCAGCCATTAAAACTAACGGCTATAAAGATGATCAGTCCACCATGCAATATGATTTACAGTGACACACATCATTATAACTAAGACTATAAACACTCGTATTGGAAAAAATAAACAGTAATAGTATATAAGGTGATTGGTATTACACATATGCTCTCCCCATGACTTTTACTTAGTATAGTTTTATTACTTTTGTAATTTTATAACTTTAAAATAGTATAATGAAGGGCAAGAATGTGAATTGTGCTAAACCTTTTTTTTTCTAAATATTCTTTACGTGTTCACTTATTTTCATTATGAAGTATGAAGCTATCAAGAGAAAATTATATGTATAGTTTATAAAGAACAAAATTGTATGCTCAATTTAAAAACTTGTACATTACCAATGCTGTTTAAATTCTGTGTGTGCTCCCTAATCCAATCCCACTACCCCTCCCCCAGAAGTAACTATTAATCATGAGTTTTTTTTTTCAGATTTTTTAAATGTTTATTTTATTACTTATTTTTGACAGAGAGACAGTGTGAGTGGGGGAGGAGCAGAGAGAGGAAGACAACAGAATCTGAAGCAGGCTCCAGGCTCTGAGCTGTCAGCACAGAGCCCAATGCAGGACTTGAACTCATGAACTGGGAGATCATGACCTGAGCCGAAGTTGGACACTCAACTGACTAAGCCACCCAGGTGCCCCTGAGTTTTGTTTCTAATTATCTTGATATCCTTGGTTTTACCACATATGTATGCCCACACAACATATGTAGTTTCACTTGTTTCTGAAGTTTGTAAAATTGGGGATGCTATATATTTTCTACTAGTTTTTCTTAGTGCCACATTATAAGACCTTTTTGAAATTAAGCAATTCTACTGAAAAGGACTACTGAGTACACGCAGCACAATGAAGAAATCTAATTCCATGAAGGTCAAAATAGTAGTTGTAAAGCAGAACTTCCCAATCGGACAGGATGATCCTGGTAAAGAGGAATCAGGGCTGTTGATCCCTCAGAGCCCCTGGCCGGCTGCCTCTGGCTACAAAAGGCTGTTTCTGTTTACCCTCAGGTACCCTACAAACATCATCAGTCCCTCAACCATGTGCCACAGCAGGGCAGAGATGCCCTGTGGGGGACAGGCAACGAGAGAGATGAAACAGGCAGAGACAACTTGTGAGTCAGTGGAACCCATTCCAACCATCAAATCTTTAAACATGCAGCAAGGACCTTCAAACTTCCACGGCCACCAACTTCATTCTGTGACTACACAGGGTCAACTTTTAGCCAAAAATTGTGGATTAAAAACAGAATTGAACTCTGCCTGGAAGGCTGTACCTTCTCATATGATTTTTAAGTTTAGCATTCCAAACCTCTTTTTCCAAATGCCCAATTCCTATTTCAAGGTCAGGCAAATAGATGTTTTAACTTCATCAGAAAAATCTGTTTAATGTTATCAATAGCTTCTTTTTAGAAGTCCCTAAGAGCATAACTCAAAGCAGAATGCAAATCTAAGCACATCTGTGCTACAAAACATACAAGAGATGCGAGAAAGATGGCTAAATTTTCACTACAAAACCCCCAGGAATTTTTAGTCCAGTACATTTTAGTCAGACTTCCCGAGGCAACATTATTTATTCTGACAGGTTAAGATACTTTTAACCTCAATCATCTATGAACCGACAAACATGATTAACAGCTGTGATCCACCAGGCCAGGGCATGGCAACACAGGTGAGAGCTAGAAAGGAAAAGGAACAAGGGACACATGGCACCTGTTTTGCAAACAAAAGCAAAGATCAGATTCTACATCATCCTTCCACCTGGCTACCCAAGTATAGTAATAACCTTATAACCACTTGGTATTTTCCAGGTCTTCTGACCAGGGTCATGAACCTGGTAACCATAGACACATCACAGCATTTATCAGTAACTCAGTCTAGTATTTTATAAGACAGAAATAGAGTGGAGTGCTGTCTTTCAAATTTGTGCATTTGTTTTTGTGCTCTTCCATAGTTTGTTGGCAGTTGTCTTGCCTACTGTGGGTAATAGGGAGGGTGGGTCAATTCTGGTTTAAACGTGAAGGCTAGTAGCTCAGCCACAGGAATGTTCCCCCTAGAATCATCCTCCTCAAAGTGGTCCAGGTCTCTGCACCAGGAGCATCATCTGAGAGCTTGATAAATGCAGAATGTTAAGCCCCAACCCAGACCTACAGAATCAGAATCCACATTTCAGTTCCCAGGTGACTTCTTTGCATATTAGAATACATGAAGCACTGGTTTAGAATCTTTCAGAGAATGACTCTTTAAAAAAAAAATTAACATTTTTAATTTAAAAATTTTAACGTTTATTTTTACAGAGAGAGAGAGAGAGCATGAGTGGGGGAGAGGCAGAGAGAGGGGGAGACACAGAATCTGAAACAGGCTCCAGGCTCCGAGCTGTCAACACAGAGCCTGATGCGGGGCTCAAACCCATGAACCATGAGATCATGACCTGAGCTGAAGTCGGGCACTCAACTGACTGAGCCACCCAGGCGCCCCTCATTTATCTTTGAGAGGGACAGAGTGAGCACGAGTGGGGTAGGTACAGAAAGGGGGAAAGAGGATCCCAAGTTGGCTCCACGCTGACAGCAGAGAGCCAGATGTGGGGCTCAAACTCATGAACCTTGAGATCATGACTTGAGCCAAAGTTGGATGCTCAACCGACTGAGCCACCCAGGTACCCCAGGGAATGACTTCCCCCTTTTTTTTAAAACTCTTACCAGAGAATGCAATGCTCAGTGTCGTTTCTATAGAAAATGTCTGAAGTTATATAAATTAGGTATAGGCATTATGGATAGGATGCTTAGTAAGAGAAGTTTCAGCTCTCAAATGGTTCTCAATCTAATAAAGGAGCACAGGAGCAGATACTAAGCAAATAAAGTAAAATATACTTAATATTATAAGAAATATAGGCAAGTGCTGAAATGAAAATGTGACTCACTTGTTAATACTGACTTCTACAATATACTAATATCATTTCTGCCTACCACAAACATGCCAAGGATTATAGCTTATGAATGGCCCAGATCTTGGGCATATTTCCATGAGGTTTACCCAAGATGAGAGGATTAACCCCAGGTAGTTCATGGAAATCCAGGCACTTGAAATTTGGGTTTACCACTGCATCTCACTGGCCTCAACCCATTTAAGTCAAGAAAAATTGATTTTTACCACTTCATTATAGCTTTTTTTTTTTTTACTTCTTTTAAAGAAAGATTCTTAATCAAGATGTTAAAAAATATAAAAATGCAAGGAAGCGTTTATTCTTAGCTTAAATTTTACTTTCTCAATTTAAGGCAGGTCCTCCTAGTGTAGATTTGCTTAGCATTCTGAATTTATCAGAATCACAATTACATGATTATGTGAGTTATGTAATTAGTTATTAAATTCCTGTAAGGTCTCCTATAAGCTTTATAGAGGCAAGGATAAAAGTCAATTATTTACCAGTCTACTGCTGTCCATTAAATTCAGCATCTTGCCCAGATTAGTAAATTATGTAAATGCTGAATGGACTACCGACATGTAGCAAGTAACACTTCCAAGAATTCTTCCAGACTCACAAACCAATGCAAGACCATCAACTGTGCAGCTGATTTAAAAAGACAAAGTACTTCTAGATACTGTGGTTCACTAGAGAAGAGCAGTAAGCTGTAGACTACAGACTAGTAAGCAGTAACTGTAGTCTACTTGTGGTAGGCTTGAGCTTCCATTTCTTTATCTGTACAATGCAGAATGTATCAGCTGTGCACCACTCAGAGGAAGGAATTTTAAGTAATTAATCTGTAATAAGGGCTGTGTAATAGACATTCTCCTCCATCCTGTATCATTACCAGGGTACATTTTTGTGAATGCTGCAGTATGGACTAGTGGGGAGAGAAGGAAGCACACGTACACACACACCCCAGCTACAGAGTCAAGGAACACTGTCTGGTTCAGACCTGGCTCTGCCAGCAGTTAAGGAACACTGGGCAAGCTGCTGTCCTGAATCATTATAGGAAGTTCCTAGTACTAGTCATACAGCAGGCCCTCAATAATTACCTGTTAAATGAATACATTAATGAGTGAGTGGGTGAATGAGTACCCTCACAGGACTGTTGAGAAATAAATAAAAAAAAGGAGTACGACCAGAAGAGCCTATACATACTAATATGGACCATTAGTCCTTTCCTCCTCCTCAGTTTCTCACGGGGTTTATGATCTCTGCTGGTTACAAGGCTAGAGACAAACAGATGGCTAACTTAAAAGAAATACTCAAGGGTACAATGAGATAAAAATAGCTCTTGAGAAAAAAACATGGGTGCTCATTTGTCTTGATATTACATGTCATGACTTTTGCTTTTTCACTTGAATTCAAGACACTTATTACTTGATCAATTAAATGATATAAATGCAAGAGAACGGAGTAATTTTCAAAGCAATTGATGAAATACCCTAAGGGCCACAAGCAGCCTAGTGTTTGGGCAGCTGGTGCAAGCCTCCAGGCAGCTGTCAAGGTAGAACCCATCAAGTCAGCAAACCAAGTGAGGCACACTTGAATTTCTGAGCTCATTTGGGTCGAACAAGACAAGTGCTATCTGGAAATACCTCTCACCTTGATTCCTTTTTTGGGCAGGTCCAATCTGAAGCCTAGGTAACTTCAAAGATTAATAGGAGGTCAATTTTACAATTTATAAGAATTTAACACCAAATCTTTTGTTATAAATTATTTTAACAACTTTTCATACTCTCTTGGTTTATTACATCTCTAAGCAGAGAAAAAAGGTCTTCTAGTTTAAGGGTCTCAATGACCACTCAGGATATGGAACATGTAGGTAGAAGGATCTCACAGAAGATCTTGGATTCTACTTAAAGTAAAATCATAGCTAATATTCTACTTCCAATTTATTGTCTCCCATTCTTTCTGAAAATTCAACCACAGACCAAAATTTCATTATTCCAATAACAAGTTTTGGGTGTTTAAGTTACAGTAACATAATCTCCAAATTTTTTTAAAAAGAACATTCCAAGTTGGAAAATATGAATTCCTCTTTTTGACTTAGGTTTTTGAAACTAACACATACAGATAAAATTTAACAGACAGTAATTATCAAACACTAAACTCTTCAACCGTACAAGTACCCTTAATTTAGGCGGCTTTAGAGTAACAAAAGAAAATAAGCCTCAACTTGCATTCAGATTGGTTTCAAGAGCCAAGTGCATCATCTTCGTCGTACTTGAGTATGCAGGGACAAAACTGTCGCTTAGTATCTAATATAATCGCTCTCTTCCTCTCATTGCTGAATTAACCTGATCATGTCACGCTCTCGAAAATGTTAGTGCATATATATTTCACAACAGCCATTGTTCAACTTTCAGGAAACATGTAACGTCAGCTATGACGTAAGTGCCAAGACAGTCTGCAAATACAAACGGTATAGAACTTAGACGCTTCATTACGGAAAATCAGACATCAGTCATGAACGAGGTGTGCAAGTCACTCATAAATTCTAATACTCTATTTATATTTGGAAAGAAAAGTCAAAGTGTCTAGTGTGATTGCCATTTTAGGGTTATTCTCTTGGCCAGAGGCCCTGGGGCAGGGGCGGGGGAGGTAGTAATTAGAGGGCTGGTGATTAGAAGTATGACAGTCACATTCCTCTGCATTAGAAGGGCTGGGAAAGCAGCTGCCAACACTCAGCCATCAGCAGCCTGTGTGGCTTGTCAGCGGACACCAGGCCCCATAGTTTTTGCTGAATGTATGCAAGAGATTAAGCAGGACTTGCAAGATATTCAGACTAAGATACAATCACCTACAAATGGGTTTTCTTTAGTACCAGTCTAAAGATGCTGGGTCCTAAGCCCCCTGTGGAGTAAAAATAGGGGATGAAGGTGGATGGTGAATACTTATGGAGATTAGACAATGTGAAAGGAAACATCTGAAAACGTTCCTATCTCAGTGCCTAGGACAGAACATCTAAACAAAATAGGGCAAAGCACTGAAAATCTGAAGCAAAGCAAGGTTACCACCGTCATGAGAAAGAGATGTAGCTCACAAAGAAATGTTACGTGTAAGTCTAGTAAGTCTTTATGTCGTACAGGTATTAATTCAATAGGACAGTAAACTTCTCCAGAGTGGAACAGGCTTCCACAGTATGTTGTGAGCTTTCTTTGGGAAGTAAAGCTTAACACAACATGAAAACTACCTTTCATTTAAGAGCTGCTAGTCTTCTGTTGAATTTAAACAACATATTGAGAATAACTGTCAGTTTCCATCTGCATAACTGAATTTTCAACTCCTTTGGTTAAGCATTTCTATTAACAGAGAAAACTCTATTCTTCGCCACCAACAAGCCAGGAAATGGAACACCTTAGAGAAAGACCAGCTCCTGGAAACCTTGCTGAAGACTAAAATATGCTACCAGGCACACAGGGAATCTCTCAGTGGTCTCAGATTCTGGCTGAAAAAGCAGAAAGTGCTTTCTAGTTGAGCACTTTTCACACATTCTGGCTTCTTAACAAAGAATTCAACTCCTCTAGTACCTCCTGTATCTCAAACAAGGTAGATGATCCAGATTGTTCTCTGCCAGTTAATCAATTAGTTTTATATGCTAAAACTGTAACCTGGTACAGGTACCAGGTTTGGTACCCAAATTCTTAACTCTCAACAAAATCTAGTAGTACTCTTCTGGATTAGAAATTGAATGGATTCTCTTTACGCTATTACAATCATTGGGATTTCAGACTGCTCGATCTACTTGAGAATGCAGTGTGTTTACTGGAGCAGAGAATTTACACTAATTTTCTGGCATATTTCCCTACTTCCTTCAAATCTGAGCAGAGGAGGTGAAGAAAGCTGTATTTTGCCAGGAAGGTTAACAGTGAACTTCCTCTGAAAGTATGCTCACCTTCTTCCTTTTATGGCAAAGGTTTTAGTAATAGCAGCACAAATAGGGAACGTGTGTTTTGAACTCAAATACTAATACACTTTTCATTTCTTATATGGAGCTAAAAAAGGCCATCAGAAAAGAAGTTGCATTTGGCCCTGGCCACAGTGAACGTTCAACATGTTATTTTTTACTTAGGGTGCTTAACAGAAGACTGCACTTTTCAGATGCTGCCATTCATTACAGTTCACATATTCCTGCTCGTGGTTCTAGAGCATGCAGCGTCTTGGCCTAGCACAAAGTTTCTCAGCCTTGGCACTACTGACATTTGGGGTCTGATAATGCTTTGTCATGGGTCTGCCCTGTGTGTTGTAGGATGCTGAGCAGCAGCCCTAGCCTCTACCTGCTAGATGCCAGAAGCACCCTCTTCCCAGCTGTCACAACCCAACAGATCTCCAGACGTTTCCAAATGTCCCTTGGGAAGTCAAAGCAACCCCACGTGGAGAGCTCCTGGTATAGAGCATAAACTAGCCAAATCATGACTCAAGATCGAGACTTAAACTTTATTTTCAATGACATTTCAAAAGCTGCATATCCCAAATCCTCAAGTGACCATTTTCTGTGAGTAGGGACAACAAACAGCAACCCAATTTCAGTTCTTTGTATACCTTTAAATGTTTTAACTTCAGCAATCTGACAAACTTTTAATCTTTTAGTTTAAAACAAGCAAACTGGAGATTTTGACTTTTAACTCTATAACTAGTTAATGGAAATGAACCTTCCTATCTATATTGAGGACTAAACCCAAGGTCAAATGAAGAAAGCTGTTTCCCCTAGTTTCAAAAGATCTACTCCCTGCAAATCTCAGATCTGCTCTTGGAGAGGAGACAGGGGAGAAAGAATCCCCTGGAGCCAAGGCTCTGCTTCAGGGCTCAGGGCTCTTTGCCACGATGTCAAGTATCTGACAGTAAGTTGCTGCTGAGAAGGCTTTGTCTTGGAGCATACCCTTCATCTTTGATACAACTGGCTTTCCTCTTTATTCAAAAGATCCATCAACATTACTGTTAGACCTGCTTTTGTCTTGGGATGGTTTGTTGTTGTTAAAAACAAAAACAAAACCAGATTATTTCAGAGACTGGCCTGAAATGGAAACAGATCTAATTCATTCGATTAAATTTCTCAAAAGGATGTGGGGCCTTAAATCCACAAATAGCCAGGACCTTTCTATATATACGTGTAACTACAGATACACTTATACATTATGGAAAACAGATGCTGACCTTGCCAATGTTTGATTCTTTGGCCTTGCAAACACCACTCTGATGTACAGCCTTATAGAGAATGAGAACTTGGAGACAAAGATTAATCATGTAAAGTTTCTATCTTCTTTTTTGTAATGTTTCCCAAGAGAATGAGAGCCAAATTATCAGGCTTATACCTCCAATTTCCACGAAGACAATGCTTGGTCCTCCTGTTAGCTCTTCCAATTAAGCTTTCCCTGGTTTCAAGATAGTTGTTAAAGCTTTTGATTTAAGAATAGTCTTTTGAATTCTTAAATAACCACGGTTCATTTATCATACTCTAACTTAGATGCAAGAAAGCCAGTTAAAAGCAGGTGTGTAAAAACTGCCTCTCCTCGTTTAGGTTAATCCCATATACTTAATAGAAGAAAGAGGCATGTATGCGAACACACAACAGTATTTTCCAACAAAAACAAATGAAAGTGTTTACTACATCTCATGCGTTACTGTCTTCCAGGCATAAGAAATCAAAGCAATTAGATCCCAGAGAAGAGCAGCTCCTAGAAGTTACTAACAGCTCAAATATAAAGATAACAGACACATACCATCAAAACTGCCCTGCTCCGAAGCAAGGTGCAACAGCTGATTGTAGGTTTCAACTGAGGGCTGATAAACAAAGACTCCAGAATTGAAGCAGTCAGGCCACCCTGGGTCTGGTGCCGCCGACAACTCTTCTCTCTCAAAAAGATCATCAATATTTGCTAGGACCTAATTCAAAAGGGAGATGGGAGAGGAAGCATTACAGATATGTTCTGCCCCAGCATACTCTTAAGTTCTCCCTAAGTTATCCAACACAAAAGATGCAATCTGCTGCTGATCTTAACCATTCGGATGACAGCTGTAAGGCAGCCTGGGCCAACTCTCCTTCATCACCTGATGCTTTTAATGAGTGGCTTTATCTGAACTTTACAGTCGAGTCTTAAGAGCGTTCCTCAAATGCCTAACTGGTCTCAGTTACTATATACATCTTTTCAGTCATCAGACTCACACTCACCAGAGTATCTGCATCCATGAACACACATTTTGAATACTGTGTAAGTGACCAGCAGTGGAGTTTAGTTAACGTGACACCCAATTCAGGCCTCCTCATTAAGGTTAGATGAGCAGAATCGCCACTGTCTAAGACATCTACTGTGAGGACTTCATCGAAGATGGTCTCTAAAACTTTTCTGTCAAGATAAAATCCAGAAAACAGCGCACTTAGTGTCTTTTCAGACAAGTAACAAGTAATCCATTATTACAGCCTTATTAGTCTATCCGTCAATTACTAAAGCCATCTGTTACTTTGATATACTATCTTAAATAGGTCTTAATTTACTTCAGGCCAAACTGTATTAACTTGCATATGTAGTTAACATCACTAATAAAAATTGCTTTGGTGAGGCTGAAACACTGGTCTTAAACTTTATTACAGAAGTTTCCTAATTTTTATTATACCACTGAATGCCAGGCAAATTGTAGCAACAGCCTGTCAAAATGGGACTCCCATTTGGAAAGAGCACATCTTTACAACAGTCTATGTATTTAACAATGATACTTCATTAGAATGGATGCTTGCTGGCTACTGCATGTTTTTATAAATGATGCTAAATGCACAGAATACCTGCAGTGAAGCCTACAACTACCCATTTTCGCTAAAGCAGATGACAGAACTGTGTGTCCCAAAAGAAGTTAAAGGACTCAGTTATTCAGTTGCCAAGCTTTAGCACTGAATATAACCCACACTTATATGCTTAGCACTTCTGGCATGGTGAGAGACTCACTGTGGTTTGTGATGTACAACACTCCTCCGTCCCCAAAATTAACTCAAGATTTATTTTAGAAAGCAATGTTGAGGTGGGTTAAGTGGGGGTATACTTCCGTAAAACACTAGGCTCAGCACAAGGGAACACATGATAAAAAGATCATTCAAAGTCTATAACAATATGAAACATGCAGAACAAAACTGGTGTTGTATTATCTGTCCCCAAGCTGTAGAAAAATATGTTCTAATTCACACAGTAAACTCGATCTTTTTCAAAATAAATGGTCAGTGGAGCTATTTTCCACAGCAAAGGGGGATCTAAGACTCCATCTGTCTTCTTACACACATCCTCACTAAATAGACTGCAAATTAGGACATACACATTAGGAAACAGTCTTTTTGGCATTTTCCTAAATTACCCTTTAGAAACAAGGTTAGTATTGAGATTATTTATATATACATAAGTGGTGTGTGTAATGCCTTTTCAGAGATCCCTGGCATGTGCTTACACATCTTGTAAGAAGTTGCAAAAAGTGCATGTTCAATTTCTAAGACAAATAGAAAAACTAAACACCATACAGAGCTGTAAGTGTGCCCAGATATTTTTGTAGTATTAGGATCCAGGCAGTTCATTCAAATACTTCAAAATTTAATACCAACAGATCAAAGTGAACTAACCCAATCACAAGCAGTGTGTGTGTCCCCCAATCCCCACCCCCAGGAGGCTCACTTAGCATAATCCTTAGTTCAGAGAGCCCTTTGGCAAATATTCTAGTCTATTAAATGGTAAATGAAGGTCTTTAGGTTACAAATGTCAACTGACAATGGAGAAAAATGCTCCTTACTTTCAGTCACCTAGAGGTTTCCCTAGTTGGGAACAGGAAACAAAGTAGCCCTGCTACATCTGGGGAAAGGAATGTAAGTGAAGTGTGACCACATAAAAGGAATGCCTGGACTAAAACTTTCACTCAGGTCATCCTAGAAAACTTGCTTACTGGAGAGGCCTTCTCCCAGCTGGAACCAGTTAAAGCATGGGTCAGAATAGCACCTCCCAGAAGGAAGATCAGCTGGAATATCTCCCAAGAGCTAGGAAGAGGTTTCAGATCCAGGAATCCTTCACTCAGCAACTCTGATCCTTCTCCACCTACGGCTCAACCCCTGGAATGGGAATGGCCTCAATACCCACTGACACCAGAAGTGGGTTAAGGATGTGGGAGCCCCACCAACAGCTAGTCAGGGATGTCCTCACCTCATGGAGTCCGAGACCTGCGGTGTGGCAAGCACGACCAGCTTCCTGGTTGTCCTGTGCTGTTTCAGAGAGGAGCCCAAGACCAAGGCTCCTTTGGCATAGGCATCGTTTGTGGTCAGTGTCACAAAGGCCTGATCTTAATACAAAGAGAAAAAAAAAAAAACACACTCATTATAATATCCTACCCCAGGAGTCTTTTCAACCACTAACTTGGGAAAAATTAGCTCCTCTGAGATCAATTTCCTTCGTTAATGAAGGAGCAGCCTCTTTGGGAGTGGGGGAAGAACCTAAATGATCACTTTAAGACTAACTCAAGACCATTCTTTGGCAGAAACACAGGCCAAGTTATAAAAATTAAATCCAATTTAGAGTTCGAACATGCAAAATTCTCAGACTAAATGGTAGCTTAACACCAGGTGAACCTCAGGCAATTAACAGGTGGTAATGAAGAAATCAAGAAGTACATTTTCTGTTTCTCCTACAAGTATTTTCAGCCAAGCACAAATCCAACTAATGACCTCAACTGAGAGCACCTGAAAGCAGAGGCTATATTCTTCATTCTGATGCTTAGGCTTCTGCCAAGCCTCGGGCTTTACAGACTATTTCCTCAACCTGGAGCAAAGGCTCCCACACCACCCACCCACCACATCTCAACAGTCACTTTGAGTCTCTGCTCAAAAATCACCTCCACAGGCCCTCCCTCCTTGGTGCTTCTATCTGAACAGTGGCCAATCACTGTTAATTGGATTTAGGGACCACTTCGTAATCACAAATAAACCTGCTTCCTTTTCCTTGGAGAAGCAAGCAGCACCCTTACCCTGCACCCTGGGACCCCCTCCCCCAACACACACACTCAATAATCACTCAGTCGCCAGAAGGGAAGGCAAATACACAGATTATTCTTCCTACTGAACAAGCCCCTCCCTCCCAAGACCACCAGCCCAGCCTTTAGGATTTCTCCAGTTCTTCCCTGGGAGGATTCTGGGGCACACTCTATCTCTAAGGGGATTTTGGCAAGTTGGTAGGCATCCAAATGTATAGGATACATTTGGCAGGGGTCACCTGGGACACTCTGCCCAACCAAGGAGTTGGGACATTTCGTCACGAAGTCATGCGCTTTCTCATTCTCCCTTTGCCCATTTTCCAATGTGGAGGCTAGAGGCAGAGCAAATTCCATGGAGAAGTGGGAGAAAGCTGTAGGTTATCAAAGGGGCTAGCACATGAGCCAGCCTCTAACCAGAGGGCATCTTCATACCCTGTTGGACTCTCTTTCCAAACAGGCTCACTATTAAATTGTAGAAAAATGGTGTCCCCCAACACCTCAAGGGCCATGGGCTTCCTGCCTAGTCACATTGTAGGAAAGTTCAGAACAATGACACCTGTCACTTGACATCCCCATCAATGTCTGCCTTTACTTGTTCCTTAAAACCATCGTAAGATGGCAACATTTCAGGCAGTCGGTCCAAGAGTATTTAATATGGAGGGGCGGAGGGGACGGAGGTGGGATAATGACTAATGTTTTAACTGAAAGGCAGTCCTGATTCCAGGTGAACCTGGATAAGAGTTTAATAAGGTAAACAGGATTTAAAGAAGCAAGGATATGTATGATATCCAAAACGAAGTACAGGACAAATGCTTAAAAACATAAGCTGGAACACCCAGCAAACATTACAAATGAACAGAAAAGACCAATGACAGTTGGGTAGAATATAACCGAACTCTGGGTACATCTGCAATCTTTTAGCAGTTCAATTGCTGTAACAACCACGCGATTAGCCTCGTCAACCGGTTATCTTGGAGCTTCTTTTTCTCGGGGCAGAGTCGACCCCTGCAACAAGTGGGCCGGCGCACGCCCACCGCACGGGGCCCGCTCCCCCAGGGCACTCCCCTGGCTCTGGCTTTCCGCAACCCAGCCCCAAAGGCCTAAAAATAGTCAGCGTGGCGGCCAGCGCCCGGGCCAGGGCCCGGGCGGAGGTGCCGGGCCGGGGCCGCAGGCGTCCCCGTCTCGCGGCCGGCCCTTCTAGGTGTTCCTGCTTGTGGGAGGCGGGGGCGGCCGCCCACGATCGCGCCGCGCTCCGGGGCTCGGGACTGGCGCCCCCAGGAGCCGGCTCCCCACCCCCACCCAGCCCCGCCGCAGCTGTTCCGCCCGTCCGCCCTTCACGGCGAGAGCAAGAGGAAGGGCACGGAGACGGAAGCAGGAGCGGGGGCTTCGGCAGAGGGCCCAGGGCCCGCCAGGCTGCCCCCCCATGACGGCGCCCTGGGCTCCAGGCGGCAGCTCCTGCGCCAGGGGCGGCCGGGCAACGGCTGACGCAGGAAGCGGCACGCCCGGCTGCAGCCAGCCTGCAACTTTGCGGCGGTCCTAGTCCTGCCGGCAACTCCCCCGAGGCTGAGGGGCGGGCAGACGGCGCGGGACTGGGAGTCGGAGGTCCGGGGAGCGGTGGGCGGCGAGGCGCGTTACCTGTCATGGTGCTGCCGGGTAGGGGCGGGCGGCCGCCGCAGCCGCAGGTTGGTGGCTGGGAGAAGCCGGGCGCCGGGAGGGAGCTCGGCCAGCGAGGAGGCGCGGCGGGAGCTGAGCGTCCGCCCGGAGCGCTCTTATAGCGGCTGTCACGTGGCCGCGCACGCTCCCCGCGCCCGCCGGCATCCTCCCAGCTGAGCGGCCGGCCCGGGTCCCCTGCCAGCCCCAGCACCTTCGGGGCTGGGCCCGGGTCCAGCTCCCTGGCACCTCTGGTCCTGCTCCCGAGGGGCACCTGCCTGGGACCTCGTGCCTCCGCATCCCCTACTAGACCGGGGATTTGGAGCGGGACTTTGGGACCGAGCGTGACATCAGCAGCACCAACTCCTGAAGAAGCAGCCTCGGGTTAGAGAACCCTAAGACACAAAAACAGACGACCACTGTGGTCACAATCATTCACTTGAACTGTTTGAAATAAAGTTTAAATTTCACTCTTTTCACCTACCAATCAAATTACAAATCAGCCTCTGTAAACATTTCTCAGTGTTCTCACAATGGTTTTGTGGCTTTGACTGACAAATGAATGAAACTTCACTATAGGATTTACATTCTTGGAGCCCTCTGCATCGATTAGATAGTATTTCATTTTAATCCTTATATCAGCTCGATGAGGTGGGTATTACAATACTCATTTTACGGATGAAGAAACTGAGTTGCAGAAGGGTGACATTACTCGCCTGTGGTCATTTCACTAAGTGGAGAAGGTAGGCAGTTTGGTTTACAGAACTGACCCTTCCTGCCAGTATGGCCAGGACATTTCTGGTACCTTGGTGCCCTAAAAAGTTTAGCAAATTATGGTAACTGTTGTTGGGTAATGTACTTGTTTAGGTTAATCTGTTTCACAAATCATTTCTCTAGGAAGTTGAGAAATGTCTCTCTATTGTGATCACACCCTTCTCCTCTCACCATCCCCTCCACCCAGTCCAAATATGGGAGCCAAATAGGAAATTACCAACATCAATTCAAAAAATGAAATATATTCTTAAGAATAAGCATTCTATTGCAAAGGTGGTATTACTATTTCTTATAATTATCTCACTGTTTCCTCAAGTGTAGGCCTGGACCTCCTATATCAGAATGCTTAGGGCACTTGTTAAAATGTTGTTTTGGTCCTAAGTCCAGACCTCCTGAATCATTTTTTTATGTTTATTTATTTATTTTGAGAGAGAGAGAGACAGAGAGGGAGAGAGAGGGAGATTGAGCAAGTGAGGGGCAGAGAGAGAGGAAAGAGTATCTCAAGCAGGCTCCCCGCTGTTGGTGCAGAGCCCCACATAGGCTCCACCTCATGAACTGGAGTGGAAATCAAGACTTGGTCACTTAACCAACTGAGCCACCCAGGTCCCCCTGAATCAGAATCTTAAGGGCAGAACCCAAGAATCAGCATCTTAATTATCATCTTCCAGGAGACTCTCTTGAATCCTTCCCCTTCCTCCAACCCCACCCTGGCATGGAGACCACTGATGCACTTGGGAAGATATCCTGGTTAGCTGGCTTTATCAACTTCCTTTGCAGAAAGTAGAAATGGGGGGGGGGGGGGCAAAGGTACAGTGCATGGGTTTCCATATATTCAAACCCTGTGGCTTTAGAAGAGTTGGCACTCTTTAAGGAATATGAAGCCTGTACTTGAACTGTACCTACCCGGGAGAGGGAAAACAGTTGTATTTAAGGTCTAGATTGTTTCTTTCCATGTTGGTAAGTGGACCTGGAACAGTGAGGTTTTCATCTTTCACTCAGGAACTGTGCTGCTATTAGTGACTTTTTTTTTTTTACCACCTACTGCTTGACAGCTAAGTGTCCAGGCTGGGCTTTCACAAACGGTGAAGCTGGGCCCAAAAGGGCAAAGCCAGGAGGAAGGTCTGGGGACAACTAGAATAGCAAGGAAGCCTTCCTAAGGAACAAGTTCCTCTCTCTCCATCCTCCAGGATGTTTAAGTAAGTTTGGTCACCACAGCCTTCTTTCCTGTGTTTCATGCATATTTACAGTGAGAGAAAGTGTATAGCTTTCCCCATTTTATATCAAATAGGGGCATTGTGAGGTTGCTACAATGCTGTCTCAACCAAGATTGCTAATAGCGGCCCACTGCCTAGTTTTCCTGAGGCTGCTCTACATTGAGGTAGGAGGGCAACGCCTCTCAAACTGTAATGTACACACAAATTGGGGAACTTGTTAAAATACAGATTCTGACTCAGTAGTTTGGAGTGGACTTCCTGGGTGATATCCAGGTTGGGGACCATTTTGAATAGCAAGGTGTTTGAACATTCGGGTTGTAAGGATTTAGAAGCAGTGGATAGACATACATTTAGTGAGACAAACATTTGAGAATTTAATTTGTTAACTTTTTTCTGGTGAAATTTGTGTAGCAGAATTTCTAAATCCTAAAAGAAAGATTTATATAAGTTTAAAAAGAAAAGCTACATGAGTACTAGTAACTATTAACATGACTATTAACCATTTAAACCTATGCTCAATGTGTATATTTAGCATGGTTGGTCCACAATTCATTTTTAGTTAGTTTTGGAATGCATTATGTAATTTTTTTGGCAGGATGCTTACCTTCCTAATTATGTTTTGTTTAAGATAATGTTGAAATCAGTTTGCATTCCCTTGAGCACACACTCTAATTGATGGAGGAAGCAACTGACCTGGAAATGTATTGCAGAGCAGAGGACGACCTGCTGGCCCAAGACACAAACAGTTCCCATGGATAGTCCATGAAACAGATACACCACATCTGGCTAGACACAGGAACTAACTAGTTAACTAACTATTTAAAATTTTGCCCTTAATTGGTAACACACAAAATCTGCACCCAGAATTGTTGCCAGTGATTCCAATCGAAAGCTTATTCAAGAAATATTATCCTGGGAGGCCCAAAGTTGTTCATTCTTCACTTGAATGAAACTGGAGTCTCAAACTCGACAGGTTGCAAGGACCTGTTGACTCGTTACAATGCCTTTAAAAAATTACTGAGATGTAATTCACATACCATAAAATTCAGCCATTTAAAGTATACAATTAGATGGCGTTTAGTATATTCACAGAATTGTGCAAATAACATCACAGTCTAACTTTGGAACATTACACCACTCAAAAAGAAAACTATAGCTATAAGCAGTCACTCCTTGTTCTCTCTTTCCCTAGCCCTCAGCAACGACTAATCTTTCTGTCTCTATAGATTTGTCTAGAAAGATTTGCCTATATGTGGTCTTATGCAACTGGCTTATTTCACTTCCATATTTTCATGGTTCTTCCATGTTGTGGTATGTATCAGTGTTTTATTCCTTTTTACTGCCAAATAATATTTCATTATATGGATATATAACATTTTAGTTATTCATTTCATGAATAAACATGCTGACGAACATTTGGGTAGTTTCCACTTTTCAGCTATTACAAATAATGCTGCCATGAATATTTGGGTCCAAGTTTCTCCTCACTTGTTCTCTCTCGCTCTCTCTCTCTCTCTCTCTCTATATATATATATACATATGTTTTAAATTATATAGTGAGGTATATATTTATTTATATATAATATATATTAATCTCCTCCTGGATATATACCAACCATAGAATTGCTGGATCATATGGTAACTCTATCTTTAACATTTTAAGATGGCCAGACTGTTCTCCAAAGTGCCTGCATCATTTGGCATTACCCTTGGTATGAGAATTTCTTAGCCAATATTGTCTTGTATTATAGCTGTCCTAATGGGATTGGAGTAGTAAGTATCTCATGGTGCATTTGATTTGCATTTCCCTAGTGACTTACAATGTTGAGCATTTTTTCTTGTGCTTATTGTCCCTTTGCATATCTTCTTTAGAGAAATGTCTGTTAAAACACTTTACTGATTTTTAAATTGAATTGTTTTTTTTATCATTCAGTTGTAAGAGTTCTTTATACATTCTGGGTACAAGCCCTTATCAGATATGTATGATTTATGATAAAGATTATAAATATATTATACATTTTTATTTATAAATATATTATAATTATATATATACATATGTGTGTGTGTGTGTGTGTGATTTGCAATATATCCTCCTATTCTGTGGGTTGACTTTTTGACTTCCTTGATAGTATTTTTTGGTAGCATAAAAGTTTTAGATTTCTACACAATCCAATTTATTTATTTTTCTTTTTGCTTATGCTTTTGGTGTCATGTCTAAGAAACCACTACCTAACTCCCCATCGTGAAGATTTGCCCTTACGTTTTCTTCTAAGAATTTTACAGTTTTAGCTCTTAAATTTAAGTCTATAATCCGTTTTGTGTTAATTTGTGTGTGTCACATGACATGGAAGTCCAACTTCCTTCTTTTGCATGTGAATACTGAATTGTCCCAGCACCATTTATTGAAAAGACAATTGTTTCTCCTTTGAATGGTCTTGGCACCTTTTTTGAAAATCAGTTGAACATAAATGTGACAATGAGTTCTGGACTCATTCTACTCCACTGCTCTATGTGTCTATCCTAATGCTAATTCTAGATTGACTTCATTTCTGCAGCTTGTAGTAAGTTTGGAATTGAGAAGAGTGGGTCCTCCATTTTTGTTCTTTTTTCAAGATTGTTTTGGCTATTCTGGGTCACTTGCATTTCCATATGAATTTTAGGGTCAGTTTATTGATTTTCGCAATAAAAGAAGATGGGGTTTGATAGAGATTGTATTGAATTTTTAGATCAATTTGGGGGAACTGACCCCTTAAAAACTTAAGCCCTCTGATCCATGAACATGAGATGTTTTCTCATTTATTTATATCTTCCTTAATTTTTTTCAACAATGCTTAGTAATACATTGTCTTTTAAAACACATAACAAAATTAAAATAAATTACATCTGTTACTGGGGTGCCTGGGTGGCTCAGTCGGTTAAGCGTCTGACTCCGGCTCAGGTCATGATCTCGTGGTCCGTGGGTTTGAGCCCCGCATCGGCCCTGTGCTGACAGCTCAGAGGCTGTAGCCTGCTTCAGGTTCTGTGTCTCCCTCTCTCTTTGCCCCTCCCCAACTCACACTCTGTCTCTCTCTCTCTCTCAAAAATAAATAAAAATTTTACAAAATTTAATAAATTAGATTTGTTAGCTGTATAAACTCCACAGGCATGACAACTGATTTTCACATCTAGTAGAGACTCTAAATTTATATTCTTGACTCAAATGGGATTTTCACTGAGCTTTATACAAGGAACAACATTGTTTTGCTTCATGACAAGACAATCTTTACAAAATTCCACTTTGGCATTGTCATTAGTGACAGCTAACACTTACCTGATGCTAAGTTTTCTATACATGTTAAATCATGTAACCTTACCAACAATCTAATGAGGTAGATCGTCTCTAACCCCCAATATAGAGGTGAGACACAGAACCTGCCTAACATTATACAGCTAATAATTTGTAGAGGTCCTTCCCACTGCTTGGTTATGTGTGTAGGTTGAATGCTATTCAAAAGCTGCAAAGGAGATGTGTGCAGTGAAAAGTCACTCCCCTGCCACCTTTTCCCTCCAGCTACCATGTTTCCCTCTGTAGAGTGGCATTATGTTCTTGGCTCTTTCTATGGATCGAGGATGCCACAGAAAAGTCACTGCGGCTTTTCCTATGTGCTGTCGATGATATTTGCTGTGTCACACTGTTTCTTCTTTCAGAGGATCCATCGGAAAGCTTTCATCCTGGTCTTAGCATCAGAAAGAATGTTGCATCTTCTTAATAGTTTTTTCTTTATCCTGTAGACATTTTGAATCTTATATCTATACAGGTTTCCCTGTTTTTTGGTCCACTTGGAAACTCATGGCAAAAATTGCAGCTATTTCTAGTTTTTACCCTGCACTGACTTGTGCTTTAAGTTTTTCCCTCATTATTACCCTTGCCTCATTTATGAAGTGGATCCTTTGGAAGTGGGGGAGGCATGTTGAATTAATTAGTAAATAATTAAATGATCAGAGCTTTTTAGTGGGAGTAGAGCACAGAAAATGAAATTTCAGCTCAATTTGGGTGACTCTGGAGATTTTTGCAGTGGTTTGTCGGTAAAATGAAGATTCCATAAATTAGAGAGGCACGGTTGCTGATTCAGACATGGGAATAACTTTCTGTAATTAGTTTAAGATTAGTTAAAAAGACAAAGTAATTGCTTGATCTTTCAATCGTACTTTTATTACTTATTCTACCACTAACACGATAGCAACATGGTAGGTGCTCAAAAAGCAGGAATAAAGTTGTCCAGGATCTCTAACCCTGAACACTTTGAATATATACCACCTTTAAAACTTTAGTTACCATATTTGTTATCTTTCAGTTTCTGGGTTAGTTTCTGGGTTAAATCCTTTAAATTAGTTGGTTATAAGACTAAAACTTAAGATAATCTCTTTGGCACTCACCTTTTCTTTAAAATAAGCTTTATTATAGCATAATTTATATATAATAAAAATTACTTTTTAAAAGTGTACAATTCAGTGAGCTTTGACAAATATATACTATCATATGACCATCAGCATAATCACCCCCAAAACTTCCCTCTACTGCCTTTGTGGTTAATCCCATCCCCCTGTCTTGGCCCCTGGCAAACACAGCTCTGACTTTTGTCCATTTATCTTTGCTTTTTCTAGAATTTCATATAATTGCAGCCATACAGTATGTAGTCTTTTGCATCTGACTTCTTTTAGCATAAGGTTTTTGAGGTTTATTCATGCTGTTGAGTATCAATGGTTCATGCCTTTTTATGGCTGAGTAGAATTCTTTTGCATGCATAGACCAAGATGTATTTATCCGTTCACTAGCAGATGGACATTTGGGTTGCTTCTACTTTGGGTTTTATGAATAAAGCTGCCATGAATACTCAAGTGCAAGGAGCAGGATTACTGGATTGTATAGTAGGGTATGTTTAAGTTTATAAGAATGGCAGTCAGCTTTCAGAGTTCATTGCCAAAACTGGATGAGTCACGAAGAATGGAAGTTATTGTTTTTATATAAAGTTGATTATCTGATCTGAGGTCCATTCATAATACACTGAGAGGGCAGGGGACATAAGTCCCCACACGTATTACTGGAGAATTAACTTTCCTTTAGCATGCCAATGCCATCTGCTTCTAACTCTCCAGCATGTGTACACTCAGAGCCTCATCTGAGAAGGATTAGAGAAGATGACCCCAAAGTTCATTACGATTTAAAGACTTAGTGACCTGTCGACTGTAAGCTTTTGCCTGAAGAGAGAATTCCATTGTCATCAAACCTCTAGGGCACAATATATATTATAGAAAGTACTCTCTTGTGGATTGTATCATTTGATCCTCAAAAAAGCCTATCAGGTAATCTAGCTGGAACAAGGCCACTGGAACTCTAGCAATAATTTTATTCTTAAAAAAAAATTAAACTTCCAGCTTAAACAACAACATCAAAACTATAGGTTGTAGCAGGCGTCTCTGCAGTCCTGAGCCCTCTTACATTACTGGACATCACCCAAACCCTCAGGCTCACCACGTCTCTGAGCTCAGTCCCAGCCTTGAACCTCCAAGGTGAGTGTGAGGTTGAGGGATGTCTGTTGAACACAGTGTTTAGAAACCCAAAAAGTTGTTTTGATTTTTCTTTTCCACCAGGCGAAAATGGCTTTCTTTGGTTCATGCAGAACTACTGTCCCTATAGGACAGATGATATAACTGAAAGTCAGAAAAATTAGACAATTGCTCGAGGTCATTTGACTAGAGACTGGCATGTCTGGGTCTTCTTAAACTCCACTGCCTCCCTGGAATTTGAGTGGGAAGCAGAGCATTCCTCGGAATTTGGGACCTCAGAGACACTTGTTGCCAATTCAGGCAGTGTGTCAGAGAGCTCTCTCCAGCTGCTTCTCCTTTTGAGACAGAGGAAATGGAGGAATGAATGAAGCACTGGATTTTTGAAGAAGGATCAAAAGGGGCAGAAAGTAGAAGACAGACAAATGTTGCAAGGAGCTTGAGAGAGTTTCTAGCCCACAAGCAGGCAGGGAAGGAGTGAGTTGAAGTGAAAAAGAGCTAAGAAGGCTCCAAGGTCCTGAAAAAGCTGGTGTCAAAGGATACCGCTTCACTTTCGGTAACTCCTAAGCAGCTTCTAGAATAGTTCCAGCCGCCTCTTGTTCCAGGGAGGGGGCTCACCTGAACAAAGACTTAATGATTTCTTGGAATGTCCTAAACTCCTAAAATATCTTTATCCGTCTGGAATTCCTTTTACAGAGGACAAAATATTTCATCTATAATTAGAGAGAAAAATAAGTTCTGGTTGAAGGAGAAGAGACATTTATTTGAAGAGCTAATTTTATAAGGCACAGTAAGGAATACATACTACATATATAATCTCGTTTAATCTTTTCAACAGCCCTGTGCAGGAGATTTTATTAGCTCTATTTTGCACACAAAATGATGAAACTGAGGGGTTAAGAAACTGTTTACCTTTGGTGTGTGAATATGCCTTTTATGGGCCAATAAATAGATTCTGTGTCCAGAGGTATTTTTGTCATACATGAATACACACAGTTTTGCTTGAAATGATTACTGAAGATTTTTGAAAACAAGCTTATTATTAAAAAAAAAACTTCTTAATAAAGCAACATGTTTTCAGAAGATCCATTCATTGATGTATTGCTATTTTGCACACAGAGTAATTATAGTAACATATAATTCTTAGAATGATGAGTCCCTAGCGCTATTGTGGTCATTTATAAATTAAAGAGGTGTTTATATAGAAACAGACATTTACTGAGTCCTGGTACTAAAATTTTTAAAGGAATATTTAAGGTTTTTTCGAAATCAGTATTTTAAGGATTTTTTAAAAGTAAAGTCAGAACAAGTAACTTTTTATTACTCCACACAGATCAATATAGCCCTTGAGCTTTAAAATACTTCTTCATGGGGCACCTCGGTGGCTCGGTTGGTTAAATGTCCAACTTCAGCTCAGTCATGATCTTGCGGTTCATGGGTTCAAGCCCCATGTTGGGTTCTGTGCTGACAGCTCAGAGCCTGGAGCCTGCTTCAGATTCTGTGTCTCCCTCTCTCTCTGCCCCTCCCCTGCTCATGCTCTGTCTCTCTCTGTCTCTCAAAAATAAATAAATGTTAAAAAAATACTTTCTCACTTCTGTTTTGTTTTATACGGCTCTTAAACATATGCTTCTGGTTGTTTTCACTTTTGCTTCCGATGAACTTTCAAGTTCTTTGTTTTTGGATTTTTTTTTTCTTGGTGTGATAACCAGATAAATCTTTGGCTCCCAAAGTTTTTCAGGTTTTGTTCTGTTGGATGATTGAGATAAAAGTTTTGATTTGGATTTCAACAGCTCAAAAAATGTACTAAAATGTCTACCGCGTTAACTTTCATTGGCAAGTATTTAGGAAACATCATCTACTAACATCTATATTCCAGAAACAGATTTGTGATCAATAGTTTAAGGGCTGGGGGGTACATGGAATCTGTGCAGTGTGGACTGACCTTGAGCTGAAGATTTTTTTGCTGCCAGTACGCATCAGGAAAACCCTTCCTGCAGGCCAGGATCTTCCTTGACTACTACAGAGCTGAAAGCTGTTGCCAGAATTTGATAAAACTACACCATACTATTGCCAAACAGGGTGCCACAGCCCAAACAGTTTGGTCACGGTACATCATTGGGATACACCCAGCCTCTGGCCGGGCCAAAAGCTTAAGAGTGGTGATTGCATCTAACCTCACTGGGCCTATCAAAAAATCAGCATGTGAACTCTTTGGCAAGTTCTGTTGGTGTCAGCTGAGGGCAACCCTTTCTGGAGGCAAGTGAGTGCTCCCAAAGGAAGGAGGGGCAGAGCCGCCCTGCCACCTGCTAGAATCAAATTCAGGAAAGCCTGTGACCACTGTCTGTGAAACTCATAAGGGCATATCTGTAAGAAAGGTATAACTACCTGACTGACAAGCACAGAACGGCTTTTATCAAACATATCTGTTACAGCAATTTGTCTGACAGACCTGGACTAATCGGTTCTGAAAGAAATGGCATTTGTCTAGAGAAGGTGTGTGGATGTTTTTTGAGGTCAGGAGAAAAAAAAATACTTTTAAAGGTCCAGAAACCCCGCTACTAGCGGTTCCCAAGGAATATGCTCAGCTGGTGAGGACAGCTGGGTGTTTTCAACACGCCCGCGACATAGCACAACATGTTCCCTGCCTACAGAATCTTTTGGACTGGAGGCTTTACAGTTAAGACCTTAAACAGCAGATAAATCATCAAGACTGATAGTTGATGTTTAAGGTAAAGTTTAAATAAGAAAAAAAATGGTGGAGGGGCACCTGAGTGGCTCAGTAGGTTAAGTGTCCGACTTCGGCTCAGGTCACGATCTCGTGGTTTGTGGGTTCGAGCCCTGCATCGGGCTCTGTGCTGACAGCTCAGAGCCTGGAGCCTGCTTCGGGTTCTGTGTCTCTTCTCTCTGCCCCTCTCCTGCTTGTGCTCTGTATCTCTCTTTCTCTCTCTCAGAAATAAATAAACATTAAAAAAAATAAAAAAAATAAATTAAAAAAATGGTGGAGGGTCATACAAGAATCCACATTCTTTTAAGATCTGATTTTTCTCTTTTGGAGATTTTATAAGATTTTCTTTATACTTTTATTGGTTTCAAGAAGATTGAAAATTGGGCCCAAATTTTTAGGGTTAGAATAAATAGATCACTGTGTGATGGTCTGTTAAAAAAATATGAAAAGAGTTAACTGTTTGAGGCAGTATTTCAATGCTGAGATTTTTTTTTTAACTGACTGTAAGAAAGGGATAGGATAGACTGTTTTCATACATTTTTAATCATTTTAATTTTTTGAATAATTTTTTTAATCATTCAAAAATAAGTATAAAAAGGTGTATGGTAAAAAGTCTTCCTCCAACTCCTGTGCTACTCCCCACAGGTAACCATTTCATGCATCAGAAAAGTGAATATATAGGTAATCCCTTCCCCCAGTTTACGTGAAGGGAACATCTTATACATCTTGTTATGTGGTATGTTTTTTTTTAACTAACAAAATTTATTTTTAGAGTGGTTGTAGGGTCACAGGAAAACTGAACAGAAAGTACAGAGTTGCCATATACCCCCCTGTCCTCACACACGCACAATCTCCCCCCCATCACCATCCCACGCCATAATGCCGTGTTGGTTATGATCAGTGAACCTCCACTGACATATCATTATCATCCAAAGTCCATAGTTTACATTAAGATTTAGTCTTGGTGTTGTACATCCCATGGGTTTAGACATATGTATAATGACAAGTATCCAGCATTGCAGTATTGTACACAATAGTTTCAGTGCTCTGAAGTTCCTCTGTGTCTGCCTATTCATCCCTCCCTTCCTCCTCACCCTGGCAACCACTCATCTTTTAGATTGGCTTTTTTCACTCAGTAATATGCATAGAAGATTCCTTCACGTCTTTTCATGAAAGGCTTGATAGCCCATTTCTTTTTAGTGCTGAATAATATTCCATTGTGTGGATGTACCACAGATTATCTGTCCATTCACCTCCTGAAGGACATCTTGGCTGCTTCCAAGTTTTGACAATTATGAATAAAGCTGCCGTAAACAGCCACGTGCTACGTTTTCAGTCCCTTTGGGTAAACACTAAAGATCATATTACATATACAATGGAATACTACTTGGCAATGAGAAAGAATGAAATCTGGCCATTTGTAGCAACATGGATGGAACTGGAGGGTATTATGCTACGTGAAATAAGTCAGGCAGAGAAAGACAGATACCATGTGTTTTCACTCATATGTGGATCCTGAGAAACTTAACAGAAGACCATGGGGGAGGGGAAGGGGAGAAAAAAGTTACAGAGAGGGAGGGAAGCAAACCATAAGAGACTCTTAAATACTGAGAACAAACTGAGGGTTGGTGGGGAATGGGGGAGAGGGGAAAGTGGGTGATGGGCATTGAGGAGGGCACCTGTTGGGATGAGCACTGGGTGTTGTATGGAAACCAATTTGACAATAAATTATATTTAATATAAAAAAAACTCTGAAGAGCATAACTGCTGGATACATGGTAAGAATGTGTTGAGTTCTGTAGAAATTGCCAAACTGTCTTCAAAACTGTATGTGCCATTTTGTATCCCCATTAGGAATGGGTGAGGGTTCTTGTTGCTCCGCATGCTCACCAGTAGTTGTTGTTGTCAGTGTTCTAGATTTTGGCCATTCTAATAGATGTGTAGTGGCATCTCATTGTTTTAATTTGCATTTCCCTAATTATTATTTCCTTTCAAGTGTTCTTTGTATATTTTGGGCAACAGTCTTTTACCAGATAAGTCTTTTGCGAGTATTTTCTTCCAGTCTGTGGCTTATCTTTTTATTCTCTTGATAGTGTCTTTCACAGAGCAGAAAATTTTAATTTTAATGAAGTCTAGCTTATCAATTCTTTCTTTCATGGACTGTGCCTTTTGTGTTATATTTAAAAAGTTATTGCCAAACCCAAGGCCATCCAAATTTTCTTCTATGCTATTTTCTAGGAGTTCTATAGTTTGGTGTTTTACATTTAGGTCCATGACCCATTTTGAGTTAATGTTTGTAAAAGGTGTAAAATCTGTGTCTAGTCTCACATGTGAATATCCAGTTGATCTGGCACCAATTGTTGAAAAGATGAATTTTTTTCCATTGTAGTGCATTTGCCCCTTTGCCAAACATAAATTGATTATATTTGTGTGGGTCTACTTCCGGGCTTTTTATTCTACTCCATTGATCTATTGGTCTATTCTTTTGTAATACCACATTGTCTTGATTTTTGTAACTTAATAGTAAGTCTTGAAGTCAGGTAGTGTTAGTATTGCAACTTTGCTCTTTAGTCTTGAGTTTGTTATTTGGGTCTTTTGCCTCTCCATATAAAATTAAAAAGAAAATTTTTTTAATGTTTATGTATTTTTGAGACAGAGAGAGACAGAGCATGAGTGAGGGAGGGGCAGAGAGTGAAGGAGACACAGAATATGAAGCAGGCTCCAGGCTCTGAGCTGTCAGCACAGAGCCTGACGTGGGGCTTGAACTCACGGACTGTGAGATCATGACCTGAGCCGAAGTCGAATGCTCAACTGACTGAGCCACCCAGGCGCCCCTCTCCATATAAAATTTATAACCAGTTTGGTAATATTCACAAAATAACTTCCTGGAATTTTGACTGGGATTCTTTTGAATCTATAAATCAAGTTGAAAAGAACCTACATCTTGACGATATTAAGTCTTCTTACCCATGAACATGGAATATCTCTCCATTTATTTAGTTCTTCTTTGATATCTTCTACTAGAATTTTATTGTTTGCCTCATATAAATCTTGTACTTACTTTGTTAGATTTATACTTAAGTATTTCATTTGGGGGGATGCTGAAGTAAATAGCGATGTGTTTTAAGCAAATTCCATTTGTTCACTGATGGTATATGGGAAAGTGGTAAATTTTTGTATATTAACCTTGAATCCTGCAGTTTGGCTATAATTGCTTATTAGCTCCAAGAGTATTTTTTTTTTGTTCAATTGTTTCAGATTTTCTACATAGATGATCACGTCATCTGTGAACAGTTTTCTTTCTTTCTTCCCAATATGTATACCTCTTATTTCCTTTTACTGTCTTCTTGCATCAGCTAGGATATCCAGTATGATGTTGAAAAGCAGTGGTAAGAGGGAACATCTTTGTATTCTTCCTGATCTTAGTGGGAAAGCTTCAAGTTTCTCACCACTAACTATGATGTTAGGGGTTTTTTTTGGTTATTTATTTATTTATTTATTTATTTTATGGTGGCTCGTTATCAAGTTGAGGAAGGTCTGCATTTCTAGTTTCCTGAGGGTAACTTTTTTTTTTAACGATAAAGTTTGATGAACTTTCTATTATGAACATTAAGAGATGCCTTATTAATAGTATTGTTACTTACAGCTGCATAGTACTCCATTGCATGGGTATACTATAGTTTATTTAACTGGGTCTTTGTTAATGAGTATTTAGGTTATTTCCACATCTTTTGTTACCACTAACAATACTTCAGTGATTACCTATATAAATTGATCATTTTGCCTGTGTAAAAATTCCTAAAAGTTGAAATAGTGAATAAAAGCATGTATATACATTTGTTATTTTAATTACTAAATTTTACTCTATAGGGGTTGTACAAATTTATACTCCTATCAGGAATATATGAGATATTTGAAAAGTTGTATTTCTAATGCTATTCTCTCTTTTTTTTCTTAATTTGCTTTCTTAATGTTTATTTATTTCTGAGATGGAGAGAGACAGAGCATGAGTGGGGGAGGGGCAGAGAGAGAGGGAGACACAGAATCAGAAGCCGGCTCCAGGCTCCACGCTGTCAGCACAGAGCCCTACGTGGGGCTCGAACCCACAAACCATGAGATCATGACCTGAGCTGAAGTCAGTTGCTCAACCAACTGAGCCATCCAGGTGCCCCTGAAAAGCTGTACTTCAATGTGGTTTCGATTTGATGAGTGAAGTTTAGCATATCTGTATTTATTTCTTTTTATATTTATTTATTTATTTTTGAGAGAGAGAAACACTAGCAGGAGAGGGGCAGAGAGAGAGAGAATCCCAAGCAGGCTCTTCACTGTCAGAGCTATTATGTAGTAGCTCTCCATGTTGTAGAGATTATCCATTTGTCTGATATGAATTGCAATTGTGTGTATGTGTATAGACTATTTTAACACAAAGTAGATGCTCTGCTCCAGAGTTGTTCACACATATGATTACTTGGGGGGCACCTGGGTGGTGCAGTCGGTTGTGTCCGACTTCAGCCCAGGTCATGATCTCACAGTTCATGAGTTCGAGCCCCGTGTCAGGCTCTGTGCTGACAGCTCAGAGTCTGGATCCTGCTTCGGATTCTCTGTCTCCCTCTCTCTCTGCCCCTCCCTAGCTCACGCTCGTGTGCACTCTCTCTGTCTCTCTCTCTCTGTCAGGAAATAAATAAACTTTAAAAAAAACATATGATTACTTGGTAGGAGTATTATAGCAGGTATTCTTGGATTAGATCTCCGGATTACATAATTTTTTTAAAGTTTTATTTATTTATTTGAGAGGGACAGAGACAGCACGAGTTGGGGAGGGGCAGAGAGAAGGAGAGAGAGAATCTCAAGTAGGCTCCACACTGCCAGTGCAGAGCCCAACGTGGGGCTCAAACTCATGAAACCGTGAGATCACGACCTGAGCTAAAACCAAGAGTTGGATACTTAACTGAGTTCCCTAGGCACTCCAAGGCCATATGATTTTTAAAGTACATTCCCATTCTCAGCTTTTATGATTCACTGATCACACATTGCCTTATTTAGACTAGCAAACATAGGTTTAATTAACTATGTACTCTCCACATAAAGCAGTTTGCTTTAACATGGTCTACTCAGCATCTCCTTAGAAGACAGAGCTTGAACACTTGGCAATCACACGTGTGTCAAGTATCCAGTGCCTCGCATCTTTGCACCATTTTCCTTAGGAAGAAGGAAGCAGCTGCAGCCTATCACCTTTGTGTACTTTGGCCCGAAGCCTGGCATCTTGGGAATTTATCCCGCATGCGTTTCAGAGGTATTTGGGCACTTTTAGAAGAAAGCAGAGTCACTAAAGGAAACCAAGAACATTAAAGATTTATGCATCTTGTGTAATTTGGCGGCAAGAAACAAAGCCAGTTTCTGCTCAGCACTTAATCTAAGATGAGCTGAAAATTGCAAAGAAACATGTTTAAAGGTAATTAATAAATTTGTATAATCTTTTTGTCAAATCACCGACACCCCACATTTTACAAGCAGCTTGAAAACATTTTTCCTACTAGAAAGATGAAAGCATTTGATATTTGTTTCCTGGAGGTGGAGGGACTAGAAGAGTCCGGGTTTTTGGAGTCCCCAGAAGATGAATCTGCATATATTGCACATATATTACCGACTGCTTGAAATCAGCAAGGCCTCATTTGGGACTTTGGACATGTCACGAAACAGTATGGGGCTGATTGAAGTGAATGGCAATGAGAGATCAGCAATTGCTAGGGATTTTTGTTCAAGTGGTTTTTTTTTTTCTTTCTACTTTTTACTTTCTAAGTTTAACAGCAAGACCTCACTAACTTAGAGTACTTAAAGGCAGACATTTTTCTGAAAGGGAAGAAGTTAGTTCAGATGATATCAAACAGTTTGGCACTTCATTATTTTTTTCTTTTTTTTCAGAAGTTTTCCTTCTCTCAACTTCTTTCTAATCAGTTTTCTGAACCCTATAACCCTGCCCCTCACTTTTTCCCCTTCAAATTTCATCCTTCCCTATCTCCAGCAGGTCTAATCAAAGGAATATGTTCTTTTACTTTCTTTTCGCCTTCTTTCCTTGAGGGCACATCCCCTGTGTTTATGGACGACCTGACATTGTTCAAGAAGGATGAGTTCTGGATCTAAAAATAGTGCTAGATGCAGCAAAGTGCACAGTTGTGACCACAATGCTCCACTGGGAGGTGGTGTTAGGAGAGGCCAAGAATGAACTTGGTTATTCTGGGCATTTGTCATGGCTGATATAAAGGCTGACCGGCTCCATAACGGAGCTGATGCTCTGGGAAACTGTGGACAAGCCAGGCCATGCTAGGATTCATGAAAGCCAAATAATAGTTGGGCCCACTATATTTGGCCCGCCATGAAGAACGCCCCAAGACACCCCACCGGTTATGCACCAGGTAGAAACAGCCAATCTTCTCTGTTGGTGAAAAAAGTGAGGAGGGTGGATGAGAGGGAGGGAGCAGGGGAGACGGAGAGAGAGAGAGAGATTAAAAAGCAGCAGCATTTCTTTTCTCTCCAAAGTTACAAGACTCCCAGGTTGAATTCACAATAAAAACAGGGAGGAGAAAGTTCAAATGGATATATCCCACGCATGGCATTAAAAATGGAGCCTGAGCATATGCAAACAGCATGTCGACTGCAGATCTGAGGTGATGGCGAGGCACAGGCTCTGGGGGTGAGAAATAAGCTTGTGCTGAGAAACCATCTGGGAAAACTCTTAGACTAATTTGAATTGAACCAAGCTGAGACCTTAAGCATTTCTTTCCAATGAGATCCAAGCCAAACAATGACACGAGCTGATGTTCGGTTGTGGAGATGCCCATGTGTCCTCGCCTAACAGCTGTCACGGTAAAGTCCACATCGTTCCTGAAAGCTAGATAATTAACTGCCGTTTTCTTTGAAGTCCATGGAAAGCTGCTTCCTACTGTGGTACATTTACAAGTTCTACAACTGCCATGTCAAATGTTCAGTGCCTTGACTGCATCAGTCCCACTAACTCCTTTAGATGTTCAGGTTTCTCAAAGGTATTCAAATCCCTGAAGCTGCTATGTGAGGTCTTTCAAGACAGGTGTTTAAAAAAATATGATGTATTTTTAAATCATTAGATTATTAAATAAGTTTGCCAAAAACATGACTAGGAGTCATGGATGCTTGTAGTTGATTTTTTTTTTTTTAACTGAGGGAGAGCTGTTTCCAAAGGCGTCAGATTTGGAGGAGTGGATATGGAGTCGTTAAATCTATAGAATTGTCCAGCTAGTGAGTGCATCACACTAAGAAACATGAATAAGAATATGTTAATAATTTTTTTAAAAAGCTTAATAAGGGGACCAATTTCTCTTCTCTCCACGTTAGAAGTTTCAAAACAGGACTTGGGAATATTATTTATAAAAATATGCAGACATAGGTTCAGAACAAAAATAAGTTTAAACTAGTGCATGTACGTGTTGAAGGTAACGGGGAAAAAAAGCACAAATGACCAGACAATCTGAGTTACCTGCATTCCACATATATCTCTCTGTGTCAATGTGACAGTGCATCTCTGTAAAGGACTTTGGTTTCTAGCTCTTCATCATTCAAGCCAAAGTGAATATAATTTTACTTTGAGACTGTTGTAAAGGGAAAATAACTAACATGATAGTTTTAAAGATAATGCTTCATAGCATAAATGTGAAATGGATTACTAAGACTCTTTGTGAAATTACTTCAGTTAATTCTATATAGATTACACTATAGTAAGAAAAATGCCAGTGTTTTCATGCTGAGATTATTTGGTAAGGTTAGCAAAGGGTAATTGCCAGTTTGAGTTTATCTTTGTAGTAAAAATCAAATATGGACTGCACTGAGACAGAAATTCAGGACTTAACCTGTCCTATGGAAATCATCTGCACTGAGCAAAGCTTCATAGTTCTTTTTCTTTTAAATTTATGTTGTTTTGCCTTTAGGGAGTTGATGGAAAGGCATTGTGAGTGTTTTTGTGGGTAAAGGTAAAATTGTTTCATTAAATGTTAATGGACTTAATAGTCCAGTTAAAAAGAGCCCATATATTAGCCTGTATCCAGCACTTAATGCTGACGTGGCTTATGTTCGGGAATTGCATTTGGCCCACAGAGCTGAACATCATATGTGAGCATAGGTTAGTAACGGGTTTTGTTCTTTTGCTATAAGGAAACGACCATTCTGTTTATAAATGACTCTGGTTTTTAACAAAGCAGCTATTTCTGATGCAACCAATTGGTTTATTTTGGCCCAAAGAAAGATTCGGACATCTATTTGAACATTAGGAACACAGCATGGCTCACTGGACCCAACAACTGAATAGAATGTGAGTTATAAAAAGTCCATAATGTGTCTCAAACTTTCTTTAGCACCTTCACTACAAAGTAAGTTAACAATACTATTGGGAGGAATTGCTGATTTTAAAGTGTTCTGCAAATGTGCAAGAGATTTTTGTTGATTTTTTTTTTTTTTTAGAAAGGGAACTATTAGACTACAATAAAGCTGTGTCTTGAAAGCTGCATTTTTTTTCTTGGCTGGTGTAAGAGATATAAAGCTGTGCCATTCCTAGGGCACCTGGGTGGCTCAGTCGGTTAAGCATCTAACTCTTGATCTCAGCTCCGGTCATGATTTCCCAGTTCGTGAGTTCAAGCCCCACATCAGGCTCTGTGCTGATGGTGTGGAGCCTGCTTGGGATTCTGTTTCTCCCACTCTTCCTGCCACTCACCTGCTTGTGCTCTTTCTCTCTCTCAAAATAAATATTAAATAAACTTTAAAAAATAAAGCTGAGTCATTCTTTCAGATGAGATGAGAATATATATATATATATATATATATACACACACACATATATATATATTTTGTAGTTTTGAGCAGTTAAAAGTAGATTATGTAGAGAGAGCAAGGCATGCAGGCTCAGCATAGCTCATAATTCCACATGACTTCCCTTATTCTTATCTTCATTAATCACCAAATTATGTGGCTGTGGATACATTGTTGCCAGCTCTTTTGCAATCAAACAACACTCATTTTAATATATCTATAAATATTTGGAAATAGAAATGCTTCATGGCACATGTGGCTATGAACCATATGGAGTACATGTAGGCTGAGAACCTGATAATGCACGAGGGTCTCTATGTCCTCCTCCTGCTTTATAAAATGCTGAGGAAGTCCATGATCACAAGATAACATGAAATGACAGCTTAAAGGACTTTTGTTCATTCATTTAACATGCAGTTTTGAGCACCACTTTTTGTTTCCACCAAAAGAAATGTAAAATCTGCACAAAAGTCTGTAACTGCCTTTAGCTGCAACAATTCTAGCATTACAGGTACGGGTGGATTCATAGAAAAGAACTCAGAATAAGCAACATATGCAAAATGATGACAGAGATGGCAAGACTAGACATGAAGAGCTTGAGACTCACCAACATGGCCTTGAGGAAACAACTGTGTGTTTAGCAAATGAGGGATGGGCTGATAACTTGAGAGACTCCTGCTCACTCTATGCCTCTCTGGATAACAACAGAAATCACTGCTGACGATTACCCCAGGACAACGAGGGAGATCGGCACTCTGGGTCCTCCCAGTGTCATGAAATTTTCTAAAATTCCCTCTTGTTTTTAGCTAATTCAAGTGCATAACATTGTATAATGTTTGAGTGCTTTGAAGGCTGCTAGACACTTGATAAATGCAAGGCATATTTATTGAAAGACCATATCTCTTCAGGATATAAAACACAATCCATGGATAAGTTTCTAAGTTCAAGTCTCCACTTTGAACTTCTTTTAGAGACAAATGGGGGAAATCAGGAAAGAAAGAACACAAAATAAAATGAAAAATTAGCCAAGCCAAGCCTGCATAGATATTCATCTACCTCTCGAATTTTATAGAGTTGTTATCTTTAGGGAATCTAGATTAAAGCTATTGCCTTCGTGACCAGAGAATGCTTGGTTCTTCAAGAGTTTTTACATGTTAATGCAGTAATTTCATCAACATTCAGAACCATAAAGCCAGTCAGTTGTGGGAACACAACAGAACAAAATAATACCTAACGTTTGTTTCTTCCTTTTGCCAGGTGACTTTCTAAGCTTTTTACATATACTAACCCATTTAATCCTCACGGTGATCCCCAGAGAGGTATTGTTATTCTTCCTTCATGGATAAGGAGATCAAGGCACAGAGAGGGCAGATGACTTGCCTGATGTCACTTAAATTACAAATGGCAAGGCTGGGATTTGAACCCACGCACTCCATTTTTATGGCCTATGCTTATGTCCACAGCAACGCAGCTGCCTCCTAACGTGACTACTGATTTGTCATTTTTACAGTGACATGCACCAGTAGCTAATAACCAAGAGTTTTCACCTGGCATTTAAGCCAAGCACTGCTGCGCTGGAGGCAGGACCAACTTTATCTTTTAGGCGCTGTAAGCCCGGGCCTAAGGCCCGAGAAAAAAATGTAAATTTCTTTTAAAATCAGAAGAAAAAAAATGAATATACTCTAACCTGGTTCATATTTGACTTTATATTGGCAACACCATAACTTATATATTTTTAAATGTGCCCAGGAATGGCATAAGGTGGGCCTGAATGAAGGGTGGAGTAGAGGCAGAGAGGCTGTGGGCGAAGGGGACTTCAGGGCGAAGGGGCTGTGGCGAAGGCTGCCACCAGAGGCTCCTTGTGTGATCCCTTCCCTCCCGGTGAAGGGCTCACATACAAACTGCTGCAGAGCACATTTTTGGCAAAGCTGCTCAACTCACCAGACCTTTGCATTCTCTCTGAAGCACTGCCCCTCCCTCTTGCCTTTGTCCACCAGGTGGATACTGGCTCTTACCCACCCTTTGCCCACACGCTGTACTGAGACGAGCTTGCGAACAAGTTTCACTGCTGGCCTGCAGCTGGATTTGGTCTGGTTTGTACAGTTTTTTTTTTTTTTAATGTTTATTTATTTTGAGAGAGAGAGAGAGAGAGAGAGAGAGCACACGAGCAGGGGAGGGGCAGAGAGAGAGGGAGAGGAGAGAGAGAATCCCAAGCAGACTCCATGATGTCAGCACGGAGCCCGACACGGGGAGCAAACCCATGAACTGTGAGATAGTGACCTGAGCTGAGTTTAAGAGTCCGACGCTTAAATGACGGAGCCACCCGCCTGCCCCTGATCTATACGGTGTTTTAACAAGCCATAGTTAGTTGTCAACATTAGAAAAAGGGAGGGGGTGGATTTCACATAGAAAAGTGGCTTTTGGGCTTCTTCAGGAACGTCAGCAGACTTGGCAGGAGGAAGGTGGGCCATGTTGCCGGGGCTCACTGGAGCTGTTCGCTTCCGTCCCCTCCTAGCCCTGCCTGGCCCTGTAAACCTAGAATTTCAACCTTTGCCCTAAGATATACAAGACAGCTCGAAGTATTATCTTTCCTTAGAATTCCTGCGGGCTCACGGAGAAGGAAGAAAGCTGTACAAATTATCCAATAACGAAGGAATTCGAGGCTTCAGCTAGTGGAAAGACCCAGAGGGTACACGGGCCGCTGCATCTCGTGTCAGGAAAGGCCTTTGCCTACTGTCATCATGAGCAAGTCTTGTCCTGAGCCTTCATGGGGGGTGTAACCAGAGCAGCCTGGCTTTCCAGGAATCAAGAGAAAGGGCAAAGTTAATGATTTGCCACCCAGCCCCGCCCAGCCACCTACACACCCACCCGTCCCTTCAAGGGCTTCATCTTGCCGAAACCAGATGAAATATGAATTGAATACAGAATTCTTGCATCCTTTATTTTAAACCTAATTATGGTTATTATGATTTTGAAAGACAGGACTTCAAAGACTCTAGCAGGTGCTAATTTCAAAGAACACACATAAAATATTGTCCAGACAGTTCAGTTCTGCTGGGCAACTGTGTGCAAGGCCATCAGGCATTCAAAGGTGGAAGGAATTTTTACTTTGGTTTCTTGTTAGAAACGTTTTGATTCATGAATGAGATTATATATTTTCTCCGTAACAATGCAAGATTTATGAACTTCGCCTATGTTTTTACTGGCACCCATGTGAGCTTTCTGTGTAGGAAAAAAATATTGCTGTTGCCCACCTGTTGATATTGGTACTGAAGACTGAAGAAATGTATCTTTTCACTCTATAAAGCTCTTCAGATCTGTTAGCATTCCCTACTAGAAGTCCATATCGCTGTGCACAGTTTCTACATTTTATTCAGTCACGTTGATAGCATTTCCCTAGAAAGTTTGTAGTTACGTATACTCAGTGCTTAAAATAAATATGTAAGATATCTGATTACTTAGGTAGCTAGTTACTGAATATAGGGGTGAACAAAATAAGATGTCGGAGACCATGCTGCTGGGCTACCTTCCTCCAAATGACAAGGAAAATGACCTTGCATCGAATAGCCCCTTTTGTCTGCAGAAAAAGGATGGCTTCACTGACATAATACCATCATTTTATTTCGTTTTTTCCCCCAATTCAATGCCTAACAACCTAGAACTTTTTCTGTGTTAGTATTTATTGACCACATATAATATAAAGAATGGCTTGTAAATACATGACACTCAAATGATGTATAGGATGTAGAGACCTGGTTCCCGGCCTCAACGAATTTAGTATAACCAGTGAGCTAGGACTAAGGAAGAAAGCTCTGAGCCTTATAAGTGCTGTACATTAGACAGTAAATTGGAGATATGTCTGCGACTTAGTGTGCCAGCTGTTCAAGAGAGGAGACAATCTTTTTGGGAGGGGCTACAGTGGGTCTTCGGCTGGGCTTCAAGGCTTGAGAGTGAGGACACCCAGTATACGGCATGATGGGGGGGGAGGTCGCTGGAGTTGGGAAGGTGGGAACAGAGACACAGAGCGATGGAGTTGAGGCCAGATTGAGGCAGGAATGGAGGAAGGGCACGCTAAGGAGCTTTGTCCTATAGGTAATGCTAAGCCATTTTTATGCAAGGGAGGAAAAGATTTGATGAAAGCAATGCTCTAGGAAGATTAATCTGGAAGCTTAAAGTGATTAGAGCAATAGATGCTGCTGCACGGGTTTGTAAGGCCAGTTAGGATGCTCTTCAGTAATCCAGGCATAAAGCGAATGGAGCCTGCCTTCCGGTGGGAGAGTGGGGAGAGGGTGATTTTAGAGAATCATCCTTTAGAAAAGATAACCAAATATAGTGGGATGAAGCAAGGAAAAGGTTGGAGGAGTAAAAGGCATCTGTAGTTTCCATGCTGGAGGGGAATAAGAACCGAGAACCGTGCCCTACCCTTCATCCCACTTGCTCACTTTGTCCAGCCACACAGATATCCTTGCTGCTCCTTGAACAAGGCCTGCAAAATCCCACCTCAAGGCCTTTCTACTTGCCAGTTTCTCCATCCTGAACTTTCTTCCCCCAGCTATCCACCTGACTTGCTTCCTCACTCTCAGTCCCTACCTTGCCTCTCCCCGCATTTATTTTACCTTCCTAATTTGAAAACTGAAAATTTCAACCAATACACTAAACATGAAAATATTACTCTCCCCTAAAGTTCTTGCAGGTTCACAGACATTGTTAAAATGTACCCTCATTAGAGAGGCCCTCCCTGACTACTCCATTCCTCTCTTTCCCCTTACGCTGCTTGATTTTTCTTAGTATGTTTCCTCATCTAACAATATATTATGTATTTAGTCATTTGTTTGGTTATTTTCTGTTTTGTTTGTTTGTTACTAGGATGTGAGGGCAAATGGACAAAGACTATGCCTCATTTTTTTTTTTTTAACAGTTACTTATTTTTGAGAAACAGAGAAAGACAGCGTGATCAGGGAGGGGCAGAGAGAGTGAGGGAGACACAGAATTTGAAGCAGGCTCCAGTCTCTGAGCTATCAGCACAGAGCCCAATCTGGGGCTTGAACCCAACGAACTGTGAAATCATGACCTGGGCCGAAGTCAGACGCTTAACTGACTGAGCCTCTCAGGCAACCCAAGACTGTGCCTCAGTTTTAACTCTGCCCTTAACACTGTACCTGGCACATAGGTTCTCAACAGATAGGTGAATTAAGTAAATGAAATAGGAAAGTTAAAAAAGGAGGCTAATTTGGGAAGAAGAAGAAAAGGAAGATGATGAGTTACCTTTAAACATAGATCAGCTTAGGGGCTGGGTGGCTCAGTCAGTTGAGCATCTGACTCTTGATTTCGGTTCAGGTCATGATCCCAGAGTCATGGGATTGAGTCCCTTGTCAGGCTCCCCACTGAGCATAAAGCCTGCTTAAGATTCTCTCTCTCTCTCTCTCTAAACAAACAAACAAACAAACAAACAACCTCCCCCCCAAAACCCAACTTAAAAAAAAAGAAAAAAAACATGGATTAGCTTAGAAGAAACAATAGTTTAGATGGTGGGTGGCAGGATTACAAGGCTAGGGACCCTGTTTGGTGCTCTCTAGGTTTACCTTCTTTATAAGTATCAGAAGAACCTCTCCTAAGACAATCCCCTTCTCTGGGTGGTTATCTCAGTGTTTTTCACCTTCCTTTAAGAGTCCAGTTTTCCCCCTGTGTGACCTCTTTCCTGGGAGAGAGGGGAAGAGAACAGCTTCAGAATAGGGTATTTACCCAGAAGCTGCTGAGTCTCCAAGAGAACATCCTAGAAACCACATTTTATCTCTTGTGTGTCCATCAAATAAATATTTGATGCTTCCCAGAAATTTGAAATCTGCTTATTGGGATGATCTACTACAAACTTTTTGAAATATATTTGATTTGGCCAATATTAATCCAAGCGAGACCCAGAACAAAAACAAGGCACACCTGTAGCTCATTTGTTTCCACTCTTTCGATGGCTCCAATTCCCACTTTTGCCAGGAGCATATTAGGATCACCTGCCAAACTGACTTACGATTTAATGAAGCATCTCATGTACATGCATTTGGTTCTCCAAAATAATCCCTTTAAGAAAACACATTTTTCCTTTTCAAATGCAGTTCACAGCCTTTTCTTGATATGAACCACTTTCTAACATTACTACTGACTATATTGAAATGAATGAATACATTATAAAGCACTTTATCTTTATTGCTGCCTGAAGTGATCCACAGAGAGTATAATTGCCAGCTGTGTATCCTAGGCACATAATTTCATTACCGGGCTCTTATGGAGCCATCAGTCCTGTGGATGGTCCTCTGCCTGACAAACCAGCCACAGAATTCCAAACTTGACTTAATGTCAAGTGCCGTATTGAGGTCAGTTCACCCTAGCCTGAATCCAGGAGATGCTACAGAAGCCTGGGGTGCCTGGGCCATTCTTAGAGTCTGCTCAAAAAGCCTGTCATGTTTCTGATAACCTGAGGACACAGCTTCTGATCAAAGGGTCCCTCTAGGATGAAGTTGACCTATGGTTCCTTGGACTGTCCACAAATATTCTTAACAGGTGGTAACCCTAATTTTAATTCTCTAATCATATTTGTGTTCAAGGCAAGGGCCAATCACCTTTCAGAAGTGGGGTGGTGAGGAGCTTAATACTGTTGTGGTCTTCGTGTGGGGGCTGGGGGCAATCCAGTTTCTCTCAGTATCTTGAAATATCACTTAACCTACCAACTGGAGATTAGTCCCAATTAGAGGGAGTGTGGGTGGTTAAAAAATTTCTGCCAGCACACAAATATACCCTGGCTTCACACTTGGCTATGAATTTCTGTGGAATTATAGGAATTTAGAGGTAACCTTGTTCAGATCTCTCATTTCATAGATGAGGGATGAGAACTCACATTTACCTAGACCTCTTGAGTGTCTAGTGCAGTTAGGAGCTTTTCATTTACTCTTTAGTTGGCTGATGAGGGAACTGATGATACCTTTGCCTGAGCATGTACAAAACATCACAGTCCCAAAGGAAAAAGAGTTTTGATTAAAGAGGAGAGAAAGGGGCACCTGGGTGGCTCAGTTGGTTAAGCGTCTGACTTTGACTCAGGTCATGATCTTGCAGTAAGAGACGCGAGTTCAAGCCCCACGTCGGGCTCTGTGCTGACAGCTCAGAGCCCGGAGCCTGCTTTCCGATTCTGTGTCTCTCCCTCTCTCTCTGCCCCTCCCCCACTCGTGCTCTGTCTGCCTCTCACAAAAAGAAAAACAAACATTAAAAAAGAAAAAAAAAAGAGGAGAGGATAGGGGTGCCTGGGTGGTCTGACTCTTGATCTTGGCTCCGGTCGTGATCTCACAGTGTGTGACTTCGAGCCCTGCTGACAGTGCAGAGCCTGCTCGGGATTCTGTTTCTCCCCCTCTCTGCCCCTACCCTGCTCATTCTCTCTTTCTCTCTCAAAATAAAGAAAATTAAATGAAAATAAAGAAATACATACATACGTAAAGGAGAGGGTAAGAAGAGGAGTAGCCTTGGGGCAGGGCAGATATGGATGAGTTTGCTGGAAGATGGAGGAAGGGTGACAGAGGGAGGTTGCCCAGGATACACTGAACACACTCTGTACCTCAGTGAAATACACTGGAAGTACAATCTCTGAGCCCATACCAGGACTGCTTTTGCCACAATATTCCAGGTTGTTGGTGTGCACTTTCAAGGTAAGTTTGATTGGAATCTAGAGAGGTGCGTTCCATCTCTCGAAAGATAACGTGCTAACAACTGCTATGTGTATGATGTATCTTTATTTAAATTAATTTTTACAATCACCTTGGAGGTTGGTATGGTCCTTATTTTAGAGATGGACATTTCTTGGCCAGGTTCTCCCAGCAAATGGCAGATCTGGGATTAGAACCCAGTTTTGTCTGGCTCCAAATTTATGCGACAGAATTTCAAATGAGTAATTTAATCTCTACTCATTAAAAGTAGATTAAGGGGCACCTGGGTGGCTCAGTCGGTTAAGCGTCCAACTTTGGCTCAGGTCACGAGCTCATGGTTCGTGGGTTCAAGCCCTGGGTCGGGCTCTGTGCTGCCAGCTCGGAGCCTGGAGCCTGCTTCAGACTCTGTGCCTCCCTATCTCTTTGACCCTCCCCCACTTCCATGCATGCATGCTCTCTCTCAAAAATAAACAAATAAAACACTAAAAAAAAAAAAAGTAGATTCAATGACCTCATCCCTCCATTTTTAGGCTGTTTAAGCCAGTGCAGAGCACAATAGCACTGAGCATAACAGCATCGGAGGAAACAACCAGCAATAAGATAAGATGCCCCTTCAGCTTTTTCTAAATTCATGGTCTTAAGTACCTGTGTCATGTTTGCTAGCCTTCCAAATTCCTGGTGTAGTCTCCTTGAGTCCAGATGTCCAGCAACAGTTTATGACCTATAATTAAACAGAATCCCCTCTCCTTATCATACCCTTCAGATAGAGTCCTACCACACGAAACACAGCATCCCAAAACACTTCTCTTTGATTTAATGTTGATAGTCATTCTTGTCCTCATTGATTAATATAATCATATGAAAATATGGTACTGAGTGCCCTTAAAAGTCCACCAGGAAGAAAAATGTAATTAGGCGATATCGGAGTAAAGAAGTAAGCCTTGGGAAGTGGCAGAAAAAGGAGGAAAGACGAATTCGGGAGTGAGCGAATGTTACAGACTAACCAGGCAGGTTTTACCTGCACGGGGCGTGTGAGGGCATGTGTTTATCTGAAACCCTGGAAATCCTCCAGATTCAGTCCCACGAGCTATGTGACAACGGGCGGTCTTTGAAAGGAGCAAGGACACATCACTTTGGTTGGAATTCCTGGTCAGAGAGTGTGCGAGGAAAGATAACAGGCTGGCTTCCAGGTCTGATTAACCCTCTCCGTGGGTGCACCTGGCAAAAAGAACCCACTATGGGTGGAGGTGTCCAGGGACGGGGGCTGGGGGGCTTTGGGCCACAGAGGGGAAAGGACGCACACAGGAAACATCCAGGACTTTACCAGTGTTGTTCTGCCGGGGGATTCCTTGGAGCCTGTAGCTCAGGTTTGCCAGAGTTGCCAAAGACAAACGCCTTCCCCTGCTGTCCCTTTCACTTCCCAAGTTAAGAAAACGTTAAGTCACCACAGAGGCTCCTAGGAAACGTCCAGCTGTCCTGCGAGGGCAGCTCATCTCTGTCCTGGAGGACCATGACTCTGCACTTCTTAAGGAACAGGTTGTTTGTTTGCTCATGTGTATCTATTTGTTTATATATCTTCATTACCCCTCCTCGTTTACTGGAGAAAACCTAGCTTTCTCAGTATGTAGCTGGAAAGCACATGATGGGGAAGATGTGGGTGTTTATAGCCATCTGTGGCCTTGAACATATTACCAGAGTCATTTGGATTTCTGTGGCTTTCTGTATGAAGCGAATCTCATAGGTAAATACAGAAATATTATATTCTTAGTTGAGCAACATCACATCACCATCTTCTTAGAAGAGATGAAAGTCTTTCACCTTACAACTCGCTCTTTTACTGTGAACAATCTTTTCTAACAGGACTTTCTTGGGATCACAGAATGTTACAACCAGAAGGGAGATAATGAATGAAAAAAAGAACTTTTCCACTGTAAAGGTCCATTCAAACACAGAAGTCCTTACAAATGCCTATATCAGGGGGAAAAACATCCAAATCCCCATGTTGCATTTGGAGTCTGTTTTCTGTTTGTTCTGTTCTCACTAGGGAGAACAGCTCATTACTGTCCTGGACACGAGCCTTTTATATACTTGAAAACCATTGCTGGCTAACCCTGTAACCCTCTCACCTCTGAACAGAATTACCTTGGTTCCTTTAACCTCTCCTGATCTTTATTCCTCAGACCTCTAATCTCTTCTGCGGCTTTTTGTGAACTGACTCCAGTTTCTCCGTCTCCCCTATTAATTGCAGCCCCGAAGAAGGGTCTGCCCTGGTTTGTGTGGCTGAGCAGGGAAGACGGGAATGGAGAGGCGGGCAGTGACAGCAGAACTTGTTAGTGGACAAACACAACGGAAAACGGGGGAGGAGTAGGCAGTCTTTCCAGAAGTCAGAAGTCAGACTTCGCCACCAAATCATTTTCATTTCAGAGCTTTCCAAACAATGGCACACAAGTACATCAGTGAACCATTTGCTTACCATTTAACAAGGCATTGCTATAGGCCCGGCACTATAGGCCCGGGATCCAGGACACTGCCAATTCTTGGTCCCCAGGCAGAAAGAACCCTGCCTGCGGACGGTATATGTTTTGCTGTCATAAGTTAAGTCTGTGTTTTAATTGGTTACCGGTATTTTAAATTTAAGAGATTATACCTACAATTTCACCTACAATTTTCAGTTTCTTTCAAATCCTGAAGGTTGGGGAATATGAGGCTTGTGTGTCAGGCCTGGGATCGTGTGCTAGAGCTGAGTAGTAGCTCCCCCATATGAGTGGGGAACTGCCTCCAGTTTTCTTAAACCCCATCTGGCCCTTCGTTATGGACTGAACCGTGTCCCCCAAAATTCATGTTTTGAAGCCCGAATCCCGTGTGACCATATGTGGAGATAGGGCCTTTGAGAAGGCAATTGGAGGCAGGGGGGACGGGGTGCCCAGATGGCTCAGTTGGCTAAGGGTCTAGCTCTTGGCTTTGGCTCAGTTTGTGAGTTCAAGCCCTGCATCGGGCTCTGTGTTGGTGGTGCAGAGTGTGCTTGGGATTCTCTCTCTGCCCCTTCCCTACTTGCACTGTCTCTGTTTCTCTCAAACAACAAACTTAAAAAAAAAAAAAAAAGAAAAGAAGGCAATTAGGGCCAGTGTCCTTATAAGAAGAGGAAGAGACACCAGAGAGTGCTCTCTCTCTCTCTTACCATGTGTATACAGAGGAGAAGGAAAGGCCCTCAGACAGAGAGAAGGCAGCCATCTATTAGCAAGGAAGAGAGCTCTCACCAGAAACCAATGCTGATGGCACCTTAGATCTTGGACTTTCAACCTCCAGAGCTGTGAGAAAGTAAGCTTCTGTTGTTTGCACCCCTGCTCTGTGGTGTTTTGTTATGGCAACCCAAGCAGACAAATACACCCATGTACTTCACTTTCTGCCTAGCTTCTGTGGGCATTTGAGTTTGATACCCCTGCTCTATGTGCTTGGGAGTTAAAAGACTGAATATCTGGTTGAGGTATTTTGTCTACTTGTAGAGAAAGTTAAATGGAGAAATAATTTGTAACACAGGACACAATGTAAGAGATGTACAAACTGATGTCAAAGGATGGAACTGTCAATGGCTGGGATGGGAGGGAGAATAGAGATGTCTCCTCTGTGGGGAGATAGTGTGTCAGAAGGTTTTCGAGAGATTAGCAGGATTTCAACAGATGATGATGGAACATAAGGCAGCAGCAAAGGCTTGCAGGCATGAGAGTGGAGGGTATATTACTAGGTTTGACTAGCGTTCAGGGTCCATTGCGGGGAGGAAGGTGTGATAAGAGATGAGGCCAGAAAAGGAGAAGAAAGTCAGATTATGAGCCATGAATGAATGCCACACCGTAGGGTTTGGTTTAATTCTGGAATGAATAAGGAATACCTGAGGGGGTGGAGGATAGAATTGAGTGGATGAAAGGTATGGTTTAATTAATTCATTAAGCACATATTTGTTGGGAGCATCCAAAGTGCCAGGTACTTGCAAATACAGCCCTGGGCAAGGTGGGACGAAGTCTCTGCCCTCATGGAGCTGGCAGAAATAAACAATTGGCTGCATAACATAATGTCAAGGAGTGATGAATCCTATGAAGAAAAATAAAACAGTGCAAGAGGAGTAAGAGGGTAGAGGGTAATACGGCAGGTACTGCTTTGGATGCCCATGGTCAGGGAGGGCATGATATTTAGGCACAGCCTGAACGAAGTGAGAGAATGAATCATGTGGGTATTGGAGAATATAATTCCAGACAGAGAGAACAGCAAGTACAAAGGCCCTGAGGCAGCAGCACAGTTATGGTCATGGAACAACATAGAGGCCAATCTGGCTGGAGTAAACAATGGGAAGAATGATGGGCAGTGAGGCTGAAGTAGTCAAGGATCAGATGTTTATCTAGGAAGGGAACTCCAGTGCAATGGTGGGGGTGAGGGGGTGGGGGCGGAAGGGGGGTGGGACTGATCGAGGACCAGGACTGGAGCAGGGAGACACCCCTAGGAGCTCATAGGAATGAAGAGGGCTGGATCAGGGTGGGCAATTGAGTTGCAATTGTAGAGTCATACATACTCTAGGAGAAGGATATATTTTGGACACAACGTGAAATCCCCAAACAGAGCTAGTCTTGGGGAAGACAGGACTTTGGGGACAGGATGAGATGGGGTACTGACCTCCCAATCTCTGGATCAATCATGTGCAATAACAGCTGTCAGAGGAAGAGGATAATCAAAAGGTCTACAGTCTGCAACTGTCCCAAAGAAGGGTGAAGTCAGAGATTAGGGTTCATCTGTTTCCACAGCTCAGAAGCCCAGGCACTGTCCATGGGGCATAAGGGAGAATGTAACGATTCTTCCCCTAAAAAGTAGAACACTATCACTTAATACTACAGATTTCTGGCAAATGTCCCCAAACCTGGTTTGGTCTGGCCCTAGAATGAAATGACTTGTTCTAATAAATGGAAATAAAAAGAGTTGAAAGGCAATACAGAGGGAGGGGTCAATGCAGACCAGAATGTGGTTGGCTTGGTATAGTTTCCCTTGGGCATTTTTTTTTTTTTTTTTGAGTTTTAGTGAGGAGGAGGTAAATAGTCCTTTGAGAGCCATATAAAGCTCTGCTTCCAGACTGCAATGGCCAGGGAGCATGGTCATCACCTTTGGCATTGTTCTCTAGATTTTTTACCCTTGGTGTTTTTCCTTTTCCTTGCTTGGCTGGGAGAATTATGAGCTCCTTTGGAAAGAATGCCGGGCTTTCTCCCTTGGCCCTGCTGTGGGCAAACGGTCAAAAAAATGTTAATTGTAAATATCTGTGATAAGAGTGCCCTCTTCTGGTATACCCTATTTGTCTTCAGCTGCTGTTTCCCTGACAATGCTGCATTTTTAGGCTTAATTATCTTTTTTTATTAAATTGACAAAGGAGAAAGGCAAAAGTCATTGTTGGGGATAAATTAATTTTACCCACTGTTTCTAGAACTTTCTTCCACAGTCCTAATCCTTATTTGGCCATAGTCTCTGAATCTTCTGACCCAATCTTTCTTTGGAATTTACACGTAACCTTTTATTAATTCACACACACACACACACACACACACACACACACACGTAAAAATGGCAGAAAATCAAATTGTGGAAGGGGTGTTGATACAATTCATTTGATCGCTTTTCTGCCTGTTATTTATTGAGTGCCTGCTGAGTTTGTTGAATGCTTGAGGCATAAGCCTTTTCCTAGGACCTTCTGGATCCTAAATAAGTAAGGTACAGTCCTCATCTTTGCCGAGTTTGGTGGTGGGAAAGATGGATGAGTAAATATAAAATTGTAACAGCAAGTGACAAAAAACTGAGGTGTGAACTGTGAAGTGAGTGGTCACAGGGGGACGTGAATTAATATCTTTGGTGATTCAAACACAAAGATGAAAAAAATGTATGCCTCCCTGACCTGAATTATTTCTCCTGACAGTCACATTTCTCTGTGCACTAGACCTCAGGATTCTACCCACAAATAATGATAGGTTTAATATATTTCTGTGTTACTAATGTCACAAAGTGAGTTTGGATCTGAAACGGATGTGTGTATACACACACACACACACACACACACACACACACACACAGTTTTCTCCTAATTTTTTTCTTCTATGTTCAAGGGAAAATGTTTCCTTTTATACCTTGAATATTTGGAGAGACTCTACATATCTAGCTTCAGCAAATTAAATATTGCTTTTAATTGAAGAATACCAGTGTACAATGAAAAAGGTTATGTATGGGTTTTGCTAGAAAGCATTGTTCTGATAGAAATTATTTTCCTCCATATAAAGGAGGAGTTATCTTTAATGAGACCCTCCAAATTTTGTTCTTTGCAAAGGAGAGGCTTGCTCCCCTCCTGGTCTCTTGTGACATTTATCCATTGGCTTTAACCCACAATCTTGTATCTATGGGGCTCTGAAAGTTACCCAGTTTCCCAATGACTCTTAACCTTTTATTTTGTTTTATTTGGAAAATTTATTAATGCAGTTTTTCTATGTCACTAATCTTCTGCATAAGAAAAGCTTTAATTAAAACTGGGAGAGAGAGTGAGTCTACAGTGAATTACATTGGTTCCTCATATCTATCCCTTGGCTATACATGCAAATGAAATGTATTGGTGATATTTTGGGGGTATACTTCTCACCAGACATAGATGGTATTGTTTATTATTTTATTTTTATTTATTTTAGTTATTTAAAGTATTTATTTTATTTTTAATCACTTAGGATTCCTTTTGCATCTGCATAAATTTGGTCATCTTTTTAATTTCTTTCTCAATAATGGCTTTAACTCTCAACTATGTACTAAAAGAAAACTTTTCTTTCCCTTAAAGTCAAACTGAAAACCTTCCTTTCTCGTAGGACAGCTATCCCTAGGACTGTTGTTTTGGTTCACTATGCTTCTGTTGCTTATCCTGCACCCTGTCCAAAACTATCTTCTAAACTCAGGAATTTCTAAGAGAATCTTAGAGAAGTAGCCACAAAATCTGTAAGTTATACCCTGAGAAACACTGATTTGGGGCATTATCTTGGTGATTTAAAATAAAAACCTCAAGTGGACTTGGAGAATACAGAAGCTCAGTGTAACTTTGAATCTGGTTGGTCCTTAGTCTGTCTCAATGATCCACTATGGGTGGAGCCACGAGGGCTGTGCCTCTACACCACACCCGTGGTGGACAACTGAGCCTTCCAATTCTGTTGACTTGGTTTTTTTTTTTTTCCCCCTTTGGTGGCGGCAGAGGTGCTAAATCAAAAATAGAAGTGAAACATAATATTCAAAATGGCAGTGAGAAGTAAACAGAGGTGAGGGAATCAGTAAGACAGAGGGGACAGAGTTAGGGCACTCGAGTTCCATTGGCTCTGTCACTCATGTGCTATTGTGCTAGAGCAAGCCATGCATGTGCTCGGGGCCTCATTTTCCCTGCTCTAGAGTGACCAGGGCATCTTGTGGGAGGTTCAGGTAGGATGAGGAAAAGGAGATGGGGTGAAATATTTGAGGCTTAGGGTCCCCACCCTGGTTTCAACCTAAGCACCTCAATTTCATTCTGTTTTACGTGTTTTGCTTCATCATAAGACCTTGTGTGAAGAAAACAAAAGATCTTTGATCCAGCAAAACAAAACAAACACCTTCATTAGACTTAACGATTTCCAAATTTCCTACTTAGAATTCTAGGAGAATCAGAATGGTGGTATTCGTTGTTTTCCTGCCCAGTATCAAATGATGACTTCCTTCTGATTTTCCTGCAGTCATCTTGTGACTATTATGGCAAAGCCTGAGGCTGTCAGAGGCCACCACAGACAGCTTAGGCATCGAGCCAGTCCCAAGGCAGCCAAACAGAGGTGGATCCTGGCGGCAGACTTTAATTTCAGGATGAAGCCTCACCTGTGGCTATAGTGTCTTCCAGGATTTTCAGTTACATGAGTCAATGAATTCCACCCCCACCTCCCTTTTAGCTTAAGCCATTTAAATTCAGTTTTTCTGTCACTTGCAACCGAACGATTCTAATTGGATCAGATAGTGTTTAAACTATAGTCAACGAATGTTTACTGCAATGTCATAGAGTACCAAATAATAAATGCTTGAGATACAAATCAAGGAACTATTTTTGTCATCAACAACTTAACTTTAACATGTTGACCTTTGTGTATGGAAATCAGTCCTGATTTACTACCAATAGGACATTCCCTTTGACTTGTTTAATTAACTAGTGATGAAAACTCTTACTTGTGAAGCAATTAAATGGATAGTTTTGGTCACACTAACATGTTGAGGCCATCTGAACTCATATGGAGGTGGATAAATCTACCAAATGTAAAACCAATAAAAGCAGATAATTGCAACACTACAAAGCACATTGAAGGAAACAGGGCTAAAATCTCCCCTACTCATCTTTGTGAGAATGTACATTGTAACAACTGTTTTAGGGCAATTTGACAATATTGCCCAAAGCCTTAGAACTGTGGTCCTATTTGGATTTGGCAATCTCACTTCTAGAAATGTATCCTAAGAACTAACTGTGGATATACACAAAATCTTAGATATGGAGATATCCATAACTACATTGATTACAAAAGCATAAACACACACACACACACACACACACACACACACACAAACACACACACACACACAAACTGTACCTCTAGAACTGTATCCCCCACCCACCCAGCCCAATGCATATGCTAAAATCCTAACCTTCATTACTTCAGAATGTGACTGTATTTGGAAATAGAGCCTTTGAAGAGGAAATAAAAATAAAAATGAGGTCATATAATTGGGCTCTAACCCAATATGACTGGTGTCCTTATAAGAAGAGGTGATTAGAACACAGACACACACACACACAGAAGATCATAGGAGATACCAGAGGAAGACAGCCATCTACACACCAAGGAGAGAGGCTGATAACCTTGATCTCAGACTTCTGGCCTCTAGGACCTTGAGAAAATTAATTTCTGTTGCTTTAGCCACCAGTCTACGGTACTTTGTTATGGCAGCCCAAGAAAACCAGTGCACGCACACACATGCACTTACACACACACACAGGCATGTAATGTCGAGCAGTATGGGACTAGTTAAATATGTATGGCTCATCCACACAATGGAAACCCGTTTATCTATCCCATTTAAAATGATGCAGATAAATACTGTTATGAAAAACTCTTGCTGATATGTTATTAGGTAAACTAGATTATCACACAGTATGTATAGTATACTCCTTATTTATAAAAACATCTATGTGTACATATATAATGGATATTAATTTGGTCTAAGAGAAAATACTTTCCTTTGTTCAGAAAAGTGAAAAATGGCTCTGCTAGCAGTTGGATCATGATGTTTCCAAGTGGAAATTAACAATGTTTACAGAATATAAAGAATGCTCATACAGTGACATTCTGACTATGTTTGGAACAAGATAAAGACAAGGCCACTCTATAACCATAAAGATAACTAAATATCTTCTCTAACACTGATGACTGCTGCTTTCTTTTTATATTTTTATTAAAAACATTTTTTAACTTTATTTATTTTGAGAGAGAGAGGGGCAGAGAGAATTCCAAGCAGGGTCTGTGCTGATAGCAGATGTGGGGCATGATCTCATGAACCTTGAGATAGTGACCTGAACCGAAATCAAGAGTTGGTCACTTAACTGACTGAGCCACCCAGGTGCCCCATCTTTTTAAACTGATATCTCTCACTTTAGTTTTTTCCTTTCAGGGTGAAAATTAAGATAGTCATCAGCAAATTCCCTTTCTTTTTGACAGAATCCAATCCAAATTTGATCCCTGTTGCCCTAATGTCTCCTTAAAAGTATCCATATAAAACCTCACTGCCCTGAGAAGCCCCTCTCAACTCCCTTTTCAGTGGCTTTGGTCAATAGGCTTTAAGAGTTCTAGATGAGGTAACTTTGGCCCTCTCCCACTCACCAGAACTGGCTGGAAATTCCATCTCAGCTGAGTTTTATATAGAGGACAGCAAATAGAGGGCTTACAAATGGTCAGGTCTCTGTGGGAACTCATTATCCTTTTTCTAAGATGGCAGCTTCATTTCCTCAGCCAAACTGGGTACGAGGGTCTTATGCTATAGGATAAGGCCAAAAATCTTGGGCTCAATTCCCCATTCACAGGAGGCTCTGTGGGGTGGACCCTGGGTCTTCCCCATTCACAGAACCCACTGCCACTGGCCTCCTCCCTAGTGAACCTTCTGTCCTCCTGGCTTAGACCTCCTCTACTCAACACCAGCCTCCTTCTGGGTAGGGGAGGCCTCAGCCTTCTTGCACCCCCTAGCTTCCATTTCTAGTTCTGCAACTGAAGTGTATGAGCTATGGAGCTCAGGCTCAGGATGCAGAGTTGGCTTAGGAATGAAAAAGAATAAAATACCTCTCATTCTTTTTTAGCAGTGAGTTCAGCACACATTAATCTGTGACTAATACCCTGGCACATATTCTAGAAAGGGTTCTGAATATATAACCTGAAGGGTTAAAATAAGTGTCTCTACAGTTGTATTATGGACCTTTAAAAAGGTTTCTGTGGGTTACTTACTTTTTCTTTCTAATTTTTGTTACATCGAATATTTGCTTTCAAAATAAGAAAAAAGTATGTCATTTATTTTTGACTAATGGAAGGGAAAATAGAATAAGAAGAGGTGGAGGGTGAAAGGAAGAAACCAGGGCCTTCCATGGTGGGTGCAGAGGTGTATCACTGCAGTGTGAACACAGGACAGCCCTGGAGGTTGGTATTCCCTGGAATTCTGGAGTAAAGACATCAGCCTTTTGGCTCTGATTTGCACTTGTAAGAATATTTTAAGTGGCTCTTTTACCCTCTGTTTATCAATGAATACAAGGTAGCCCCATGGAGGCGGTAATGGGAGTTCCTAACTGGGGAGAAATTTTCTTTGGAAAGGGAAATGGCATGATGGGTTTTATCCCTGGTTTTATATTAGAATTACTGATACCTGGGCCATACCTCCAGTGATCTAGTTCGTTATTGCTTAAAGGAAGCAGAGGGTGGGTGAAGAATGGAGCCCTCAATACAAAATTCTCCTATTCATAATTTTCCCTAGGGCCATCTTTGAAAGGAAAAGTGGGGCTACAGATTATTTCTTTCCATCAGTGTTTTCTCAGGTATGGTATGTGTACCATTGGTACAAAAACTATGCATGTCGTTGCAGGGAAAAGCATTTCAAAACAGTTTTTAATGGCGTATACTTATTATATTGTATATTAGAAAAATTAGAAAAAATATACATCAAAGTTATGATTTTATAGTAGTGAAAGAACTTTAAAAAAATGAAATTCATTTATATAAAATGCGAGTCAATCGATATATTAGGTAAATCAGATACAGATAAGTTAGATAAATTAGGTAAGTTGCAGTGCAGGTGGTACATGGATATGGCAAAAATCAAGATGGTATGCATGTCTTTAGACTGGGAAATACAAGCAAAAATTGCTTTATCACACCTTTTTGAAAGAGGTGAGCTTTGGGCAGTGATTCAGAGCCGTGCCTCCAGACACTGGACTGAAAATATGTGGGGCTGGCTGAGAGCTTGCAGAAAAAGAGATTCCAGGTTTTAGTTCCTAAGACCTGGGATGGGGTCCAGGACTGTGTCTTTTCCTGAAGCTTTCCTGGTGGTTGCTGGTGCAGCCTGGTTTGGGGACCTTGAAGAAGGGAGCGATACCTCTTTGGGCCTGGAAGAGCAGTAGTTCTTTAAGATAATGAAACTTATTTTAAGTATTTGCTGGCTGTGAAGCCTATTCATTGTTGTTGACTGTCATCAGCATGGCTTTGTAAACTTTTAATTTTTAAACTGCGCCTCTGGGTCTCAGCATTGAGCGAGTGTGTGAAAATTAAAATACACACAAGCAAGCACACTATACCCCTGCCAAAAACACATTTCAATCTGATTTAACCAATTAAACAAACAGAGTGAATTACACCATTAGGCTCCACAGGGCTGCCAGAGCAAACTGACAGCGTGGTGCAGACCGGGCATGGGAGTTATAAAGTGCACGTTTCTAGTGGAAAGGAGATGCTCGAGTGGGAGCTGTTTCACGGCAAATTGATGTTTACTCAGTGAGTTTCAGAGGAATCATTGTGAGACAGCTGGGAGGGAGCACTCTGGGATGGAAACCCTGCATTGGGGCCCAGAGTCCTGTGAGAAGGCGATAAGAGACATCAGACACTGGAAAGCTGCAATCCCACCAGATTGGGGATGGGGGGCGGGGACAAGGGGGAGATGAAAGACTAAGAGAAAGCTGGCAGCACCAGAGGGCACAGAGACTTTACTGAAAGGCTGGTGAAGTCCTCCACTTGAACAGCAGCAAATAGTTGCTGTTGGGGAGAGGGGCGCAAAATATTATCCTAGAGGACACTTAGGGAACAGAATAAATTCTTTAAGGAAATCATTAAGAGCAAATACCCATCTAGGTAGTTTCAGCAAGTGACTATCTTGAATCTCCTGTGGCAGTCCTTAGTTCAATGGCTCTGTTTTATGGTCCAACTGGGTGTTAATGTCATATGCCCTGATTTTAGGGTCAGAAAAAAATGAGGAAAGGATCTGGGGTTAGAAGGCCAAGATGGCATCCCGATGGCCCTGCTCCAGTGTAAGCTGGGACATGTGAATTGCAGAAGCTGATAGACTGGGGGCAAACGTGGATTCCTGGACCTCCCAAGCAAAGGGGACAATTGCCAGGGGCCAGGCCACTCAGCAGGGTTTCCAGAGGTAGTGGCCACTGTTTTTCACCTACTTCCAATTCAAAAAGTCCTACTCATAGACTCCTAGTCAAATTCAAATTGTTCTCTTTATCTGATGGAAAATTTTCATACCATGCCAAAGAAACGGGACAAAGATTTGTCTTATTTCTATTTACTGTTGCCTTTCCTTATCAGTTTCTTCATACATACATACTTTTAAAACTAGTTCCACTATTTCGGTCCCCTTTTGCTGTTATTCTTACGGAGACTGATGTTACAGGATTTTGGATGCAATTTTCAAAGACATGGGCATTATGACGCTTTGATCATACTGTGGAATAATTTTATAAAGTAATTTGAGTTTTGGGGGGAGATAGAAAATAGAGCTTAGCAAAGTTTTTCCACCAGGTGTCACTCTTGATCCAATTAAACCCGGTAGCGGTGTTTATAAATAGAAGTATATCTATAAAACATTGATATCCTTGGTTACGTAAACATGAATAACAAAATGTCCCCACCTGTGTGTTCTGAAGTCCTTTCCCGGTAATCTCTGTCATAAAAGGCGACCATACATCAGTTCTCTGGAGGACTAATTCCTATCACAGCCACTTTTGTTGTGAGACCTTGAGACTTCTTTGGAGTTGCCAGCTGGCCGCTGAAGTCGGAGCCTTAATTCGCTGATTTTTTTTTTTTTTGTCTTTTTTTTTTTTTTCTTTTCTCACAGGACCCTACCCCTTCGGGATCACGTTGGAATCTCCTGTGATTAGAGCTCATGTTTCCAGAATGCTACATTTCCGGTTGCTGCTCCCAGGAGTGCTGTCTGCGGGTCTCTCCAGGCTGCACCTTCAGCGGGCCCCACGTGTCCTGCATCCCCGCGCGCTCCCACCCCGCCGCTTCCACTGGCCGCAGTGAGCCTGCCAAAGGGCATGGGGAAGTTCAGGGACACGCGGCCCTGGGAGGTCGGCTTTTACCGCGGCCGTTCTGGGGCGGGGCTGGTAAAGTCGCTGCTGGCAACTTTGAAGTTCAGAATATGGGATTATTGGATTGGTCACGAGTACTGGCCAAATTTGACTCGTTTCTCGTTTGCACTGCTTCAGGGATAGAAATAGCAACGATCCGATTCAGAGAGACTGTCTGGGGTTTTAATTAAAAAATAGGCCTTATTCTTATTTTAAAAATGTTATTCTTCAATATATAAGGAGATCACCTTCAGAGAAGAAATAGGGCACTGATAACTAATATTTATGTAACACTTTCTGATTCATGAGGTTGTCTCAAATTCATTACCTGTGTTACCTTCAGCATAACTTTGGGAGATGAGTATTAATACTACTGTGTTTCTGACTGGGCCTACAGCTGTGGTGTTCCATGCTTGCTAAACTGGAATTTTAATCCAGACAACCTGATTCCAAAAGCTATGAAGTCCCTTAAACCAGGTTCTTAAGTAAGGTGTACATCAAAATGTCCTGGTGAATTTTTCAGTATATGTGCTCCCAGATCCATGCTGAACATTGTCAGAATTCCCTGATATTGTGTTCATTCAACAGTAAAACACAAAATAGGCATATAATATTACATTAGGTAATGATAGATGTTTTGGGAAGAAAAAACAAAGCAGACTGAGGAAGTAGAGGGTGACAGGGGTGCTATTTTAGGAAGGATCAGTTGGGGAAAGCCAATCTCTCCAAGGAGGGGATATCTGAACTCAGGCCTGAATGAAGTGGGGCCGTCAACTTTGCAGCTGTAGGTGGGAAGGATGTTTTAGCAGAGGGACTAGCAAGTGCAAAGGCCCTGAGGCAGGAGTGTGCTTGGTGTGTGAAAAAAGGCCATGTAGCTGGAATGGAGTTAATTAGGGGAGAGTGCCAGGAGATGGGCTGGGAGATAGCCTGGAGCCAGATGTTAGGCCTCCAACTGGTGTTGCATGACTTTAAAAACAGGTGCGAGCACAAGTCTTCACTCCTCTAATGATCTTTTTTTCTTTTACCTTGCTGAGCAATGAAAAGGAAAAACAGGGAAGATAAAAGCACAGCTAAAATACAGCCCTGATGAGCTGCCACCATTGCAATCCCCATGAAGCTGCAGTCAGGGCTGTTCGAGAGACCAAGAAGACTGAAAATGGTTAGTGGTGAATGAGTAGCTGCTAATTTGATAATCACCGTGAATCCGAGTGAAACAGATTTGTTCGCCTCACTGTCTACAATTTACTTTTATTTGTGATTGAATTGTAATTTCCATTTAAAATCATTATAAGGAAACAATACGTTCCCATCACGCTCACTTAAGTGCCATCCTGGAGTTTTTAGTTTTGCTTTAACATTAAATCTGGTCATGCTGTCTTTCCCACCATCAGGATTTTCTCTTAAGATGCTGTTCTTTTCCTTGTGTGTTTATCACATGGGGGCAAACTACGCATGCCTGGAGAAACAATGATCACATTTCACTTCTAAGGTAAGTACAGATTGGTTACCTTTGACATTTTCTCTTAAGAGCATTAAAGATCTCCCATAATTTTGGGAAAAACAATCTTCCACAGAGGTAATTTTAAAAATATATTTATTAAAGCAGGAATAGAATGCCATATCCACACAGTTTAAGTCCACGACAAATACAGTTACGTTAGATAGTACTCATGTTAACTTGTTTTCTATATGCCGAGATTTATTATTTTAACTACCATCTGGAAAATAACATGATATGCTATGATTAGTCACTTGTTTAAGCTAGCTGGAAAAGTCAGAGGAGGGGGACTCTAGGTGAGAAATGCAGGTAATTTTGCCTGGGATAGCCCACTCATGAGCCCACACTCCGAGTGGCTGGCACACCACAACACAGTTAAGGAATAACTTCAGAAAACACACACCTTCGATGACATCAGAATATGGCAGTAATGAAGCAGATTGTGAAACCGGACGTAAAATGTGATCCTATGTTTGGTAAAACAAAGTCATATGTTTATATATGCATTAAATAATTTCTAGAATTATATTCTCAGAATATTGCCAGTGGTATTCTTAAAAATTTTTTTTTAAATGTTTATTTTATTTTTGAGAGAGAGAGAAAGACAGAGTGTGAACAGGGGTGGAGCAGAGAGAGAGGGAGACACAGAATCTGAAGCAGGATCCAGGCTCTGAGCCCTCAGCACAGAGCCTGACATGGGGCTTGAACTCACGAACCGTGAGATCGTGACCTAAGCAGAAGTCAGACGCTTAACCAACTGAGCCACTCAGATGCCTCACCAGTGGTGTTCTTTTAATGGAAGGTGGTTTCTGAGTGACTTCATTTGTATTTTGTTGCGTATCCATACTTCCTAAGATGAATATCTACTTGTGTAACAAAGAAAAACGCGTACAATAAAGTTTATGTACTTGTATATTATAGAAAAACACCACTAAAAGTTTTCTTTTCTTCTTTTTTTTTAACTGGTGTTTGCTGCATGGTTTCCTCTCAGCCTCACTGCTTGTTTAATATCTCACCAATGAATGATTGATTCCTACTTATTTTACTTCAGCACAGACTTTGCCTTCCACAATAAAAAAACATAGATTGATGCCTCTGTACATTTTTTCTGTTTTTATTATAATCACTCCATCTCTACACCACAGAGGAAGAGATGATTTTTCCATGTGACTGTTAATGGTCTTCTGGAGATAGGCCTCAGGAAGTTCAGGATTCTGGATCCCACTGTCTGCTATTTCTCTTCCGTCCACTAGAGGGAAGCAGATGACAGAAGGACTCTTGGGCCATCAAGGTTTACTTGTGTTGACAGCTTTCTGGGAGATAAGTGAGAAATGGCCCAGGCATAGTTGGCTGGGTGTCACAGTGACTCTGTCATTCAGAAAGCCATATGGTTTATTTGTATTGGTGCAAATTAACAACAGAATGTTTCCCTCTCCCCTGAACTATGGAGATGCAGAAAATTAACTTCTGCCCTGTTGTTAGGAGTTTCCGAAGATACCAACGACACGAATGGGCACCCGTAGAAATAGGACTTGCACCACATAAGGTTTTGTTTTGTTTTTGTATGAGATTTGTGCTCGCTACACTACATACTGTTGGAGGTTCTGGTTAACTAAATTTGAGGCAGGGCTGACCTAAAGTTGAGGTATGAAACAAAGGTGAACTGTTCTTGCCCTTCTGGTGTATAGAATACAAAATCCAGATAATGGGGGTAGAAAATCTACACACAATTAAGGGGATGTAAAGGGATGGTGACTAGTGAAGAAAATGCTGAAGAAATACATTTGACTCGGAGTCAGGATTTAAAGAAAGTAATGCCTACAAGATTAGAGTGCAAGCAGGGGTTGAAAACTGGTGCCTGCTGAATCCAGGCTGTGGAAGTACTTTGAGCAAGCAAACATTTTCAAGTTCTTAAAATTTGAATTTATTCATGTGGGGCAGGAACCTTTTAGTTTGCTACACTTCTCACCGTTCCCATCATTGTGCACTTAGCACTTCAGATATTTCCCTGACCTTCCTGGTCCTCAAAGACAGTTGTGATTGCAACCCCATCTTAGAGGAACTGGGGTGGGGAGGACATCCAGGAGCTGAGGCATGAATATTGGGCCAGAACTGGGAACGGGTAAGTTGTGTGGAGGGTGTGTCCTCATAGGGCTGGTATATACAGACAGGGTTGACTCAGATCAAGGGGCCATGTTGGACAATAGATTGCAAGGAGTTGAGGGTGGCTTGAGGAGTAGTTCAGTTGTGGTACTGCTGTGGGGAGCCCTTAAGTGCTTGAGAATGAGGGAATCAGGGAGTCCTAGACGAAGATGCAGGAATAAGCCTGGAGAGGCGCTGGAGAATCTGTTTCCTGTTCACTCTGATACGTGTTTTCCCTATGGGTTTTGATGACTAGAACTGCTCTGCTGGAGAGAAACAGTGAACTCTGGAGTTGAACATGATTGACGTGTATGGATGTTGCCCCTTACCACCTCACCGCTTTCCTGCGTGTCTCCAGAACAGGTGGGGGCTTGAGATAATCAGCTCCCCACATCTAGGACATGGGCTTCTCCTTGCCAGATCTACGAAGCACCAACACACTGCAGTGGAGTCAGTGCTGGTCCCGCTCCAGGTACCGAGCATCAGAATTTAAAGGGATTGCGTGAGGCAACCTCAGAAGATTTGTTCAGCATTAGTTTCCGATGATTGGAACTCAGATAAGAAAGGCTAAGACCCAGCTCTTAAAAATAAGCCAACCAGTCAACCAGGCACTGTGCTCTGGAAAGTATTGGTAGCATTACGTTATGGGAGGAAACAGTGGCAGGCAGGGGTGAAGAGGGACAGAGAGGGTAAAGTGTAACAAGAGTAGACATGGGTTCCAATTCTAATTCTGCCTTTTCCGAACTGAGTTACCTTAGGGAAGCCACCGAGCTTCTCCCTGCATCAATCTAATTTGCCAAACGGTGATACTGAGATGTGACTGGCTGGGTTCTCTGGGAACGTAAATGAGAAGGTGTTTGTAAATGTCGGGCACGTCTTCATTTCCAGCCTCCTCCCAGTAGGAAGTCATTCCTGTGAATCCTGGACTCCTGTCTGGGAGAGGGACTTCGAGTGAGAAGGAGCAATGTCTCAAGGACGCAGCATCAAGAGTTCATCTATATGAGAAGAACTGCAGAGACCATATGTGCTGACGTTCCTTGATTAACTCAATTAAAACTCTGAATGGTTAATATGCTGTTTTCAGGCAGTTTTGATTGCCACAGCATTTTCCTGTTGCTTTTTCATCAAGAGAATCAAAGGAAGAATTGTGTTCAGGATCCAGAGGCTGCTTCTAGAAGAAGTGGGGAAAGCGCTGGCTGCCCACTGTGGTGATGTGGTGGGTGTTGAAGAAGAGCCTCTGACCCAGACACGGCTCTGCCTACCTGTCAGCGAGGCCTGTAGGTCCTCACCGGGGCTTTCTCATTTGGACATAGGTTGTCTTGTTCTCCCCAGAGTCATTTGATTATCTCCAGCAAAAGCCATGCTTTTCAGTCTATCAGAGGGATATGATATGCACTCCTCTCTTTAAAAAAAATTTTTGTTTTTAATGTTTATTTATTTTTGAGAGAGAGAGAGTGTGCGAGCAAGGGAGGGCAGAGAGAGAGACACAGAATCCAAAACAGACTCCAGGCTCTGAGCTGTCAGCACAGGGCTCAATGTGGGGCTCAAACTCACGAGTTGGAGGTGATGAACTGAGTTGAAGTCAGACGCTTAACCAACTGAGCCACCCAGGCACCCCTGTACTCCTCTCTTTAAGAGAGGCCCAGTAGAGTGCAATTGTTTATAGGGGAGGAAGGAAGTAGAGTGAGGAGGAGTATCTCTGGGTGATTGAAGCAAGCCCTCAGCAGGTGCCTCTGTGATCTCACAATTGCTTCTAGAAAATCTCAGTCAGGAGTCTAAACTAATAATAACGTAATCCAATCAATAACTAACTAGAAAGGCCTGTCTTGTTAGACTTATCATCTCCTTCGATAAAAATCTGTTTTGGGTAGAACTCTGGATGGTTTGTAAGGCATGATGTCGCTCATTGTGGTTTCATTGTCTCACAGCCTAACAAAGGAAATCTCTTAGGCTGATTTGCTTCCTTCTTGAAGTGAGGTCCAGAACTACTTGTTAACCTGTACAATTCTTGGAGGCTTGTCCAAAACTCAGCCGCAGATTCCTGAGGCCAGGGCAGCTTGGTTGAGTTAGGTGAGAGCAAGGCTTGGGATGGTGTGGGAAGGAGTTGGGGGCCTAGGGTGAGATTCAGATGGGAGAGGAGCCACAGCAATTGGTTTTTAGGTAGAAGAAACAGCCCTGAGATGACTGCCAGGGCTGAGGAACACTTGTGGGAGCCCATGGCAGGTCAGGGCTAGGGTGAGTAAGGCACCTGGGGTGCTACATTTAAGGAGGCACCCACTGTCAGGTTCCTGCAGGTACAGGGTGGCAGACTGAGAGTGAGCACCTCCTTAAATTTTCCTCCTGGGTGGGGCTTGGCTTGCTTATCCTACTCCAGGGTCATCCAGCAGTGCAGGATGGAGGGACCTTCTGGTTCCTCCAACATAGTTTCAACCTTAGCTCCTATTTTGGTTACCCAGAGGTTCAGATGAAAAATCTAAATAGCACACCTTTGGGAAGGAAAGTCTCAGATCATTATGAGGCTTATACTGTAGTAAAGATAGAGATCACAGCTTAACAAGATGTAGACATTTGTCATTTGAGGTAAAAAAAAGTAAAAAAAAAAATCTTCTTCCAAATTGGGGTCTGTTTATATCCCAGGTATATGGCTGGAGAGCTGAGATTTTTTTTTCCTCTTTCCTTCCCTTCTTTTCCTCTAGCTTTCTTCTTTTCTCTTTCAACTCTTTCCTTCTATTTCTTTCTCCCCTTTTCCTTCTTCTCTGTTTGATACTACTGAAGTGACTGCCCTTCTTCTTTTTTTTTTTTTTCCTTCCTCCTTCCTTTGCTTCCGTGGCTTAAAACAGATTCTGAGGGAAGAAAAGAATCAAATATCTGTTTCACAGCCATTTCATAAACAATACTGGCTCCTTTCTTTCGGTACCACAGGCAATGAAAAACACCGTGGGAGGACATTTGTGACAGTATAGTGATGAATTCATGACGACTTGGCAGAGTAGACTTGAAACAGGTCCACTGTGTTTCTCTGCATTTAGCTGAGACCAAACCAGAATGAATGCCCATGGGTGCACAGCTGGATACGTGAAACAAAGAGGTTTTCTAGTTTGTGATGAAAGGAAAATAATTTGGCGGCTGGGAGGGAGAAATGCTACCCAAACCAGAAGTGGAGTTTGTGTTTGCTTCAGCCAAACTGCTTCAAGCCCTGTCACACACTTCCGTGGATCTCAATTGTTGCAGAAATGTTTTTAAAGCCTTTCAGCTTTTGTTAAACCTCTCCAGAAGTTTATTTCAAAATAAAGGAGTTACTAACACAGCTTTTCCAACATGAGATCATATTCAACATATTTAACTTTTAAACAACTTGAACTTTTTTGAACTAAGTTCTTTTTTCAAAGATTGCATTTGGGTGTAGTCACATCTCAAGTGAAACAGATTTTCAGAAGGATTAAAATATTCCAGTCTATCACACAGGAGGAAAGATTAACATGGTTCATACCATTCTCATTTTTCTTGCTGTTTAAAACTTTTGGTGATAAAGGATATGCTACAGACCGTATGAAGACAAGAAAACAAACGTGCAGTGGGAGCTGGAAGGCTGCATGTGATTGTGTAGAATGCGCACTACACAATGCTGGTGATTCTGTTCACATCAGAGCCATCGAACTTTGGTGTACCTATTACACTAATTCGCACCAAGCAAATCACTTGGAACCGTCTTGGGCAAGTGACCCCTACCCCATCCACACCCTCCAATTTGCAAAAAGGTGCCATCTGGGAAAGCAGTGGCCCTGATGCTGAGTTGATATTTGAATGGTTTATTTTTGCTCCTTTGGTCCTAGGCCTGTAACTGAATTGAAATGATTAGTTTATGTTGGTTGTATCCTGCTGTGCTTAAACTTAGGACCTTTCTCCTGACTTGCAGATCATTGGAAAACAAGCAAACCAAAAACAAAGCATGGGGTATTTGCATTCTTCAGGTCCCCTGGCTTCCATTGCTTTCTCCTGAGCCTAAATTGCTTCTTGCTGGGTTCTTCCTCTTAGTCCTCATTTTATGTCACTATGCTTGAGTCTTATGCTCTTAACCCCCGCTTTTTTAAGGATGAGGAAACTAAGGCCCAGAGAAGATAAATAATTTTCCTTTGGCCACATAGCCAGTCAGTGGCTGAACTAGGATTTGAACCCAGGCAATATGGCACCAATGTTCCTGCTCTTAACCACTCTACTCTTCTGCATCTCCCAGGTTGGTCTCTTTTCCCTGAACCCGGTGCCTCAGTTTGTAGTTCTAATTAAACTGCTCTGGCCATGCACTGCCAGACAGTGGACATCCCAAGGCCTTTACTGTGCCGCTCAATTAGATCTCTGCTGGACACTCATATGGCACTTGCTAGACCTAGTTGAAGACCAGCCCCAATTTGGACTGATTCCCAAAGCCCTGGTCCCTTCCAACTTCAATTTTCTCCTGTCTTCTGCTGACCCACAGCTGAGGTCCCAGCGTGCCTTCTGGTGGGCTCCCCCAACCCCCACCCACCTTAAGACAGATGAAGACAGGAGGGGGCAATTGCGTTGAGGACTGTGCATTTCCTGAGCCTTGATATGCTGCCGAAGTCAGGAATCCTTTCACTCTTCCTCAACCTTCAGACTCACTGTGGCAGGTTCCTTCTTTTTAAGGGACTTATCTTTATATCCTCAGCACTTCACATGCCAGCCCCAATATCTCTGCTACATAGATGGAATTTTATTTCTTTATATTCACTTATCCCCTGACTTATTCCAGAAAGGATTTAAGAGAGGTCTCAAGTACATGCATGTATAAATGCAAAATAATGAGATACATAAAATAAAATAAGTGGATAAGGAGAGTGGGACAGAAGAAAAGTGAGAGGCTTTGGAAGGGTCCGATAAAACCATGAGTAAGGCTGGTACACGATACATGTGCTGTAGGGCCCTGCACATTCACTGTGACAGGGTTTGGGTGGGCAGGTGAGTGGGGCGGGCAGGGCATTGTGGAGACAGGAAGAGAGTAGGCAAAACAATGCAATCCAGGATCACTGCTCGTGGCTGGATTGACAGACACTGGTATAGATCTTACAATGTTTAATGTGATTTTAAAACCATGTTCTTTTTTAAAAAAAAATGTTTGTTTATTTACTTATTTTTGAGACACAAAGAGAGAAGGGAGGGGCAGAGAAAGGGAGACAGAGAATCCCAATCAGGATCTGCATGCCCTCAATGTCCTTAAGCGCAGAGCCCAATACAGGGCCCGAACTCACCAAACATGATGAGATCATGACCTGAGTCGAAATCAAGAGTCCAATGCTCAACCGACTGAGCCACCCAGGTGCCAACAAACCATGTTCTAAGTAAGACTAGTTCCATGGAATTTAATAAGGAATAAAAGGAAAATGAGGTGATGGCTGTGGTTTGTGATTAAGTTTGGAAAACATAGAGTTAGCAAAGTAAATACACTTCTTTTTGAGAGAGAGAAGGGGGAGAGAGAGAGAGAGAGAGAGAGAGAGAGAGAGAGAGAGAAGCAGAGAGAGAGGGAGACACAGAATCCAAAGCAGACTCCAGGGGCATGTGGGCCACGAACCCATGAACTGCAGGATCATGATCTGAGCCAAAGCTGGACGCTTAACTGACTGAGCCACCCAGGTGCCCATGTAAATACATTTTTTTTTAACTGAAAGATTTTTCTTACTATGCTCAAAGATATGGTAAGGAAGGTAATAGGGTTACATTTGTTTCTAGACTTTTGACCACAGGGATCATTCTTTTGGAAATTTAGAGAACCAATGTACTTAGAGAGACTTTGGGAAAGGGAGTATTGGTGGACAAGAAATGCTTTCCTGGAGGAGTTATTTTAAAATAAATGATCAAGGGGCACCTGGGTGGCTCAGTTGGTTAAGCAGCCGACTTTGGTTCAGGTCATGATCTCGCGGTCCGTGAGTTCGAGCCCCACGTCGGCTCTGTGCTGACAGCTCAGAGCCTGGAGCCTGTTTCAGATTCTGTGTCTCCCTCTCTCTGATCCTCCCCCGTTCATGCTCTGTCTCTCTCTCTCTCTCTGTCTCAAAAATAAATAAACATTAAAAAAAATAAAAAAAATAAATGATCAGTAATTTTAAGTAATTTTCAGTAATTTTATATACTTTAAGTATATAAAAATTAAAAATATCCACATTGGAAAAATATTATAGAAAAGCCAAGGGAGAATGACAAGCTGAGAAAGGATGACAGATAAAACAAAAAGCTAATTACCTTAATATATAAAGATTTGTGACCCATCAATTTATAAGATTACAAACCCACTAGAAAAATGGGCAAAGGGCATGAACAGGTAGAAAGAAAAACATACTTTATAAACATGTGAAAAATATTTATCCTCGCTCACAAATAGAAAAACACAAATTCAATAATAAAAAAAAAAGAGCTGCTACTTTTTTACTTATCAATGTGGCAAAAACTTCAGGAGATTATTAATGTGTTGCATTGGCCAGGGTGTGGGGAAACAGGAAGTCTCCTTTGTTGGTGGGAAGATAAATTGCTGCAATCATTTGGAGGGGCAATTTGGCAACTTCCATCACAACAGTCAAAATATAGCTAAACTCTGACCACATTTTAGCACCTCCACTACTGCTATCCATATCTGAACCACCACATCTCTCATTTGGAGTGCAATAGCCTCCTGCTTCCACTCTTGCTGCCTGTATTCTTTTTTTTTTTTTTTAATGTTTATTTTTGAGGGAGGGGAGGGGCAGAGAGAGAGGGAGACAGAATCAGAAGCAGGCTCTGAGCTGTGGAGCTCAAACCCATGAACCATGAGATCATGACCTGAGCCGAAGTCACTCAACGAACTGAGCCACCCAGGCGCCCCTGAAGTCTATTCTTAACACGCATTCAGAGCAAGTATTTCAAAACAAAAGCCAGATCATGTCACATGTCTAGCTCAAATCCCTCTATTGGCATCCCATTTCATTAAGAGCAAAAGCCAAAAACCCCCATAATGGGCTACACTGCCCTACATAATGTGGTCCTAGAATCTCTTTGATCTTATCTCTTATTTTGTCCTTCTTGCTTCCTTTGCTCCAGCCACACTGACCTATTTGTTTTATCTTGAACATGTCAGTGATCTTTCCATTCTAGAGCCTTTGCATGGCATGTTCCCTCTGCCTCGAATAGTCTTTCCTACATATATGCAAATCCAAATCCCTCACCTCCTTCAGGTCTTTGCTGAAATAGCACCTTCTCAGTGAGGACTTTACTGACCTAGAATTACAACCTCCTGATCCCATTTCCTCTTGATCTTCTTTACTTATTTTTGTAGCTATTACCATCTTCTAGCATATTATAGGACTAACATATTTATTGTGGTTTTGTCTGTTTTTTTTTTCTTTTCTGTTAGAATCTAAGGTCCGCAAAGGTAGAAATTATTTTGTTTTATCTATTGACAGTGCCTGACAACTGTTAATATTTATTTATAAATATATATATTTAAACATTTTTAGTGTTTATTTTTGAGAGAGAGAGAGATAGAGCGCAAGCAGGGGAGGAGCAGAGAGAGGGAGACACAGAATCTGAAACAGGCTCCAGGCTCTGAGCTGTCAGCACAGAGCCTGATGCGGGGCTCGAACCCAAGAACTGTGAGGCCATGACCTGAGCTGAAGTCAGATGCTCAACTGACTAAGCCATCCAGGTGCTCCTATATATATATTTTAAATATTTATGGAATATTTTTGAATGATCCAGCAATTCTACTTCTAGGAATTTATTCTTTGACACACTTCTGTACACAAAGCAAAATAAACATTGATAGTCATTGAACATAGTTTTTTGTAGCAAAGACTGAGCAGTTCTCCCAAGAGATTGAATATTTTCCAAAGGCGGTTATTGAAGGGATTGGATAACGTGTCAAACCAGTTAGGTTTAAGTTGATTCTTGTCCCACCACCCCTTAGAAGTTGGGGGCTGATGTTGAAGACCAGATCGATTATAGTCAAAACAAACTACACCTCTGAGTAAAAACTTGGCATATGTACATGTATGTGGTATTGTACTTTTCCTATTTCTTTCAAATTGACGAATAAGGCTCAAAGTTGAGAACAGAGGTGTTCAGTTCCCACATGCTAAAGAGAGCTGCCAACAATTATGATCAGACACTTCCCTTTGGGCTTACCAAGAGGTGCTGAATTAGTACTGTCATCTCAAACATCACCTCTTCATCCACATACTTATGTAAAAAGATTGAGGAATAACTCCAATGTTCGTTCTCCCAAGATATGAAGGGGCTCCAGAAGCCTTATTCACCAGGATGAGGGCTTATTCACCAAGAAGGGACTGAGCGTGGCTGACATTTCTTCTCCTGGCTGGATATAATTCCATGTGGAGACTTACTGTGCTGTTATCACTGGAAATGAGTTTACTTCTTGGAAGAGCTAACAGGTGCTCGGGTGGTTTGGAGGTGATCTGAACCCATATAATCTTTCTTATATGGAGATTTCTGCAAGGAGGCTTGCAGGGGCCATTGCAGAGCCATAAAAAGTGATGGGGGTAGTTTGCGTTGGGAAGAGGAAGCGAGCAGCCCCACCTGCAGTTCTCCATGTCCTTTGGAAAAATGGAGGATGAATTTACAGGTTACTGGATCTTCCTGTGAAAGAGCATGAAGCAGAGAGTTGAGATATAGGCCAGGAGGTTGTCCAGGCAGCCTCTGGTCCAAGTGGATGTATAGGATTTGGAGGCTGTATTAGTTGGCTAGAGCTGCCATAGCAAAATGCCACAGATTGGGAGGCTTAAACAACAGGAATTTATTTTCTCATAGTTACGGAGGCTAGAAACCCAAGATCAAGCTGTTAGCGACTTTGGTTTCTTCTGAGGCCTCTCTCCTTGGCTTGCAGATGCCTACGTGCTCGCTGTGTCGTCACATGACCTTTCCTTTGTGTGTGTGCAGCCCTGATATCTCTTTGTGTGTCTACATTTCTTTTTCTTAAAAGGATACCAGTCATATTGGATTAAGGTCCACCCTAACAGCTTCATTTTAACTCAATCACTCTTTAAAGGCCCTATCTCCAGTCACATTCTGAGGTACTGGAATTTTGTACTTCAATAAATGAATTTTGGGGGACACAATTCAGCTCATAACAGGGGCATAGGTTTTTTTTTTTTTTTTTTTTTTTTTTATGAAGAAAGCTTAAAGGAGACACAGATGTCACTTTCTGAGGTGGCTCTCCACAATAGAGGAAGGTGTGGTGAAGCTGGGCACGATTCCAAGAAAATCATCCCACCTCTGGAGACACCTCTGTACCAGCGGAAGCTACCAGTAGCAGGTGGAACTAGATGGAGCCAGAGAAAGACTAGGCGAGCCTCTCAAAGATCCATAGGCTGCTAGTGATGTAAGAAAGTCTTTGCTTCTAAAGTAAACATTAAAAAAAAAGAAAAAGAAAAAAAGAAAGGGGCGCCTGGGTGGCTCAGTCGTTTAAGCGGCTGACTTCGGCTCAGGTCATGATCTCGCGGTCCGTGAGTTTGAGCCCTGAGTCAGGCTCTGTGCTGACAGCTCAGAGCCTGGAGCCTGTTTCAGATTCTGTGTCTCCTGCTCTCTGACCCTCCCTTGTTCATGCTCTGTCTCTGTCTCAAAAATAAATAAACGTTAAATAAATATATTTAGAAAAAGAAAGTCTCTGCTTCCGGTCTTCCCAACCCCCATCCAAAATGCCCAATCCAGAAAAGGAACCAGATCCTCTCCTTCTTCATCCACACAATGAAAGAGCACCTTCCCAACTCCAAGACCTTTGAAGCAGTGCTAGGTCCTCACTGAAGAGAGGTGGGGAGAAGAGACTTAAAGTGGATATGAGGTGGGAATTTTAAACAAATTAAAATGCAATTTAACTGATAGTGGCAAGAAAGTTCCAGGATCTGCCAAAGAGGTCACCTAGGACAAGAAAGGAGATTCTTCAGAGCTCAGTTGAATGCAGTGCTTAAAAAAATAAGCTCTCACAATTTAAACTTCACTATTTGATATTTCTCCATAAACTGGATTGCTATCTCTCTGTATAAATAAAGGAGCATGTCTTGGAAAACACAACCGAACTATTTTTAGTAGTTATCTCGGAACGGGAGCTCACGATGAAGGCTGGTATGAGAAGAAAATGTACTTTTCACTCTATGCCCTTTTGAACTTTTAAAATAAATATCATTGTACGTGTATTACTTAAGAAACCTCAAACAATTACAAACTAAAATAGTTGAAATTGTATGGTATTAATGAGCAGAAGACTGAGTTCAGAAATAACCCTGAAAGATACATGCCAATTCTGTGTAAACTATTAAAGGAGTTTCTTAGCAGTGGGAACAATAGTTGTTGTAGGGCGAACCAGGGAAGCTCATAATGGAAAGAAAGAGAGGTGTGCTGGGAGGAAACCTAGTCAATGCATTTGGAGCAAGGTGTGAAGAAGATGGAGGGGAAGAGACTCGAATGTTAGAAACCAATGTGAATGCTGCTGCTGGCTTGCAGGGAGATAAATGTTGTGACAGATGCCTGCAAAGCTTTTGGCAAGGAATGGGGTTCCATTTGGTATGATGCATTTCAAGGTTAAGCTCCTTTGTGTCATGTAGATGTGGCATGTTTTTGGCTCCAGGCTGAACCTTGGGGTTTGGGATTTATATAATTGTGAAAGGCATTAAGTCAAGAGGCAATGCACAATGATTTGGTGAGTGACATTTGCTCTAATTCCTCACACATAGGTTGAAGCAACAGACGTCACCCCCAAAATATCATGAAAAGATTCCAGCAAAATAGGAAGAGAAGAGAGAGGGGGTCACTTGAGTCAACACATGGATTAAGTTTATGCATGTATCATTTGTTTCCCTATACATGATTAATTCTTGGGTGTGTTGAGTGAATAAAAATTGTTAAATCATCGCAAAAACTGGCTTGAGAGTGGGGTGATAACCCTATCATCTTCCTGGAACTGACTTGGGCCAGGAAGGAAGGAGTTCTGATAAAGTGAGGTGCAAAACTGGATATTGGACTGATGCAATAAACGTTACTCATCCACACTAGTGCTTGCCTCAGTTCTTTTTGTGATATTTGAAGAGATAAAAGGAGGTAAAACTATAAAATGGCACTATAAATAATAAAAGCTGCAGGTGTCTGCCTTATTTTAGAAGGAATCTTTGCTGTTGAGGAGCACACTCCAAGGAGTCTACTGGAGCTTACAAAATGCAGCTGTTGGATTTAACTTGATGCTTGATAGAAAAGTTTAGAATATAAAAAGTAGAAGAGCTTAAAGATTTAGAAAGGAAATAAAAAATAAAAAAGTAATATTAAAAAAATAAAACCAAAAAATCCAGAAGATTAGAGAAAGAGAGGAAGAAAAAACCCAAAACAAAACCCAGTCCAAAGTCAGTCAGCAAGAGCTGCACACAAAGTTCAAGGTGGTCGTTGAAAAAAATTCTGTTGATGGGATGTCTTCCAGAGGGCAAAGAGCCAAGAAAGCAGAAAGCTCTTAGCTTGAGCAGTTACCTGTAAGTACATGAGGATGTCTGCTAATTACCGACACAGAGCAAAACAGCAGGGGAAAAACCTAGCCTTCTCATCCTTGGGAAACTTGAAAAGTGTTACTCATCTCCCTCCACCAGCACACACACAATAGGTGCTTGTTCAATTCTTTGTTGTCTGAAAATTTGGCATATTATGCATACAGACAGCCCATACAGCCTAGTTACAGTCAATTAGACAATTGGCAGGAAAAGCAGGGAGTCACTGGATTCCTTTTTTCAAACAATTTCCTTTTAAAGAAGAAATATATGGAGAATATGACAGCAATAAAATAGCCCAGCTATAACTGCCAAACATCAATAAAACTATGATTCCGAGTTTACATGAGATGGCGCATTTTAGCTTTGTGTTCAACAGTCATTTAGTTCCTGCAATACTAAAATAAAAAAGCTATTCTATGTCCAACTTAATAAAAACTCTTTACAGCATTTTTGCATAACTAACACTTTTCAGCTGAGATTCAGATAAAAAAGAATTTATTTATTTAATATAATTTACTGTCAAACTAGTTTCCATACAGCACCCAGTGCTCATCCCAACAAGTTTCCTCCTCAATACCTATCACCCATTTTCCCCTCTCCCCCACCTCCCATCAACCCTCAGTTTGTTCTCTGTATTTAAGAGTCTCTTATGGTTTGTCTCCCTCCCTCTCTGTAACTTTTTTTACGTGGATGGAACTGGAGGGTATTATGCTAAGTGAAATAAGTTAGTCAGAGAAAGACAGATACCATATGTTTTCACTCATACGTGGATCTTAAGAAACTTAACAGAAGACCATGAGGGACGGGAAGGGGGAAAAAAGATATAAACAGATAAAAAAGAATTTAGTTTAAATTGAAAAAGTTTACCGGGAAAAATATTGGTATGAATTACCTCACTAAGCTCTTAGAAAAATTAGAAATAGTGGAAAGTCAATTCTCTTATTCCTGAAAACTCAGGAGACAAAACCCTAACTCCATGTTGAGACTCTAGAACAATATGAAATGTGAAATTTCATCAAGTTTCTCTCTTTTTGTATTTAATCTAGAATGTTTGGAAAACATGTTCATTCACAAAACCTATTTTGTCTTTACTAGTCTATAGTATAGAATTTATCCTGAGGCACCTGGGTGGCTTAGTCATTTGAGCATCTCATTTTGGCTCAGGTCATGATTCCAGGGTTGTGGGATTGAGCCCCATGTTGGTCTCTGTGCTGCTTAAGATATTCTCTTTCTTTCTCTTTCTCTCTCTCTCTCTCTCTCCCCCCGCCGTCTCTTTCCCCTGCGTGTGCTCTCTCTCTCTCTCTCTAAAAAAAAAAAGGATTTATCCTGTAACATTGTCACGTTTCTTTTTCCTTGCAGTATTTCCCGAAATATCTAATTTCATATATTTTATGAAATTCACTTGGAATGCCTGTGATGGTTAAGTTTATGTGTCAATTTGGCTAGATCATGGTACTCAGATGTTTGGCTAAACATTTATGGATTATGTAAAGGTATTTTTTGGATGAGATAAATGTTTAAATTAGACTTTGAGTGAAGAAGATGACTTTCCATGATGTTGGTGGGCCTCATCCAATACGCTGAAGGTCTTGAGAAAAAGACTGACCTCTCTGAAGAAGAGGGAATTTTGCCAGCAGATGAATTTTGCCTTTGAACTCAAATTACAGCATTATTTCTTCCCTGGGTATCCAGCCTACGTGCCTGCCTTAGAGAGTTTGGACTTGCCAGTCTCAATAATTACATGAGCCAATTCCTTAAAATAAATCTCTCTCTCCATATATGCGCATATCCTACTGGCTCTGTTTCTCTGGAGAACCCTAATATAATATACATATTCTTTGAACAGCAAAGAATTAAAGGAAATTTATTTTATTTTATTTTGCAACCGAAAATGCATTTGGCTCAGAAAAAAAAAATAATTCTGATCAATAGAGTGCAATATCAAAGTGTTGTCGACAGCATCTCAGAGGAATGTAGGTATCTTAACTCTTTCCTCCACTAAAAATTTCTTATAAGAAACATATTGGATTGACAGTTTTAATTATTATGCGATCTTCAGAGGTTGCTAATCTCTGGGATTCCAAAAAGTGAAGTCACATCTAGTCCTCCCAGTCAAGCAGTCCCCCATGCCCTATATCAAGAACTTCATATAGAAAAAATACATAATGGTTTTCTGATAACTGCAGGCATTTGTTTACTAACATAAATCATTATTCTAGACAAATTTTTGACATGCATTAATTTTTAGCATCCTCTATATTACTGATTCTGAAAAGATAATTATATAAAAGAAAGTTTTGTTTGTTCTCTAAATATTAAAAAGTCTTTTTTAAAGGCAAATTTGCAAGTCAATCCTAGACTCTATTTAAAGAGTAAGAGGACAGAAATAGCAAAAACAATTTGAGAATATGGACTGAGGAATGTGGCTTAGCAGATAGCAAGACTTTTAATGAAGCGGCAGTAATAATTGATATAGGAATAAACCAACAGACCAACACAACAGAATAGAGAGCCAGAAATATTGTCATGTATATATAGATGTTTGGTAAATGAATGACTTGACATTATAAAGTGGTGGGATAGACCCACAAACCTCAAATCATAAAGGAAAATATTTTTGCCTGATAAATTTAGTATGTAAGCCTGACATGGCAGAAGATTTCATAAGTGAGGTGAACAGAAAAGCCATAGACCGTGAGAAATTATTTTCAAAGCATATAACTAACTAAGAATTAATACTTTGAATATGCAGAAGAATTTTTTAAATGCTATTTATTTTTGAGGGGGGGGGAGGTGCAGAGAGAGAAGGGGACAGAGGATCTGAAGTGGGCTCCATGCTGACAGCAGAGAGAGCCCGACGCAGGGCTAGAACTCAGCAACAGTGAGATCACAACCTGAGCTGAAGTCAGACACTCAACCAACTGAGCCACCCCGGGCCCCATGCAGAAAATTTCTATAAATCAGTAAGAAAAAAGAAAGCGTAGTTGGAAAATGGACAGGAGATATGAACAAGTGATGAACAGAATTACAACCTGAGTGGCCAATAAGCATATGAAAAAATGCTGAAGTTCACTGATAATCAGGAAACTTAAGATTTAAAAATGAGATTACTCAAAGTGAGCATTTCATACTCATTGGAAGCCTAAAAATATTAAGTATTATTGAATATGAAGGGAAATAGAAACCCATACCCTGCTGATGGCAACATAAATTGGTATATACTACAGTAACTTGAATACATCTAATATAGTCATAGATTTCTATACTCTTACATAGATGCCCGAGAGAATGCTTAGAAATATGTATAATGAGACACACAAAAATGCTCTTTGGAGTATAACTTCTAATAGCCAAAATGTATATACAACATATTAATAGAGGAATGGACAAAAAATTGTGGCATATTGAATATATGTAGCAGTTAACACGAACAAACTGTTGTATCATTTTGAATAAATATAGAAAACATGGTACTAAATGAAAATGCAAGTTGCAGAAGGATTCATAGGCTAGACTAATATTGAAGTAAATCTTTTAAAGTATCCCATGCTATTATATATTTGGGACAAATACACACATAGTAAGAGTATAAAAATATAGACAGAAATGATAGACCCCATATTCAGAGCAGATGAATAAGGATGAATGAAGACTTTGGGAAGGTTACAAGGGAGTTTTAGATACACCTATACTGTCCTTTTACTTACAATGAATCTGGTGAGGATGGGCTAGAAGTGGAAGAGGAGGGAGCCAGCATTTGTTGGAAGCTTCACTGCAGTAGAGGAGTGGTTGCTCCATTGTTTGGTTGGCAGTGTCTTCGCATTTCTGAGCCAGGGCAGACAGTGGGGAGGGGCAAAGCATCTTTCTACCTTCTTTTCAGCCATCAGGTTTTCTGCAACCCAGTGCCAACACATTCATGGATCACCAATTATATTTCTCAATCCAATTCTAAGGGCTTTACAAATAGTGGCCATTTCTCCAGATTTGGGCAATTGAGTGCCAATGCTAGTTTTCATTGCTGTGAGTTCTCATCACTTATTGGGGCTCTTTTTAAGCATCTGTATTAGTCAGAGTAGGTTAGACTGTAGTGTAATAATAAATAACCATTGCAAATCACAGTGGCTTAAACCGGTCCAGGTTTCTTTCTAGTTCCTGCAGTATCCAATGCAGATGTTTGTAGTCAGGAGGCTCTCTAGGGTGGTTCTCCAACCAGTATACTACTGGATTCAGGCTTCTTACCTTGTGCATTTCTGTCACCATAGCCATAGGGATGGAGGAGAAAGATAGTGACAGATTGTGAAGGATGTTCAGCAGCCAGTTCTGAATGTGGTATACTTCACTTTTGGCCAATGCCACCAGCCAGAACTCAGTCACATAGTCCCACCTGGCCACAAGGGGTCCAGGGAATGTAGCCATTCTCTCGACCTGAGGGGAAAATAAATGAGTTTGGTGTATTTATAGCATTGTCCAGCCACCACACTTTATTGAGAATGTAAGACTCTGAGACAGAATTTAAAACTATTGTGTTTCATTTTTTAACTTTTGCTTTTAATTATTGACTTAGTTATCATTAATCACGTGATAAACCTTGCAAACTCACCACCCTAAATATGAGCAAGGACCTTGATAAAATCCTACAACTAACTAAATGGTCTTCCCTTCTTCTATTCCCTGACTCTCCACACAAGATTACCATCATTCAGAAACTGTACTGATCATTCCATTGTTTTTCTTTCTGTAAAAATATCAGGATTATCCTGAGATAATTTGAGATTCACATACCCTTTCAGTAGTATCACAGAGAGATCCTGTGTACCCTTTACCCAAATTCCCCAAGTGGCGACATCTTAAAAAACTATAGTACAACATTATAACCAGAATGTTAACATTGATATAGTTAAGATATAAAATATTTCCATCACAAGGGGCACCTGCCTGGCTTAGTCTGTTAAGTGTCCATCTGACCCTTGACTTCAGCTCAGGTCAAGATCTCACAGTGGTGAGATGGAGCCCTGTGTCCTGTTCTGTGCTGACAGTCTGGAGCCTGCATGGGATTCTCTCTTACTCGCGCATGCTCTCTCTCTCTCTTCCTCCCTCTCTCTCTCTCAAAATAAATAACCACTAAAAAAATATTTCCATCACAAAAAGGATCAGTTATGTTGTAGTCACACCAGCTTCCCTCTGGCTCTCAATCCCTTCTTAGCCCTAGTAACTTCTACATTGTTCTCCACTTTTACAGTTTTGTCATTTCAAGCATGTTTTAAAAATGGATCTGCTTCATTTTGGGATTTTTTGTTTGTTTGTTTTTGTTTTTTTCCCTCAGCATAATTCTCTGGAAATTCATCTGGACTGTTGCATGTACCAATAGTTCATTCCTTTTAATTGTTCAGTAGTATTCCATGGTAGGGATGTACTACAGTTGTTTAACCATTTGCCCAACATGTAATAACTGGATCGTTTTCAGTTTTAATTTATACAAATACAATTGCTCTGAATACTTGTGAAGTTTTTTTTTTTAACATAAATCTTCATTTCTCTGAGATAGATGCCCAGGAGTGCCCTTGGTGAATTTTTATTGTTCCCTTGCCTTTCCATATAAACTCTAGAATAACCTTGTCTACATCTATAAAACATCTTGCAGGGATTTTGGTAGAAATTATGTTAAACCTGTGTATCAATTTGGGGGGAACTGACAGCTTTCCTATGCTGAATCTGTTAATCCATGAATGTGCTGTGGCTCTTCTTTTATTAAAATCTTTATTAATGTTCTATAGTTTGTAGTACAAGTCCTGTACATGTGGTGTTAGATTTACACATATTTTTGTGCAATTTTTAATGATATATTTTTAATTTTGGTGTCCACATGTATTTATTGCTAGTGTATAGAAATAGAGTTGATATTTCTGTTTCTCTTGTATCCTACAACCTTACTGAATTCACTTATTAGAATTAGGAGGTTTTTTTTTTTTAATTCCTTGGGATCTTCTTTCTAATTTTAGTAAATGTGCTGCGGAAGGAAGCACCTTCGGATTTTCTATGTAGACAATCCGTCCTCTGCATAGGGACCCTTTTATACCCTCCTTTCTGATCTGTATGCTTTTATTTCATTTTCTTGCATTATTACACTGGCTACACCTTCTAGTAGAACATAGAACAAAAATGGTCAAAATGGATACCCTTATCTTATTCCTAATCTTCAGGGGAAAGCATCAGTCTTTCACCATAAATATAATATCAACTGATAGAAGGTTTTTTTGTTTTTTGTCTTAAAATTTTCACCTGTTGGGATGAGCACTGGGTGTTGTATGGAAACCAATTTGACAATAAAGTTCATATTAAAAACAAAAAACCAATTATAGATTTTTTAAATATGTTCTTTATTAGGTTCTTTATTCTTGTCTTTTTTTTCCTGAGAGTTTTTTTAAGTAAACGAGTATTGAATTTTGTCAAATATCTTTTCTGTATCTGTTGATATAATCATGGGATTTTTCTTCTGGGAATTTGTAAGGCTCCATTTGGTCATAGCTTAAAATTCTTTTTATATACTGTTTAATTCTAGTTGCTGATATTTTATTTTTATTTTAAGGATTTTATTAAACTATTTTGTTTTAAGGATTTTGCATCTATGCTCATTAGGGATCTTGGCCTATGGATTCCTATTTTAGTACTGTCTGTAGTTTTGGTATCAGGCTAATACTGGCCTCATAAATGAATTGGAAAATATCCTTTTCCTTTCTATTGTATGCATTCTTGTTAGAAGAGATTCTGCAGAATTGGTGTCTAAAGTTCTGTTAATATTTTTGGTTGAATTTTTTCCTCCTGTTTAGAATGGTTAGTTTCTACTTATTTTATTCTACTTTTTATTTGTCCATCCATTCTATTGATCCAATCCAGTGAGGTTTTTATTTAATTAAAAAAAATTTTTTTGAGTTTTAAAATTTCCATTGGCTCTTCTTCTTACCTTCTTTGCTTATACTATGTTTTTCTACTGAGACTTTTTATTTTTTCATTTGTTTCAAATGTGCTTATAATTTTGCACATGCATTTTATATCACGGCTGCTTTAAAATCTTTATTAGATAATACTAACATCACTATCATCTCTGTCTTTTCAAATAACTATCCTTTTAAAAAAATGTTTATTTTTGAGAGAGAGAGAGACAGAGCATGAGCAGGGGAGTGGTAGAGAAGGAGGGAGACACAGAGGTTGAAGCAGTCTCCAGGCTCTGAGGTATCAGCACAGAGCCTGATGTGGGGCTCGAACTCGTGAACTGCAAGATCATGACCTGAGCTAAAGTTGCACATTGAACTGACTGAGCCACATAGGTGCCCCTCAAATAACTATCTTTTTAATTCAGCTTTAGATCTTCATGATTTTTGGTCTGATAAGTGATTTTTCAAATAAAACCTGGACATTTTGGGTATTATGTTATGTGATTCTGGATTTTATTTAAACCTTTTATTCTGTTTGGCTTCCTCTGATACCTCTGTGGCAGAGTAAGGGAGGGCCCTGCCTCATTACTACCAGGTAGGTGTAGAAGTCCAGGTTCTCTACCTGGCCTTTGTTGACACCCAAGGGTGGGAGTTTTAGTTACTGCTGGGCAGGATTGGGAGTTCTGGCTCCTTACTAGGCCATCAGTGATACTCCCCTGGCAGATAGGGGCATGGATACCTCAGCTGCTCCTCATGTAATCTCCCTGTAGCCTCATTACTGCTGATTGATTGGTGATGAAGGACCTGAATCTCCCCAAGACTTCCTCTCACACCACCACAATGGAAAGAAAGAGCACTCTGTTACTGCCAGGTTGAAGGGGAAATCTAGGTTCCCCACCTTGTCTCCACTGAACCCAGGGAGGACTTCATTACCTTGTGGTGGAGATGAAAGTCCTGGCTTCCCACACTACTGTCTTTCACATTAGTGGTTTGGAGTTCTTTGTTATAGCCTCAAGTGGTGGTGGAGGGGGTGGTGGGATTGTGGTGGTGGTGGGGTAGAAGTCGAGCCTGTTCACTTAGTTTTTGCTGGCATGGGCTGGGCCATAGTTTTTCTGGGGTGTTTGCTAGAATAGAGCAGTTTTTGCCTACAGGTTCTCTGTCTTGCTAGGCTGTCCGTTTCCTGGCTCTTTGACTAGGGAGAGGAGGCGTTTGTTTGGGGCTTTTTTTCTCTGTGTCCATGGGTGTTTCTATGTTGCTGACTTCTTCAGCTTTAAGTCTGGTGTACATAAAGCAAAGAGAAAACACAGAAAGCTCACCAGCATATCTTTCAGTGGGTCCCAACATCCCTAGATGGCTCTCTACTTTTCAGGTATTCTGATATTTGTTTTTTTTAATTTATAAATTTGAGGTATATAACATTATGTTAGTTTCGGGTATACAACATGACGATTCTACATATATTGTGAAATGACAGCAATAAGTCTAGTGAACATCTGTCAGCATACATAGTAGCAAGACATTTTTTTTTCTTGTAAGGACTTTTAAGATCCACTGTCTTGGCAACTTTAAAATATGCAATACAGGGGCGCCTGAGTGGCTCAGTCGGTTAAGCGTCCGACTTCAGCTCAGGTCACGATCTCGCGGTCTGTGAGTTTGAGCCCCGCATCAGGCTCTGGGCTGATGGCTCAGAGCCTGGAGCCTGCTTCCGATTCTGTGTCTCCCTCTCTCTCTGCCCCTCCCCCGTTCATGCTGTGTCTCTCTCTGTCTCAAAAATAAATAAACGTTAAAAAAAATTAAAAAAAATAAAATATGCAATACAGTATTATTGATTATAGTTACCATGATGTACACCAAGCTATATAAGCTGACCTCAGCAAACTGCACTTGAACTGCCATGGTGAGATTTTTTTTTTTTAAGTTTCAGTCTATGAAGAACTACTTGTTGATATATATACTTATATATCTATTTATTTATTTTTTAATTCCAGTGTACTTAACATACTACTTTCTTATGCCATACACAAAAATAAACTTAAAATGGATTAAGGACCTAAATGTAAGGCTTGAAACCATAAAAGTTCTAGTGGAGAGCATAGGCAGTAATCCCTCAGACATTGGACACAGCAACATCTTTCTAGATATGTCTCCTGAGCCCAGGGAAACAAAAGCAAAATTAAACTATTGGGATTACATGTAAATAAAAAGCTGCACAGCACAGGAAACAACCAACAAAACTAAAGGAACCACTGAATGGGAGAGGATATTTGCAAATTACATAGCTGATAAACAGTTACTATCCAAAATATATAAAGAACTTTTACAACTCGACATCCAAAACACAAATAATTCAGTGAAAAGATGGGCAGAAGACATGTACAAACATTTCTCCAAAGAAGACAAACAGCTGACCAACAGACACATGAAAAGATGTTCAATATCACTCATCATCAAGGAAATGCAAATGAAAACCACAATGAGCACCTCACATCTGATAGAATGTGACAATTTTTGAGATGGAAGACCAGCCGCTCTGGGACTCCAACGTCCTCCTGGCGAGGGAAGAAGAGGCGTTCCTGCACCAGGCTGTGAAGCAGCTGTGGCACCAGATCCCCAGGCCTCAACTCAAGGAAGAAGGAACCATGAAAGGCGGTGCTATTTGTGCGCTTGAAAAGCAGTTTCCACACGGAGGCAGCTCCACCGTGGCGCTCCAGCGTGATGCGGCTTGACGGGAAAATCGATCCCAGGTGGGTCCTGTTACCGGAGCGAGGCGCAGAGCAGTAACTTTGCACCGGAAGAGCTTCCAGCGCATCCAGCCACGTGGTGCGCACTCAGTCCGCGGGGGAACGTATGGAGTACGGCTCCCCGGGAAGAAGCCGCAGCCCCGCTTTTTTTTGTCCCAGCAGATGCCGCTGGTTACTGGGCCAGAGGAATGCCGGTACAGTCCAGGACCTGGACGGCGGTGTCCGCAGTGGCCTCTGCCATCTCTGTCTGCTGCCTCCATGGGACCCGTCGGGCAGCTGCGTGAGAAGCCCCAGCCCCATCCATCCTGCGGAAGTAAAGATAAGCCTCCCTGCCCCGCGACCCACCAATTGTGGACAGGCTTGCAAACCATTCTGATGAGTTCTGGCTGATTGTGTTTCCAGTGACAGAGAAGGGAGACGGCCCCGTAAGCCACGTTGCTTCATGTCTACACCTCTTGGCAGCATCCACCAAGTTGTTAATCGCATTCATCCACCACTGCCCACCAAAAATGTTTCAGAGGTGCCTCCGGGGCAGCTGTTCTAATAGACCCTGACATCTGTTGATCATATCTCCATTCCGAAGAGGTCAGTTGCCAGGAATACCATGACATAGCACGTTATTTACAGACTTACAGATTTTGGGAAACCTCTATAACCTAGAGGTGAGGGATAGGCATGCGGACTGCTGTTTTCCTGATGAACAGGAGCTGCTATGTTTTCAGTTGTCATGCCAATTTTTAAGCTCTTCTCAGGCAGGAGGAGGTCATGTCCCTCCAGCTGACAAGCCTGAGGAATCCCCTGAATCTGAGCTTCATTCTTAACTTCTACCGCTGTCTCCCCATTCGGGTACAATCCTGGCTTCTATGTGTTTAGCGACTGGATGAGCTGAATGAAGAAACTGAAGCCGTCAAAACTATACTGTGTGAAATATCTCTTGGTCTCCGGAAAAAGATATTTCTTCTTTTGCTGATGGCTAATGTAAGTAGATACGATTGAGTGGTGAAGAGAAAATTCCACAACAACCTCTAAGTACCAGCAGGTGGAGGCCACTGGGTGTTGTTTTGTTGGCTGGGGTCACCAATACTCCAGGCATATCCTAGGTGGGTGAAATAGATGAAGGGGGTCAAAAGTACAAACTAACAGTTATAAAATAAGTAAGTCACGGGGATGTCATGTACAGCATGATGTTTGTCTTATATATTAAAAGCAGAGGTTTTAGTTCTACTTAGTGGGAAGAATAGGGAAAGATACATCTATGCTCCCAGAAGTGGAAGTTACTTTCCTTTTTATACAGATAGATTAATTGTATTTTTACTTATTTTTACGTAGCCTTTATTTTAGTTATTTTTAACTTTCCAGGAAGAACATCGTGCTCAACTTACTCTTTAGGGACTTTATTTTTCCACTTTAATAGCTTGTTGTTAGGAGTTATCTTATGCCAAGCAAGTCCCTGTGTAGTTAATTAGTTCTACTATATATATATATATGTATATATATATATACACGTATATATATGTATATATATATACATATATATACATATGTATATATATACATATATATACATATGTATATATATACATATGTATATATATGTATATATATATACATGGCATGCTTCATTCATGCAGTTTTCCTGTGAATAAATATTTGTGATGTTTTCAGGTTTTTGCTATTGTGAAGTGAACAGTGCTTGTATGAACAGTCTTTTACATGTATCCTGTCCTACATGTGTTAGAGTTTCTATTGAGATATACCTAGGAACAGAATGAATTGCTAGGCTACGGACTATGTAAATCTTCAACTATATAATATAATGCCAAATTCTTTAACAAAGTGGTTGCACTAATTTGCGTTACAGATTCTTACTAAGTTGAAGTCTAAAATCTCTCCCAAACAGTAAGCTGATGGGGTGATTGTGGGACTCCCCTCAAATTTCCCTTCTCTCTGGCATCATTTGCTGTCAATTATTGCATAATGACCAATATCTAAAAACTACTGTTCCATATATATTTGCTTTTTTTTGTTGTTGTTGTTTCTGGCAGATGAGCCAATTTGATTTTTCCATCGTTTGGAATTAGAAGTCTTTTAAAATCATTTTAACTCTTATTTTTCCTATAATAATTGCCTCTATTTATAAAATCATTTGTATCTTTTCTCTATTTATCTTAATTTTGCCAAAGTTTATTTACTTTGTTTTTCCAAATAGCCATATTTTGGCGTTTTAGCTTTGTTAGTCTTCTCTATTCTTTGTTTTCATTTATCTCTTGTATTTTCTTTACCTTTATCCTGTTGTTCCTTTTCTGATCTCTTAAGATGGACAATTAATTCATTGATTTTTGAGGCTTTCAATTTTTTCCCTCAATAGTCATGTTTAAGGCTATAAATTTCTCTCAGATCACTGCTTTTTTTGCATCACATAAATTTTGATATAGAATTAAAAAAATTTAAATCAGTTCTAGATATTTTATTTTATTTTTTTAAGTTTGTTTTGAGAGAGAGAGAGCATGCGCAAATGAGCAGGGGAGGGGCAGGAAGAGAGAGAGAGAGAGAGAGACAGAGAGAGAATCCCAAGCAGGCTCTGCACTGTCAGCACAGAGCCTGATGAGGGGCTTGAACTCATAAACTGTGAGTGAGCTCATGACCTGAGCCAAAACCAAGAGTTGAACACTTAACGGACTGAATCAACCAGGGGCCCCTCAGTTCTAGACATTTTAAAATTTCCATTATGATGTCATTTTAATCCACAAGTCATTTATCAAGTCTTTGAAAAATAAATTTTGAGTAAGTGGGAATTAAAAATTTGTATTTGTATATTAATGTCTAATTTAATTGCATACTTATTTTTATAAAATTATTGAGACTTTCTCTATGTCCTAATTCATGATAATTTTTATGACTAGTCATCTGTACTTGAGAATAGTATTTTTATTCTAAGTGTCAAATGTTCTTTAGGCTAAGTTTTTTAGTTGTGTAATTCATATCTTGTATATCTTTGTCATTTTTTTTTCTCTTTGACTTCTCAGTAATTGAGAGTAGTGTGCTGAAATCCCTCTCTAAAATAGTGGATTTATTACTCTGTTCCTGCAGTTCCAATAAAATTTACTTCATATACTTTCAGGCAATTTTATTAGTAACTACATATTTAAAACTATTTTATCCTCTTGGATAATTGCATTAAATAGTGAATTGAATTCTCCGTCCTTAATAATACGTTTTACTTTGACATTTATATGTTGTTAGTAATGGCTGTAGCAACTTTCTTTTTGTTAAATTTGCTGCATATTTAATTTTCTATCCTTTTACTTTTAACTTTTATGTGTTCTTACGCTTTAGGAATATCTTTTATAAACAGCATATTTTAGATTTTATAAAATCCAACTGTGACTTTATCTTTTAAAATTTAGTTAATATTTATTTATTCTAATTATTAATATATTTGGGGTTCAAAATATGTCATTATTTCTGTTTTTTTTCTCTATTCCTATTTCTTTTCACCCACTTCATCTTCTCTCCTTTAAATTAATAGCTAAACCTACTCAAAATGCTCATCTGGGAATTGTTACTGATCCATAATGAGGTAAGGACCTCATGTACCATTCCTTTCATTGAGAAAATCTTTATGTAAACATCATGTTACCTGAACTAAGCGGTATATTTAGTGATGTGATTGATACTTGGGTGCAAGAAACTTCTCTTGTCAAGAACTGACAAGAGACCAGCTAGGTTGGTGAACTAGTTTGAGTTCTTTACATCCCTTGTGAGAACCTAACTCTCAACACACTTATAGCATCTAAGCTTTTGAATACGGTTTTATTAGAATGTTTCTTCTTTTATTTTGATCACAGATTTCTTTCTTGCCCTCTTTTTAATATAGCAACCAACTTTAGGATTACAACCAAGATATCTCTTTTATTCACTTATCACTTGCAGCGTCTCTTATATTTGTTTGTCCTCTTCTTTAAGCATATCCCCACCCTGTTTTCATCATGGATCTTTGCATAGCAAACCTTTTGACGCCTTATATTTCTGAGAAATCCTTATATTTCTGAGATTTGATTTATTTTTGGGCTGGATATAATATCCTAAATTCTAAGGTTTTTTCTTCAGTACTTTGGAAATTCTATTTACATAGTTGCTAGGGCAGTGTTGCTTCTGAGTAATTTGATTTTTATTTCTTTGATGTGATAAGCTTTTTCTTTTGGATAGCTTTTGTGGTTTTTTTCTTTATCTTTCTTACTCTTTTTTTTAAATTTAATTAAAAAAATGTTTATTTAGCTTTTTCAGAGAGAGAGAGAGACAGAGACAGAGAATGAGCAAGGGAGGGGCAGAGAGAGAGAGGGAGACACAGAATCCAAAGCAGGCTCCAGGCTTTGAAGTGTCAACACAAGAGCCTGCCATGGGGCTCAAACCCACAAACTGTGAGATCATGACCTGAGCTGAAGTCTGATGCTTAACTGAGGAAGCCACCCGGGCCAGTGCCCCTTTTATTCTTTTTTTTTAGTTGCTTATTTATTTTGAGACAGAGAATGAGTGGAGGAGGGGCAGAGAGGGAGAGAGAGAAGCCCAAGCAGGCTCCTTTGTCAGTGCTGAGCCTAACTTGAGGCCCCACCCAGGGGCCCCTGTCTTTCTTATTTTTAATTATATAATGTGGTGTGGATCTTTCTTTCTTTCTCCTTTTTGTCACTCTGTAAGCTCTTTCCATCTTAGGCCTGTTATCTTTAAGAAAATCAAACATTTATCTACATCTTCAAATATTTAATCCTCTTTTAAAATTTCTTCTATTTTTGTAATTTGGATTTTAGCACTTCTCTTTCTAGTCCTTCTTTGCCTTTCATTTCTCAGTAGTGTTCTTTTTCACCCACGAACTGTGACATCTGAGCCAAAACGAAGAGTCACTGACTGAGCCACCCAGGCTCCCCCCTGCTTCACCCTTTTAATATATTTTTAATCATAGTGATACATTCTTTCCTTTAAAAATATTTCATTAAGCTGATTTAAATTTGTTGATGTGTATGTTTGTGCTTCTGGTGGAATCTAAAATCCAGGTAGTTGTACTTCTCAAATATCTTATTCTTTTGATTTATGGGCTTGTTTTTCCTGTCAAGCAAAACATATAGGGGAAGGTCATACCCCTGTTTCTGTCACCTGTTAGCTCAGGGGGTGAGCAGTGGGGTATATGCATAAGCCTTGGTGTGGAGAGGCCCAGGCAGTGAAAAACTGAGTCAATATCTCCTCACCCTAACAGAAGAACTTGATGTGGGGCTTTGCTCTTTGTCCCTCAGGAAAGAGCAGTTTTAGGTGGGGATCCTCCGTAAGCATAGCAACTTAACCAGAGTCATTACTTCCTTTTCACACCACGTCACAGTAGCTTCTGCCTGTGATATGCCTTTGTTTTTGAGATCACTTGAACCAAATCTGATTTGCTATAGGTGTAGGGTGGGTATTCTTTATCCCAACAGTAGTTTTTCTTCCTTCCTTCCTTCCTTCCTTCCTTCCTTCCTTCCTTCCTTCCTTCCTTCCTTCCTTTCTTTCTTTCTTTCTTTCTTTCTTTCTCTCTCTCTCTCTCTCTCCCTTCCTTTCTTTCTTTCTTTCTTTCTTTCTTTCTTTCTTTCTTTCTTTCTTTCTTTCTTTCTTTCTTTCTTAAGTTTATTTATTTGTTCTGAGAAAGTGTGTGTGTGTGAACAGGGGAGGGACAGAGAGAGAGGGAGAAAGAGAATCCCAGGCAGGCTCTGCACTGATAAGTACATAGTCTGGTGTGAGGCTCCAACTCCTGAACCAGTGAGATCATGACCTGAGCCGAGATCAAGAGTCAGACGCTTAACCGACTGAGCCACCCAGGCACTCCCCAACAGTACCTTTTCTATTTTATTCTATTTTCTATCTTTTCTATACTCTCCTGGGCACCTCTTGTGTTTGCCTATGCCAGTCTTTCCCTCTCACATCAGTTCAAAATAGCCCTCTGTCTTCATCTCAGGGATTTCTCATACCTTTCTCGGTGTCTTTGGTTGGTCTTGAGAGTGAGAGTCCATAACAGTTGCCTGTTCACCTTCTAGTAGGATCTGGAAATGGATCCACCCACCTTTTGGTACTGTTTTTAGGGACCATTATTTTTTAGCACACATTAACATAATTTTTCTCATGGTTTTATTATTACAAGAGGTGTTTAGAATAGAAATATAAATCTAGCATGCAAAATATTACACCCAAACTCTTTGTGTTCCATTTTCAATCTTCTGCCACATGCAATTACATTATTTTTATGCTGTGGGTTTTTTTTTTAACCACACATTTATTTTGAGTGTACTTATTTTGATTCTTTTTGTTGATTTTTATGATTCTACAATGCTTATTTTTAATATATTGTATAATATTCTTAAAAATTACATACCAAATTACATTACCAAAGCTCTCTTATGTTTAGGTTATTTTTACTTTTCACAATTAGAGATGAATATAACATCTTTATAAATATATCTTTCATCTTTTGATTTATTGATTTAGATTTGTTTTAAGAATGAGATTACAAGGTCCATGGACATAAAAACTTTATAGCTCTCGATAAGTATTGCCAAATTGCCCTTCAAAGAATGATGCTATTCTTTGAATGGTTTTCTATATACTTATTCTGATGTATACTTAATTGCATATGCACAAACTTGTTGTATATCACTTAAGACAAATCCTCTTCTGTCTTTTTACACTACTCTGATTACATTTTTTAAGGATACATTAAATTAAAATGGTGATAGACCATCTCCTTTTTTTTTAAACCACTATTACTTCCAAATAGCCCTGTAAAATCCTCTTAATTCTAATTCTAATTTAAGTAATTAGGAATATAAATATAAATTAAGACAATGGGTGACATTTACTCCCTCAGATTCCAGCAATATAGAGAGCATGTATTACTTATATAGTTTGAGGTCTTAGGTGTCTCAGAAAGGTACAAAATATTTTTTGAAATCTGTTTACTTTCACAAGTTGTCGGAAGTCTGGTCTTCCCCTTCTGTTTGGAACCATATAAGTCCTGGGGGTTTTGTATCATGCAAGAAAGGGATGAGGATGGAAAAAGGACAGCTATTAGACTTCTTGCTAGTCCTAATATCTGGTGCTCGAATTAGGTATTATTTGATATAGAAAATGTAAAATGTAACATTTTTTACATATTGAAGGCCTGCTATTCATATCTGCTATTATCTTTAAACAAAGACTCTTGAATATATTGCTCACATATATATTGCTTACATCATGCTATGTAATTTACAAGATTCCTGAAATAATTATGGTTAATACGTGCCAAGCACTGTTTTAGCTATATATTTAATCCTTGAAGTAATTTTTGCTGTATAATAAACAATGTCAAAATCCTGAGGGTATACAATAATAAACACTCATTTTCTCCCTCCTAGGTCTGTGGGTTGTCTGTGGCTCAGCGGGGTTCCAAGATTGCCTGGCCTTGGCTCTGGGCTGTGGGCTGGGTTCCTGTCTGCTTCCCCAGGGCCAATGGCTGTCTGGGGCATGCCTTTCTTATTGCAGACAACAGAAGTATAAGTAGGCCGGCAAACCACACAAACATATTTAAAACTTATGCTTGTGGGGTGCCTGAATGGCTCAGTTGGTTAAGCGTCCGATTTTAGCTCAGGTCATGATCTTGTGGTTCGTGGGTTCAAGCCCCTCATCGGGCTCTGTGCTGACAGCTCAGAGCCTGGAGCCTGCTTCAGATTCTATATATCCCTCTCTCTTTCTGCCCCTCCCCTGCTCATACTCTGTCTCTTTCTCTCAAAAATAAATAAAGTTAAAATAAAAAAAATAAACATTTAAAACTTCTGCTTGCATCACATCTAGTAAATTCCATTGTCCCATGCAAATCACATGGCCATATGTAACTGCAGTAGGTTGCACTGCCCACAGTGCAGTAGGAGGCACTGCAGAGTCATGTGGGAAAGAGTGTGGATGTATAACTTTATTAAGGAGTGAGTGAAGAATTGAGAATGATAATCCTATGTATCATAATTCATAACAATAATAATAATAAACAATTGTGCAGATTGTTTATTATTAAACCACTATCATCCTCTTCATCTATGTGATGTAAAGGTGCTGATTGAACTGCATTTTAGGGAAGAAGCCTAGTTTATTAGTTAGCTTGGGCTACCATAACAAGATATCATACTGGGTGGCTTAAACAATAGGAATTTATTTCTCACAGTTGTAGAGGCTGGGAGCCTGAGACTAGCATGCCAGTGTGATTGGGTTCTGGTGAGGGCTCTTTGCCTGTCTTGCTGCCTTCTCACTGTGCCTTCACGTGGTAGGCAGAGAAAAGGTACAAGCTCTCCAGTGTCTTTTTTTTTTTTAATGTTTATTTATTTATTTTGAGAGAGAGCACTGAGGGAATGTGAACAGGGGAGGGGCAGAAAGAGGGAGAGAGAATCCTAAGCAGACTCTGCATTGACAGCAAACCCACGAACTTTGAGATCAAGACCTGAGCTGAAATCAAGAATTGGATGCTTAACTGGCTAAGCCACATAGGTGCCCCTCTAGTGTCTTCTTATAAGAGCACATTCTATCATGGGGGTCCACTCTGTCAGCAGGGGACAAGTAAGGGCAGTGGCAGGCATGAGGTTTTATTTTGATTTCTGGGCATTCTTTTTGGAATCACTTGCTTTGGTGCTACCTATAGCTGAGATCATCAGCAGAGGTTTTCTGTGATTCCTTAAACCTTTTGACCTCTGAAAGCCAGTGGTGATTTTCCCTTACCTTTGCTCCCCCAGACCTTCCCACAATTTTGTAAGCACTTGTCATATTTTACTGAATTTAAGATGCCATCAATTGTGTCACTAAGAAAAGAAAAAAAGCTACTAATTAGATTAAGATTTTTTTATCCCTAAGATTTTTATTCCATATTTTTAAAAAGGCTCTTTTAGACTTAATTAGATAGGTTTTAAAACACCTGCACATATAATTGTACACATGTAAAAATTCCAATACAGTCACAATACACTGTTATTCCTGAAATAACTTCATATTCAGAATTTTGCTCTTCTTTTTTTTTTTAAGTTTATTTATTTTGAAAAAGAGAGAGAGAGAGAGCATGTGCTCATGCAAGCATGGGAAGGACAGAGAGGGAGGGAGAGAATTCCAAGCAGGCTCCATACTGTCAGTGTAGAGCCCAACATGGGGCTTGATCTCACGAACCACAAGATCATGACCTGAACCGAGATCAAGAGTCAGATGCTTAACCCAATGAGCTACCCAGACGCCCCAGGAATTTTGCTCTTCTGAATCATTTTTTTCCACTTAGAGTTCTGAATGTGTGTTTTCCCACTCATCAGGAGATTTGGGACCATTGGCAATGGGTCATTTATTAAAAGAGTACTCCATCATTATCTACTGTCATTTCTTCCAAGTTACTAACAACCATTATGCTAGTCTGGCTTCAGTTGTCTTAATTTTATGTCAACTCATATTCCATTCACAAAGAGTACTTAAATAGTTCCTGGATTCAATGTATGAGGATTTACGATGGTTCAGTTGTGCTGCTGGGAATGACCATGCAATTTTGTACTTCTCTGTGAGCATATTCTTTATCCATCTTGATCCACATTTCTGCCATGTTTCAAAAACCAATTGGTGGGTTGTGTAAGATTCCTAGGTCTTTATTCTGAGGACTTTTAACTAGTTCCATGGGTATGCACTCTATTTTTTGAGTGCATACTATGACTTCTTGGGGGAAGAACGAATTTTTTATACCATTTTGCAATTTAAAATTAAATTTAAAACCCATGGAATGTACAACCCCAAGAGTGAAACTTAATGTATATATGGACTTTGAATGATAGACGGTTATCAGTGTTGATTCATTGATTGTAATAAATATACCACCATAGTGTGAGATATTGGTGGGGCAGGCTGTGCATGTGTGGGGCAGGGGGTATATGGGAACTCTGTATTTTCTGTTCAGTTTTGCTGTGAATCCAAAATCGTTCTAAACAATCTAAAAAAGTCTATGAAAATATTAAATATAACAATAATCTTGTTATTGGTAACTATGCATAGCTTTATAGGTTTAGGCTGCTTTTTAGAACCTGTGTCATGATGTCATCAACTTTATCATCTTTAATAGTGATGGTATCAGCCCTGGAGTTCTTTAGCATTTTCTATTTGACCAAAGAAATGGTTTTATTAATTTCCTCAGTTGAATCACAGGTTACTGACATAGGTAACTTCTGTTCACAGTCTACAAAAGGTTTCTGGCAAATAGATACTTATGGCCTTAAGGATAATCTTGGATGATAAATAAATAATTCACAAAAGCCACTTTTTCAGCTCTTCAGGGTGATTTGGCAATTTCTCCTGTCTTGATTTCCCTCTTAGTTTGGGTTCCCCTAAAACCAGAGCCTGAGACAAGGATGTGGGTGCATAGAGAATGTATTTATTAGAAAGTGCTCACTGAAAGCACCTGACCCTCTAGGGTCATTAAATTTACCCTTGGGCCATTTACTGCCCCCACCCCCTAATTGCCAGGTTTCTCTGAGGTAGAAGAGCAGAGACACCTTATTGTTTTGAATAAAGGGAAAGAGCAGTGATGAAACTGAGAGTTGGCTACTGGGAGCATATTGCCAATTTTGTTTCTTCCATGTTACTTGCTAGTCCAAAATGCATGAAGTTGAGACTTAGCATGATCTTACGACATGTATTCTCCCAGCCTTTTTGAATTTCTGCCTCTTTAACCACTGCTTGGGATGGATGCTGTCTGTGTACCCCAGCTGTATCTACTCCGCTTTCTCCATTTCCCTCCAAACCCCTATCGGCCCCTTGTAGATGAATAGGTTGGCAATTTTATGTGGAAGCAAGACAGGCCCTACTGAATCTGACTGACATGTGTTCATTTAGCAGTGCTTGTTTAGTCCTCGTCACATTTCTGCACATCATATTCCAGACTGTGGTTACTCCAGCTAGGCGTTGCTGTCCCAGGAGGCCTTGCTGAAGCAGCCTGCCAAGATTGGTCTTGTCCTTTTATATGTCATAGATGTGTTAGGCGCTGTGGGGGAATAAACAAGAAGTATATGCAATAGTGGCTGATTTTGAGGAATATTGATGTATGCTCGGTAACAACCCTCCACAAGGGGAATTTTGCCAAGGCAGTAACTCAAACTCGGGGCAGTTGAGAGAGAGGAGGAGTTGAGAGAGAGTTCTCGTGTGCACTGGAACCTTTTGGAAAGGCCCCATGAGGGGACCACATCCGAGTAATAAATTGGAATTGGGGGATCAATTTTGATAAGGGTTCTTTGAGTCTTGGTTTCTTCCTTTATATGGTGGTTAATTATACTTGTTTTATAGCATTGTTGGGAGATTAAATAAAATAATGATTAAAGTCCCTGGCGTGGAGCTCCAGAAATGTAGTTTCCTTCTAATATAGCCTAATATGTCAGTTGTGATACCTGAAGCTAAAGCCTTAAAAATTCAATTTAAATTTAAGGAAAAAATAAGATATTTATGCATTATTAAAAAAACACAATGAGAGAAATCTTTAGATTTAAACTGAAGAATTTTGAAGGTAGAATTATAGTCTTATTTCCTAACTGCGTTTGTTTCCAGTGACTATTTTATTCACTTTATATGGAAAAAATGATGTCATATAGAAGAGATAGCCTTGGTATAAAGGCATCTGATGAAATGCAGCTAATTAAACACATAATTTGGTACAGACTGTGTACCCAACATATTTTGGCACATAAAATATTTACTCTGATAGACTGAAGCTGTTATTTTGAACTGGGTCTCAGTTGTTATTGAGACTGAGTGTTTTTAATCTAGCAAACGATAATGACTTCATCACTTCTGACTTTGTGTGTCTGGTTTCAGCTGGGAATGAGATTTTATTGCTGTGCTTTCAGCTTTCGGTAAGAGTGCTTGATAGACTATCACTGCTAAGATCCTGTTTTTGAAAAGAACATTAAATACTTGTTAATTTATATTTGTATTCAAAACTCTAAATCTGTGCTAAACATAAGTATTCTAATTATGAATTTCCCTCCTATTTTCAGTTTTATGTGAAAGCCAGGAACTTGAACAGCACAAAAAGTAGATCAGTTCAAAGTTTCCTTTCAGAATACTTTGATACTTTGGTCTCTGCCCTTCCTGCTTTGTGATGCATTTGTATTAGAAAGAAAGTATAGTCTTGGTCATGTTCTAAGTAGGTATATTTTGAGGAAAACCCCTGAACTCTGTTCTATAAGAAAGCATTGTTTCAGTTTCAAGTTCACTTAGTGTATTTAAACTTACTTCTAGAGATGCAAGTTCTACTTTAACTTCAGTTTCCTTCACTAAGTCCCAGGTGATGCTGCTGCTCATCCGAGGGCCACACTGAGCAGAAAGAGTTCAGTGTGCGCATTTGAAAATCTGACTGCTTGGGTTTGAATGGCTACTCTACTATTCATTGGCTCTATGACCTTGAGTAGGACGTTTAGCTACTCTGTGCCTCCATTTTGGCATCTGTCAAGATGGAAGCGATTAAAATGGCATTTAGCTCCAAGAGTTCATTTAAAGAATAACTGATACAACCCACATAAAGTATTTAACACCTAATAGCGAAGTGATAACTAGTAATAAATATTAATTTATATTTCATCTGGTGAAAATAATTTTTAGAAAATTAGAAGGAGAGAGGAAGAGTCCTAATATTTATTTATTTTTGCTTGAGAAATATTTCATTGCAACTCAGTGACCACTGGTCCCAGTTTTCCCAGGACTGTCTTGGTTTCAGCACTGAAAGTATCTTGTCCTGGGAAACCCCTCATTTCTGAGCCAACCAGAACAGTTGGTCACTCTTATGCTTTATACAGTTCTTTTTAACTCTTCACAATAGTCTTGTGACACAGGTATCATTAACCAAATTTCCCAGATAGGCCATGGCTAGTAAGTGGTGAAGCCTGTTCAAACCTGCCAATGAGTGACTTCATCATAGTCCGTGAATGTTCCCTTACATCCATTGTACAATTAAGTGTTGCTGCTGTATTCTTAAGTAGTCTTTCAAAATGTATATCAGAAGCATATTTGTTTTCCATATTTGTTTATAAAGGAATAATAGATATTTAACTTCCATAAAGTTCATAAAAAATAGGTGAATAAGAATATACTGGACATGCAAGAATCATGGACTAAAGCCTGAGCAAAGGTGACTCATCTCGAAGACTTGCTTTCTACTACAAAAATCTACTTTTTGTAGACAGAATACAATGGACAGTTGGATTAAGATGAGGCTTAGAGACAGAATATTTAAATAATCCTGGGAGAGGATGGGAGTTTGTGGGAGAAGCTAGGGAAAATCTGATTTTGTTACTTTTTTCTTCTTGACACTTTTCTTTCTAGTCTTCTACCAAAACGACCAGACACATGTTCTTTACCTTTCTTCATTTCTCTGCTTTTGTAAAAATTTAATTGGAGATGCAAGTGAGCTTTGTCAAGTGGCAACATCAAGGGATTCCTGAACATAAGAAAGTCCTCAGATTATCCCATTACCCTGCCTAAACTTTTTGTGTGACAGCCAGAGAATCATATCAGCTGGAATCCTTCCCTTAGTCTTCATTGAACAAATGCTCCAAACTCCAAAAATACTTCTGCAGATACTTCTCAGAATTTGCTCAGTTTTACTAGTAAGAAAGCTACTGCTTATTGCCAAAGGAATTCTTACAGTGGTTTCCAAGCCAGTTTCCTTGGGCCTCAGGGGAAGTCACAGTTTTTAAGTTTATTTATTCTAGGAGAGAGAGAGTGCGCACACGCAAGTGGGGGAGAGGCAGAAAGATTGGGAGAAAGAGAATCCCAAGCGGAGAGAGAGAGAGAGATAGAGAGAGAGAGAGAATCTCCCCTTACAGCATGCGGAGCCCAATGCTGGGTTGTAACTCATGAACTTTGAGATCATGACTTGAGCCATAGCCGCTTAACCTACTGAGCCCCAGGCACCCTGGAAGTCACATTTTTTATGTTCTAAAAATGGATTTGAATATGACATTTAACATAAAAACTGAAGACATTTAAAAAGTCAATAAACTGATATAAAATATAAATATAAATAATAAAAAATTAATGCCAGTTATCTTAAAATCTGTAGAATCAACAAAATTTCAAAGTAGGGACCCTTTGGTATACTTATTTATGTATATTTTTAAACTGTTTTAATGTGTTAGGTATTTGAAATAAGTGTGTTTAAATGCTTGGTTTTGTTATTTACAAATATTTTTATAAAAGATAGGAATTGAAATGGAACTATTATCCCTGTGTTGTCTATTTGTTTTGCCTACAATTTTAATTGAAGATAAAACCTATGAGCAAATTACTTTTGCAAATAAACTGCACAGTTCAATAAAGGTCACTAAAATTCTTGGGAAAAAAAACCCAACCATTGAAAAATAGAAGGCAAATTTAGAATTATTCTCTGTCAATTGTTCTCAAAGTGTGGCTTCTGGACCAGCAACATCAGCATTACTTGAGAACTTGTTAAAAATGAAAATTCTTGTGCTCCACCCCAGACCTATTGTTTCAGAAACTCTGGTGGAGAGGTCCAGCAGGTTTAATCTTCCCAGGTGATTCCTGTTCATGTTCAAGTGTGAGAATCTCTGGTCTAGACCATCCGGTAGAGTGTCCGGTGGGTCATTAGGATGATATAACTTCATAGCAAGGTTCAAGAATTGGGACCTAAATTGATGACTCACAAATTAGATAACGTCTTTTTCTCTTTGTCTTGAGAGAAGTATGACCATTGGGCATGATGGTATAATTTAAAGAATTTGAATTTTGAAGTGTGAAGATCTGGTTTCAATTTGCACCTTTATGTATGCAAGTCACTTAAGTACTTTGAACCATGGTTTCTAATCTATAGAATGGGGATAATGATAGCCTCCCCACAACCCAGTCTCTTAGAGTTGCTGTGATCGCATGAAGACATGCATGTGAGGACAATTTGTAAATTATCCAGTGCTGTGCAAGTGTTAGTTTTCATACAATCATTGCTGCCAGTGTGATTGCAAGTCTCAAAACTTACCCTTCTCACTTCCCCTGTCCTGGCCTCATAAAATTTAATTACCTCTTAAAATTTACATTTTACAAAGCAGATGTTTAAAAAGAAGAAATTGGAGACTTTTTAAATGAAAAAACCAGAGTTCTTGCAATTTCTTTTATATATGAAATGATACATGTGGATTTTTTCTTTGTTTCATGAATAGTCTTTTAAGCCTTTAATCCACAATGTAAAATGAATCAATAGCACACTTCAGTGATACGATGGCAATGATAATGCATTTGGAACGTTAAGTGTCAAATTTCCCTCACATATTTCAAAAATTGTTTTACATTTTTTTTCTGGTTTAACCTCTCTTGACATCAGTGAACTTAAGGCTTGTAATTGAAGGATAAGTGAGCAAAAAAGCAGTTCAAGTGATAATATATCTATTTCAATTCCTGTTTTCTGGACGGAGACCTTTTATGCTAAGTTCACGTGAGAATAAATTTTTATGACAAAATTATAACCCTCAGATCGATGTTACTCAGGCAGGCTGAGATCTGTCCTGATATAATGGATTTTGTGACAATGAAATGCAAGAGAGTCTCCCAAAAGCTTTGCCTAAGGAATTTCTGACAGTAGCCTATATGCTGCCAAAATTTTCAAGATGCTATTATGACTCATTTCTACTCATTACAGAAAAATGGCTTGGTATTTTAATCACGAAATACAGTTGTGAAGAAAAGGGGAAAGAAGTGTAAAGTGTAAGTGCATGATCTTTAAAATATTGTCATGTATTTATATTAGCTGCACTATTTAGTAAATGTTGCTTTTAAGATGGTTTTTAATTTGGAAGGTTGCATGTATTTGCTATTCCTAATGTGACTTCCAATCATAATTTTCTGCATGTGACTAGTTGAATGAAAGGAGATGTCCTCTGTAATTAGAGGTAGTCTGAACTTCATATCGTTTCCTGCAAATTCTTTCTTTCCTAAGTGGTAGAATACTGCTTAATGGTCCCATTTCAGTGGCTTCAGTTTTTTGAGGGAAAGTATATATTGCCTCAAAGTATTGTGACACATGCAGTTGAAAATATCACAGCGTCTATAAAGGCCACATATTTTTTTATTTTTTCCCTCTTCGTTTTATTGAGATATAATAACATAAACATTGTGTAAGTTTAAGGTGTACAACCTGCTGATTTGATACATATATGTATTGTGAAATGATTACCACAGTAGAATTAGTTAACACCTCCATTACCTTACGTAATTACCTTTTTTTTTTTTTTTTGTGCTGAGAACATTTAAGGCTTACTCTCTTAACAGCTTTCAAGTATATGGTACAGTGTTGTTAACTATGGTCACCATGCTCTATATTAGATCCCCAGAACTAATTCATCTTATAGCTGGAAGTTTGTACCTTTTGACTAACATCTCCCCATTTCCCCCACCCCAGCACCTGGCAACCATTACTCTGCTGTTTTTAGGAGTTTGGCTTTTTTGGATTCTGCATGTGAAGTGATATCATACAGTATTTGTCTTTTTCTGTATGACTTATTTCACTTAGCATAGATGGCATAGAATAAGTATGACTTATTTCACTTAGCATAGATGGCAGGATTGCCTTCTTTCTCAAGGCTGAATGATATTCCAGTGTATATGTATGTACGTGTATGTACATATATACACACGTATATACATATGTTACACACATATATGTATATCATACACACACACCCTATATGTATCTCACATCTTCTTTACCTGTTCACGTATAGATGGACACCTGAGTTGTTTCCATGTTTCAGCTATTGTGAATAATGCTGCGGTAAGCATGGGAGTGCAGATACTTCTTTGAGATCTTGATTTCATTTTCTTTGGACATATACCGTGAAGTGGGGTTAGTGGATCATATGGTAGTTCTGGTAGTTCTTTTTTAGATTTTTTGAGGACTCCATTCTATTTTCTATAGTGACTGCACCAAATTTCCATTCCCACAAGTAGTGCCCAAGCATTCCCTTTTTTTTCCATATCCTTATCAACCCTTGTTATCTCTTGTCTTTTTGGTAATAGACATTGTAACAGGTATGAGGTAATATGTCATGTGGTTTCAATTTGCATTTCCCTGATGATTGGTGATACTGAATATCTTTTCATGTACCAGTTAGCCTTTTGTATGTCTTTGGAAAAATGTCTATTCAGGTTCTCAGCCTAATTGGATTGCCTTTTTTTTTTTTTTTTTTTTGATATTAAGTTGTATGAGTTCCTTGTATATATTAACCCCTTATCAGGTAGATGGTTTGCAAATATTTTCCCCCATTCCGTAGGTTGCCTTTTCATTTTGTTGGTTATTCCTTTTGCTCTACACAAGTTTTTTAGCTTGATGTAGTCCCACTTACTTATTTTGCTTTTGTGGCTGTGTCATATCCAAAAAATCATTGCCAAGACCAATGTCAAGGAGGGTTTACCCTATGTTTTCTTCCAGGAATTTTATGGTTTCAGGTCTTACATTTAAATCTGTAATCCATTTTGGGTTAAATGGTTTCCATTTGCATAGAATATCTTTTTCCATTCCTTCACTTTGAACTGTGTGTGTCCTTAAAAGTTGAAGTGAGCCTCTTATAGGCAGCATATGGTTAGTTTTGTTCTTTTATCCATTTTATGTCTTATTTACTCCATTTACATTTAGAGTAATTATTGATAGGTAGGTACTTACTGATGCCATCTTATATTTTCCTGCTGTATTATAGTTCTCTTGCTCCTTTCTTCCTCTCTTGCTGTTTTCCTCTGCAAGTTCCTGACTTCTCAAGTGGTGTGCTTTGGTTCTTTCTCTTTATCTTTCATGTATACTAAAGAATTTTACTTTGTGGTTACCAGAAGCTTACATAAGATGTCTTCTAGATGATATAACAGTGTATTTTACAGTGATAAGAATGTAAATTCAATAGCATACAAAAACTCTTCCTCTTACTCCCCACCTTATATGTTTTTGATGCCACAATTTACCTCTTTTTATAGTGTGTAGTCATTACCAAATTATTATAGCTATAGTTATTTTTAATTTTTTTAATGTTTATTTTTGAGACGGGGAGACAGAGCGTGAGGGGGGAGGGGCAGAGAGAGAGGGAGACATAGAATCTGAAACAGGCACCAGGCTCTGAGCTGTCAGCACAGAGCCCCATGCAGGGCTCAAACCCACGAACCATGAGATCATGACCTGAGCCAAAGTCGGACACTTAACTGACTGAGCCACCCAGGCATCCCGAAGCTGTAGTTATTTTTAATACTTTTGTCCTTCAACTGTTTTTTTAAATATGAAATTTATTGTCAAATTGGTTTCCATAGAACACCCAGTGCTCATCCCAACAGGCGCCCTCCTCAGTACCCATCACCACCCTTCCCGCCCTCCCACCCCCCACCAACCCTCAGTTTGTTCTCAGTTTTTAAGAGTCTCTTATGCTTTGGCTCCCTCCCTCTCTAACCTCTTTTTTTTTTTTCTTCCCCTCCCCCATAGACTTCTGTTAAGTTTCTCAGGATCCACATAAGAGTGAAAACACATGGTATCTGTCTTTCTCTGTATGACTTATTTCACTTAGCATAACACTCTCCAGTTCCATCCACGTTGCTACAAAAGGCCATATTTCATTCTTATTGCCATGTAGTATTCCATTGTATATACAAACCACAATTTCTTTATCCATTCATCAGTTGATGGACATTTAGGCTCTTTCCATACTTTGGCTATTGTTGAAAGTGCTGCTATAAACATTGGGGTACAAGTGCCCCTATGCATCAGCACTCCTGTATCCCTTGGATCAATTCCTAGCAGTGCTATTATTGCTGGGTCATAGGGTAGATCTATTTTTAATTTTTTGAGGAACCTCCACACTGTTTTCCAGAGCGGCTTCACCAGTTTGCATTCCTACCAACAGTGCAAGAGGGTTCCCATTTCTCCACATCCTCGCCAGCATCTATAGTCTCCTGATTTGTTCATTTTGGCCACTCTGACTGGCATGAGGTGATATCTGAGTGTGGTTTTGATTTGTATTTCCCTGATGAGGAGCGACGTTGAGCATCTTTTCATGTGCCTGTTGGCCATCTGGATGTCTTCTTTAGAGAAGTGTCTATTCATGTGTTCTGCCCATTTCTTCACTGGGTTATGTTTTTCAGGTGTGGAGTTTGGTGAGTTCTTTATAGATTTTGGATACTAGCCCTTTGTCTGATATGTCATTTGCAAATATCTTTTCCCATCCTGTTGGTTGCCTTTTAGTTTTGTTGATTGTTTCCTTTGCTGTGCAGAAGCTTTTTATCTTCATGAGGTCCCAATAGTTCATTTTTGCTTTTAATTCCCTTTGGGGATGTGTCAAGTAAGAAATTGCTGCGGCTGAGGTCAGAGGGTTTTTTTCCTGCTTTCTCCTCTAGGGTTTTGATGGTTTCCTGTCTCACATTCAGGTCCTTTATCCATTTTGAGTTTGTTTTTGTGAATGGTGTAAGAAAGTGGTCTCATTTCATCCTTCTGCATTTTGCTGTCCAGTTCTCCCAGCACCATTTGTTAAAGAGACTGTCTTTTTTCCATTGGATATTCTTTCCTGCTTTGTCAAAGATTAGATGGCCATACTTTTGTGGGTCTAGTTCTGGGGTTTCTATTCTATTCGTCTATGTGTCTGTTTTTGTGCCAATACCATGCAGTCTTGATGATTACAGCTTTGTAGTAGAGGCTAAAGTCTGGGATTGTGATGCCTCCTGCCTTGGTCTTCTTCAAAATTACTTTGGCTATTCGGGGCCTTTTGTGGTTCCATACAAATTCCAGGATTGCTTGTTCTAGCTTCAAGAAGAATGCTGGTGCGATTTTGATTGGGATTGCATTGAATGTGTAGATAGCTTTGGGTAGTATTGACATTTTAACAATATTTATTCTTCCAATCCATGAGCATGGAATGTTTTACCATTTCTTTATATCTTCTTCAGTTTCCTTCATAAGCTTTCTATAGTTTTCAGCGTACAGATCTTTTACATCTTTGGTTAGGTTTATTCCTAGGTATTTTATGATTCTTGGTGCAACTGTGAATGGGATCAGTTTCTTTGTCTTTCTGTTGTTTCATTATTAGTGTATAAGAATGCAACCGATTTCTGTACATTGATTTTGTATCCTGAGACTTTGCTGAATTCATGTATCAGTTCTAGCAGACTTTTGGTGGAATCTGTCAGATTTTCCATGTATAATATCATGTCATCTGCAAAAAGTGAAAGCTTAACTTCATCTTTGTCAATTTTGATGCCTTTGATTTCCTTTTATTGTCTGACTGCTGATGCTAGAACTTCCAACACTATGTTAAACAACAGCGGTGAGAGTGGACATCCCTGTTGTGCTCCTGATCTCAGCGGAAAGCTCTCAGTTTTTCCCCATTGAGGATGATATTAGCTGTGGGCTTTTCATAAATGGCTTTTATATGTTTAAGTATGTTCCTTCTATCCTGACTTTCTCGAGGGTTTTTATTAAGAAAAGATGCTGAATTTTGTGAAATGCTTTTTCTGCATCGATTGACAGGATCATATGGTTCTTATATTTTCTTTTATTAATGTGATGTATCACATTGATTGATTTGTGAATGTTGAACCAGCTCTGCAGCCCAGGAATGAATCCCACTCGATCATGGTGTATAGTTCTCTTTATATGCTGTTGAATTTGATTTGCTAGTATCTTATTGAGAATTTTTGTATCCATATTCATCAGGGATACTGGCCTGTAGTTCTCTTTTTTTACTGGGTCTCTGTCTGGTTTAGGAGTCAAAGTAATGCTGGCTTCGTAGAATGAGTCTGGAAGTTTCCTTCCCTTTCTATTTTTTTGGAATAGCTTGAGAAGGATAGGTATTATTTCAGCTTTAAATGTCTGGTAGAATTCCCCTGGGAAGCCATCTGGTCCTGGACTCTTATTTGTTGGGAGATTTTTGATGACTGATTCAATTTCTTTGCTGGTTATGGGTCTGTTCAAGCTTTCTATTACCTCCTGATTGAGTTTTGGAAGCGTGTGGTTGTTCAGGAATTTGTCCATTTCTTCCAGGTTGTCCAGTTTGTTGGCATATAATTTTTCATAGTATTTCCTGATAATTGCTTGTATTTCTGAGGGATTGGTTGTAATAATTCCATTTCCGTTCATGATTTTATCTGTTTGGGTCTTCTTCCTTTTCTTTTTGAGAAGCCTGGCTAGAGGTTTGTCAATTTTGTTTATTTTTTCAAAAAACCAGCTCTTGGTTTCATTGATCTGCTCTACAGTTTTTTTAGATTCTGTATTTTTGGTTCTGCTCTGATCTTTGTTATTTCTCTTCTTCTGCTGGGCTAGGGGTGTCTTTGCTGTTGTGCTTCTGTTTCCTTTAGGTGTGCTGTTAGATTTTGTATTTGGGATTTTTCTTGTTTCTTGAGATAGGCCTGGATTGCAATGTATTTTCCTCTCACGACTGCCTTTGCTGCATCCCAAAGCGTTTGGATTGTTGTATTTTCATTTTCGTTTGTTTCCATATATTTTTAAATTTCTTCTCTAATTGCCTGGCTGACCCATTCATTCTTTAGTAGGGTGTTCTTTAACCTCCATGCTTTTGGAGGTTTTCCAGACTTTTTCCTGTGGTTGATTTCAAGTTTCATAGCATTGTGGTCTGAAAGTGTGCATGGTATGATCTCAATTCTTGTATACTTATGAAGGGCTGTTTTGTGACCCAGTATGTGATCTATCTTGGAGAATGTTCCATGTGCACTCGAGAAGAAAGTATATTCTGTTGCTTTGGGATGCAGAGTTCTAAATATATCTGTCAAGTCCATCTGATCCAATAATCATTCAGGGCTCTTGTTTCTTTATTGATCCTGTGTGTGATCCTTTATTTATCCATTGTTGTAAGTGGAGTATTAATGTCCTCTACAATTATCACGTTCTTATCAATAAGGTTGCTTATGTTTGTGATTAATTGTTTTATATATTTGGGGGCTCCCGTATTTGGCGCATAGACATTTATAATTGTTAGCTCTTCCTGATGGATAGACCCTGTAATGATTATATAATGCCCTTCTTCATCTCTTGTTACAGCCTTTAATTTAAAGTCTAGTTTTTCTGATAGAAGTATGGCTACTCCAGCTTTCTTTTGAGTTCCAGTAGCATGATAGATAGTTCTGCATCCTCTCACTTTCAATCTGAAGGTGTCCTCAGGTCTAAAATAAGTCTCTTGTAGACAGAAAATAGGTGGGTCTTATTTTTTTATTCATTCTGATACCCTATGTCTTTTGGTTGGCGCATTTAGTCCATTTACATTCAGTGTTATTATTGAAAGATATGGGTTTAGAGTCATTGTGATGTCTGTAGGTTTCATGCTTGTAGTGATGTCTCTGACACTTTGTCTCACAGGATCCCCCTTAGGATTTCTTGTAGGGATGGTTTAGTGCTGATGAATTCCTTCAGTTTTTGTTTGAGAAGACCTTTATCTCTCCTTCTGTTCTAAATGACAGACTTGCTGGATAAAGGATTCTCCGCTGCATATTTTTTCTGTTCATCACATTGAAGATTTCCTGCCATTCCTTCCTGGACTGCCAAGTTTCAGTAGCTAGATCCATCACCAGTCTTATCAGTCTCCCTTTATATGTTAGAGTGTGTTTATCCCTAGCTGCTTTCAGAATTTTCTCTTTATCCTTGTATTTTGCCAGTTTCACTATGATATGTCGTGCAGAAAATCGATTCAAGTTACGTCTGAAGGGAGTTCTCTGCGCCTTTTGGATTTCTCTTTTTCTTCTGCAGATCAGGGAAGTTCTCAGCTATGATTTGTTCAAGTACACCTTCAGCTCCTTTCTCTCTCTCTTCCTCCTCTGCAATCCCTATTATACGGATATTGCATTTCATCGCATCACTTAGTTCTCTAATTCTCCCCTCATACTCCTGGCTTTTTTTTTATCTCTCTTTTTCTCAGCTTCCTCTTTTTCCATAATTTTATCTTCTAATTCACCTATTCTCTCCTCTGCCTCTTCAACCCGAGCTGTGGTTGCCTCCATTTTATTTTGCACCTCATTTATAGCATTTTTTTAGCTCCTCCTGACTCTTTCTTAGTCCCTTGATCTCTGTAGCAATAGACTCTCTTCTGTCCTCTATACTTTTTTCAAGCCCAGCAATTGATTTTATGACTATTATTATTTTTTTTAAATTTTTTTAACGTTTATTTATTTTTGAGACAGAGAGAGACAGAGCATGAACGGGGAGGGTCAGAGAGAGGGAGACACAGAATATGAAGTAGGCTCCAGGCTCTGAGCTGTCAGCACAGAGCCCAACGTGGGGCTCGAACTCACGGACCGTGAGATCATGACCTGAGCTGAAGTCAGCTGCTTAACCGACTGAGCCACCCAGGCGCCCCATGACTATTATTTTAAATTCATTCTCTGCTATATTGCTTAAATCGTTTTTGATCAGTTCGTTAGCTGTCACTACTTCCTGGAGTTTCTTTTGAGGAACGTTCTTCCGTTTCATCATTTTGGTGTCCCTGTGGTGGCTCCAAACTGCAGGGCACTTCTGTGCTGTCCGGAGTGACTTGTGTTGGTGGGAGGGGCCGCAGTCAGACCCGATGTCTACCCCCAGCCCACTGCTGGGGCTGCAGTCAGAGTGGCGTGTACCCTATCTTCCCCTCTCCCAGGGGCAGGACTCACTGTGGAGTGGTGTGGCCCCTGTCTGGGCTACTTGCACACTTCCAGGCTTGTGGTGCTGCTTCTATGGGATCTGGTGTATTAGCTGGGGTGGATCTGCAAGGTGCACAGGGGTGGGAGGGGCAGGCTCAGCTTGCTTTGCCTTCTGTGGTCCGCTGCGGGAGGGGCCTGCGGCACCGGGAGGGAGGCAGACCCGTCGGAGGGATGGATCCACAGAAGCACAGCGTTGGGTGTTTGTGCTGTGCAAGCAAGTTTGGTGACAGGAACTGGTTCCCTTTGGGATTTTGGCTGGGGGATGGGCAAGGGAGATGGCACTTCCCAACACCTTTGTTTCCCGCCAAGCTGAGCTTGTCCTCTGGGGCTCAACAACTCTCCCTCCCATTGTCCTCTCGCCCTCCCGCTCTCCAAGCAGAGCTGTTGACTTATAACATTCCAGATGTTAAGTCCCGCTGGCTATCAGAACTCACTCTGTCCAGCCCCTCTGCTTTTGCAAGTCAGACTTGGGGGCTCTGCGTTGTGGGGCGGGCTGCCCCTCCACCGCCCCGGCTCCCTCCCGCCAGTCCGTGTAGTGCGCACTGCCTCTCCACCCTTCTTACCCTCTTCTGTGGGCCTCTCGTCTACTTGGCTCTGGAGAGTCTGCTCTGCTAGACTTCTGGTAGTTCTCTGGATTATTTAGGCAGCTGTGAGTGGAATCTAAGTGATCAGCAGGACGTGGTGAGCCCAGTGTCCTCCTACCCTGCCATCTTCCTCCAGTCTCCCTTTAACTGGTTTTGAAACTATAGTTAAGTGGTTAATATAATACCATATTAGAGTATTATGAATTTGATTACATACTTACTTTTACCAGTGTGTTGCATATTTTTATATATTTCCATGTTACTAATATGAAAGAACCCTTTCATTTCAACTTGAAGAACTTCTTTCAGTATTTCTTTTTTTTAATGTAAAAAATAAAAAAAGGTTTTTATTTATTTTTTCTTTTTGAGAGAGAGAGACAGAGTGCAAGCTGGGGAGGGGCAGAGAGAGAGGGAGACAGAATCCAAAGCAGACTCCAGGCTCCAGGCTCCGAGCTGTCAGTACAGAGCCGAAACTCATGAACCATGAGATCATGACCTGAACCAAAGTCGGCTGCATAACTCAGCCACCCAGATGTCCCTTTTTAAAATTAAAAAAAAATGTTTATTTATTTTTGAGAGAGAGAGAGAGAGGGAGGGAAGGAGGGGAAGGGAGGGAGGGGTGGAGAGAGGGAGACACAGAATCTGAAGCAGGGTCTAGGCTCTGAGCTGTCAGTGCAGAGCCTGATATGGGGCTTGAACTCATGAACTGTGGGATCATGACCTGAGCCACGCTTAACCAGTGGAGTCATCCAGACTTCCCTAAGTATTTCTTATAAGGCAGATCTAGTGATGATGAACTCTCTCAGCTTTTGTTTGAGAAAATTTTTTCTCTTCTTCATTTCCGAATGAAAACTTTGTTAGATAAAGTTGGTTGGCATTTTTTTTCCTTTCAGCATTTGTAATATGTCATCCTATTCTCTCCTGGCCTATAAGTTTTCTGTGTATAAATCTGATTGACTTATGGGGATTCCTTTGTAAATGATAAGCTTCTTTTTACTTTTTAGATTCTATTGTAGAATCTACTTTTTAGATTCTATATTTGTCTTTGATATTTGCCAGTTTTATTATAACGTGCCTTGGATAAGATCTTTTGAGTTATATTTGTTTGGGGACTTACGAGCTTCATGAACTTGGGTGGGCAAATCTCTCACCAGATTTGGGATGTTCTCAGCTATTTTTTCTTTAAATAAGCTTTTTGGCTCTTTCTCCCTCTCCTTTTCTGTGACTCCAGTAATGTGCATTTGTTTCTCTTGATGGTATGCCATAGTCCATATAGACTTTTGTTACTCTTTTTTTTAAAGAATTCTAATTTTTGAGAGAGAGAGAAAGAGAGAGCATGTGTGTGTGTGCACAAGTTGGGGAGGGGCAGAGAGAGAGAGAGAGAAGGAGAGGGAGGCACAGAATCTCAGGCAGGCTCCAGGCTCTGAGCTGTCAGTGCAGAGCCTGATGTGGGGCTCAAACCGATAAACCGTGAGATCATGACCTCAGCCGAAGTTAGATGCTTAAGTCATTGAGCCACCCATGAGTCCCTCTTTACTCTTTTCATTCATTAAAATATTTTAATCCTCAGGATGGATAATTTCAAAGTTCCTGTCTTCTATTTCATGGATTCTTTCTTCTGGTTGAGTCATTCTATTGATGCTGTTGCATTTTTCATTTCATTCATTGTTTGCATTAGCTCCAGAATTTCTGTTAGGTTCTGTTTTATAATTTCTGTCCCTGTTAAACTTCTCATTTTGTTCATGTAGTGTTTTCCTGTGGGTTTTTTTCTGGCAGGGGTGGGGTGGGCAGGAATGTTCTTTGTGCATTTTCTTACAGCTCATTGAGCTTCCTTAAAATAGCTATTTTGAATTAGCGGGTAAGTTGCAGGTCTCCATGTCTTTGGGGTCAGTTACTGGAAAATTATTGTTACCCTTTGATAGTGCCATGTTTGTTTGATATTTCATGTTTCTTGAAATCTTACGTTGCTGTCTTCACATGTGAAGTAGCAATCACTTTATCCAGTCTTTATTGACTGACCTTGGGGAAGAAATACCTTCTGTCAGTCCTGCTAGGGATTCCGAGGCTTTTTGCAGACTTTCTGTGGATATGTCTGTTCCACACATCTTGCTCCCTCTCATGGCAGAATTCTTAAGCTTGTATGCCTTGTCTTGATCTTGCAGCGCACCAGGCTTGGTGCTTGGTGCTTGGTGTTTGGTGTACTGACAGCCTCCCTTTTACAGAGCTAAATGTTCAAGTTTGTGGTTTCTCCTTGGCATGAAGATTCAGCCCAGCTTTTGGCAGGTTCGCTACCTGTCTGCCAAGCTTGTTCTCACTGTGATTGGTAGCACACACAGGGAGCCTGCCATGGGGTGTGGGTGTGGGTATGTGATGAGCATGTGGCACTGTGGTGCTTGTGGGCTAGATGGGGGATTTGCAGGTTGGGTGTCTGTCTCCGTGACACATGGGTGGGCCTTATGATGGAGTTCCTGATAAGGTTAGCATCCGTGTTCCTTAGATATATTCCAAGCCCTGGCCGCTATCCTCCCAACTGCTCTTTGCTCCCCAGTCATGCAGCTCATGACTCACTACTCTGGAGGAAAGAGAGAAATGGGTCTCTTTGGGAGCATCCCACACACCTGTGGAGGCCAGGGGCTGACACACACACACCCTCTCTTTCCTCTGTGGGGAAAATTGCAGGCCAAGAGGGCCCTCTTGGGCCGAGCTGTGCCACCTTACAGGAGAGGTGCTGTGGGTAGAGTGAAACTGTTCCTCTTACCCTCTCTGATGTGTCCAAATGCAGACATTTTTGCTCCAGTGGTGTGCTGGAGCTTCTCCACTAGACTCCTGGACTTCTATAACAAATAAATTGGCAGGCTTTAATCATTTTGTTAAATTTTAGGGTATTTAATTTTCTTGGTTTTGGTAATTGGAAATGTAATAGATATTTTATATATGTTTTCTGAATATTGCTAAGCAAACAGAAAAAAAATTAATAGTAGTAACAACAAAAAAGAAGCAAATTGCTACACAAATTCTGAGATCCCTGAATTGGAGTTAATAGTTACTTTGATGTATGCAAATATTTTTCAATATTATGTTGAATTTTGTTTCCTATTATGCTTAAACTTTTGCGGATCAATAATCCTTTGACTGTAATAATTTGTTGAGAGCTTTGCATGGGCGAAAATGTACATATGCACATGCACATGTCACTTCGTATCCACCATAGCAGAGCTTTGGGGAAGAACCACCCTTGAGAGTAGCAGTAGTGCCATTGTTTTTGTGCCACCCAACACCTACCTCAGTTAGGAACCACCTGAGTCAACCTCTAAGGTAAGTGTGCTTTGTCCCAAATACAAACAAAATGGAAATTAGTGGTTTATCTTGGTGAGCATTTATTATTTCAAATACTCCAAAAAATCTAGAAGATAGGCAGGGTGGGAAAGGGTGATTGTATCTTACTGGGTGTCATTTGGTGGTAGATTCAGTTTTCTAACCCAAACCTGATTTCTAGTCCTGTGATGTTGGGCAACACAACATCACTTTCCAAGGATTTCTACCCAGGACACATCTGGAACTGTTCTGCTAATTGTCATGAGCATAGGCTTCTACTATTCTATTTTTTGCTTCAATTCTTGAGAGCATTTTATGGTTCAAAATGATTGCTTGGAATCAGTCATCACAATTGTATTTCAGTTCCAAAGAAAGAAAGGATGGAGACGGACCAAAATGTATATGCCAGAGGTCTTTAAAGTTAGCTACTTAGACTTTGCCACATGCTGTTTACTCTTACAACTCACTGGCCAGATCAGTTGAAGAACCATCTCTTTTGAAAGGGAAGTTTTGAATTTGAGACTTTGAGTGGCCATGTGCCCAGTTCAGAATTGGGAGACCTACTACTAGGAAGAAGGAAGAATAGATTTTTAGGGGACAACTAGAAGTTCTTGAAGTCAGTCACAGTTTCTGGACTCCATTGTTTCTCGTAGATGCTCAAATAAATGAGTGTTCAACTAAGATTGCTTACTACTGCTACTTTGTATTATATGTATCCTTGGAAATTTGGAACCAATGCGTATTCTTTTTTAGAAAAACTCCAATTTGTCTTTTTAATATTAAAGGTTAAAGATTAGTGTATAGTACTGAGAGAACCACGTGGTGGAATAAGAAGAGTTCTCTGTGATCTTTTCCCATGTCCAGAAAAGCCCAACATCCATCCATTTGGAATTACCAAAATCATTTAAATTCTTTTATGAGAACAAGCTGCTAGTGGAGAGGGAGAGACAGAGAGAACTTGTATATTCTCAGTGATCTGTTGCAAGTTTCTCTGGGAATTATTTATTTTTTATCTAAAGAAAATCAGGCATAGATGTTTGCCTTAAATGAGAAACAGAAACTCTTGTCAATAAACCTAATGTTTACTTAGCCAATGAGCACTTACATAGTTATAGAAGATATACATTGTGTAAGATATGGGGTTGGAACCTCTGATATGATATTTTAAAATCAGTTTGGAGTTGCATGCCCACTGGAATCTCATTTATTTGAATTAGTGAAAATGGTAAGATATTTCATTTTCTCATATAATGGTGATGTATGTCTTAGCCACTAAACCAATGCCATAAAATAATAAATGTTCAATACTGAACAATGTCTCTTGAGTTAAAACTAGGAAATGAGTGAGGGTTTAGTAGTATGTGTGTGTGTGTGTGTTTGTGTGTTTGTGTGTGTGTGTTTTGTGAGACATATTGTTAAGAATAGGAGGTAGCACAATTTATAACTTGGGTACCAAGTCCTTTTACTGATAAATGAAAAATGACAAGAGAAGAATCACAGCATTGATTACTCAAACTTTCCCATAAATGACATTTCAGTTTTAAACTTTTAATGTATGTTTCTTCACATGTATTTTTATAATTCATATGAAGTCAAAGAAGCAAATACTCTGTGACACTGTCATGGACTCTGGGTCAGGAGTTCTCTCTTGTCCAGCAAGAGAGCAGATGCAGGATTAAAATGCTAGATAGGCTAATGCCTGGGAGGAGACAAGAGTCCTGAGTAAGGGTCCTTGCTCCATTTTTATTAGGATCAGAAGTCTTACAAGCTTGATGGACGTGCACAGAGACAGTGAAACTGAACATTAACTCGTGGGCATGAGAGAAAGGGAGTTTTGAAGAGGTGTTAGGGGTTTGGGTCAATACAAAACAAAATCCTGGCACCTGGATGGCTAGCATGAGGCACCATGTCTTTTTATCTTAGCTAGCCTAGGGGATAAGACAGACAGAGCATGGTACCTTACAGTCAACAAGGCACGTTTCTGTTGCTAATAAGCTCTGCTCAGATCTGCTGTGGTCTATAGCTCTGTTTACCTGTTTACCTATTTTGGTCCTTCCTTCCTGTGAAAGCAGCTTTCTGCTATTGTACTAAATTGGGGGGCATTTCCACGCTGAATATCCAATCTTGTTTACCTAATCTTGGATGCTTTCATTCTGAGGCTTCCTATATGCCTTGTTGACCTATGGGTGCAAGCTCAAGGAATTCCTAAGCGTATTCCCCACGTGACACTATGCCAAAGCTGTTCAATTATGGTGAAGAATAGTCTTGTTAGGTTTTTTTGGTTTTTAGCTACTCAAATGATTTTTTATCTGATTGAGAAAAGAAATATTAAACTACATAATAGCTCAAATAGAATGGTATATAAAACTTGTATCTTTTATAATCTGAATAATGGATGGGCACAGAAGATACTCAATAATTGGGATTATCTTTCTTACCTCCTCCACCTAAAGACCTAATGGAATTAGAAATATTTATGTGAATTTTAAGGTTAGAATTTCTTTTAGTCTTTTTTCAGATGAGTAAATGAATGTGAATGAGTGAATAATTTCCATATGGTATGTTTGATGAAACAGATTTACTTCACATTTTTTCTTCTTCTAATTCTTTCTTTTTTTTTTTTTTTTGAGAGCGAGAGAGTGAGCATGTCAGTGGGGGAGAGGGACAGAGAGAGAAAATCTTAAGCAGGGTTCACACTCAGCATGGAGCCCAACAATGGGGCTCAATCCCACAACCCTGGGATCATGACCTGATCCAAAATCAAGAGTCGGAAGCTCAACAAAATGAGCCACTCAGACACCATTTTCTGAGCCGGTTTGCTAAATATTTAGGTATAGATATTATATTTTTTTTTTATAAGAGGCAATGTAATCTCATAATCACAGTTTTGCCTTTTACTTTCTTGAATCTGTCAGCTTTTCCCCCTCTGCCTGTAAAACAACTTTGTTAGTATATATTGGTTTCCTCTGGACAGTTTTGCATGGGAAACTTTTACCTATTTCACAACTATCAGAAATACCATCACCTTATAGATTTGATGGCATTCTTTCTTTTATGGACCCATAAAGAATTAATGAGGATGTCCCAGATTATTTATCTGGTTTCTCAAGATCTTTGAGGATCTTCAAAAATTTTTGAGAGTGTTATGAGAAGGCAGTTTATAGGAAGTCAAGCAACTCTACTTGTCTTTCAGATTCTGGTCAGGCATCTGTGTTCTGGATTTCTAGAAAGTAGATACTACTGTTGTCACATGATGAGGCATTGAAAAATCTTGGTTGGAGAAAAGATATTTGTAACTCTTATCTTAAACAATAGGAACTATAGACAGTATGAAAGTAATAAGTTACTCTCATTGTCCTTGGTCAACAAGACTTTCTCACTTATACTTGTACTACATTTCCAGGCTTTTCCCCCATCCATTATAAGGGGCAGGGCTCACAGTTGACCAGACTGTCTTGGCTGTGTCTATTACTACCAAGAGATGTTTTGGCAAGTAGTTTCCTCAGATTATGACAGGTTAAATTATACCATTTTGAAATTAAAAAAAATTTTTTTAGGTGTTCATTTATTTATTTTGAGGGAGAGAGAGCACAGTTGGGGGGAGGGGCAGAGAGAAGGTAAGACAGAATCCCAAGCAGGCTCTGCACCATCAATGCAGACCACAATGCGGGGTGCAAACTCAACCGTGAGATCATGACCTGAGCAGAGATCAAGAGCTGGACGCTTAACTGACTGTGCTACCCAGGTGCCCCTAAACTATTTTGAATTTAATGTACATTATGTTGATGAGAACTGGATTGTTTGTTTGAAGCTCTGAGATTCATCTCAGTATGAACCACTTTATTTCCTACTAGGATATCCTTTTGCTATTGTGAAGATATAAACAATGTCTACTTCTATTAAAAAGAAATATATGTGCAGGCAAAATATGTTTTTGAATTGAAGATATTATTTCTTATTAACAGACTGCATGAGACACATTAATGCTTGATTATTAGTGCTAATAGAGAAATATAGAGAGTATAGTTTATCAAAAGACAAGATGCATTTTGGAATATAATTTAATTTTAGTATATTAATACATGAAATGATGAAGCCATATGGAAAGTCTGATTCTGGAGAAACTGAAGGTTCTCATTTCTGTGTATCATGTTTCGCAGATGTACGTATATCCCGCTGTATATCATGTTTCAAAATACTCAAAATAATACTTTTTGATGGTTTCAAACTTTATTTGGATCAAAGAAAGGTTGTTGAAAGCTTTCACTTAAAGCTGTTTGTTAAGGTGCTATTGAGAGTAAATAAAAACAAAAAGAAGTAACATAGAACTTAAGTGAGCAAGAGAGGGACCTATTCAGGTAATGTGGAAGCTATATCTAGGTATAATTGAAGGTTGACTTTCTGGCAGAAGGCATAAAGAAACATTATTTGGCTTATTCCAAACTGAGGCCAATTCTTTAGGAAGTATGCTTGAGGATATGCTTCGCAATAAATTTAACAGCTAGCAAGGTCTCTTTACAGGTCGGCTTTATCTGAGATTCTGGAAGGAGAAAACAAAATTTGCCTTTATCTCGGAGCTCAAAGGCAAATGTGTGTTTGATGCCCAGGTTGTAAGCCCAGTCTAAAGAAGAACCTGATGTCGGGTCTGTAAAACATAAGCAATAAATATTTAATTAGAAACAAATGCTAATGTTTTTCTTGAAATGGAAATTCACTGGTGTAAAATTAGCAATAAAAAATAATTATGTGTACAGTTAATTGCAGTGAGGAATGGGAGTAGTGGTCTATATAGTATAGAGTGTAGAATAAAACATAATCATGGTTTTGGGATCCACCACTCATTTTAAATATGTGCTGCATTTTCAAAATTACATTTTGTTTGGGCCAGTACTCTAAATAAATTGAGTTTGTTTACTGGGCACACAGTGTTGCAGATGGAGGTGGTCTGGGCAAGTGCAAGCAGCTGTGTAAACCAACTAAAGAGGGGGTCACTGGTCACTGAAAACTCAACCAAAAAAAAAATCATGCATACAAGCTAGGCAAAATTATGTTCTTCCTAATAGTTCAGGTCCCTTTTTATTCATATTGCTTGGGTGAACTATTTTCTGGTTAGAAGACCAAGAAAGCTTAAATCAATTATTTTAAGGATGTATTTAATCCCCTAATCCAACTTTTCAATGTCAATTTTTATGAGATTTACTAAGAATGTTATTATTTGAAAATCTAAACAGACATCTAGAAGTTATATACATATAAGGTTTATACAAGTGCATGTGTATACTATAAATGCATTTATGTATATTTTCATTTGCGTAATAGAAAAACTACTTTTTTGTATATAAAATAATTTATGTTCCAGGACAAGTGATGAGTTTAACTGATATTAATATTTTAGGTTTGGAGGATGAAAACTCAAAGTTGTGATGAAGAAAGAAGAAATATTTTGGTAGAAATAGACAGGGTTGGCTCTTAAATTATTCAACAAATATTATTTTATTTATTTATTAAACAACTTTTTTTAACATTTATTATTGAGAGACAGAGAGAGACAGAGCATGAGCATGGGAGGGGCAGAGGGAGGAGGAGACACAGAATACGAAGCAGGCTCCAGGCTCTGAGCTGTCAGCACAGAGCCTGACATGGGGCTTGAACCCCCAAGCCACGAGATCATGACCTGAGTTGAAGTTGGACGCTTAATAAACTGAGCCACCCAGGCGCCCCAATTCAAGAAATATTATTAAACCTTTAATATGCATGGTGTACTATACTTGGTACTGTGGAGGGTGGGTGTGTTCAGGTTACAAAGGTAAAGATGATGTTGGTATCTTTGGGAACTTACAATTTAGGGGAGAGAAGTCAAAGATGCAAATCAATAGAGACAGGGAAGACTATGTAAGTACCATAAGAAAGGTAACAGTATAATCTTTATGTTGACTCTTATGTAGATTAAAAAAAAATTATGTCTGGTGAGGAGGTTGACATTTTATGCTCAATGCCTACTAAATACCGCCTTTATGATGGAGAACCTTGAAGAAAAGCTAGTGTTTTTCCAGATGGAAATGGAAGAAAGGCATTCTGGCCAGTGAGCTACAAAGATGGAAAAGCATGGAGGCCTTTTTATGATGAGAGAGAGGTTCAGCTGGACTGGAACAAATGGAGAAGTGAGAGTTTGTGGGCAAAGCTCAGAAAACCTGATAAATCAGGGCAAGGTGTTTTGTTTGGGAGGCAATAATAGTTATTTTAGTGCCATACTTAGGACTGGAAAAAGTAGAAACTGGTTAGGAGGTATTGTGAAATGAAAGCCTGAACTTGTGTAGAGTCATCACATTGGGCATAGCATTGAGTGGTCCATGTCACAAATACTGGAATGGAAGAGTCACAAAATCTGATCAAAATGATTGAGATTTCAGTCTGGATGGCTGAAGACAATCCACACATTATTAATAGAAATAGGAACTCAGAGAGGATAGTGATGAGGAAAAGAAAGGATAAAGGAGGAGAGACAAAAGGATGTTTAGCATCAACCACATTTAGGACGGAGCTTGAGAAAATGAATTTTGAAGTCATTGGGAGAAACATCATAAATGTTGTTTAGAAAGCAGCTCCCACACATTCAGGGTCATTATCTTTTCTTGGTGAATTGATCCTTTTATCTTTATTAATGTCCTTCTTTGTTTCTAGCAAAGTTTTTTGGTTTGAAATTTACTTTATCTGATATTTAATATGACTACTTCTCTTTTGATTAATGTTTGTATGGTATATCTCTTTCTAGCCTTTCAGTTTCAACCCATCTGTGTTATATTTGAAGTAAGTTTATTGTAGGCAGTGTATTATTGAATCATTTTTTTTAAATCCACTCTGCCAATCTGTCTCTATTTAATATCTTTGGTTAAGTTTTGATATGACTTAAGTCTACCATCTTATTTTTTTGATATTTGATACTGTTTGATATTTATTGTCTGATATTTGACTCTCTGTTTTTCATTCCTCTCTTTCTCTTTTCTTTTTCTGGTTAAATGAACATTTTAAGGATTCCATTTTGATTGATTTATAATAACATTTTTGAGTATATTACTTTGTAAAGTTTTCATAGTGGTTGCTCCAAGTATTACAATATACATACATAATTTATCACAATCTGCTGATATCAGTGTTTTACCATGTCAAGTGACATATAGAAATCTTGCACTTAGTTTCTTTTTATATTTCTACTTTTTAAATATAGCTGTCTTCAGTACTTCTGAATATGCATTGAGCATCACATCAAATGGTGTTATAATTTTCATTCCGCCATGATGAAAAGAAGATAGTCATTCATTTGTTCATTAATTCATTACATAATCCATTGTTCTTGTTTTCTTTCTACAGTTTCAAGCATTCTCCTATTACCATTTATTTCTTATTTGGAGAACCTCCTTTAGTCATTTTTATTTTGTTTTAATGTTTATTTACTTGAGAGAGAGAGAATTTGTATGAGTGGAGGAGGGACAGAAAGAGGGCAGAAAGAGAGGGAGAGAGAGAATCCTGAGCAGGCTCCTTGTTCAGTGCTGACCCTAACACGGGACTCAATCTCATGATCATAAGATCATGACCTGAGCCAAAATCAACAGTTGTACACTTAACCAGGGCTCAATCCCACAACTCTGGGATCATGACCTAAGCTGAAATCAAGAGTCAGATGCTTAACTGACTGAGCCACTGAGGCACCCCTCCTTTAGCCATATTTAAAGGGTAGGTGTTTGGGTGATGAAATTTGTCTGAGAATGTCTTTATTTCCTCTACTTTTCTTTCCTTTTTTTTTAGTTTATTTATTTATTTTTCGAAACAGAGAGGGAGCACAAGTGGGAGAGGGGCAGAGAGAGAGAAAGGGAGAGAGAGATATTCCCAAGCAGGCTTGTGCTGTCAGCAGAGAGTCCAACCCAGGGCTTGATCCCCATGAATCTTGAGATCATGACCTGAGCTGAAATCAAGAGTTAGAGACTTAACCAAATCAGTCACCCAGGTGCCCCTATTTCCTCTTCATTTTTGAAGGATATTTTTGCTGAATATAGAGTTTAAGGTAGATAGTTCTTGTCTTTTAGTACTAGAAAAATACCGTCATTTCCTTTTGGCTTTACATGGTTTCAACAAATCTATCATTTGAATTGTTTTTTTCCCCCCCTCTGGATTGTTTCTCTCTGGTTGCTTTCAAAAGTTTTTTCTTTGTCTTTAGTTTTCAGAATTTTAAACATTTTTTTTAATGTTTATTTTTGAAAGGGGGGGTGTGCAGAATGCGAGTCGGGAGGGGCAGAGAAAGAGGGAGACATAGAATCTGAAGCAGGCTCCAGGCTCTGAGCTGTCAGCACAGAGCCTGATGCAGGACTTAAACCCACAAACTGTGAGATCATGACTTGAGCCCGTCGGACGCTCAACTGACTGAGCCACCCAGGTGCCTCTAGTTTTCAGAATTTTAATTATGATGCACTCAATGTGAGTGTTTTTAGTTTATCCTGTTTGGCATTCACTCAGCTTTTTGATATATTGGTTTATGTTTTTAGGAACTTTTATAAATTTCAGTCTTTATTTTTCCATATTTTTTTTCCATTCTCACTCTCCTTTTCTTCTGAGATTTTGATGTTTTGAATGTTGGATCTTCTGTTATTGCACCTCAGGTCCCTGAAGCTTTGCTCATCTTTTTTCAATTTGTTTTCTCTCTTCAGATTGGCTTATTCTTTCTTTAAGTTCACTGATTCTTCCCTCCATCATATTCATTCTGCTATTGAGCCTTTCCAGTGAATTTTTAAATATTTTAAGTTTTTGTATTTTCCAGTTCTGTGATTTCCATTTGGTTCCTTTTTATGTCTTTCTTTCTTTTCTTTCTTTCTTTCTTTCTTTCTTTCTTTCTTTCTTTCTTTCGGTGAGATTTTCTGTATTTTCATTTGTTTCAAGGCTATCTAATTACTTGTTGAAGTATTTTAATGATGGTGACTTTGAAATTCTTGTCAGATAATTCTAACGTGTAAATCATCTCAGTTTTGGCATCTGTTGATTGTCTTTTCTCTTTCATGCTGTTACTTTCCTCATTATTGGTGTGATAGTGATTTTTGATTGTATTTGGACATTTTGGCTATTATGTTAAATCTTAAATCTTAACTGATACCTATTTTAGCAGTCAGTCACTGTGTTTAGGATTAGCATTCAGGCTCTGGTCTTCTGTGACTTGTGGTTCCGATGACAATATGGTTGTCAGAATCTTTGCATTGCTAATTTGGTCTGGTTGATTCCCCTAGTGCTGCTGTCTCCCATTGATTGCTGCAGGTAACTACTACCTGAGTGAAAAGTGATCCCCCTAACTTGGCCACTGGTGCCTTCCAGGTGACAAGTGCAGTCTCAAGCCTTTAAGGAAAGAGAGCACTTCCCTGATGGGAAAGAAGCAGAAGGAGGAGGAGGGGCCTGAAGAGAGAATCTTCTGATGTATGTGTGAAGTGTACCTGTTTTTTTGAAAATGTCAACTTTTAGAGGCAGTTGGCAGAGACCAAGTAGAAAAGGAGGAGGGCGAGGCAAACCAGGAGAGTTCATTGTTAAGGAAGGCCAAGGGATGGCAAGAAGAAGGGGTATCGACAGGGTCCAGCATTGTAGGGAGTTTGTGGAGTGTGTGAGCTGAGATAACTGTAGTGGCTTTAGTGATTAAGAAGGCTGCCATTTTTAGCTAGAGTTGGGTTTAAGTTCATTAGAAAAAGGCATATAAAAATAAGAGTTTGGTAGCAATGGAGTTAGGGTAAGTAGGAATTGTGTCTTGTATGGTGGTTTAGAGTATGTTAGATGTTTTAATAAACTTGGTCAATTTCTAGATGTACTAGTTCTCCATTTGCAGTTAAGTAAACTGTTGTGATGTTAAAGAGTATGGCTATTCTGTTTTGGCAAATTTATGTGACATTTCTCATTAAGATTAATAGTGGTTATTGAGAATGAATAGAATTTGTGATTTTTCATAATTATGTGATGTTACTAAGTTTAATAAGTTTTCTTTTATGATACCACTTTTTGTATCTTTAAAACCTTAAATTTCAAGCAAAAACTATATAAGGCATGAAATAAATGCAACACCGAAAGCTTCTCACTTTAAGAATACATTTTTCTAGGACTTAATCTATTGACTGTGTTACTTAGCCTTTTATTTGTGTACATCTGTACCTACTAAAATATGTATATATATTTATAAAAACCACTTGCTAAATACCAGGCACCCTATTAAGTGCTTTATGTATGTTAACTCATTTCATAAATTCCTATCACAACCTTAGGATTTAAGTACCATTTGCTGTTTTATAGAAGAGGAGACTTAGGCAAGGAGAGATTAACAATTTGCTCAAAGGCACTATCTAGTACATAGTTGAGTAAGGAATCAAACCCAAGCTGCATATCTTCAGTTTGTGCTATTAACCATTGTACTATACCACCTACTGTATGTCAATCTATAGTTCTCCCAATTGGAAGTCTTCTTGGACTTGTGCAAGATAATTTTTTTGTTGTTGACGGCATTTTCTTAATATATTGATATTAAAAAAAGTCTACTCCTTTCAAGGCACATTAGGTACAAGGAACTTACTGCAATACAGTCAAAACAAGTCAAAATAAAACAACCAAATTAGAAATCTGGTTTTAGTCCACAGGAGTCTACATAACATAATGCTTGTGGCTTAACATGTGTCTTTTGAAAAAAAGCATTATTGACATGCATAAACATAATGACCTGCACTTTTATGTCAATACTAAGTTCTATTTGAAACAAAAGCTAAACTAGGGATATGTGGGCATAAGTTGAAATTGAAGATGTGGTACTTAGACACTAAAACAAAAGCAACAGAACTAGAACCTTTACATCCTATTTCTTAATCCACCATATAGATTTCAGTTTAACACAATAGGAAGGGACTAGTGAAAGAGACATTAAACTGATTTTACGTGATCAAAGTGGCTGAAACTTTTGGCCAGCCCATTTTCCCACCAGGAGCTAGGGAGGAAGACTGTGTTTGCATAGGGACAAGGCCAAAAAAAGAGAGTCCAATTAAAAACAAAACAAAACAAAACAAAACAAAACAACCACAGAAAACTGTTGAGTTTGCCCCAACTAATTCTCATGAGTTCCAGTGAGGATAAATGTTGGTTGGGAACAGGAAGGTGGATGAATTAAATCGCAAACTTATCTTGATAAAACAACTTCCATTGACCTTGTATCCTTGTAAAAGTTCAGTATAATTTGTTTCTAGAAAAATCTTATCCCCACAAAAGGGAAAAATGTGTTCCCTAGACTCACATATAATTCAGAATCACCTGTTAAAACTGAGGTTTAAATTATCATTTCTAAATGTTCTGATTTACAAGTTCTAAAATTTTCTTTAATATATAGAAAAAAGAATTAGGGAAAATGGCACAGTAAACAATAAGAAAGACTTACAGATAGTTGATGCTATTGGGCCATAGATGTAGCGGGTTTCATACCGAGTTGATAGAACATCAGTGCCGATCTTTGCAACTTTGGCCTGGAGAAAAAGGGAAGTTAGTGTTGGAATAATAGGAAACTATGTAAATGCTGTTAATTTATTGGGGATTAAAAAATAAATTGTACTGTTTTTTTGGCAATTGAAGATGAAAATAAAATCAATGGTTGTGAGAAATTTATTTTTGGGAAGATATATTGTCATTGTAAAGACAATGTGAAGACAAATGTGAAATAAGTTATAAACAGTCATGTCATGTCTCATTTTGTATTTCTACCCTTTCTTTTCTCTGTCTTCTTCCTCTCACCCTTGTTTCCTCCCTTCTCCCCCCTCCCCCTGCTTTCTTGTTTTTGTCCTTTCTTCTAAAAATAATATTCTTTCTACTTCCTCTCAGATATTTTTTGGCTTCAGATATTTGTCTTTTCCAAAGTCAGTTTCTCCCATGTTCCTGTTTCCTTTGTTTTTATGGGCATCATATCATCGTAGGACTTTCTCCACATTGGATTTTAGCATGCCAAGGGAAGAAAAAGATGGTTGACTCCTCTTTAAAATAGTCGTTAAATTAGAGTTTCTCTTCCAGAGTTAATGCATTTCATGACCTTTAATACACATTAGTGTTTTGTGCAATGAGAATGATTATTGGAATGAATTTTAGTGGAATATAGTCACTAACGTATTTGTACCCTAAATGAAGATTTACTTTTAGTCTGTAATGTATGTAACCAAAAGATAAATTTTTTTTCTTAATCAGTTTAGTTGCTGTGTAGGAACTCTTTACTCAAAGTGGTTTGTTATGTGTATTTGTATTTTTAATTCATAATACCATTTTTTAAGGGCAGATTGAAATTGCATTGCCGTATATTTTTGTGAACTAATCAAACTAATGGAGTTCAGATTCTCAGCTATTTTGGTTCAATAAATGACTATTGGCCGCATATTGCTTGCATATTTTCTTTGTTGTATATATACAGATGGTTTTAATGACTAGTTTAAATCTCTGCTTCAACTGAAATTAAATGCTGTTGTGCTGAATACAATTGGCTGAAGTCAAAATGACAATTGTGACTTCTTTTAAAAAAATATACTTTTAAAAATATGAGGCAATATTGGAACCATCCATAGCTTTTACCAAATGTGTTATATTTATCAGCCCCCATGGGATCTGGGACACTGAACTTTATCTACTTTATTTCCTTTCTTTTACAGCAATTAACAATATCCCTTTTTATGGGTTTTTGTCTATTCATACTTCCAGTTCTTGTGACGCATTGGAACCCATATGCAGAGTTTTCGTTTGTTTTAAGCTAACATGATCAAATCAGTTTTTATGCAAAGGAAAAGGATACATAGTAAATTTTTGTTCTTGAAAGACAGTGCATTCTCAGTGAGGAGGCTTTACAAACACTTATAATGTTCTTTCTTTGGATAGTAAAAGAATTAATATTGTTTCCAAGTTGATCAGGAGGATAAAAATACAATGAATCTTCTTAAATATGGCATCTTAGGGACAGGAATAGCAGATATCTTTGCTGTTCTGTTAGACTTTTGCTGTGTGTGGTTTTATAGTATGACCCATGATGAATGTTTGGATAACAGTTTATGCATTCATGGAATTCTCCTCTGGATTGCCCACACATTTTTTCCTACTGGCTTTATCTTAGAATCACATTGAAAGATTTTACATCCTTTTATCACATGAAGAATTAGTTTAGGAATTATGATTTTAACTCTAAGGTAAACTTTATTAGTTCTTTTCTTTGGTATGAAAGTGTGAAGTTCTTTCACCGTAATGCAGTTGTTCATAAAGAACAGTTGTTCGTGGGAGTCAGTGGTGGTGTGTGTCAGTGCATAAACCATAGGTTTTTTCCTACATACCAGGTCCTTGTAGTTAGGTGGCAGTTTTGATGTATATCCATAGGGAAACAATAGCATCTGGGAGTAGGAATGGAAGGTGATATAGGCCTTGATTGATTTCAGGTGGCTTCGAATGAAGTCAGTGACAGCTTTGGTCTCTTTCTCGGACTCTGGTTCTGGGCCCCGATAAGTTTCTGCACATGGGTCCTTGGTGTTCGGAAAAGCTGCAGTGGATGTGGAGGATGAGATCGCAGTTTGCTCCCCATCAGTAAAGATCCTGTCTCTTCTGATGTGGACTTGCAAAATGTTTTAAATGTTTTCATTTCCCAGGTTTACAGGGCTGCCTCAATCTCTCTGGTGTCATAGTCATTGCAGACCAACTTTTTGTACATACAACTCATAGGGTGACAGACCCAGCCCAATGGAATATTCTTAGCCTTGTTTATTTTGCCTCTGTTTCCCAGGGTCACAGGAATAATACATCAGAAGCAGCCCAGGGCCTGGAGCCAGATAGACCCCAGTTCCAGTTCAACCCTACTCCACAATTTGTTGGGGACTGGTGTGAATTTCATTTTTTGAGCCTGAGTTTCTTCATCCTGGTTCAGCAGACAGCTCTCACTTAGGGATAGCTGCTATTCTCATAATTTTTATGGTAGAATAGAATTAAGAGCTGAGGTGGTATTTTCAACAAAATTAGTTACAGAAAAAATTTATGAATTGGGGTAGTGGTAATTTTTCCTTGACTGTAATGATGAAGTCATATTTGTCTAGCAACTGTCATCTGATGTAGCAGACTTCTGCTTATCATTGCATTTCTGTTAAGCCTTTTCACTTTCTTTGCCCCCAGCTGTTTCTTTTCACAAACATCTGAAGAGCTATCTCTGTGTTGGTTTTAACCACTGGTATTTCTTGGCTTTTATCAGACCAGGAAGAGGAGGGACCCGAGACCTCTCTTCAGATTATCTGAATTTTTATGCATCTGGATGTGTCTGATTTTTAGCAAGCTAGATATATTAAGTAAGAGATGGTTTGATAAACAACCCCATCCCTACTTCCTCCCATATAACAAAACATTCATAATGTTTCTAAGGTAGGGATGATTATCTTTATTTTTTAGATTAGAAAATTAGCACTCAGGGAATACATAATATTTGCTGAGATAAATAAGTGGTTTAACTGAGTTTGGTGTCTGAACAGTCTTTATAGCTCTTTTTCTTGAGATCAGGTCTACTACTCACAGTTCCATGAGGCATTAAAGTTCCTGTTGAGGTCAGTGCCGATGCAGTTGGAGTTTTGGTTCTTGGAACGATTTTTTCTCCACATGCGATTCTGCAGGATTGAATGATGGAAGTGTTTACATCAGATCAATTTGCATTTTTCAGTTTGATCATTTCAGATCCTCTCTGCAGGTGTCTACAGTTTTATTTGAAACATACCTAGTTAACTTGAAGCTCTTTATTATGAAGAAAAATATATTGTTTTCTTATAACTTGTAACATTTTCAGCAACATTGTTTTTTATATTAATATTCTAAGGCCTTGATAGGATAATTTAGTTAGCTTTAAAAACTGTTGATTAGTTCTCGGTACTAGAAAATTATCAACAATGTTCTGAAATTACCTATGATTTAAATTATAACTTCATTACATTCTTCACCATTTATAGATTTCAGGTATAATACAGGTCAAATTGTGACTGTTAGAGCATAATTTCCAGAAAATAACTGGATGTGATAGTATCTGTCTGAAAGTTCAGTATGAATCTTTTTTAACAGCAGTGAGTCAATAAAGGATTCCGTTAAAGGACAGATTATTTGTGTCAGTCTTTATTTTTTGATACAGTTATTCCACATCAAATTCTGTTACAGATAGATTGGAATACAGTGCCTTTTGCTTTGAGGTCAGTGTTCATAATATCTTTTTTTTTTTTAAGTTTTATTTATTTATTTTGGGAGAGAGAAAGAGACAGAGCATGTGAGAGGGAGCGGGGGAGGGGCAGGGAAAAAGGGAAAGAGAGTAGGCCAAGCAGGCTCTGTGCTGTGAGCACAGAGCTCCATGTGGGTCTTGATCTCACGAACCACGAGATCCTGACCTGAGCGGAAATCAAGAGTTAGATGCTTAAGTGATTGAGCCACCCAGGTGCTCCAGTGTGTTCATAATGTCTTTAAATGACTTTTATTTTTAGGTGGAATGTGCTTTTGCCATATCCTATGACATACATTTCCTTTATAATTATTGCTTAATTTCATTTTCCTTACCAGCTTCAGCAGCAAAAATTTCTTATTATTTCAAGGACACCTACTGCAACCAGGAAATCATGCTTGCCTTAGTCTGAAATTGAAATTCTTAAAAATATATTTTTCTGAATTAGAATTAACTGGCTATCCAACTTAATACATAGCAATCAATGTGCATTCAAGTTGGTAAATACTATATTGTCCAAATGTGAACAAGAGACCATAGAGCGTTACCTGTGTCCATGACCAAATATATCCATCAACATTGAATACAGGAAGAACATAGAAATTCATTCGGTCCAGGAGTTTGGTCATAATTTTGTTTTTGCCATAAGTTTTGGCTGCCTGTAGGAGTAGGAAAAAATTAAACTATTGGTGTAAAGTTTAACACCATGTGGAAAGCTGTGGTTATAATAGTAATAACTATCACTCCTTAAGTCATTTACTCAAGTTCACATGGTTTCAAACATATTTCCCCTAAATAGCATAAAAATAAGTGACCCATATAAAAGTCACTTATTCAGACTAGTGAAATTAATTGAACTGAACATTCTTTAAAGGATCATTTTGTCAAGGCAGTAGCATTCCGCATACAGCATGCAAGATGTTTTATAGGAAGAATGGAGGCCAAGTGAAAAATTAGCAGTACCTATTGTTCTAAATGGATTCTTTCCCTCACATCCTCTAGGTAAATATAGATTGAGTTTATAAACATAGGAATCTGTAACTATTGGAGAGAATTCATAAATTAATTATAAACAGGATTAAATAAAAATGTTCCATTAATAAAAGGCTCAAGCATTTAGATTGGCCAATCAACTCCTTTTCTCTTATCAGATTGAAATTTATCTAATTATCTGTACTTTCTATGGCTACCTAAAATCTCTCTCATTCCTGGAAAATCTCTTCCAGGTACGTCTGTTCCAGAGCCAAGAGATTTTTTGCAGCCCTATCACATGTATTCCTTTGTAGCTCTTGGCCCTCAGCTAAAACAAGTGTAGAGATAAATCAGTTCTCCTGGCAGATTCGTTCCTAGTGAAAGTATCTACGCCCAGAAAGCCATTGTCATTCATATTACATCAGCATGTTGTATGCAAACGCTGGCAGAAAAGAGAAAGTTATTTGATGGTGGGAGTCAGAATAGACTAGAATGAGAGGAACAACAACTTACAAACTGAATTTGCCTTTAAAAAAAGTGAGTTATTTTTCACTTGGAAAGGAAATTAACTATGAAAATTCCAAGTGCCAATTGATTGGCCAATTAATTATCTAAACAGGAGCTAGAGGTCTATATGCTTTGAGCTCACTGAAGAAAGGCAAAGATTGTAGCTTGTAATATGAAGATAGTTTCAGATCATCCATACTTCACTATAGGAGAAACCATATCATGCCCCCCCCATTCTTTTACTTTTATAAACTGTCAGCTGGAATTCAAGAATTTTGAAGGAAGGTGTCAATTTTATAAAAACCCCAACGATGAGTAAAATCCAGAGCATTTATTTCCTGACAGCACCAAATGTGGGCCCTTCTAGTTAAGTGGAACTGCATTCATTTGGAAAGGGGTGTTGCCACTCCGTGAAGTGCTGGAGATTTGACAATCAAAGGAGAATTGTATGAGCGTTCCGATTCACTTACCTGATAGACAAACCACTGGCAGAATGCTGGGGAGATCCATTCTCGTGCATGAATGCCACAATCCATAAAAATAGCCTTTCTCCTTTCATCCCTTTTCCCAATCTATTTAAAATTAAACTTGAGATATTATTTTGCATGAACTCACATATTGATCCCTTGTTGTCCAATAACTCATTCCTGTGCTCAAAGCAATTCTTTCCCCTGCCTTCTGTTGAATAACTGTTTATGCACATATTGTTTTCAGGGAGGATCACTTCACTCTATATCCTGAAGTGTCTATACATAATTCATAATCAATTATATAGTATATCTTGTAAAAAAATTTTTCCTAGTGTTAGAGTTGTTTTTATGGTTTTTAAAACAATCACAATATATTGTTTTTCTATTTTATTGTTAATATCCTTTGGTTTGAGAAATAGATGATAGGTTATTTTGTTTTGGCCATTTCCTTTTGTTTTTCTGGCGTCATAAATGGGATGTTTAGCCTGGGGTGGAAAAGATTTTGTAGTTGTGTTTGCAGTGGGGAAGAGGAATGGTGGCTGGATATTTGAAGGGCTGTCATTTTGAAGGGAATTTAGATTTGTTTTGGCTAGTTGGAGAGAGTGAATGGATGGGAATTCAGGGTAAGGAAGGGCTTCTCATTTATTAAGGGGATGCTTCAGGGAGCAGTGTCTCTGGATGTGCAAGCATCCAGCAGCAGCTGAATGGCAATTGTCAGCTCCATTATAGAAGGGAATTCTCTATTAACATAGGATTGAAATGCCTCACTTACTGTTCTGGGACCCTATGAATCTGTGATATTTAAACTTCTCTTAACTTAAACACTTAAACACACTCTGACTTAAACACTTAGTCATCAGTTTCACTGAATTTTAATGGATGGAACACTATTTTATACACCAGGCACATCATAAACTCTTATAATAAAGATATGGGACAAGGTATTTGTCTGAGTTTGTCCGTTGTGTCTCACAAATGGTTTATTCAAGGACTTTCTTGGTTTCACCTAAAACCACCTATCACTTCTATTTTTGAATGGACATTTAGAGCTTATATGTTCTTCAAAAAGATAAGACTTTATTGTCTCAAAATTCACTAGCTGTGTCAAAGTAACTTTAAAATTTTTTTTTATCGTTTATTTATTTTTGAGACAGAGACAGAGCATGAACGGGGGAGGGTCAGAGAGAAGGAGACACAGAATCTGAAACAGGCTCCAGGCTCTGAGCTGTCAGTACAGAGCCTGACGCGGGGCTCGAACTCACGGACCGCGAGATCATGACCTGAGCTGAAGTCGGCCGCTTAACCGACTGAGCCATCCAGGCGCCCCTCAAAGTAACTTTTAAATTAGTGTTTTTTCAACAATATTAAGAATCAGTAATTCTTGAATTATTTTTACCTTGAGAACATATAGTGGATTATCTTCAACAGTGGTTCCAATTTTAATACGAGAGACCATTTCAGGATGCCTATGCACCATTTTTTCAGTCCAAGCAACAATCTTAAGAGCAAAACCAATTTTGAGGAATTAGAATAAAAAAAAATAAATGAGAACAAATATTGAGGGTTACAGTTTTTTTGAAGTACAGGCATTTTATACTATACCTTGTCCCAGTTATTGTATTTTGCATAGCTGTGCCTGCCTGGGATATCTTCTTTAACATCAAACTGTTTTTCAATCTCTTCTTGTAGATCATGGATCAAGATTCTGTGTGACAGGGGAATGATAAAATACACATTTACTGGAGGAAAAAAACCCACAGTTATCTTTCATTTACAGAAATTTTCTCTTCCTTCTGCTCTATCTTTGATTAGGGTTGTCCTGTTTCTTCATTATTCTCTAACCATCTCTTTTATAAATGTCGTATGTATGGCTTCATATCGTCCCATTTATCTGGAGCTGTGCTGTTCAATGTGGTGGTCTGGGCACACATGGCTTTAGAGCACTTAAAAATGGGGCTTGTCCAAAAAAGAGGTTGCCGATATGTAAAATATGCACTAGATTATGAAGACTTTGTAAAAAAATTATGTAAAATACCTCACTAATGAGTTTTATATTCATTGCATGTTGAAAAATAATATTTTGCAGTATTAGATTAGATTTAATATTAGATTAAATAAAATATATTGCTGAATAAATTTTGCCTGTTGCTTTTTAACTTTTTTAATGTGGCTACTAGAATCTTTAAAATTGGACATGTGGCGTGCATTATATTACTGTTGGTCAGCCTTGATTTGTAATCACTCTCTAACTTTCTTCAAATGCACACATTCACATACGCACAATACAGGCAATAGTGGATATTCTTATGTACAAATTTGCTGACCATCCCTTATCACTTCACACTTCCAGAGCTGAATAACAACTTCCAGAAACTTGAATAACAATAATAGTAAGCACTTATTTAGCACTTACCATGTGCTAGTCATTGCTCTAACCACCTTATATACATTAACTCATTTAATTGTCACATGAAATTATTACCCCCATTTTACAGATGAGAAAACCAAGGTACAAAGTGTTTAAATAACTTGTCCATAGCTGTAGAGCTGGAAAATGGTTAGGCTGATAGGGAGCGGGTGAAATAAGATGCAGGAAGAATTCTTAGGAGGCTAATATTGGGGATCCAAAAGTCTTATACCTTTACCCTCTTCTCTATTTTCATCTTATTCCTGAGTTATTTCATCTCATCACCTCATTCAGTTCCGTGGCTCTAATGGTGACCTAATGGTTTCCCACATTTGTGTTTCCAGTTCTGGACTCTCCCCTGAACCTACCACTGCCCTAGCTCTTCCCCTGCCTCTCCCGGGGCTTATGCGTCCAATTGCCTACATGACATTTCCACTTGATTATCCATTTTTTTCATATGTTCCATTCTTTATTTTACATACATTGTTTTATTTTTATCTTGCTAATATTATTACATACATTTTTTTTACGTACATTACATACATTATTTTTATCTTGCTAATATTACTACCCTTTTACAGATGGGGTCATTGTTGCTTATAAAGCTTAAATACCCATAATTTGTGTATGTTGGGGTTGGGAATTTGAATGCAACCTTGTCTGACTTTAAGATTTATATTTTAAAAATGCCATTGTCATCTCATATGTACACAAATATTTTTGTATATTTTGTCTGTTTTGGGATTTTCTCTTGTGCTCCACTGATCTGTTTTCCTGCTCTTGTGTAAGAACCAAACCATATTAAATTATAGTTTTAATATTGAATTTTAATATTTAATGTAGTGTCTCCTTATTCTTGTTTCCAAATTTTTGAGTAATTTTACCTGTTCTTAATAAATTTTTTTTTCAGGATCATTTTAGAAATTAATAGAATTATTAGAAAAATATAGGCTCTTCATTAGAATATATTAAATTAAGAATAAATTTGAGAAGAATCTTATTAATAATGGACCATAATATAGCTATCTTGATTTTTCAGTAAAATTTTGTATATTTTGTGTATTTATTTTTATTAGCCTTGTGAGTGGCTTTTTTTCTCACTAAACGTTTGAACTGGTTATTATTCATATATTAAAAAACTTATTGCTTTGGTTATACTTATATATTAGCTACCTTATTAGTTAAAAAACTATGTTTTTACTTCCAAGGATTTTTTAGCAATGTCTTTATGGGTTTTATAAGGGTTTTAGGGTAGTTATTTCTTCTGTAAAAAATTATGCTTTGTACTTTTTTCCAGTAACTATTTTTTCCCCTTGCTTTATTGCATTGGCTAAACTCTGAACAATGGAAAATAATAGTGGTGAAAGAGGGCATTCTATTTTTTTTCCCGGTTTCAACAAGAAAATCTTTCACCACAGTATATAATGTTGACTGCCATTTGAGATTAATATGGCAATGTCTATTGATACGATCAAATTATTATCCATTGGTGTACAGTTGCATTGAATTTTATATTAGATTCCTTAATGTTAAATATATTACAGCCATAAGAGATTAACAAACACCCTCACATAAAGCTTCATTCTTCTTATTTAAAATTTTTTTAAGTGTATTTATTTATTTTGGGAGAGAGAGAGAGAAAGAGAGAGAGAAGCAGAGAGAAGCAGAGAGATGAGAGAGAGAAAATCCCAAGCAGGCTCTGCTCTGTCAGCACAGAGCCTGATGTGGGGCTCGATCTCAGAAACCGTGAGATCATAACCTGAGCTGAAATCAAGAGTCAAATATTCAACTGACTGAGCCACCCAGGTGTCCCCATATTATTTTAGATATAATTATTAAAAAGCTTATTTAATCTAGAAGGAATACATTGGACATAGGTAAAATGGCTTGTGGGAAGCAAGCATACTATCAGTCAGTGTTAGCTTAAGGAAAATAAACTACATAAATAGAAGGATTTAGCAAACATAGGTCAGTGGTCCTTTGGTGCAAATCCAAAGACCCAATATATTTTAATAATGTAAATAGCCCTTCTGGTTATCATCCTTTTATAGCACAGTGTGAAAATTTATGTTGGTAATGGTAATCCCTCAACTATATTAACCTACAGTATTCACTATATTTTACAGGGCCGATGGAGATCAATGGCTTATAATAAAAATACTTCAGTGAAATATTTAAAATCAGGGATGTTTTGAATTTGTACTTGAGAAGTTTCCTTATTTGGATTATCATATTTGCCATTGACTTCTTATAAAAGCATTACTGCTGTGGATGAAATGCATGTGTATTTTCCCTCTGTTAGCAGTAAGTCCTATATAGGAAGATACTATTTTTTAACATTCATTCTAGTAATTTAGGACAGTATCATGCACTCTTACCTCCATAAATCCTATTATGTATGGAAGTGGTGACCTGGTCGGAAGAGGCGCTATGGTCATTTCTGGGTTCCAACCCCATTGTGGCTTATACTTTATGTGATATTGGGGGAGGGAGGTTAACTATCTCTCTGAACCTCCGTTTACTCACTTTTACAATGGAACCAAACATCAGCCAGGATTGTGGTGAGGATGAAATGAATTGAACTGTGGGAAGCAATTGGCAAGCCATAGGTTCCCAGGGAAGTTGGGTCAGAAAATTGGCAACCAATTCACAGACTTAACGTGTCTTTAAACAAGGCTTTGGCGGTATGTAGTTGTTTGACTCTGATACTTTGATTTCTTACGATAATGAACTGTGACACCGTAGCACCAACTCTACTTGTCGGTTTCTTCTTGCTGATTGACTGGCTGATCTGAGTTTGGAGACAGAAGATAAATGAGGTATACTTCTAATTAGAGTTTATTTAGAACATGACACCAAGTACTACTCATGAATATTGATTCCCATTAACATTACTGACAAACACATTATTATGCACATTATATCTAATTCACTGTATGCTTGGCTTTTTGACTTATGATGAATCTGGGATTTCTCAGAAGAAAAATTGTGACAACAGATTTGGAGTCACGTTGCACTAAAGCTCATGAAGCCTGAGAGAACCATTGGAAATTACATTATGGGTGGTCACTATAGACAATGAATTCCTTTAATTAATTGTTTTAAGTTCTAAAGACGGTGTGAGGCTTTTGCTCTACCTGCATTTATGGAAGTAGAAGAACCAGGCAAAAGAGAAATTTTATGGTCCCAGAGGTTGATTCGTAACATAAGGCAGTATTAATTAGTCACAGGGAGCTCGTATCTAAGAATATTTTTAGACTTACACATATCAATTTAGCCTCTGTGATAACAACAGCAAAAGAAAATCGTGCGAGCTAAAATACGACCTTTCCACAAAGCAGCTGCATGAGGACATGAGAATGGTGCCAGATTGTTGCTGATAGGGACTAGAAATTAAGCCTAAGGCTGGAAATTAAGAGCCAGGGCCAGATGTTATTTTCATGAGCCCTTCCACTAACCAGCAGCCAGGCTTAAGCAGATGAAACCAAATTACTTTCTCCCAAATATTATTTTAGTGTTCCAAGATTTGCTTAATTTGTTAAAGAAATTCCTAAATGTAGATGAAAGGATAAATAATTATCCCTGAGGATTTAATGATGGAAATGGCTAATGTTTATTGAACCTGTATTATGTGCCAGACATTCAGCTCAGCATGGTATTTACATTCTGTCATTTAATTTTCAAATCATCACTATTAATTTGGTACCATTTTCACTCCCAAAAGTTAGATAGAGGTTTCCAAAGCTGACATAACTGTTAAAATGCAGAAGTTGGGATTTTAACCTAGAGGTGTCTGACCTCAGTGTTCTCGAGCCATTATACAACTGTGCCTCCAGGCACAAGGAGCGAAATTCCCTGGGTATCGCCCTCAGATCTGTAGTCTTAGTCTGCTGAGTACTATGCAGCATTCGCCCAGCTGATCAACTGTCCTGGAAGGCTGTTCTCCAAGGTCAGGAAATAGATAAGAAGTTCAGAGAAGAGGCAGGATGAATCCTATTTTGACAATTTCAATACTCCCTCCATCTGTTAGTTTTAAAGAGTAACAGAGAAATGGAGAATGGTAGGTCAATGTATGTGACTGCCATAGGCTCTGGTGTGTGTGTGTGTGTGTGTGTGTGTGTGTGTGTGTGTGTGTGTGTGTGTGTATGTGTGGTGTACATGCAGTGGGGAAGCGTGTTCCAGGGAGGCAGAGTCATTGTTTTGTGCCTTATAAACTGGTCTGGCTTGCCTCTACTCCTTCATGCCAATGTTCCATCAGGATAGGGGCTATTCAAATAGCATGATTTCATGTTTCCACAAGATCCCATTTGTCCCTAGTAGCCCCCTGAGTTACCATGTATCCAACTTTGCATTTACTGACATGGATTTCTCAACATTTGAGGCATACCTCTGTGTTGGATAATAAACTTTAAGGCACTAATTTATTCACTAGGAGGGAAGGGGAGCATGTGGTGATAGCCTTTAGTTATCCCTTATTATACAGTGTGTATGTGTGCATGTGTGTGTGTGTGCACTCATTTAAACACATGTATAAGTGGTCTTTCCCCCACTTACATAAGTAGAAGTAAAGGAACCAGGCAAATGGCGATTTTATGGTCCCAGTCACTCTTTGTGAAACCTCTATGAAATACCATTATAAAGATGAAGAAAATGAGGTTAAGAGAAGTTAAATAAATCATCAGTGTTTAAGTAGCTAATGTGTGGTTTAAATGGTACTTGACTTGGACAGCCTCATGGAGAATCCAAATTCTTATTTACCACACTCTTCTGCTTTCCACCATGACCAACATCTCTTTGCCATTTGTATCAGGTATAACTATACCTGCTTTACTCTTGGGCAAGTAATATATAAAAATGTAGAGAAGAAGGAAGAATGAATGGGACAAGACATTAGAATGGTTTATTTGATTGAAAAACTTATTTGATAGGACTGTGTATATACTTGGAATATGAATTTGTGTCTGACTAAGCTTTATTAGGTAATTGGACATTAATCTGAAGTGTTGATGAGTAAGTTTGATATAGAATAGTCAGTTCAATGTGGATTTCTTTTGCATTTCCCATATAATCTTATGTGCATCTTAGTAAGATTTCACTTAATTATATAATTTGAGTTTTACTATATTTGTGTTACATCATATATATTGATAGTTGTTTTCTGAATTACCTTTCATTACCAGTTCTTTATTTTCTGATTTTAACTCTTGGTCAAAGAAAAGATGTATCTTTTGCATATATAATCCTAGGTGTATTTTAGTAGGATTTCACTTAATTGTATAATTTGAGTTTTATTGTGTTTCTGTTACATCATATATATTGATAGTTTTCTGAAATACCTTTCATTAACAATTCTTTATTTTCTAATTTTAACTTTTGATCAAAGAACAGATAATCTAAAATGTATCTGAAATACAAATATCTAAAAGGTAAAACAATTAGTAAAAACATTAGGGTTTTTAACTGCTGACTCTAATAAATATGGTGTCTGCTCCTTTAGACTCAGTCCAATAGGTGTGCTTTTCTTTAGACATTTATTTCACCAGTCTACTCAGATTTGTTGGTATGTATATGTTGTTTGTTTTTTGGACTTGCTCTTTTATGATTTTGTAAAAGTATAAACAAAAATGGAGCAAACATGCTACTTTAAAATCAAATCTGTCTTAGTAATTTAATTTTCTAAAAAAAATTACACAGATACTTTAAAGAGTGGTTTATATGCACTGTCTAATGAAGGGTGTCTAAGTAAATCATTGTGTCAAACCAGCCTCCTAATATGGTTTTATTCAGACTGCTTCCTGGGTCCACCAGATGTTTCTGTTCTTAGAACACTCTTCTGTTACTGACTGGCACCAAGTAACACATATAATTAATATGCAAATAAAATTATCTATATAATTAGTACTTGGAGACAAGATTTAAGTAGTCCTTGTCTGCACAGATCACTTTACATATTTATATTTCTGAGGAAGGTAACTATCTAATTATGTGGCTTTCCCACAACTGTGGCTAATTTGGACCAATTTCTAGAAATCATGTCCTAATTAGATAAAACTAATTTTTATTGGTAGTTTAACACTTTGGGTCTTGAAGTAGATAGCAAAGAAGTATTTTGGCATAAGACAAAGTGAAAAGCACACTATATTTGTGAGGATCTGGATTTAGACCTCTGTTTGAGTCAGAATTGTTTCAGGCTAGGAGAGACCTGGAAGTCCAAAGAGGAGAGAGAGAGGTGCTACCTGCCTAGTTATCTTCTGTCACAGTGATTTATTCCACTGTCCATACTCATGTCAGGCAACTAGCTTTTTGTCTACATTACCAGAATATTAAGGAAGACATAATACTTCATTTTTCTGCTGCTATTCAAATCATATTAAACCAAATTGACAAACTAAAATTTATTTTAGCTTAGGATGGATACTTAGTAAGTATTAGTTGATCACAGGAATTTGTGGCAGGTCTATAGTAATGAAGTAAAATGAATATAGTAATTGAGGCACACATTTAAGAAGACTGGCTGTGAAGTGAATCAAGAGACATGGTCACCACGGGGTATCCAGGGTGGAGGGGTGATTTCTTTTAGATGCAAGAATGAAGACCATCTGAACTTTAGCATAAGCAGAGTCTATAATACAGTACCAGTTTCTGAGATCTTCGAGGTACATTTAAAAGTGTCTATTTCTAATTTTAATGGTGAAATTTTAATGGTGAATAGAAAAGTATGTATTGATACATTACAAAGGGTTAAATGCTTATATAAATTAATTTTGAATATGTGCTCCTCAATTATTAACTTCTACATTTGTTTCATAATCTCTTTAAACAACAGCAAAAACAAAGACAATGATCAACAACAATCACAGATAATGGCCTGCTAACTTTTTAATCCATTAAGCTATGAAAAAGAATTTTGCTTACTTGTCTTATATTTGTCTTTCCTTAATTTTAATTGAGTTTATATTTATTGAGGATACTGTAGCAATATAAACACAATCAAGTCATGATAAGCAGCAGTAAATCCTGCTCTGCAATGTCTCAGCCAGAAGAAGGCTTTTTTAGTTATTGCTCGATGTTGGGTAGCAGAGGCATGAAACAGCAATTCAAAAAGAAAGAGCTAGTGTTTAGCACTGTTTTGAGTGGTGAAGGTCTCAGTAAAGGGAATTGCTGGTGGGTGCCTGGGTGGCTCAGTTGTTTAAGTGTCCAACTCTTAATTTCAGCTGGGGTCACGATCTCACTTTTCTTGAGATTGAGCCCCATGTTGGGTCCTGTGCTGACAGCATGGAACCTGCTTGGGATTCTCTGGGATTCTCTGGGATTCTTGGGATTCTCTCTCAGCCCCACCCCCACTTGCCCTCTGCCTCTGTCTCTCTCAAAATAAATAAAAAATATATATATTTTAAAAGGAATTGCTGAGATGACAGGAGCTGGTGGAGTGAAAACAGGACCCCTCACTACATCAAACACATTTTTTTATGTCCCCTATGAATCTTTTTTTCTTTTTTTTAAATATGAAATTTATTGTCAAATTGGTTTCCATACAACACCCAGTGCTCATCCCAACAGGTGCCCCCCTCAATGCCCATCAAACACATTTTGTTTTTTATGTTATGTCTGGGTCTGTGATATTCATGTCTGAGCTCCCTTGTTCACTGCCCCAGGGCCTAGACTGTGCGTGGCCCATGGTTGGTGCTCAGTGAGTTTTAAGTTTCCCTTATTTCTCTGTGGGACCATAATGACTCATTTCTGTCTCTTTGGCCATTTGAGAATTCTCTCCTGTTGAATTTAAGTCTTAGTCAATTGCATTGCTTTGCTTTCTCTGAGGAAGAATTTATTTCACAAAGAATTATTTATTATATATCTTATATTCCCACATCTCTGACTTAAAGATGAGCACAGTTATTTGGGTCTCCTTTTATTTAGCAGGCGAATTCAAATTCTCAAGAATGAGGTGCTCACCATAGTGCCTGAGCTGTGTTGATTACCTGTCAGAGGTGATGAGTGTGGTTAAACCATCTATGCCTGCAGCAGTGCATGATATCCTTACTAGGGGATGGGTTTTGGAGATGGCGGATATAGGTAATTGCCCTTTTTGCAGATCAGAACAAAAAAAGATGGGAGTTGATTGGCCAAGTTTGATTTTATCCCCTCTATAATTAGGCCTCAATAGTCTGGAAGTAACTATAAATTTTATCTCACAGAGCTTTTATTTTCTTGGCCCAATTAAATATAATACTTCCCTCTCAATTTCAAGATTCCTCAAACTTTGAACATCTAACACATTGGAATATTTCATAGGACTTACTCATAGTGCATTTTATTTTGATCCAAAGAAGACTGGATGGACTGGGATTCCTTTTCACTAACTCGGAAATCTATTGTCATATTAGCAGCTACGTGGTGAGCGGCATCTGGATACCAGAAGTCAAGCTGTGGAGATGAGTTCAATGTTAGTCACAGTTCCTTGTTCACTCAACACGTATTTCTTAAGAAATAATTATGTGTCATATACTACAAAGAGAATTTGGGGTTCAATGTGGCTAAGGTATTGACTCTTCTCTTAATAAGCTTATGAGAGTTTGCAAATATACTGTTGAATATTAGGGAGTGAGAAAGAAACCATTTGTACTGATCACTTTTTCAGGACATAGATAGTATGTATAAATGCAAAAAAAAAAAAAGAGTAGCTTTTGGTTTATTTGTTTGATTCTACCATCTTGGGGTTGATTGGAGTTGTTTCACAACTGATTTAGCCATAGAATCTGACTCTAATTGGGAATATAGATCAAAAAATGGCTCTCCCACCCTGCCCCTGAGTCAGGCCTCAAAACCAGTTGCCTCTGTAAACTTTGAAATTCCTAGAAGGTTTGTGTCCAACAGAAGGCATAATCGCCAGCCCTGTCATTTTTCTAGCAATATGTTCTTGGGCAATACTAAGACTCCTTGGGTTTCACAGGCACCTGGGTGGCCCAGTGGGTTAAGCATCTGACTCTTGATTTTAGCTCAGGTCATGATCTCACAGTTGGTGAGTTCCAGCCCTGCATCAAGCTCTGTGCTGATAGCATGGAGCCTGCTTGGGATTCGCTCTCTTCCCCTTTCTGCCCCTCCCCTGTTCATGCTCTATCAAAATAAATAAATAACACTTAAAAAAAAAACAAACCTCTTGGGTTTTAAGTCTCTTCCCCAAAAATAGGGTTAAGAGGACTCCATCAGGGGTGTTGTAAAGATTGTGAAATGCGTATGAGGTCTGGGACATGCAGGCATTTAACAACTGTTGATTCCCTTCTCTTTTTCTTCCTTTAGCTGAGAATCTCAGAAATTCGGTGAATGGACCCAAAAGGATGACATTTGGATTAAAATAAGAGAAGATTTCAGTTCTTGTTGTTGTTCTTCAAAACCATGCTCAAGGAGTGCCTGGGTGGCTTAGTTAGTTGAGCATCAGGCTCTTGATTTTGGCTCAGGTCAGGATCTCACAGTTCGTGGGTTTGAGCCCCACGTTGGTCTCTGCGTTGATGGCATGGAGCCTGCTTGGGATTCTCTCTCTCTCCCTCACTCTCTGCCCCTCCCCCACACGCTGGCATGCTCTCTCTCCACAATAAATAAATAAACTAAAAAAAACCCATAATTGTGAAAACAAATGAAACACAATTCCCCAACTTGGGAAATGTGAAGGAAAGGTGCATTTTCCACCCACCATTCCAAGCTTGTAGACATGTCTAAGTCCACCTGGATATTTTGTAGTTGATTCGCATTCTACCTCTAGGCCAGCCAGTTATGTGCTAGTATGAGGCTGCTATGAACCAACCAATATTTATTGGTTTATTTTTATCAGATTCCTACAGCATAAATTGGACATATGAGGGATGCAGTATGGTTTAAAGTCATTTTTGGTGTTCATGGAGCTTGAAGAGTGAGGAAAAGGGTGGTGGAGCAGCAGACCGTAGAGCCTAGCAGTTTGGCAGGTTATGAAGGACTTCAAATGCCACACCAATACCAACAGAAACTTCTTTAACCATGCTTATTATGGCCAGGAGCCCTTCTGAACATTACCTCTTAGCTTACTTAGCCTTTATAACAACCTTAGGAAGTAGGTATGATTATTATCCTCAAATTACTGAGGAGGAGACTCAGATCCAGAGAGGTTAAGTAACTTGCCTAAGGCCACAGAGCTAGCGTATGGCTAGTATTCGAAACTCTGAAGGCCATGCTCTTTCCACACTAGGTGACATCTCACTAAAAAGCTTCAGGTGCAGGAATATAATAATCAAGTTTTAGAGCAATCAGGTTGCAGTGCAGACTTGGTTTGTGGGAGGCAGGGCTAGAGGCTATTGAAGGATAAGAGGCTATTGAAAGTGTCCTGGTAAAATGTAGGGCAGACATGAATTTGGCAGTGGCAAGGGAATGAAAAGTGTGGATTTGAAACACATTTGGGAATTAGAAGAGCAGAACTTTTGACTGGTTTGATGTGGTGGTGAGGGTGTGTGTGACTGGAATAAATCCCAGATTCAGTTCTGGGTTTAAGTCTGCTGTGTCGTTTAGGTCATTTAAGTAACTGTCTTTGAACTTCAGTCCTTTTGTTTAAGTGGGTTTATGCCACTGACACTGAAAATCTGGTGGAGAATTTGAAGTGACATGTATCAGGTGGCTGGCACAGTGTATGGGAGCCGCTGAGTAAATGATAAAGTGACTGTGTTAGCTCATTGGATTTTATTTTATTCTAAATGCTTATTTATTTGTTCTGAGAGAGAGAGAGAGAATGAGCTGGGAAGGGGCAGAGAGAGAATCCTAAGCAGGCTCCATGCCCAGTGCAGAACCCAATGTGCTGCTCGATCCCACAACTGTGAGACCATGACCTGAGCCGAAATCAAGAGTTGGATGCTTAACCGACTGAGCCTCCCAGGTGCTCCTAGCTTTTTGGATTTTAAAATAGTGATTGAACTTTAGGACTTGAACTTTAGATTCAATTTTAAATAGGATTGAACTTTAAAACTTTTAAAATGGACCTACTCTTGGGAAGGGTCACATCTTGGTATTATCAACCATTACTTTGATGTTATCAGTTAACCAGATACCTGTTATCATAATTTTAAGAGAAACTATGCCACTGGTGGAGATCAGGGTGGCAAAGAGGAGGGAGGGGAAAGAGGCCCCCATAAAGGTATCACAAGTGCCTGACTCCTTATTTCACAATTTTACCTAGAAAAAGCTGTTGTTTGCAAAGCTTTGGGGAGGGAAAACAGGACTGGCAATTTGGGAAAAAAATAAGCAAAAACAAGGGAAGTAGCGGCAATTGGCTGAATTATCCAAAGTAGCTCCTGCCACTTCTTCCATCTTTGTTTCGGGAAGCTCCGTGTGCGTTAAAAATAAAATACAAAAGAGGCAGCTTTTAGAGAACAGAAAGAAAAGATAAAATAACCCTCTAAATGCTTTACCTGGTTGGTTTGGGCCAAGTCCTTTATGATGTTTGCTTGTTTTTCATCCTGGAGCTTCACGCGGAGCACTTTCTCCCTTTGAGAATGCAAGAAGATGAAACACATGAACTGTAAAGCAGCATTCCTTCACCCTCATCCTATACAGAGCCTGGAACACAGGGTGGGGAGATTTACCTGTCGAAGCGGACAGGAGCAATTGCAAGGGTAGTAGCAATCAGACCCACAGGCAGGATGAACCGCATGGTCCTTCTGTGCCTGCCCCAAGACCCTCTGCCAGCTTTATGCCTCAGCTCTTATCTGGACGAGCAGCTGATTTCCTGTGAGGGTTCTCTGGTGGATGAAACGTCCCTCCCCCTGTGTTTGCTAGTTGGGGAGGGAGGGGTGAGAAAAGCACTAACACTAAACGCCCATTTTGTGGCAGATGCAATGTTACGCTACTCACCTACCTTTTACAATTGGGAATACCCATTTTACAGATGGCAAGCAAAGTAATTTTTTAGGAAATAACTTGCCCAATGTAGCAGAGCTAGTATGTTCACAGAGTTGAGATTTGAACCCAGTTCTTTGTTCTCAAATACGGCTTTTCCATATGTTTGAATTGAATGATGGAAGAAATCCATTTAAATTTGCACTTGGAACCTGAGGTGAATTGGGGATCTGGCTACGGAACCTTGGCGGGTGGTCCTTAATAACATAAAATATGTTTTTGAAGCTACATTGTAACTTATCAAAACACAGAATATTTTGAATGTATTAAAAATACTATAACCTCAAAAACATTGATGTTTCGTCATCTGTGAAATGGAGATGCAAACTGGATTCTGGCAAGAGGCTGTGAAGGCTAAATGCGATACCATCTGTGAAGGACTTGGTGGATGGTAGGTGCAAAAAAATATGCCCGTGCCTTCTAAGCACTTGGTAAAAAGACTTACAGTTGGCCACTATCAACTGGAGTGTCAGTAAATATCATGTGCTGGGTGAAAGTGATGGCTGTGTTTTTTAGAGGTGAAATATCTTTCTGTTTTTGTTTTACTGGGGGCTACTTCAGGAAAGTTTTTTTATGTTACAGCTTTTCTTTTTGGAGTTTTGTTTTCTGACTCTTCAAGTAATAAATTCCTACTGAAAATAATTGAGCAAAATACAGAAAATTTGAAGGAAGGTAGAAATCACCCTTAATCCTAGTATTCTTATATATTTTCTTAAAGCCATTTTGTGTGTGTGTGTGTGTGTGACTAGTTTTAAAACTGTAGAGAAGGCTTGTGTGTCTGTTTTTCAGGTTAAGTAGGAAGGATGCTTGTATTTTATTTGGAGGAAAGGATCCTGCCATCTCTCAGGCTAAGACTCTATAAATAATCTTGGACTTCTTAATATCTGTTACATATTTCTGTTCCCTGTTTCTAGAATAGGACATTGACATGTGATGCTTTTTTTTTTTTTTTAAGACTTCCAAATCCTCCCTGATTTAGTTAGCCTCTAAAGAACAGATACAATAGATGGATTTCAAGAATATTCTGGAGCTGTTTCTCAGAACTGCTGTGATTTCTTGGCAGGCATAGTTCTGTATAATCTTGTATTATCGCCTCAAAATTTACAAAAGATCTTGGCACATGCATGCTATAGGATGAATAGCTATTGGACAGCGTGTCATTTTAGGATTGACTGTGTAAGGTGGTGTGATGTTTCATAGATCAAATTAATCTCTTTCGAAAGATTTAATGTTGAATGCCTCACACAACAAAAATTTTCCACCCTTCTGGATCTTTGAACTCCGTGGAGTTTTGCAGTAGTATATGCCTAGCTGCAGTTTAAAATATTGCTTTATTTTTTAAACTATGTATTTTGTGCATATATTTAAACATTATCACAAAAAAGATGTATCTTAGAAAATGAAAGTGAAGATTCTCTTGTGATTTTACTAGAGTCTTTCAAATGATTCTCCAAATCAAATCCAAGACGCTTCTGGATTACCTTTAGATATATCATAAAGGATGTGTTGAAAGAAAAATGTGTTGCCTTTCATTGTGGATATTGAATATTGCAGCTTCCCTGCAAAATGCCGCAGAAATACTTGTCTTCATTCGTTGAAGGGAAGGTGGCATTTCTGGACAAAGATGTGGGTGTGTGATTCAGCCAGTGTGAGAGCTGGCTAGAGGGGGAGTGACCACCTGCTCAAATGAGGTGACCTAAGAGGCTCATCAAGACCCCATTTGGCCCCCAAATAACCTCATTGACTGTCATGATTCCTTCTGTTTTTCTTCTGTGCCTGAAATTTTCTTTTGATCAACTCATATAGGTTATGTGGCAAAAACCGGTGACTACACGGGATGTTATTCTAGATACGTAGAATTCCCATATTCCAGACATGCTGCTTTGGCAGGGTGAGAGCTTGGGACTGAGGAAGGACTCAGAGCCTCTCCTGGGATCTCAGTGTGGGAGAAATTTAAAGGAGGGAGGAGCAGAGGTGCCCTTACGGCCAGAGGCTTCTGGGTAGGCCGGTTTAGGCAGGAACCCTGGACAGTTTCTGGTCCACCTGGCAGGAGGTCATATGGTATTGCACTGGGAAGGTCTAAAGCAGAAATCTCTTTGTTTTTTTTCTCAGTTTAGCTCAAGCAAGTGGCACCCCTAGCCAGAGAGCTGTTGGCTTTCAGTCAGCCAGAGGTATAGCAAAAATGTTTCTGGTACGAGAAATCTTGGATACATGGGAATTTAAATGAGATCTTATTTGCGTATTTACTTTCCTAGTCCTTATTTGTCTTAAAAATTCCTTGGAATTTTTGACAATTTCTAATTTAAAGCACTTAATTTAGAGACTTTGGAGGGTTCTTTATGGTTTACACACATGACTTCTGAACTTTGGGTCACAGCATCCCTTAGTTTGAGGTCAGTGTTACTTGCTAGAGGTGGATTATGGGAGTGTTTTGTGGAACTACCTGTGGATTGAATGGTATACCTTCAGCAGTGTAACTTCACTTAGGTAACTCTGGCTGAGTTAGCTTTCTAATTCCCAACATGGATATAATTTAAACAACATGGGGGAAAGATAATTTAGCTAAATTGCATCTATGTTTTTATTACTGCCAGTAGTGCTTGAGAATTCATGGGAATTTCTTTTTTTGCACTTACGTGTCTGTTTCTCTGCTTCTTTAAATGATGTATTACTAAATTATTTTGCTGAGGATTGCTGGACGAATTGTAGCAGCAGCACTGCTACCACCTAGTGGACAATTAATGCAATTAATCATTCTTTGGCTTGACAACTTCGAAACACACCTCGGTGACTTCAAAGGGTTCTGGTTTTGAATAGAACAGTATCAAAAATATTTTAATATATTTTGCCAGATATGGAATCCTATTTTACTTGAATCCACACAGAAAGCAATTAGCTCATATTTTAAAGTAGAGTACTAAAGTAGATTATAAATTAAGAGATGCCTGCAAATTGTAACTAGATACCTATTATTATATTTTAAAATTTGAACTTCGCATAATACTCTCTAACATTACCATGTTCAGTTCCATTTCTGGGAAACTTCAAATCATGGAATAATTTTTGCCTCTTTTGTTTCAGGCCTAACAGGTGCACCCAGGGTTCCTGACACCCTCTTGTTTTATTTCCAACCTGCTTTCCACACCTTAGCTGGCTGGTGTTTTAAAAACTCTGGTCGTGTCATTTGCAATCTAATGTTTTCAATGGCTTCCCATTGTTCATATACTGATTTTTCTAAATCCTTAACCTCTTTGCTGTGCCTTATGGCCTTTACTTCCCTCCTCATCCCCTGAACAAGCCCTTCTTCGCTCAACTCTCTAGGTTCCTCCCTCTCTGACTTTCTTCTTACAGGTTCTGAATAGTCATAGGGTTTGGAAGAGGCACTCCCTTCCTCCAGCTACTTGTGACTTATTCTTCAAGTTCCAGCACTCCCTGAGAGAGCCTCCCCCCTGCCCCCCATCAGGGAGGTAGATCTTTTAAATGGTCTTTTTATGTAATTTGTCTAGCACTTACTTGCTTAGTGTAAATTAAATCATGAACTATTAAATAATTAGTTTAATAGGTAATTATTTCATGTCTGTCTTCCCAAATGTCCATTGAAGGCAGAAATGTCTTCCTTTTTCATTGCTCTGTCCCTGATTGCTTACCAAAGTGTTTGGCATGTAGTAGACAGTTCATAAAATAAATGAGCTGAGGGACACCTGGGTGGCTCGGTTGGTTAAGTGTCTGACTCTTGGTTTTGACTCAGGTCATGATCTCACGGTTCGTGAGATTGAGCCCCATGTTGGACTCCGTGCTGGCAGTGTGGAACCTGCTTGGGATTCCTCTCTCTCTCTCTCTCTCTCTCTCTCTCTTCCTCTCTTTCTCAAAATAAATAAACTTAGAAAAAAATAAATGAACTGAGATGAAATCTAAACCAAGATGGGGTCTTTCACCAAACTGAGTTTTCTTAAATTTCCCCTTATATTTCTCCTTCCTTATATGCCCTCATTATAACCTGTGCATGTCTGCAGTCTTCCAGAGTTGGCAAATACCCTGAGGACTTTTAACTCCTATATGGCTGATCCTCATCAACACCCTGTGTGGCTTGCTTAGTCATTTGTTCACATCATTTCTTTTTTCTAAAGAAGTAGGCAATTTGTCAGGTTTTATAATTACAATAGATTCACTTTTATTATTACAAGTATTAAAAGATCCAAGTAGTTTAATAGACTGATAGCATAAAAGAAAGATTAGGATCTGGAAAATTTACAGGGAAACAAAAATAAGAGCTCAGGATTGAAAATAAATGAAGAGTGAGCACTTGGAAATAAGGCTGTCAGCATTTTCTACTAGTATGGATGTTCCATGACGTATCTGGCAAGATACTTGATGGCTAGCATCGTTTCTTCACAGGTTGGCCGAATTTGGGATTCAGGGAGGACAAAGCCATATCTGCCTTTATCCCGGAGTTCGAAAGTAAAAGAATATTTGATTCCTTGGTCATAAGCCCAGTCATCAGAGCCCCCAGCAGCAGGATCTGCAATGTGCAAACAGCAGAAAAACAGAAAAACAAAAAACCAAAAAACTTAAAATCCAGGAAGAAAATTAAAAAAACAAAAAAACACACACCATCTTTCATTTGTAATTACAACTGTTTTACAGGGCAAAATATTCTAGAAAACTGGATTATAAAGGCTATGGGGGTGTTTTAAAAACTCAGGACAATCTTACCTTTACTCTTGATTATAGTGGGAATGACATGTTTCATACTCCAGGAAGTATGTAATTTATAATATAATATAAACTTCCCACTGTGCTTGTATGCTATAGTAGACTATAACATATGTAATTTGTTGACAAAATGTATATAGTTTCTGGAAAAAGAGTATTTGTGTCCTGGGAAAATAAGGTAAGCTTCGTGATGACTGGTGATCGGCAAGAACTCTAAATCCCGAGGAAACAGGGCTGAATGATGAAATTGGAGCATCTTGAGGGCAGTGCTGTGCCTTTATATTGGTTTCCTCAGGGCCTAGCATATGGTCTGGCATAGATTGGGCATTTATTCAGCTATTCATTCAATAACAGTTATGATGTTACTGCCACGTGGATTTTATATTTATTCAGTCATTAGCTCATTTGTTCATTCATTCATTGATTAATTCATTCTTTGATCTGTTTATTCCGTCAACAGTTGTACAGCCCTCACTGGGCAGCAGGCCACGGGCTGTACTCTGGAGGTGCCAGGATAGAGGCAAGATGTGACTTCTGCCCTCCGAGGTTTAGGGTATAATGGAAAAAGAACCTTCATTGAATTAGTCTGAATAAAACATGCAAGAAATTCACAATATATGACTAAGTGGGCTATTTCTGTTGGAACCCTGTAAGAAAACAGTATGCCCCATATGATTCAGAGCAGTTGAAAAAAGTCCAAGAGTACAGAGAACTGTATTCAACATAAAACCTAAAAGAAAACAACAACCCAGGATTGGAGCCTCTCCAGCTGCACAGGAGGCCCTGTGATGACAGGACTGGCCCTTTTCCCTTGTATTTTTAGTCCTTTCAGATCTGGGGCAAAAAGAAATCATGCACAGGCAAAGGAAAATAGAAGTAGAAGTGGAAAGTGGGGCCTGCAGGATGTGCCTTCCCAGTGACACTCAAACTCTGTAGCATCTAAGTGAAATCTGAACTCTGGGGTCCAGCCCCTACCGAACCCTCTTGCTGTGTGTCTCTTGACATTTGCTCTAACACACCGAGTGACTGGTCAGAGGGGCTCACATCTATCCCTGGAAAGTGGCTTGAGCCCGAATTAGCCCTCACACCTGCAGTCTGTTTAGTCAGGGAAACACTCCTTCTTCTGCTTGTCATCAGCAGTTGTCCTTCCAGGTAAAGCTTCTGAGTCATTCTCCTGGGTGGTCATCCCTGATACCATGGGATGGGCTATTTGGTCCTAGGTGGTGCTCCTTCTTTGCTCATCCTCTGTCCTAGCACTTAGCATCCCTATATTTAGTTTTCCTGCTTCCCTACTGTGGGTTCTTAGAAGACTGTGCTGGTTCCCCCCCACCCCCTTCCCTTTCTCCTTCTCTCTTGCCTTCTCTCCATCCTTCCTTTCTTCTCTAGCACCTAGTGTGGGCCTGGCACATAGTAGTGGGAGCTCAATGGATGTTTATAGAGAGCAAATGTTTTTATGGGTTGAAAGGGATATTTTTTCTGAACAGAAAACTGACGACACGTTGTATAAAAAATTCACTGTCAGGCAAAAGCCACATGCTTCAGATGATCTAAGGAAAGTCTCTGGGAACCATTTGTCGCCTTTTTAGGCATGCGGTCTCTTTGCACAGTTCTGAAGCCAAGACTCACAGATTGTTGTAGCTCCTGGGCCATATGTGTACTTGGTGCCATACAGTGTGGCAAGTTCTTTTACGGTAGCTTTAGCCAGGGCATTCTGCAAAAGAACCAGCAGTTAGTAAATAAGTGAAAGCACACACTGACAAACAAACAAGTATCTGTACATTATTTTTAAGACATTGAAGAGACACAAGACACAGTTTGGGTTCGTTTTCTACTTACTCAGGGCCCATTCTGAGTTTTTAGCTGACCTAGTCACGTGATCCAAGTCATTCTTGGGTGAGGATGTCTTACCTCATGCCCTCTCCAGGCACTCACTCCGAGCTTCCCTCTGTTCCACACAGAACGTGTTGTGTTGTGGCAACACCATTTGCTGGCCTCTGAGTTCTCAGTGATTTTTTTCTGTGTTTTATCTCCATGTCTTCAGGGTCCAGGCCAAGGCTTACCACTTAGTGGTTGTCCAGGAACTAATTGTTGGAACTCTGAGGACAATTAGCACTCTTGCCCTCTTATTTAAGAATTAGGTCCTTACATTTATTTCAAATCATTGTTGCAGTAACCGGCAATAAGTTCTATTTTAGTCGGAGGACAATCTTTTACTTTCTTTTCTTTTTCATTTACATAGAACTTAGTGTGTCTTTTCCCCCAGGTATTCTTATTTAGACTTGTTAAACTTTTTTTTTTTTAAACCTTAGTTCAGGCTAGAGAAATGAAGCTACAGTAATCTGTAACTGTCCCAGATATCACATTCATTGATACAGTAAAATGTCACTGTGTATTAAGAATTAGGCTATGTCTGAGGATTAGTGTGGCAAATCTGTATTGTCTCTGGTGCTTGTACAAAGAGAAAAGCTGGAGACAAGGAGGTCTTTGTGGTTGTGCAAAGAGGTTGTCTACCTAATGCAGGCAAACAAACAAATCAAATACGTGCAAAGTAACCCCAAACAAAACAAAACAAAACAAAAACTACCTGGAAATGTGGTAGGTTATAAAGTCAAGATAAAATAGTATTATATGAACTGGGGTATGAGTATTAAAAACTACACATATGAACGATTGGATATTCAATATAGTGTTTGCTGCCAGCATAGAGATTTTTAGGAATTGGCAGTTCCAGGGATGAGGGTGGTTCTGGCTTTGAAGATTTTTAGACTGAAGAATTAGACAACATCTATTTCAAAACGAAGAACATTCGAATTCCAGAATTTAAAAAAGTGGCAAGTATTAATGTGTGTGTGTGTGTGTGTGTGTGTGTGTGTGTGTGTGTGTGTGTGTTTTAGAAGCAGCATCGTTCTCTTCAAGGATCCACTGCTTTTCTGTTCCCCTGCACCCAACTACTCAAGGGCAAGGGCTCTATACCCCCAGTCCTCCCTAACTCCCTAACATCCACTGACATACTGCATATTTAAATGAATCACTTGAAAAGGAAGGCCTGACTTGGCTGTCTTGGGAATAGATTTGAGAATCTGATTGTTTACTACAGAATTAGCCATAATTCATTCTGGTTATGAAACTAGCCATATTTCATACTTTGGCATCATGATTATGTCTCGTACATATGCTTGGAAAGCTGTGAGGTTGGTGATGAAATCAAAATACTCCGGGTATTGCAAAGTAGGAACTTCCCTTTGTCCTTGTTCTAATATCAAAACCAGTTTAGTGGTATCTTATGTCAAATTGACCAGAGCATGGCTATAAAACTTCAGGGTTCCAGCTCCTAAATTGCTAATGCTTTATTAACCAAGTGGTAAATTGGAAAATTTAAAAAGAATTATAAAATAGAATAATTCTATTTTTTTAGTTTTTCTGGTTTGGTCCACTGAAATGGGGTAATCAGTTTCTTGGAACTAATTTATTGTTCTCAGAGTTTGGGGACAGTGACTTGAAACTTATAGGGTTTCACTTCCCTTTTTTTCCCCACCTGGTAAACGAATATATGCTTTCTCTTACTGCATGGAATCTTTCACTGTTGTGGTCTAAATGTGTAGCCCTGTTGTTTGAATCTTATTCTGACCAACATACTAGAGCCAGGTCTCGTCTCTACCCTCTAGTACAGGGCCTACTGCAGACTGAAATGAGAATAATCTATTCACAATTGCATAATGCTCAGAATAGATTTGAAACCATCTTTTACAGATGTGAAACATGGTGAGGTACTAATTATTTTTGGTAAGTAAATTGTATATTTTCTCCTCCTCTGTAATTTCATTAACTTGCATTCATCTGAGGATGTCTGTAGTTATTTTTCTATAACGCAGAACCTCAGATCCTAAAGAACTCTTATTCCTTCCCTACTTACCTTTCTTAGGCTTTTCATCTGTTCTGGGTTTTTTTTTTCCCTGTCTTTAAGCCTTGAATTATTACTTTTAGCTAGAGATACAATTCTAATAAGTTCTGAGGGTCTCAGGTTCAGCATTATGACTATGATTAACAGTACCGTATTGTACTTGAAGGTTGCTATGAGAATAGAGCTTTAATGTTCTCACCATAACAACAAAGCAACAAAATAGCAACAGCAACAAAATGATAATTATGTGAAGTAAAGGATGTATTAGCTAATGTGGTGTCCATTTCTCAATGTATATGTGTATCAAATCAACACACTGTACCCCTTAAACCGATACAATGTTATATGTCAATTATATCTCAATAAAGCTGGAGAAATAAAGAAGTGTGATTCTTCGGGATTAGTTCCAAACATGAACAGTTATGAAGACTAGAGGAGATTTAAGACAAGAAGGTCACTGTCATTATCTATTAAACTCCTGAGTGCCTGTTGACCTTCAAGTCTCTTAATAAGGTTATTGGTATGACATAATATTTGAGTTATCTGACAAAACCGAAGGGGCCTACTTGTGATCTGTTCTCTCTTTTGACTTATCAACTTACCATTGTAGTCATAACTACCATTAGGGCCACACAAAAATGTGCAGTTTACCTTTCCTCAAAGTGATAATAGCCAAGTGCTTTCTAAGACTTCGTAAGCATCTTCTGGAAGCGGTTGTTCTGCCTTTGTTGCAGACTCCAATATCTCAGATTGATGTTAGTTTAAAAAGGATGTTAATTTGTTCCTGCCACTGGTGCACATTGCAGGAACCTTTAGTTTGTGTCAGCCTTTGCTCTCCTTGTCCTCAGTTGCTCTAACCTCTTGATACCTACTCATCACTCATCTTCTGAGTGTCACCTCATCACCACATCTCTCAGTGGCTTTCTCACCTTCTGTTGAAGTCCGGCCTCCTTTTGGGCATAGAGTGCGAGCTAGGCCCTCCCTCCTCTCCCAGTCTGCACCCCTTGCTGTGCATTCCTCTTCCTTCCGAGCTAGGTTTCCCTGAGCTACTTCTTACCTGTGCCTGCCTCTTCTTACCCCCATCACATTGGGTATCCTTCTCCCTTTGTTGAGGTTCTCTTCTCATCTTTGTTGATTTGGAGAATTACTGTTGTCCTTCCAGATTCAGTTTTAGTGTCACCTTCTCTGTGAAGTTGCCCCTGACTCTCTTAGAGAGCATTGATTCACCCTTCTTTTGTGAAAGCTCATACCACTATCAGAGTTCCTGTCACTCTATTCTATAATGAATTGTTTTTTTGCATCTATTTGCCCCACCCCTCAGGCAAGCCCCCCTGTGGAAAGGGATTCTTGGCTATTTACTTTGTATCTGCAGCAGATTGTATAGCATCTAGCACATGGTTGGTTGATTGAGTCTTATCCTAGGACTTTGGGGTGTTACAGATGGGCCTGATTTGGGTGGGTGTGCAGGATGCTGAGCTCTGTAAAGGCTGGGACATGTGTGAGTGGAGATTGGGGATGTTTGTGGGGAGGGTGGTGGTACCATGTAGTGATAGTTGATGGGTTGCCACAATTACACGATACATCTGCTGTGCATTTTACTTATTTCCAGTAATTAAAAAAAAATGAAGTGTGTGGACCCTTTCTCTCAGCCTCTCCAAAGCTAAGAGACAAAAAAAAACCTAGAACAGACATTAATTGACCAAAATATCATATTTTAAATTCCAATGATCTTAACAAAAATCCCTGGAATCAGTGTGGGTCTTTTCTTTTGAAGAGTTCAAATACTTTCACAAATGTTACTCATTTATCTTTCCAACACTATCTGTCCACATTTCATCAGCATAGAATTTTCTAGCAAAATGGAATGCCACGTGGGGCAGCACGCTCAGTGGGAATGTTCCAACCAAGCTGGGTGACTGACCCCAGCCAGGAATGGTAAAAGAGAGATAATTCCTGCATTCGCTAAAATGTTAGAGTGGTAACTCCTTTCCCTTGTACATTTCTGTAAAAAGGGACTAAGACAGCTGACGAAAGACCCGCAGAAGCAATAGCACATCAGAAAGCATGATCCACATCTTGAAACTCCAATTAAAGACTCTTTCTATACAACCTGTTATTTGAGGGACATCTTACATCCTTGCTCAATGGGTTCAAAATAAGAACTAACATTTACATAAAACCTTAGACTTTACAAAGAGCTCTTGATAAGAGCTAGATATTTTTATCCCCATTTTACAGATAAAAGAACTGAAACTCAGAGAGGATAAAAGAACTTTCCCAAGGGCATGCAGCCCCATAAGTGGCTGACTTGAGCTAGGTTCTTCTTGCTTTAAATCCTGTGCTCTTTTTCACTTCTCCTTGTGGCCTTCGAATACTTCAAAAGAAGTGTTGCTGGAGCTGGTTTTACCAATTGTAAAGAACAGAAGGAAGCTAAATATAAATCAGCCTCAGAGAAAACTTTGCTTTCAGTCAAGGCCAAACATGGCCAGCCTTTATTAATCCTTAGATATGAGTTTCCTACCATGTCTTATGCATGTTCTCTTTTGTCACCTGTTTTCTTAAAAAGAGGCCTTGGTCATAGAGCAAAAGACAGAGAGAGTCTAAAGTGTCACATCTAACTCAAAGCCCAAGAGACAAAAGACCAACTAGTGTAATGTTTCTCAGGCTCTGAGCTCCAGGGGGCTGGTAAGATGAATAAGGCGAGGGTGTTCTTTTCCACTGACCTGCGTTCCCAGATAACATGTGATCAGGAAGCCCCTGTCTCATGGCTGTGCCCATGGTCTTCACTGCAAGCCAGAGTCATGGGAGGCGGGGGGCTGCCTCTTCGGGTCTTCCGCTGGTCCATTATTCCAGTACAAGGAAACAAAAGTTCCAAACTGACTATGGGGTATAAGCCAATTCGAAGGAAATTTTCTCCAGAACTTTGTTTCTAATTGGAAGTTCTGAGTTTAATTATTCCTCTGGGTGAATACATGTGATAATGGAAGCATCAAAATGATCTTTAACTGCCGTTTCCTTCCTTCTGTTCTGTGATAATGGGTAACTTACACCAAGGGACCAATGAGGAATTTAACTTTTATAATTTTGATGCAAGAGGAGAAGCCTGCAAGGCCCATAGGCAGGCACTGAGGAGAAGGCCTTTGGGACTTGAAAAGACAAACATGTTTCTGAGAAAAACAGGAGGGTAAACAAGTGCAGGCTCTGGTTGCGAAGCCCGAGATTAGAGAAAGGCAAGGAGTTAGGGGAAAGGCTTGGCTTGGGAGAGCTGGGCCTGCCCGTCTTGGCAGAGCTCATGGGGAGAGTGGGAATGCTTGCACTGATGTAAAGCAGTTTTTTCTTTGGCTGATCTACATACATACTTTTCAGCTCTTTAAAATCAAGGAAAATGTGAAGGGTGAGTCAGCTGAAGTTGCAAAGTCTAGAGTGTGTGTGTGTGTGTAGGTGGTACTTCTTCCAAATAAATATTAAAAAATAAATGCTGTATAATGAGAATGTACTGTGTCTTTTGCACTTCAGATTTGCAGAACACTATAAACTATTTGTGAGGAGGGTGAAAGCCAGGGGCCTTGAGCCAGGAATGTGACTTTGTTCTTATCTTAGTTTTAAAGCAGGGTTTCTCAACCTCAGCACTCTTGACATGTGGGCTGGATGATTCTTTGTTGTGGGGGCTGTCCTGTGCATCGTAGACTGTTTATCTGCATCCTCTGGCCTCTGCCCACGAGATGCCTGTAGCACTCCTACAGTTATGACAACCAAAAATGCCTCTCCAGCATTGCCAAATGTCTCCTAGGGGGTCGGCTGCGGTGGGGGCGGGGGGCGCAAAACTAGGTTACAGGAAAGTCAGATAAAAGACATAATTATGGTAAACACGAGTGTATTTTAGAGACAAAATTGAAAAGGAGGACAACCATTTTGAAGGTTCTCCGAATGCCTATCTTCTTTGCTGATGATAGTATAAGTGTCTCTTAAACACTGCTGCTAGGTCAATGCTGCTAAAATATCACTTTTACTAGCCAGGTTGCCAGATTTAGCAAAAAATACAGAATGCCCCATTAAATTTAAATTTCAGATAGAGTGAATACTTCTTCAGTATAAGTCTGCAATATTTGGAAGATAGGTACACTAAAAATTGTTATTTCTCTGAAATTCAAATCTAACTGGGAGTCCTGTATTTCAGCTGGCAATCATATTTACCAGGTTACAGGCTCTAGGGCCTGCTATGACACAGGACTCATTGTGACATTTAAGTCCCTCCAGAATCTCCTTACCTCACTCCCGCTCTTCCTCCACAAGAACACTTGAAACAGGCTGATCCTTCTCCTTCCCTCTCCATTTTTCAGTGTCCTTGCACATTTGTTGGCTCTTCTGTCTGCCTAAAATGCTCTCTTCAGCCCTCTGTCCCCCAAACCCTGCCCATCCTTCAAGGCCCAGGATAAATTGTTTCTCCTTTCTATAACTTTCATTGAATAGCTTTATCACATATTACCATTTTCCTGCCCTGCATTCCTACTACTGTGCTTAGTTTGAAACTCCACATTCTGTACTTCTCTTGTATGGTTTCTGATATCTGAGTCTTAACATTTCAATAAGATCTGACGTTTCTGATAGCAAAAACCATGGTTTACGCTGAGCACTTGATAGGTACTCAGTGAAATTTTTGGTAATTACCTGATGAGCCATGTACTGACCAGGCCTCTGTAGGAGAACTTTAATAGGCCAAGAAGTCACTTAAAGTGTATAGTGATAAAACAACAACCAGTTTCTCTAATTAAATAAATTCTGCGGTTGTCATCTAAATTTTTTTTTTTTTTTTGTATTATAAGTGAAATTTAAAAGTTCTGAGAAAATACCTGAAGTGAATATTTTGTGTCTCAGGTCCTGGTCTGCCTTAGCTGCTGGTGGCCTGCCTGACAGTGGGACTATATCCTTGTCATTTTTGTTATTAGGCAGGGATGTGGGGACAGCTGTGATTGGGTATGCACATGGGCCTGCAATTATCCACCTTCTAATCACAGCATTTCTTCCCTCTGATTTTTATGTTTATCTCTAATCATGGTCTTGCTTTGTGCTCACATGCTTGGGTGGAGCAGTGGATTTCTATCTTGGTAGCTCATTAGCTAAAACTTTACTTAAGAGGTAGTGAAGTGCCATTGGACTAGAAGGTGTTAGGCTTTAGGAATGGATTCTTCTCTTTCGGTCAAGTTTAATAATTTTTCAGAAAGACAGTCATCTTTCTCCTGGTTAGAGAGTATATGCCCATGAAAGTATGGGCTAGAGTCATAAAGACTGGGCCCTGAGGTTAGGCATCTCAGCTGACCAGTGTAAATTCTTAGCAGTATCCAGGCACAGAGGTAATAATGTGTTTGTGGGAAGAAAGGCAATTTGATGAATGTTCTGCAAAATGGCTACATGGGCTACCCAATGTGTGGGTGTCTCTGGAAATTGGGGCAGTCTAGGAAGTCCTTCAGGATCCAATAGCTCTAGGCCCAAGGCTGTCTCTACTACTGGTGTTGGCTTAGCAAAACCTTCATTATTGCAGCTGGTAAATGAGAAAGCAGAACCAGAGAAATTTCAAGATTTCCAGCTGTAAAGTTCCATGCTTCTAATGTAGAAACGTGGTGTGAGAGGTATGTCCTGGTACCTTTGTGTGGTGCATATCAGTTTCCAGTTTGGTCAGTCTGGGGAATGGGTCAAGATACTTAGTTGACCAGTTATTATTCTGGGTTCCTGCTTTTGGACTTAGAAATGGTATTATGATAATAATAATAATTATTATTAATAGTGCCACATAGGCCCTTTTGGGGGGGGGGAGATGGACCAAAGATTTGGAGTTTCTTCCCTGCTCAGTAAATGCAAAGATATAGATAGTTTTGAAAACCTTTTCAATTAATTCTCCTAGTTTTTATTTACTCTGACAATAAAGAGGTCATACGATCCAGCATTTCATTATCTTTTAGAATTTTGGAAATGTAATTATATTCTTTTTGTGGGCCTTAAAACTTCCTTTGATGATAGTGATAGCTTCATATTGAATAAGTCAACACCGAGGAACTGGATAGTGTATGAAGCCATTGGAAACTCACAGTGCACTTTGTATTCTTTCTTTAAATAATATAGTATGTGTAAAAGCAGTTAGCAAACTGGAAAGCATTATACATGTAAGATATTTTTATGATTCTTCATATTTTTTACTGATCTGTAGACATATTTTTTGGTAGCTTTCTTTGTAATTCATGCTATTACTTCTCTTGTTCTTTTACTTCATTGGTCTTGTGCATTCTCTGAAGGTTGTCTCATGATATGAATAATTGTCAGGCAATCACATGTAACATCTTTCAGAAATGAAGCCACATACATTTTTATCATGACTCAGATATCAAAGATTGCTGTGTGTCCTAAATTTGCGCCAAGAATTCTAATAGAGGTACAGGATAATTTCCTTCAGTTTACAGTCTTATTCTCCTTGAAGCATTTTTTTTTTTTTTGCTACAAACATAATCTTGTAAGTTTTATAAATGTAAAGATAAGTAAGAATCATATCCATATCTATGCACTCAATTCTGTGTAAGACAAAGTCCACTTTAAGAAATTCTAAGTTATTTATAATGTGGTATGCCAAGAATTCATCTTGTTAATCTTTCCCTACCTTTAGTTTTCTACAGCGGGATCACATTTTTTTCTAGCTGAGAATTAATTTAAAAGCACTAGATTTGGATGGAACATTTACTGTACCCAGATCAAGACTTCTACTTTTTGTTCTTAATATCCTCATTACAAATAAAAACTGTGAAAAAGCCAACGTTTTTCTTTATGAGAGACTCAGATTCTTTTTTGGCTATGTGTATTTACTCATTAACACTACAGTTATGAGTTGCTCTAGCAGAATGTACTTAAGAAGTTAGTGAATTGGAATTATGCAAAATAAGAAAACGATGGAAAGGATCTCTAGTTACTCAAAAGATTTGTTATTTTGGGGTGCTGGATTAAATTCAGATTCCCAATGAATCAAATAATCAAATTAACATTCACTTTAGATTTTACTAGTGACACTTAAGTATTTCTTTTAAGACGCTAGGCAAAAGCTTAATCATAGAAAACAATGATTGGAAATTAAAGTAACTTTTAAATCAATTACTGTGATATAAGTACAATTAAATTTGCAGTTCAGCCACCTATCTTGTCATGCTCAGAAAGGGTAAGAAGTAGCATATACTTTTTCTTGAATTTATTGGTTTTGTGAATATAAAAGTAAACATCCAACATAAGATTATTTTATGGTTTGTATTTTTTGTATTATGGTTTGTATTTTTGTATCCAGATTATGAATATTTTACTGGATATAATTCTGTTTATTCCAATTCTTTGTTAATTAGAATTAACTTATTCCCCAATAAGAAAAAGTATTGATGATTTGTGAAGCAGCTCATTTCCAAAGAACACTTTAAAATTTTTCTGTTAGCATTAGTCCTTTAGAATTTGGGTTTAAAACTGGATATATTAAGCAAACTGGATATATTGATTATTGTTACACTTAATATGGCTTTGTCTTTTTCTTTTCTGATGTGGCACAGTTTAAACATATTCACATGAATAAAGCAAACAACATAGCCCCACCTTCTTTCCGCAGGGACTGAAATCTGGGATTGAAATGAGGATCTGACCACACCCATCTCTGGGATAGCAGGACTGTGAGCACCCACTGGGAACACTTAACAGATGGAGCATAATTGGAAAATTGAAATAGTTAATGGTTCCAGCTAATGATGTTTTCCTTTGTTTTTTTGGCTGTGGACAGGGAAAATGGGAAGCTTTTTGAAAAATAGATTTTTTTTTTTAATGAAAAGGATCTAGTTTTCTAAGAGGCTGAGTTATTTTCCCGTTTTGCTCTTCACAAAATATTTATAGTATTACATATTTTATTTGGTCTCTGAAAGACTGAAAGTACAAAACAACAGTTTCCAGTTGTTAAAGTCACTGGCTCTTCAAATTTATGCATTTAGGTAAGCCAAATATCTATGTCATTGTCTAAGTGGGAACCCCCCCCCCCCTTTATTTTTTGGCATAACTCAAATGCTTTAAATCTTACACTTGTTCTTAAGGTCATTGGTCCCAACTTATGGCAGCCAGATGTTTCATAAACTAGAAAATATTGTTTGAAGGATTCAAACCTGCTGATTTTAAAAAATTATGCATTGACATGTGATATTTGTTAATGTGAATGTTATAAAATTCTTATATTATTTGACGTTTCATGTGGTTATATCATGATTTTCTAACAAGATTGTGTTTTTTTGTGTCATAGACACTTAAATATTTTTTTGCATTATTTCCTATATCTAGGAAGTACCCATTCATACTATTCATTCATTGATTGCTTTACTACTGTGTCTCATATAATCAGACAGTGGAATAAGCAATTTTAAGATCTTATCACTTAACCCAGTATCAACCAAATATGCCAAATTCCTAATGACATCTGCCATGCTCTGCCTATGTCAGATCCAGCTCAAGGCAACTTGACAGAATTGACTTTCTGTTTGTGTGTGAGATGAAGCAACCTTGTTGATTATACCAGATGCATCTGAAATCATCATGTAGTTAGTATTGTGGTGAAGCAGGAATAAGTGTAGCTATTGTCATTTTGACAATTAGTGACTAAACTGGTTTAAATGTTGGGAACTGTTTCCCCCCATTAAAATCATATCTCTTTTAGCCAATTTATCAGCCAATTCCAGATTCCTTATAAATCTGTACTAAGTTTTTTCTTTGCTTCTACTGCCAAAAATTAATGGAACTTTTAGAAATTGGTTTTATAATTTTTTTTCTCAGGAATAGGATTTAAAAATTTTCAACAGTGAAATACCATATTTACTACCACAACTACTTACCAACTCAGCATTATTCTCTGTGAGTTTATAGTCATAGGAGTAAGGATAGAGCATCATTTGGGAGTATGAGTGGATTGTCACATATGCTTTGATGGAAGAGAGGTTGCTGCGGATGAAATTAGCCAGGGCCTTGGTCTCTCTTTCGGACTCTGCAGCAGGTCCACAGTAAGTGTCATCACAGGGCTTTCGAGAGGCTCCGACTTCTACAAAAACATATGTCATTAATGGAATGGCCACCTACTAAAGTTCTTACAAAGCATGTTTCAAACTTCCAATTTAGAGAGTTAAAAATAAGCTGTTTTTGGGGCTCCTGGGTGGCTCAGTTGGTTGATTGCCACGATTTTGGCCAGGTCATGATCTCGTTGTTTCGGTTTGTGAGATCAAGCCCCACGTTGGGCTCAGCGCTGACAGTGTGAAGCCTGCTTGGGGTTCTCTCTCCTCTCTCTCTCTGTCCCTCCCCCTGCTCACCCTCTTTCTCAAAATAAATAAACTTAAAAAGAAAAGCTGTTTTTATAGGCGCCCTCGTGATCATGTAGGTATATAAGGCATGCACATACATTTAGTCATGAGATTAGGGTCTTATGTTTTTAAGCTAATGGGGTAAAAAGTTGCATGTGAAATTATCAGTGTGTCTTTGTGTAGTATTATACAATGAAATCTCAATATAGTGCAAGAAAATTAATAAGGGGGAAACTAACATACATGAGAAATTTTCTTATTACTTGTAATCATTTTCTGAGAGTTGAATCACAAAATTGTAATTATATCACATTTTAATTTAAATAATTATTTAATGACTGTCTCCTCTAGATGATACATTTCAGAGTAGTAGAATTCTGTCTGGATTGCTCAGCCTTGTGTTTCCAGCATCTAGCACACCTGGGAACACTATACAGCACATAATATATTTTTTTGAGTGAATAAATAAACTGTGCTTTCAGAAAGCTAGAATTCTAAAATGTAAACCTTGACATTTTTTCTTATTTTAGACACTGTTTTGTTTTCCTATGTTGTTTGTCCTCCCAGGCTTTTCAATAGATGCATGGCAAAATGGTCAGCTAGATACTTACTGCACCAACCAGCATCAAAATTTCTGTTGGGGTCTGTGCCAATGCAGGTGGTTCCAATCTGGGTGGAGCGAGTCTTTCTCCACATTCGGTTCTGAAAGTAGATTGTGTGGTTAGGTCAAGTATAATAGAAAGTGGGTTGGTTTTAATTTCATCAGCCCCTCTCAGTATTGGTTCATATACCTTGGTCCAGGTGTAGATATAGCCATCAATATTGACCACAGGCAAGACATAAAAGTCTAACATGTTGAGAAGTTCTGTCATGTGGCTCTCATGTCCATAGGTGCGAATAGCCTGTGTATGAATTAGGAAGAGAATTTCATGAAAAAATGGAATGTGTGAAATTTACATAGACTGTATGAATATTGACTTTGGTAATAATATCTACCTACTGAGGTAGCTATTTAATATTTAAAAGGCAGTTAGCAAAATTTTACCCATAGTTTTGATTAAAATAGTTTTTAATTCTTCTCTGTTTCCAGGACATTCTATTACATCCATATATATAACTCGAATAATTATTTATTTAACTTTTCACTTTAAAGATGAGCAAAGATTTAATAAAACTAGACTATTAAAAAACATATTCATTTTCTAATAGTAACTGCAGTAAATTTTTTTCAAAGTGAGTAGGATATGAAGGTAAGACCTGTTTTTAGTAAGTAAGGAATGTCTATGGGTGGCTATGGGTGTTTCTGCTATCATCTAGAAATTTATTTAAGTTTTGTGAAACCTCCTGTAGATAGTCTCACTGGAGAGAATGTCCAATAAGGAAGAGGAATGAAGAAGCCCCCCTTTATGAAGTGAGCTCACATTGGTAGATTTTGGGTGGCTCTCACCAAAGCCTGCATAAAGATGAAAGTCTCCTTCTTACTCCTCTGTATTGAGAAGGGAACCCTGTTAAGGGACTAGCTACCCCTGCTAAGTAATGTGGACATTCCTCTATGAATGAAGGACCTCATACTCATTTATTATGTTCTTTTAGTCATAGTTCCTCAGCCCCAGTATCATGTTAAACTTCAATTCAACTCTTCCCTAGGCTTTTTTGAGTAGACTTTAAAATAGTTAAGGCTTCTATGTATTAATAGTTTTAAAATACTTTTTGTGACTCTACACATTCATTATAAAAACACATGATAAAATATGTAATGTTTAGTTTGGAGGAGCTACAGAACCGTGTTCTTTTTAGTGGTCTAATCTTAGAGATAACCAAAGTAATAATAAAAGTTTTTCCCTTCCAGAGGGCAGATGGCGAGATACCCACTGAAGTTAAATGGTGACAATTGGATACATAACATGTCTAGAAACCAAGACCATGACAAATATATACACAAGTGTTTCACACAAAAGACCATATATGGTATATAATAATATTCTTAATTTTAAAAGTACTTAAATATTTTAAACTTTTAATTCTGAAATAATTTTAGACTTAGAGAAGAGTTGCTAATGCAAAGGGTTCCCGTATGCCCTTTACTCAGCTTCTCCTAATGTTATCATCTAACTCAATCATGGTACAGCGATCAAAGTGAAGGAATTAACATTGACACAGTAATATAAGTTAAACCATAGGTTTTATTTAGAGTTAGCCAGTTTTTCCACTATTATTTTCTGCTCTAGGATCCAATATACAATCCCACACTATGCTGGTTGTCATGTTTCCTTTGTCTCCTCTTCTCTGTGAGAGTTCCTCAGTCTTTGTTTTTTATGACTTTGACACTGTTGAAGAGTACTAGTCTGGTTACTTTGCAGAAGCCCCCTCAATTTGGATTTGTCTCAATTTTTCTTTATGATTAGAGGAAGGTTCTGCATTTTTAGGAAGAATACCATAAAGACATTGTGTCTTTTCCGTACATAATACCCGGTGGTACATGATACTGATTTTGTCTTATGCTGATGATGTTACCAGTGATGTTAACCTTGATCACTATTTGGTTAAATAGTTTCTGCTGTTTCTCTACTGTAAACTTTGTCTTTGTAATTTAATACATATTTTTGGGGAGATACTTTGAAACTGCAAATGTCCTATTTGTCTTTAAACTTTTACTCACTAATTTTTGCATCCATATGTAGATTTTCATGAAATGATTATTACTGTGGTGTTCTAATGGTAATTTTCTCTTTTGTCCATCCTTTGTATATCCATTAGTTATAATTCTTCTTTAAGAAAGATTGTTCCTTCTTTCCCTTTTATATATTTATTGAATAATTTGTTTATATCAATATGGACTCATGGATATTTAAAAAATTTCAGTTAAAGGGATTTCACATATATCTTATTACAATTACAAGGAGTGAAAAACAGTATCATTTAGAGTAGGGACCACTATTCATTGTTGTTGTTTTTTTGTGAAGTATACGACAGTTACTGTCCAAAAGATAATGACGAAGCTAGTGGTTTATCCACATTTACTTTTAAATGACCTCTCCATTATACTACCAGTTAGTCTCTCCACCAAAGGTGGGTGAGAAAGTTCTGATGAGTCCAATTTAAATAAATCAAATTTGATAACTGTTTTAAAATCTTACAGGGGTTCCTGGGTGGCTGAGTCAGTTAAATGTCCGACTTTGGCTTAGGTCATGATCTCACGGTTCGTTCGTGAGTTGGAGCCCCGCATTGGGCGCTGTGCTGACAGTGCAGAGCCTGCTTGGGATTCTTTCTCTCTCCCTCTCTTCTCTCTGCCCTTCCTCTGTGCACTCTCTCTCAAAATAAATAAAGTTAAAAAAGTTTACAAAAACTTAAAATTTTACCTTATAAATGTTCCCTAAAATTGGGAACTTGTAATTATGATTTTTTTTTCTGTGTTACTACTCTTATTATAGCCTGGTTATAAGAAATTGAAGTTTTTTGTTAAATAAAAAAACACTTTCTACTTCCCTCCGCCCAAAATCATTCTATATACTGACCTCTTTCACAAACCATTGGCAAAATGCAGGGGAAATCCACTCTCTGGCATGGAAACCACAGTCCATGAAAATGGCAGGCTTATGTGGTCTAGCTTTGCCAACCTATTGCAAGCAAAGAAAAAGGGAAACGGTGATTCATCACATTCAGGGGTTAACATTCACTACCAGTGTGGGCTTTGGATTCAACAGGTGAAACTTGACAGCAGCAAGAGATATATCCTGTGATTAAATTAAAACACAATACTAGCACAGTATGTTCTTGCCTCTAGACACTCACAGTGTTTGAACTGAAGGCTTACATGGCTGTTTATTATTTTTATTAAGCTTGACAAGCTCATATTTTTCAGAAGATGCTGATTACACTGCTTAATTGTACTCACGTGGAGGTTATTTTCAGCTGCTATTATTAGGTGACATGACCAAGACAACTGGATGAGTAATTAGAAGTAATCATGATTGTTGCTAATCTTGTAAGAATTTTCTTCTCTCTCCCACTTACTCCTTGTCTTTTTATTTTCTTCATTAGAATTACATGACAAAAATGGCATTAGAGGACGACAGAAACAAATTGTTGCTACGCTTTGTAATGTTGCCTGATAGACGTGAAGTTTATGAACCTCTTTAGCAAATGGATTTGCAAACAACATCTGGGAGAGAAGAATTTCATCAAGGTAGGTGATCATTTACATTGCTTACAGGAATGTGGTTAAATTTATAGGACTTCTCTTATTTTATTGCATTTTCCTTTCGAATAAATCAAAATAATGATTTAAAAATCCACATATGATAAAAGAAGCTAGGGAATCTGTTTGATTCCCTGGGGCATATAGACAGGGAAAGAGTTATAACAATGCTGGGATGAGCATGTCTGTGTAACAGATGTTAATGTGTTAGAACTCGTTGATTTAAAGCCCTCAGACATGGCAAGGTCATGGTTAAAAATGATTACCTTGAGGAGATACATAGTGCGTCCTTCAAATGTGGTTCCGATGGCTCTGCGAGAGATGAGGCCTGGATTCTCAGTGGCGACTTGTTGAGTCCAAGCCTCTATCTACCAATGCAACCATTTGTGGATTAATGTGCCATTCTTAGTTCAGTTCCCAAAACAATGTCTGTCTAAATCATGTGCACATCATACCGTTTCCCATTTGTTGTACTTCTCATAACTGTGTCCAGTGGCACGGACCTGGCTGTCAAACTGGCCTTCTAACACAGATCTCAGGTTGCTTATCAATACCCTGCAATAAACCAAAGGGGAGGCTCCTGTGAACATATGAGTATTTCCCAGTGAACATGTGCAAAAACTTAGAGTCACTGTGTTAGTAAATGGTGCAGTACATTCTCCACGGAGTCGCATGTGTCCTCTGATCATTCCTGATGCCCTTCAACAGAGCTGCTCATCACAAAGAGTGAACATATCGTTGGAGAGTGCAGGTAAGGCAGGCTCTTTTCTCAGGCCAAACTTGAGATATTTACCTTTCCTTGGACTCTAAATTCAGAAAATGGTTTCCCCTGGTACCTGGGGCATTCTGGATCAGGGCCTTGGGCAGCCACACAAAAGTATGCATTTGAGCCCTATCTATGGTCTTTCTTCCCCAGGACTTCCCTGGTTTTAGCACTAAAAGTCACATGTCCCAGGAACCAGTCAGTCCCAGGTAAACTGAGACAGTTGGTCACTTGAGGGCCTTTCTCTAGGTTTTGAGAAAAATGTCTTGATGGGTGGAAATTCAGAAATATTAATAAACTAAAAATTTATTATTAGGCAAAAAATTCTGGGGTTAAAGAACTAGTTTCTGCTTGCCTATTTTTGGTTGGTTTAAAGTAATCAAAGAATGGCTCTGTAGCAAAGTATTATGAAAATTGGTGACAGACCTTTGAGGCCTGCTTATTTCCATAAATGTTTGTTCAGGTGAAAGTTCCTATTATAAAAGGCAGGCTGGAAGGTGTGGATTATGTGTGACTTCATTTGTCTTTGCTACTTACTGTTGAATGTAAAAAGTATGTTCTGAAAGGACAAAATTTTATGAGCATTAATGTCCTTGATCACAGCACTGTGAATATTATGGACAGAAGCTAGTTTGCAGAAACTTGTATCATCCACAGTGAAGCCTTGAAATGTTTTTATCTGACATACAGAGAATTGCAGCCACATATCAAAAGTCTACTTCTCCTGTGGCTGCTCCAAGGGCTTTCTGATGAAGTATGTCAGGGACATCCTCTGAACCTCCCTCCTAGTCTCTTCTTCGTTTGGTTAACTTGGGAATGAACTTGTGTCTGTTTATGGAAAATGCAATAAATTAATACTAAATATTTGCTCCCTAGCAAGAGGCAAATACTGTCATTTAAAATGTTTTTAAATGTTTATTTGTATATTTATTTTTGAGAGAGAGAGAGAGAGAGAGAATGGGGGAGGGGCAGAGAGAGAGACACAGAATCCTAAGCAGGCTCCAGGCTCTGAGCTGTCAGCCCAGAGCCCAAGCCAGGCTCAAACTCACAAACCTGAACCAAAGTCAGATGCTTAAGGACTGAGCCACCCAGGTGCCCCCAGGCAAATACTATCTTAAGGTCTTAACTGTCTTAAGGTGGTATTGAAAAGAAAAGGGAAAAGGAGCAGACTTAAAAATTTAGCTTGCAGAAAGAAAGTTTCTCTTTGAGCAGCCCTCAGTACTTTGTTAGTATACTCATTTTTATGCCTGCTGTAAATTACCACAAATGTAGTATGGTATAAAACAACATGAATTTATTATTTTACAGTGCTGTAAGTTAGAAGTCCAACACCAGTCTCAATGGGCTAAAATCAAGGTGTCAACAAATCAAGGTGCTTCTTTCTAGAAGTTGTATGGGAGAATCTGATTCCTTGCCCCTTCCAGCTCCTAGAGGCTGCCCACATTCCTTGGCTCTTTGCCCTTGTCTTTGAACTTTGAAGCCAGCAACAGCAACTCAAGTCCTCTGCATGTCACATCACTCTGACCTCCTCTTCTGCCTCCCTTTAACACTTGTAAGGACCTTGTGATCATGTTGGGCCTATCTGGACAATCTAGGATAATCTACCTATTTTAAGTTTCGCTGTTTAGCAACTTTAACGCCATCTACAACTCTAACTCCTCTTTGCCATGTAATGTGACATATTCAGGTCTTCTGGGGATTAAGATGTAGACATTTTCGGGGTGGGGGGCCATCATTCTGCCTGCTACAGTTAAGAATAATGTTTATAGTATGTTCTATAATTATATTCAACACCCAAATTGGATTGTTAAGGGATAGGGCAGAAGTAGGAAGAATCCAGAATTAGGAATCAAAAGGTCAGGGGTCATAGTTTTGACTAACTTGTAAGTTGACTTCAGAAAAATTATTTAATATCTGGGCCTAATTTCATAATTTTGAGAAGGGGGCATTTGATTAGCCGGTATTAATGTCCTTTTCAGTTGTAAAATGCAGTGACTGGACTCATAGGCCTTGGTCATAGATGTCTTTCAGGGTTTATGAAAAAAAAAAATTAAGCTAAAAGTGCCAGTTACCACCTTCATAACTCCAGGAAAACACTTAAAGTGGATAGTTTAGGAAAGTGATTTTCAAATATAATATTTATAAAAACCAAAAACAAACAAAACCAGAGCAAAGCAAGCAAAACAAAAACTTGAAAACAAAAAATAAAATTGGCCAAAACCTTTAAGAAAACATCTATATTCCATTCTAAGATCATCCATTTAAAGGAACACATCCTGTGTAACAAAGATGAACTTCTCTGACTGAATGGCAAAGCTAAAACTCCACGAGGAAACCGTAAATGGCATCTACTTTCACTGTAACAAGATTTTTCATCGTCAGTGAGCGAGTACAATATCATCTAGGTCACATGGCTTGTTAGTGGGTGCCCAGAGAAAAGAAATCATCACTGAAATGCTCCCAGGCATTCCACAGCCTCAAGACCTTCAATAGACAATTGTGTCTAAGACCTTAACTGTGGCCAGCTCTGATCTATCAGCAACTAGCTCTGAATAGAGGGACAAGAGACCTTCCCCTGCTTATGGCTATCCTTTCTCTGTACCTAATCCAAAAATTCACATTATTTAGAAGACTTAGTGACTATGTATGGATTAGTGTTTTGTTTGGTAGTTAGATGAGACATTCTGGTAGAGTTATTACTATGTTAACTGTTAAACGTTTTCATCAATATTAAGGACAAAGGAGCATTAAAAAACTGTTAAATTTAAGATGACACCCAAGAGTAAAAGTACCTTCTAGTAAGTTGCAAAAGAGCATCAGAATGAGGTTAATGTGGTGCTGACTTTTGCCTGAAGGCAAGGGATTGACCTGAAATGATCCTATCCAGCCTTGTGATTATTTGATTTTATTAGATTTAGGACAAAGCACTACTTTAGCTGTATTACAAATATTATTACCAAATAATGAGCTTCTATTCTAGGAGATTAAAATAATGCCTCTTAATGTAATAGGGACTACGTTACAGCTCCAGAATACAGGGGCATGTACACTATTTTATACTTTTCTATGTTCCTTTTATAGTGCCACCCAACTTCTTCTATACAAACATGCAAGCAAATTAGATTACAGGGACTCCCAACAAAACAAGGAATGGAATGTCTGAGAAGGAGAGACACGACTAACTTTTTTCCCCTTATAGATTCTTGAAAAAGGAGTATTTGGTTAGTTCCCATACTACATGCCCATTGCTCTTGAAGAACACTGTGAAGTACCCATTGCTATCCAAGGACGTTCCTGTCTTAATCTGAAATACGCAGAAAAATAGCAGTATAGGTAGTTAGTAACAATCAGTTTCTTCCTAGGTTGGATAGGGGAAAGACAACCATCCTGCGGTTTGTAGGAAGGTATTCTGTGAAGGGCTGCCCACCAAAAGGTCTGTCAGCCTGGCTTCAGAACGAAAAGCTGGAGATTTGCATCATCTAATTCCTGGTTTTTCTGTACCTAAGTGTACAGCATAGGCATAAAAATAGTGATTTTTCTTGGTGTACACATTGTGAATTTTTTCCCATGGCAACTCAGAAACTGATTAAAGCTGCCAAAGTGATACGAGTCTTGGTGAAGAAGGTTTGGAACCATGGAAAAAATCTGCAAAGCTTTTTTGTTGGAAGTTGTACAGTAGCTGGTTCCTGTCGCATGTAAACACAGCTACAAATTCTTGCCGACAGGAAACTGTCTAAACACAAATTAGTTACCATATGAGGTAATAATGGGATGCACAGGGACTGCTTGCAGCCCCAGCAAGGATATTGCTGGTGTGCTTCTCCAGGATTTCTAGGGACTTATTATTATTTAATATTTAGACAATTATATGCTACAAATGTGCTAAGCAGCAAACAGAAACAAAAATTAACAAGAGCTTAGCTCTTGGGAATATCCTATGTTCTAGATGAGACAACATTTACATCCAGTTCCCAAGAAGTTTACCCACTAAAAAAGGATTGAACTTTCTGTCTGATAAAAGGAATGCGATTAGAAGCCATTTTACTGCTTTGGGATATAGGTAGAATTAGGACATGATTCAGGTAGCTAGGGTTAGCTTATGGTCTCTGATATTCCTTTGTTTTTCTTAAGGAATTATAAAGAATCTGTCACTTAAAAAATATTACTGAGGACTACTAAAGGTTAGGATTTTTGACGTTCTTCCTAGTGTAATAAGAAGAGCAAAAAGTCACAGACATGAATCTTAATCAAATTTTGAAACTTAACTGTGTTATATCTTTTTTTTTTTTTTGAAGAGTCAATTCTTAAGGTCACATTTTGACACTTCCCTCAGGCAGAAGCAGATAGCTAAGCTATATGAGCCATGATAATGGGGTTAAGCAAAACAGTTTCTGTTGACCTTTAAACAATGTATCATCTCCCTCTTTGTACAATAGTAAACCATAGCAGCGGTCACAGCAGTAGTAGTATCAGTTGCAACTTATTTGTGTATTGTTTTGTTCATCTTCACAGATTTTTGAGAGAGGCATAATATCTTCACATTATGGATTAGGAAACTAAAATTCACAAACATGAAGCACATTATCTAAGGTCACAACCAGGAAGGTGCAGACCCAGGATTTGGATCTGGTCTGTGTTTTACTGGAACACTTGCTTGTTGTGTTAGGCCGCACCACTTCTGATGATGTACAGACCTCATAGTTAACAATTCTTACGTCTTCACTAGCATAAATACTATTCTATATTTTTAAGATGTCAAAACAAGAGAAGATTTTTTGTGAAATTCTTTAAGGTATATTTACCCAAAATATAATGAGGACTTGAGCTTGTGGTAGGCTGCTCTTGGATAAACATTTGAATGTTCAGGACTGGAGCTTGACAAACTGCCTGTTTGCTTCTCACTGACCCACTCCCTGGAGGAATAACTGTTTGGGATAAAAGTCCTCATTTCTTTCTTCCCTCTAGTGCAAATGCCTTCGGGTCAGCATAGTCTCTCCCAGTTATAAGGTTACATATAGGTTATATAATCTGTTCTCTGCCTAGAGTATGATTTTTTCTTTTCTTTGGCTAACACTGGCTCATCTTTAAGTTCTCAGCTGAAGCCTCATTTCCTCCAGTGGCCTTCCCTGACCCTAGAGTTGGTCATTTCCCCCCTATATATCCAGCTCTTTGCTCTTCTTGACAGCTGTTACACAATTTTGCAATTCTTTGTTTAAAGTCTGTTTTCCTCTGAAGGGAGGAGGGCCATATCTGTCCTTTTTTGGACTTGGTATATATAAGCATTTACTATCTATTTGTTGTATCGACAGTGGACAACTGCCTCTACTTAGGAAGACATTCTCATCTGGAGAGGCTTAGATGGACCAGTGTGGTATTTGGAGACAGGAGATAGGGTCATCAGCTTAGCCAACTCTGTATTAGGCCTTTGAGGAATCACTTTTCTTTCTTTTAGTCCTTATCATCACGACTTCTACCGTTAGAGATAGTGGTGGGGCCTTGAGGTTGCACAGAAGAACCATTCAGTCTGACCCTAGTCTGGTCCTTAATCTTAAAGGAGCATGAGGAAGAAAAAAAAAAAAAAAAACAACTGGAGATATCACAATTCCAGATTTTAAGATATATTACAAAGCAGTAGTAATTAAAACAGTATGGCACTGGCATAAAAATAGACACATAGCTTAATGGGTTAGAACAGAAAACCTAGAAATAAACCCACAATTACATGGCCAATTAATCTCTGACAAAAGAGGAATGAATATACAATGGGAAAAAGACAGTGTCTTCAACAAATAATGTTTGGGAAACTGGGGAGCTGCATGCAAAAGAATGAAACTGGACCACTCTCTTTCACCATACACAAAAATGATCTCAAAATGGATTAAAGATGTAATGTGAGACCTGAATTCATAAAAATCCTTAAAGTGAGTACGGGCCGTAATCTCTCTGATACCGGCCATAGCAGCATTTTTCTAGATGTCTCCTGAGGCAAGGGAGATAAAAGCAAAAATAAACTATTGGGACTATATCAAAATTCTTTCTGCACAATGAGGGAAATAATCAACAAAAGTAAAATACAACATATGGAGTGGGAGAAGATACTTGTAAATGACATATTCGATAAAGGGTTATTATCCAAAGTATATAAAGGACTCGTACAAATCAATACCCTGAAATGAATAATGCAATTAAAAGATGGGCAGAAGACATGAAGAGACATTTCTCCAAAGAAGACATCCAGATGGACAAAAGACACATGAAAAGATGCTCAATGGCACCCATATCAGGGAAGTGCACATCAAAACTACAATGAGATATCACCTCACACCTGTCAGAATGGCTAAAATAAAAAAAAAAAAAACAAACAAAACACAAGAAACAAGTGCTCACAGAGTATGTGGAGAAAAAGGAACCCTTTGCATTGTTGGTGGGAATGCAAATTGGTGCAGCCATTGTGGAAAACAGTATAGAGTTTTCTCAAAGAGTTAAAAATAGGACTACCTTATGATCCAGGAATCACACTACTGGCTCTTTACCCTTCAAACACAAAAACACTAATTCAAATGGATACATGCACCTCTTTTTTTTTTCTATTGCAGCATTATTTACAATATCCAAATTTTAGAAGCAGCCTAAGTGTCCATACACTTTGATATAATGGATAAAGAAGGTGTGGTGTATGTATACCATGGAATATTGTTCAGTCATAAAAAAGAATGAAATCTTGCCACTTGCAACAACATGGACAGAGCTAGAGAGTATAATGCTAAGTGAAATAAGTCAGTCAGAAAAAGACAAATACTATATGATCTCACTCATATCTGGAATTTAAGAAACAAAACAAATGAGCAAAGAAAAGAGAGAGACAAACCAAGAAACAGATTCTTTTTTAAAAAATTTGTTAATGTTTATTTATTTTTGAGAGACAGAGAGAGACCGAGCACGAGCAAGGAAAGGGCAGAGAGACAGGAAGACACAGAACCCAAAGCAGGCTCCAGGCTCTGAGCTGTCAGCGCAGAGCCTGATGTGGGGCTTGAACCCATGGACCATGAGATCATGGCCTGAGCCGAAGTCAGTTGCTTATCCAAATGAGCCACCCAGGTGACCCAAGAAACAGACTCTTAAAGAGAAAAAAAACCAATGGTTACCAGAGGGGATATGGGTGGGGGAATGGGGAAGAAAGAGGATGGGGATTAAGAAGTACACTTTTCATGGTGAAGAAATTTAAAATGATAATAAAATAGGAATAATTGGTTAAGTTGAAATAAATATTTATTGAGTCCAGTGTGCATACACAAAAAGTCAGGAGCATAAGAGTCCTAATTCATAAGGACTTCTCACTTGGAAAGAAGGCTTGGTGTAATTTAGGTCTAAAACTGTCTAGCTGATTGATAATAGAGTGTTCATGATTTGACCTGTAGTCTGTGTATCATTTGTAAACCAGTAGCAGGTCAGGTATCTTGCTGAATTGGAGTTCAAAAGTGAAAGCCATTTTTATTAGAACAGTAACTAAAAAAAAATCTACTGGGCTTAAAGTCTTAAGATTTGGAATGTAGGGCCAGTTTTGCCATGATCTATTTTTTGGAGCCCTAGGGAAGCCTGTTCTTGGTCTTAGTTTTGCCTTCCCAGGGTTATTCAGAGGCTAAGATGAGAACATACATGGGAGAGAATTTTAATAGTTATAAAACATAAACTTACTCATATTGTAGTTCATGTTGCTTCAGAAAATCTTCCACAGTGAAAATATCTTCTGCTTTAACACGGAAGTCAACTGTACTGTGAGGTTTAATCTGTGTGACAGAATCTGGTTTCCAGAAGTCAATCTGAATAAAGAGTAAGATATATTGTATTTGACACCTATAATTCAATGAGTGAATTATCATCAAGCACGCTAGTACTCTTCTCCATTGAGTTATTTTTAAATTCAAATCATCCATGAAATTTCTTAAAAACATTTCCTTTGAGTGAACAAGTTGGAACCAAAAGTTAGATGTTAATAACAATGTTTACACATACATACATGGCCTTAACTGATTATCATCAAGCATGAAGAACATGTAATTGTTTCCCATAATGCTAGTTAGTTGCAATATTTTCTATAATGGTTCTTTTCTATTTATTGATTTTCTGGAGCAGTTGCTTATTGAGATAGTGGTGTTTGTGGTAATGGATAAATGTGCTGGAATGAATGATGATGAATTAACTAGAACCACAAAATTTAATAGAAAGAGATTGAGCTTTCCTTTTTACTTTTGAATTGATGTATTTTGTTCATTTGTACTTGGAACTCAGCACTGTTCTTGCCACTGTAATGTGCAGAACCAAGATCTACATCTCTGACCTGTGGCGGATATATCAGAGAGGAAAAATGCCTCTTTCCACAGTGGTCATCTTGGCATCATGGCCAGAAACAAAGTGCTCTCAAAGATCCAGACATTTTCATTCATTCAATTATTCATCTGCTGTTACTAGGGACCTATTATGTGCTAGGCTCTGTGCCTGAAACTAGGAATATATTAGTGAGCGAATCAAACATAGCTTCTGTCTTTACCGGGAAGGTTTTAGAGACATTTATGCACAAAAATAACAGGATGACATATTTGAGAATTCTAATGTTTTTCCTTTTGGATGTATGGTTTCAAATCTCCTTTTTTTTTCCCCATGGAAAAACATTAACTAAGGATGTGTTGCCTCTCTCAGGTGTCTGTTTTCCTGTTTCTTCCTTGAGCTGAGAAAAGACCTTGAAGCTTGAGGTGATCCTGACAGTGGGTCTTTCTCTGCCCCTAAGTCTCACCCAGTCCCTGTTTATATGTTTACGAGCTAGTCTCCAGCCTGAGACAGGTGATATTTAGGATCACTGCTTGGAAACTTAGAAGGGAGTTTGGGCAAGACTTAGAGGTTGTTCAATTGAAACTAATTAGGTAAGATATTAACATGACTCAGTTTCAGGTACACTTGCCTATGGAGAATCCAATAACCTATATCCTGTCCTGGTAATCTTGAGACCATTGTAGATGTCTAGTGGGTGCTGAGTCATGAGTCAGGACCACAGGGAGTGTCAGGGTAGTAGGAGGCAGAGACATTAGGACAATATCAGAAGGGATTCCAGAAGAAAAGTGTGATTGTCAGTAAGGTGTTGAAGGGAGACAGTACTGATGATTTGATAAGGATTAGCTACAGAATGTGATCTAGTGAGTCATAGATGAGAAAATAAAGATCAAAGTTAAAAGATAGTGGGGGGAGGTATAAAGGCATGTCATGATAAGAACAGAGAAAACAAGGGTCTGGTGATGAATTCTAGCTAGCCAAAATGGTAAAGAGAAGGGCAATGAAGATAAGCACATTATAGGAAAAATTATATTTTTAAAAGTTAACTCTGAATTTGTGTTCCTAAGAATGCTTGTCATTCCAAGGTGGGATGGGAGAGGGATGTGTATCTTTATTATAGATACAGAGGTTTTGAATTGGTAAAGCACACAAAGTCTTCCAGACATCAGTAGGGAACTTGACAGTGCCCCACCCACACATAACGCTGGGACCTTTTAGTGTACTCAGGGGACCCCTTACCGCCCCGAGCTTCATCTCTGTGAAGGCTCTTTCCCCTGGAACTGGAAAAAGCCAAGCTAACAGGTTGCAGCAGCCAGGAGGTGGCAAAGTAATAACTCTTTACAGAGAAGCACTCAACCAGTGAGCCTGGGAAGTGGATGTGTAAATATTCCAATTCTCTCATTTCTTAGGCGGGATAATTCTGAGGTGGGCGATTTTACCCTTTCTTGGAGTTTCTCTGTAGGAGTAAGCTCTAATCATCGTCTATGGTAGTTGTCTTAGTAGTATCCCTTTTGTTGTCTGCTTTCCATTCTCTGCATCACTCCTCACTTCTTTACCAGTGTTCCTTGTACTTCCCAAACAAAATCTTGGCCCCCAAATCTTTGTCTAAGATTCTACTTTGAGGAACCTATATTAAGACACTAGCTTTTCACTTAGAGCAGCATGTACCTGTATGATATCTTGGTGATGGTTCTGATACAATCTTCAATACATTCAGTGCCAATTCAGAATAGCCTAATTGCTTTATGAGTGGGTTTTTTTTTTGTGATATTAAGTTGAAAGCTGCCTTTCCTAATCTCTTACTTCTTACTCATTGGTCTTGGCTCTCCGGAATATTGGGAGATCTCTCTCTCTCTATCTGCCTATCTACACACATATCTGTATCTATGTGTCTATATTTATATCTCTATATCTATCTGTCTGTCTATCGAGACTGAGAGAGACTGAGAGAGATAGAGACTTTTAAGATTCTGCAGTGACAATGATAGATTCTTTAAAATGGAGGTAGAGAAATCTCATGAATATGTTTTTACAGAAAACTTGAAGACCTAACCTGAGGTACTATAAATTTCAGTCTGACATGGGGAAAATTTGTCAGCAAATATACCAGCATCCAACGCTATGAAGTTCTCCAGCTGTGATGCAGACTTACTATACTGGAGTTAGTTGCTAGTGCTTCTTAGGAGAAATGGAACCAAAAATCAGGAAGAACTCTATAGCCTCATAGATGTTTACCAATGAATCAAGTATGGATAAAATTAATAAACTCAAAATATTCTCACAAGGAGATAAATATACATTTCAGTAATCACCAAGACCATGTGAGCGAGATCTATGTCTGAAATATGGAAATAGAGTAAAATATATGATGTGAGATATGGGGAATTGAATTATATGTTAAGAAATTGTAAAACTGAGGTTATAAAATTATAAATCCAGGAAGCTGAGTTAAAAAAACTGTGAAGAGCATTTGTTGGAGGATAAAGGAATATCTTTAACTGATAGCACAGTGGGAATGTTAACTTAATAAGCCAGCTAGCTAATAACTGAAGAGTCTTTCTTAAAATATCTTATAGAACCAGCACAAAAGCAAGATTAAGTATGTACACTGTAAATTCTTTTAGGCTTTTAAAAGAATAAATAGTGGTGTTGGAGATCTTTGGTCTTTACAAATTTACAGTTTGTTTCTTCACGTTGCATTTGACTATAAGTTGAACATCTGATAGACTATTTTATCTTGATGGAATTTTCCTTTCCTGTTTGGAGGGTTGACTTCTAATCCAGGCATAGTTCCAGACAGTAGGGAGCAACTTAGTAGTATAGTGGGAGTGATGAGAACACTGGAAGACTGTAACCATGTTACTCTGGGCATATAGACGAACATGGACCTCATCATAGAGAAACAGAGTTCAAGAAAGCACAGAGCAAAGAGGATAGGTTTTATGGTTAGTGCCTGCAATAAAGGAAAAAGTGCAATTCTGATTACAAGGAGATAAAATAAACCCCTTAGTATATAATTACAGATGAAAAGGGGGAGGCTGCTAGAGTCCTATGTCATCACAGATCTCTCTAGTGTATTCAACTTGTGAGAAGATGTGTTTAAAAGCTGGGAGGAAGGACACATAGCCAAGGATGAATACAAAGACTAGATGCCCTTGTAATGATCTTATCAGGAAGGCTATAGTACAGAATATGCTGCACTTGCAAGATTGCTAAGGAGAAAAAAATATCTCCTTTTCATTCATGTGGGAAACAAAATGAATAAAGAAGAAATGTGCAGTCCCATTGCTTAGAGATAAAGCATGATGCTTGCAGCAGGAAGAAAAGAAAGTTTTCCCGTTTAACTGTTGTTTGGCTTTTGACTTTTCCCAGGGGTATACCATTTCTTGTTTTTTCTACTTCCACTGAGAGATGAAATTGCCATAAGTAAAGAATTTTTCACATGTTACAATTTTTAGTAGAAATGCCTTCTTTGGAAAGAGAACATAGAGGCCCAAGATAGATGAGGAGACAGGGGATTATACTGGCCATGTAAATTGCATTTATATTCCAGTTGTAGTAATGATAATAATAACAAATACTTAAATAGTTATCACTATGTTCCAAGTGCTTCACTGATATCAAGTCTTTTAAATCTCATAACAATCCTATAAGGTAAATACTGTTATTCATCTCATTTGGCAAATGAGAAAGTTGAGATCCAGAGAGATGTCTAAAGTCCAGCTAGCAAGTGGTAGAACCAGGAATTGAATCTAGGAGTCTGAGTCCAGATTCTCTGCTCTTGACTATTGTAAAATCTGAATTTTAGGTAACTAAAATAGTAAAGCACATGTGATTGCAGAACTTCTTCAGCAATCTTGGAGGAATCAGAGCTTGAAGGAATCACTGAGGAGTGGAGGGGGTAAATCTTGGATTTCATAAGGAGGAAAACAGGTGAATTCCAGAAGCAGGAGCTCGTGGGGTTTAGCATGGATTCTGGCAAAGCTGTGGAGTAAACTGGAAACAGATGGATTGTGAATGCTCAGAAAAGGAAGCTGTGATCCCTGGGAGCCAGCATAGTTTAAAGCAAGAGTAAGTCAGGCCTAATTAACTTCATCTTCTTGTTGAAAGAGACCACTAGCCTGATATAATGCTGAATCTAGATCTTAGCAAAGCATTTGTAAAGTCTCTGCATTTATATTCTTCTTCACAAGCTGGAAAGCACAGTGTTAGCTGGAGCTGACACCCCAGTAATGTGGGTAATTGAGCAAACATCTGAGGATAGTTGGTTAATGAATCACTTTCGATACTTAACATATTGGAGGCTCTTGATAAATATGTATTGAATGAATGAACCATGAAGGAGGCCTCTAATTCTGTGCTGACCCCTGATTGACTTAATATTTATCTTTATTAATGACAAAGATAAAAGTTGGGAAGGAGTGCTTGTCAAACTTGCTGGTGATGCAAAGCTAGGGGGAAGAATTATTTCCATGGATGACTGAATTAGTTTTTTAAATGATCTCATCATGCTTCAAATAAACTATAAAGATAAATTTTAACACAGTAAATCTAAAATCCTGCATTTAGGTAAAAAATAAATTAGGCAAGAAGAAATAATACCTTGTCTAAGAATGATTCATGTGAAAAAAGAATAACCTACTGGTTTCTATTGGCCATAGGCTTATTATAAACTAAGAGTATTCTTTAACTGTTCAAGATGTTTAAAAGAATCTCAGACCCCATTAACAAATGTCTGTTTTACAGATGAAGACAGGCAATTGTCCTGTAGACTGTATTAATCAGAGCATACCTAGAAGTCTAGTGCCAATTCTGAAAGCTACATTTTAAAAAAGAAATACAGACAGATTGAGCTATATCCAAAGGTGACCAGGAATGATCAGTGTAAACCAGTGCTAAGAGAAATGATAAAAGGCCTGGAAAAGGTAAATCTTAGAGGTAAGACAATATTTGGCTCAACTAAGTACAATGGGCCAAAGTTAGAGAAGGTAGCTTTCAGCTTCATGTAACAGTTGACTTGTGAGGCAAATGGGCTACTCTGAAAAGCAGCATTCCTTCCATCCTTAAAAGTTCTCAAACAGTTTTTATTAAGGCTAGCAACCAGAGATGGTATTTCTATGGAGGAAATTCCAGTTTGAGTGGAAGGCCGGAATACATGACTACTTATTTTCTTTCAATTCTAAACTTTTGAATCTATTTATTTCAGATTATGACACTGTACCTTCTTATTCCTCTTTTTTTTTTTTTTTTTTTTTTTGGTCCATACCTTAAAAGCCAAAAGAAAAAAAAACCCTATAAAAAGATAGATAGATAGATGGGTATTTAGGGGTCTAGCAAATTATTTTGGTTTATATTTCATGAAGAAACAACTTTGGCCCAAGTGAACTATTTGTGGTCAACAATAGCTTCCTGCTACACTACATATATAATTAAAAATATCAGTTCTCATCCCATATTCAGTGGATTTACTTTAAGTAGCATAGAGATTTTGGTTTCTTGAAAGTAAAAGAAAAGTATGGAAATCATTCATGGCTTTTTACCTTCTTTGCCCCCAACTCCTTCATGTCATATCATTAAGAGGACCTGAAGCAAGGTCATGAAAACTCAAGCTGTTTGATTTGGAATGAAAGAAAATCAAAGGGAACAGATGATACATGGGATGTGGAAATGAATTTCAAGTTGGACAGAAGCCCAGTTTTTCAGTAATATCCAAGTTGATCATTTTTCACTTTTGCCTTAGAAGGGAAGTGACTGTACATTAGATGTTCTGTGACCTTTGCGACTGTTCCAACTCATCCAGTTGTCATGTCCTGTCAGCTCCTTCAAAAGTTACCATGGATTTATAATACTATAGGGCTATGGCAATCTAATTTAGGCAGGGGAAAAAAAAAGGTATTGTGGCATTAAATGTTTTTCAGGTTATTTCTTGCTATAGTTAATATTTCAGTCATTCTTCCTTTGATGGAGTCACAGTGCAGTCTAAGATTTTAAAGTAATTGTGAAGCAAACCTATAGTATTGGATCATTATTTACCTGGGTGGTGCTGGCCAACTCATGGAGTAAGCTGATGTGATTTTCATCTTCAACATTGACACGGAACACCTTCTCACTGAATGGCGAGGTAGCAGAAGAAGAAGAGAAAATGTAAAATTTGGTAATGCATTCAAATTTGGGGGATAGCAAGGAAGAGGACATGCTCATATAAGGAGTTGCTTACTTACCCTTCAAAGTGCTCACCAGAATGGTGAGCAGATGCTAGGGCCACGGTCACAAGAAGTAAGAGCGCCAACATTGTGACTGACTTGGTCCTTTGTGTGTGTTTAACCTGCATTTATAATCCAAGGTGTTGTTTGTTTTCTTCTTCTGATTGCAGATAGGCACTATCAAATCTTGATTAATGGTTTTCCTGGCATTGTTGCCTTGGTAGGTGTGTAAAGTCTGAGAGGATATCTCTCTCAACACCTGTGGATACAGAGCAAATAATCTCAAGTTCAACCTATTTAATTTGGATGTTAGGCCTTGAATAGTTTGGAGGTAAATGAGTTTTAAATAAAATCTATTTTATAATTTAAATTATTCGTTGTCAATTTGTATGCCTTTTATTTCTTTTGTTGTCTGATTGCTGAGGCTAGGACTTCTAGTACTATGTTGAACGACAGTGGTGAGAGTGGACATCCCTGTCATGTAAGAAGTCAAACTTTCACTCTTCACAGATGACATGAATGTGTGGAAAACCCGAAAAACTCCACCAAAAAACCTGTTAGAACTGATATACATGAATTCAGCAAAGTTGCAGGATATCAATTCAATGTATAGAAATCAGTTGCATTTCTATACACTAATAATGAAGCAGCAGAAAGAGAAATCAAGGAATTTATTCCACTTACAATTGCAGCAAAGCCTATAAGACACCTCGGGACAAACCTAACCAAAGAGGTAAAAAATCAATACACTGAAAACTATAGAAAGCTTATGAAAAAAAATGAAGAAGACACAAAGAAATGGAGAAACAGCCATGATCATGGATTGGAAGAACAAATATTATTTATGTGTTGATACTACCCAAAGCAATCTACACATTCAGTGCAATCCCTATCAGAATAACAAAAACATTCTTCACAGAGCTAGAACAAACAATCTTAAAATTTGTATGGAACCAGAAAAAAAAAACCCAAATAGCCAAAGCAATCCTGAAAAAGAAACCAAAGCTGGAGGTATCACAATTCCGTACTTCAAGCTGTATTACAAAGCTGTAATAACAAGACATAGGTGCTGGCACAAAAACAGACACATGGATCAATGGAACAGAGTAAAGAACCCAGAAATGGACCCAAAGATGTATGTGCAACTAAACTTAGACAAAGTAGGAAAGAGTATCCAATGGGAAAAAGTCTCTTCAGCAAATGGTGTTGGGAAAACTGGACAGGTACATGCAGAAGAATGAAACTGGACCACTTTCATACACCATACACAAAAATGAATTCAAAATGGATGAAAGACCTGAATATGAGACAGGAAGCCATCAAAATCTTAGAGGAGAAACGGGCAGCAACTACTTTGCCCTCAGCCACAGCAACTTCTTACTCAACATCTCTGGAGGCAAGAGAAATACAAACAAAAATGAACTATTGGGACCTCAGCAAGATAAAAAGTGTCTGCACAGCAAAGGAAACAATCAACAAAACTAAAGGACAACTGATGGAATGGGAGAAGATATTTGCAAATGACATATTGGATAAAGGGTTAGTATCCAAAATCTATATAGAACTTTCCAAACCAAACAAACAAAAAATAAATAACCCAATGAATAAGTGGGCAGAAGACATGAATAGACACTTTTCCAAAGAAGACATCCAGATGGCTAATGGACACATGCAAAGATGCTCAACATTACCCATCATCAGAGAAATACAAATCAAAACTACAATGAGGTGCCACCTGCCACCTGTCAGAATGGCTAAAATGAGTAACTCAGGAAACAATAGATGTTGGCGAGGATATGGAGAAAGGGGAATCCTTTTGCACTGCTTGTGGGAATGCAAACTGGTGTAGCCACTCTGGAAAACAGTATGGAGATTCCTCAAAAAATTAAAAATAGAACTGCCCTATAACTCAGCAGTTGTACTACTAGTGGGTATTTATCCAAAGGATACAAAAAATGCTTATTTTAAGGGGGGGGGAACATGCACCCTAATGTTTATATCAGTGCTATCAACAGTAGCCAATTTATGGAAAGAGCCCATATGTCCATCAACTGATGAATGGATAAAAAAGACACACACACACACACACACACACACACACACACACACACACACACATCCACACACCAGACTATTACTCAGTGATCAAAAAGAATGAAATATTTCCATTTGCAACAATGTGGATGGAGCTGGAGTGTATTATGCTTAGTGAAATAAGTCAGAGAAAGACAGATATCATAGGATTTCACTTGTGTGGAATTTAAGAAACACAGTAGATAAACATAAGGGAAGGGAAGGAAAAATAAGATAAAAATGGAAAGGAAGGCAAACCATAAGAGGCTCATTTTTTTTAAAGTTTATTTATTTATTTTGAAAGTTTATTTATTCAGAGAGAGAGCCCAAGTGGGGGAGGGGCAGAGAGAGGGGGACAGAGGATCTGAAGCAGGCTCTATGCTGAGGGCAGAGAGATCCCAATGTGTGGCTCAAACACACAAATTGTGAGATCATAACCTGAGCCGAGGTCAGACACTTAACAGACTGAGTCATTCAGGTGCCCCAAGAGACCCTTAAATACAGAAAGCAAATGGAGGGTTGCTGGAGGGAAAGTGGATGGTGTGGAGGGGAATGGGCTAAATGGGTGATGGGCATTAAGGAGGGCACTTGGGCTGAGCGCTCGGTGTTTTATGTAAGTGATGAATCATTGGGTTCTACTCCTGAAACCAGTGCTACACTGTATGTTAACTAAATTGAATTTAAATTAAAAAATATATTTTATAATTTGTTGTAGTATATTCTTCATTTTGAATTGAGAATTATATGTAATAAATTATATAGATATAAGTGTAACGTTTGATGAGTTTTGACAAATGTATATATACTCATGTAACAAACATCTCAATCAAAGTTTAGAGCATTTTCATCAGAACTCTCAAAATAACTAAGAAGTTCTTTTGAGAACTTTCTAGTATTTCTGTATTCCCCTCAGGCAACCACTATTTGGATTTTTAGCTTCATACATTGGTTTTGCCTGTACTAAAACTTCATATAAATGAGATCATACCATAAATATTCCTTTGTGTCTGGCTTCTTTCATTGAAGATAATGTTTTTGAGATATATTAGTTTTTTGTTTGCATTATTAGCTTGTTATTCTTTAATAACAAGTAATATTTCATTGTGTGAATATACGACAATTTGTTTATTCATTTTCTTGTTGATGGATACTTGTGTTGTTTCCAATTTTGTGTTATTATGAGTAGAGCTGTCGTAAAAATTTTTGTACAGACCTTTTTGTTGACATAGGTTTTCACCTTGGGGGAGGTAAATATCTAAGAGTGGAGTTGCTAAATAATAATGTAGGTGAAGGTTTAACCTAAGATTCTGCCAAACTTTTTCCCACAGTAGTTGTACCATTTTAAGCTTGTACCAGTATCCAGTTGCTTGAGTGAGTGTGCACTGGTATCTAATTGTGCTTTTAATTTGTATTTATTTCCCTGAAACTTATGATGTTGCGTATCTTTTCATATATGTATTGACCATTTATAATTCTTTGTTGTCAAGCATCTATTGAGGTCAGTTGCCTTTTTGAAAAAATTTGGTTATTTGGCTTTTTATTATTGCTTTGTAGCGGTTCTTTATATATTCTGCATAGAAGTCCTTTGTTAGAAATATGCATGACAAGTATTTCTTCTCAGTAGGTGGCTTTCATTTTCATTTTCTCAGTTTTATCTTTTTATGAGCAGAAGTTTTAAATTTTGACGAAGCTTCAGTTTATATATGTTTTCCTTTTAAAGTTCATGCCTTTTACATTCTTTCCAACAAATCTTTGCCTATCCCAAGGTCTCAAACATATTTGCCTGTTTCTTAAAAGAGCTTTGTCATTTGGGTTTTATGGTGTGAAGTATGGATCAACAAACTTAAAATATGGATCTCCAGTATATCTATTACTATATGTTAAGAAGACTTCTTTCCCCATTTAATTATTTTGGTTTCTCTGTCAAAATTCATTTGACCATATATGTGGAGTGTAATTTTGGACTTTCTATTATATTCCATTGATCTTGTCTAGTTTTATATCACTATTACAATGTCTTGATTATTATACTTTATAGTAAGTCTTAACATGAAATAAGTCCTCCAACTTTATTCTTTTCTAAGTTTGATTCCAAGTACTTCACATTTCCATTTATATTTTGGTACCAACTTGTCAATTTCTATGAAAAATCTTGCTGGGATTTTGATTGGGATTACATTGAATCTATAGATCAGTTTGGGGAGAACTGATATAATTACAATATTTAGACTTTGAACTTATATGCATGCTATCTCTGTATATTAATCTGGGTCTTTGTCAAAAAATGGAAGGGTCTGAAATTTTATCCTACTTAAAAGATGATAAGCCGTCCTTCCACAGTTTCATAGAGGCTGGCAGAAGACATGAAATTCCTGGGTCAGAATCAAAGAGCATTATTATGCATGACATAGCAGACGGCATAGACTTTATGGTTGTATCGGTCTTTTAATTTTCCAGTCCCATAGGGAAATGTGAAGGTGTCCCAGTTGGATGCTAGGTACAGAGGTTTGTGTCACAGTTGAGGAATATTGAGTTTAGGAAACTCTCAACCTCATGAGGGACCTGCTAGCAAATCTGCTTTTGCCTTTGACATTTGCTTTATTATCCTGGAGGGCAAACAGAACTTTCCTTTGCCACAAAGGGAGATGTCACTTCTGTCTTCCAAGCTGTTTGCTATTTAAACATCTTTGAAAAGATAGTCCAGAATAAGAGCTGTCCTGGGATGTATAGAAACAGAGGGATCCATGGAGAATTGTCTCTCAATACCTACCCTTTTCTATACCCTCTTGATTTCTGGTGAGTTTCCTCATGAGTATGCTACTCTGTTGGTCACTCTGATCAATCTGACTGACAGGGGCTAGGACCGAATCCATTCAATTTATCTAATGTGGCATTTAATTAAGGTTAATATCCACAGGACTCTAAGCAGCTTGATGAAACCAATCTGTAACATTGACCTCAGCCATTCCTCCTCAGGGTATGAGACCCAACCAGCTGAAAAAATTCCATAAGCCATCAATGTCTGCTTTAGAAAGCCAGGTGGCTTTCTTCTTCAATTTCAGTATTGACTGTTTTGCTTCACCTGAGGCAATAATACAGTGACAACAGATAACTACTGAACAAACTCTATCATGGCCTTCAAGGAGGGAATCTATGGGAATTCTATCATGCATAACAACCCTGGTCTAAACAATAAACTAGCTAAATGCAAGAGAAAACTCATTCATGCAAGTGAAGTGTTTAGCAATAGTGCTGGCTTCACAAGTTCAGTTGATGATTTACACGTCTCTCTTTTTGGTGAATTCTGCCATGTGATAATAGGCCACTGTTAGGTTCAGTTTCACATCCTACTGAATTGGCAGTTCTATTGGAAAGGTAGTTTCTCCTCAAAAATCTAACCCAGATTTTCAGATTGAATCTTAGTGGACTTACTTGGCACATGCATCTGCCTATATTTGAAGCAATTCTGTGGTCAGGATGATGGGATGTGCTGATTGGCCAGGCCTAAGTCATTTGACCACTCCTAGAACCTTGGCATACACCCCATGAAAAATTTCTAATACAGCTATTACTGCTGCTATTGCCACCCTTCCCAGGATGAATCTTGAGCAGTCCTCACTTGTATCTGTTACCAGTTCCCAAGTCAAAGTCAAGATCTTAGGTCAGTGTCCCAGTTTCAAGAGAGGCTGGGAAAGTGGGATTCTGAATTTTAACTTTCATAGTGGGAGCCTTGTATGGCTCTTTAGCTAGAGTAGTCTACAAACTTAGAGAAGCAGTTCAGATCTGTACAGTTAAAAAGAATTACAGATATACACTAAAGGAGGGCATAATCATTTGTGGATGACTTGTGGTGTTGTACTTGGAACTTTAAACATACTAGAGAATTTATTTCAGTTGATGCTTTGTGAATGCAAGTAGAGGGCAATTAGGATTTCCAGTTAGTAATTAAAAATTTTTTTGTTAGTTGTAATAGTTTGTCCATAGATATTGAGATTTCTGCTTCCTATCTCATGTTTATACATTTAAATTCTTATTTTTTATTCACAGCTTGGTGACTAATAAGTCCCAAAGCACCTTTGTGTCTGTGTTTCATGTAATGGTGTGAGATTTTGGGAGAGTGTGTAAACTGCCCCATGGTGTTATAATTCATCCTGTATGAGGTCTCAGTTTCTGGAAAAGCGTTTCTCCAAACATATTCCATGGTGTTAAATAGGAAGGGGTTCTGAGGTCAGATGTGTTTGCTTTACGCTAAAAGAAACAAGCTCCTTTAGTGTAGGGTTCTTAGAGTCTTTAATGTGTATGGTAAATCATCAAAAAGGGGGCTCTGACAGCATTTCCCCAAGTATCTCACAGTAGAGCACTGGGTTGGTTAAGTCTGGTTGAAATTGGAAGACTTAGGACGTTTGCTGCATTCTTGTATGTTTGGTTGTGGTACATTTTCTTCAAAAGCATCACTTAGGACCAGTGATTTTGGGAACACATTTTGGGAAACTTTAGACTGAGATCACAAATGGAATCACATTAACTAAAGAGTTTGGTTTTGTGGATTCTTAGTCTGTTTTGTTCAAGGACAAAGAGTTTATTGTGACTTCAGCATTAAGGTCACTAGGCTAAGTGCTATGGAGCATTCAGAGATGAAAGGGACTTAATTTCTGCTCTTCAAGCCTTGTTGTGCCAGGCATGCAAGTGGTTAGGCACAAATATTAAAGGAGTAGTTTTCTTGACATCTTCCTTCTTTGTTTTAGAGTGTGGATTTAACAATTGGGTCAATGGATGATTCTGGGTAAACTGTTCTCTCAACTTGTGTGCTACATAGAACTAGTGGGTGAGGGCTCTTCTTCACTGTTAAGGACAAAATGATATAAGGGAAGAGAGATAAATTAGGGAATGTGTAATTTCTGTTTAATCAGAGAAAATAGTTCTAATGACTTGGACGGGTTCAAGTATTTTGTGCATGTATTTGTGTCTGTTGATATCGAACAAGAGGAATTTAATTTAATTTAATTTAATTTAATTTAATTTTTTATTTATTTAAAAATTTTTTTAAACATTTATTTATTTTTGAGACAGAGAGAGACAGAGAGAGACAGAACATGAACGGGGGAGGGTCAGAGAGAGAAGGAGCACAGAATCTGAAACAGGCTCCAGGCTCTGAGCTGTCAGGACAGAGCCCGACGCGGGGCTTGAACTCACGGACCGCGAGATCATGACCTGAGCTGAAGTCGGACGCTCAACTGACTGAGCCACCCAGGCGCCCCAGAACAAGAGGAATTTTATATAAAAATTATTTGTTTGTAAATCTTGTATCATCATCATCATCATTATCATCATATTCTATCATCAATTGCTAGACCATTTACTATGAAAGGAGAACTTTGGTGCTTTGATTCTGATATTAAAAACACAATAGGATTTCAGATGATAGAGGCGAAACTCCTAAATGGAGAATTATTTCTGAAAAGTTAGTTTTTTTGTTTCCATCTAGCAAAAGAAATGATTAGTTCAGTCAAAATTCTGCTCAAATCCTTACCTTAACTGAATTGTCCAGTTGTTTGTGAGGCAGCCAGAATTTCCCTATAACTTGATGGGTGTAACTGATTGATGACCCAATCTGTTGGTATTGCTCCAAGGAGGGCAAAAACAACCAGAAATGTTATCCAGGTGCACCAATGGCCTGTTAGCTTTGTGTAATTATATTTAATATGCAAATAAGCTGGGTTTTTTTTTTTTATGGATGTGAAGAAGGAGGCTTGTAAACATTTTCTTGGCTGGTTTTTCTCTCTGGCATTTACTGATGTTGATGTATGTTTATACATATGTTTTTAAACATGATTATCATCATTAATGGATGTGGTCTGCATATCTCTGGGGGAATGTTGTTTACTACTGAATTGTAGACCAGTATTTTTGAAAGCTGGAAGATAAACAGGACAACTTCACCCCATAAATCTTACCACCTGACTCATCAATTTGAGGTTCCTTGTTGAAACAAGGAAAACATCTTTAATCAAGCAAATATTTGGAAACTGCAAACATATCTCTATTTGGAATTTGGGAGATAATTAAAATGGACAAGTTGTGATTGATTAACTCTTGAAGAATGGGTTAGTTTGAAGGCGCTTCGTTCTCCTTCTATCCTTGTACCAACACTCCATCAACCGGAATTAAGAAAACAGCATAACTAGGCTCCAGCTCCTTGCTGAGGGAAATTAATCAGGACAGAAGAGTAGGGAGGTAGATTGGAATGGTGCCAAATAAATCAACCTGTTTTTGTACCTACATTTATCTTTGTTAATTCTTATAGGCCATCTATCTTAATATTTTGATACTTGATTTGTGTGTTAGATTATGGATTTTAGGAAAAAAATCCAAGGTATTTTGAATTATTAAATGAATAAATTAAATGTTATATTTCCATATTAACATCTTTACTTTATTGGAAACAAACTCGTAAGAAGACGTACATTTATATCTTTAATTCAAATATGAGAAATGTTTGTTTTTTGCTAGTTTGTAAGGTAGTGGGGAATTATCTTTATTCTTAAAATGCCGTAACAGAACATCAAATTGCTTAAAACCTTTTGAGGAAAGGGCAGGTTTTAATAAATAAATGTTAATTAAAATTCTGTATGGGTAGAGAAATAAAAGCATAAAATCAATTCCAAAAAACAAAATGTCGATATTTTCTGACAACCTGTTTAATATTTACCTGATATGAATCTTCAAAAAGGTCTGTGTTCTATTTTGTATGGCTCCAGTTCAATTTCAATTTATTCTTAAAATTAGCTTAGAAGGGCAACCTCCAGGCGCACAGATAATACAGCTGATGCTGTCATTTGGCAGTTTACTTCTAACCACCAGATTGTTTTTTCTGTCCTCAGATTCTGACTCATTGAGACTCTTGTGCTTTTTATTATATTACTATGAGGTCATTTGATAGGCTAACCTATGATGGCCAGTCTGGTTGACATGGTTGAGGGTAACAGGTTGACCACAGATTCTCCTCGAGTCATTTGAAAAAGTTGACATTTAAGTGCTTAAAAGATGATGAGTACAATGGATGTTAGCACTTGGGTGTTCACCCTTTGGGAGGGATATATTTTAACGCTGGAATGTTTTACAGTCCCTTTGAAGAACTAGATATTTTATCACCATACTTTAAAATAATAAGATCCTTCAAAAGACTTTTGAGAATTAAATAGCTAAATTGACACCTTGATTGAGATTTAAAAGAAGATTCAGAATCTTTGATTGTTCAGTTTCCTTTTACCTTGGAAGTTTTGGTCTCCAAATGCAAGGAGGGTTGAAGTTGCTTCACAATTAATGACCTAATTTTGCAGCACTGCATGCTGTTCCCCAACATTGATCTGACTTGGAGGCAAGTCTGTTAAACATGATGTCAGCAGGAATTATTTTGACAGCTGCCAGAAGCAGTAACATAAGGCTCAAGAGGTTTTCATTTTAGAATGTGGTAGCCCAGAATATTCATCTGTGTCTATACTAATGGGCAGTCAAAGATGGTAGCAAAGTGTTCAAGAGAAGAAGCCTCAAGGAAAGGTAATCCCATTAATCAATCCAAGAAAACATCAGTTTTCTCAGGAAACATTGGGAGGTAAGGCTGAAACACATGAAAATATCCTTCCTAATTTCAAATCAGAACAGCAGTATCAAAGGCACATTCTTCCTTTTGATGGTGTCTGGTATTGCTTTATTGCCATGAGTGGTGATTACAAACTGCATGAAATGCCATCCCCGATACATGGAATATTGGCTGTTGACAGGTCCCTTTTCATCTGAGAAGAGTGCCTCTGTGGATGGGCTACAGTTTTCATTTTCAGGATTGATGATCAAGCATCAGATTATATGATAAACTTGCTCAAAGCATGATCTTGTGTTTTCTAACGGTGTTAGAAAACATTCAGTGTCTGCATTTCAGAATGGTAACGCAAGGATAAATCAAATAGCAAATTAAATTTAGGTATGCCATCTGCTGCCTTTGTTTTATGAATTCTAGCCCATAGGACATTGACTGGGCATGAATGTATAAGCCATTGTCTTTTATTGTTGGACTTACTACAAATATTGGACAAATGTTCATCCATGCTGTTAGTCTTCTTGGAAAGAGTAAAATTCAGCAAAAGTGAAAAATTCTTTTAGTTGTTGTAGGTTTCTTGTTTTAATAAAAATGAACCACAACAGAAGAAAAAACAGCATGCATTCGTTTCTCCAAGTGCAACATCTCAGCAGGCTTTAGGAACTCATCCACAAGGGGTAAATTGTCTAATGCGTAATTGTAAGCAGAACTGTAAAAAGCCATATTAGGCTTCCATGATTTTATTCTCTTCTTCTGGTAAAAGGTCATTACTTCTCCCTGGGCCCCTAATGGTTAAGCCTTTTACAACTTTTTCATTTCCAAGAAAGTTCTTGATTTCTTCTGATGGTGACTCTTATGCCATGTCTTTACTTCACAGTGTTTTCTGTAAGCCATTATGTTTTTTCCAGAGTTTCTGAGGAAATTTTCTTAATACTCCTTAAAAACTTAAATTTTGAAAATTCTCCACTTTCTTTGAGCACTTTAATGTAAAGTATGAATTTATAGCCAATGAAATTACCTTTTGGTATTATCATTTACATGCATTTTAAACTTTTGATGTCTATGGCTAGCTAGTCTGGTTCTCTATCAGCATTGGCTGAAATTCAGTGGTTACCAGGACCAGTAAGAGCTGCTTTTCAAGGACTTTCGTAGATTTTTAGCTAACACCATAAAATGAGTTCTCTATTTCTGAGGCTAATAAAAGTCTTAATGATATGTGCATCCAACAGATGGGACAGAGGGCTATTTTGGCAGTGGGCAGTTGAAATCTGCCCTCAGTTTGTATAAGGCTCTCACTAAAGTCAATAAAAGGTAATTTTCACACACAATTTAATTCAGAGTATAAAATGTGGGAAGAGTAGCTGGTTTAAGTCCAATGGGCATAAGGGTAGCATTTGGTAAAAGTTTTGTTTGATGGCAAATTTTAACTGACAGACAAGCTGATCAAAAATATAGGATCAGGTCACAAATTGTGGACAATGGAAGGGCCTCAGAGGCAGAGGAAGGACACAGCTGAAATAATCATCCCCAACATCTCTGGCATAAGCAGTGATGATTGGGGGGGAAAAAAAGCTCTTTCTCTCTCTTTTTTATTCTTAGTATTTTTTTCCCCTTTTCGAAACCCTGCATTTGCTCATGTTTCTACTTAGCATGTTATCCAACAAACAAAATGTTCACATAAACCAGTAGCATGGTGTGGGAGCATCATAATGGGCATCAGGCAGATCCAGAATATATACTCCAGCCATGTAGGGTCAGGTCTGTGGCTCAGATCGCCTGATGTAAAAGAGAGACTCCATACATTCTTTCTGGTTATGGTGAGGGGATATCATGTTTAATGCAGGTATCATGTTTAATGCAGATAAATGAAAATTATGCATAGGAACCATTAGTGACTGCTTTTTCATGAATTTATTAAATGACTTATTAATGATTTATTCACATTAATAGCTTACATGTGTTTTGGGAATAATAAAAAAAGTCAGTGTGTTTTTAACATGCATTATTTTATCTGATGGCTGGTGATCTCTGAACGTGGTTAAATGTATGCATGGTAGGTATGAAGAACAGGCATTCTGGCTCATTCATTGTTAAATCTTTGAAGGCAGATACTGTAACTCTATATACCAAGAATACATGTCAAATGAAAAATGACTTTATAGTCATGGAATTGGTAACATTTTGTAGACTACTGTAGGTTTTCTCAATATTACCACTGTTGACATGTTGGGCTGGATAACTGTCTCTTGTGCAGCCTGTCCTGTGCCTTGTAGGATGTTTAGCACTTTCCCCTGACAGTGCTGATTAGATGCCAGTAGTAATCTCCCTTACTGCCTCTGACAACCAAACATGTCTTCAGACATTGGGTAATGTCGCCTCAGGGCTAAGTTTCTCCTGTTGGGTCCACTGATGGGATTAGCTTGCTTTCAAATCTAGCTATGGCTTACTTGAACTTTAGTAAGGCTGTAGATGGAGAGGCAAATCAGGAAAAAAGCATATGTGTAGTAGGTTTAGATTAGACATTGGTTTTGGCTTTTTGATGTCTGTGTCGGCCTACGTAAGAGCCAATAAAGCATTAAATAACAAGATGGTGTCAGCGACAATAAGGTACTTACATGATGCTAGCATGAAAACTATGCTTGCTCCAGTAGATTATTCTCTGGAACTGTGCAGAACAGAGAGGTTGGCAGCTTCGTAGGCAGCTGCAGTTTTGTGAGATGAAGTGGGACAACTTTACCCAGGACAAAAGAAATTTTAAGCATGGCTTGAGGAGTGGAAGCTGAGATGTGACAAGTGGCCTACAAAGAGGGCAGCAGTTATGAAGTGGGGGGGGGAGGGGCTTTTCTTGAATAGAAGTAATTTGATTTCTTTACTGTTCCATGCATTTGTTCCTTGTGAACATATACAAGGGCTTTCAGGCCCTTAGGGAAACTGAATTCCCTGCACAGTCCAGCTGAGCATAGAGGCTGTGACCATAGTAAATGGGCTGGATGCTTCTTATTGTTCCTCATCGTTCCTGAGCTCTAGTCCCTCTATGTTTTCCAGGTGAAGACAAACTAGAACAGGAGGAACTAAGCCTTGTGTATTTATGTCTCCTTTTTTTTTTCTTTCGTTATTTAGTGATGATACTATCTCCCAAAAGTGAAGTGAGGAAGAGGGACTCATTTCTTGCTAATTCTTGTCACTTTATGATCCAGGTAAATTATTTTTGTTATCCTTGACATTTTCCCATTGACTGTAGCACATTCTGGACTTTGGCCTGCCTGTGCAAGTACTAGACATTCTTCCTTATTGATGTGCTTTTTTTCTTTCATTCTTAACACATATATTTATTTATTTTTTTTTTAAATTTATTTATTTTTTCAACGTTTTTATTTATTTTTGGGACAGAGAGAGACAGGGCATGAACGGGGGAGGGGCAGAGAGAGAGGGAGACACAGAATCAGAAACAGGCTCCAGGCTCTGAGCCATCAGCCCAGAGCCCGACGCGGGGCTCGAACTCACGGACCGCGAGATCGTGACCTGGCTGAAGTCGGATGCTTAACCGACTGCGCCACCCAGGCGCCCCAGTTAACACATATTTTTAAAAGAAAACTCTTTATTTACAATTTATATTTATTCATTTTGAGAGAGAGAGAAAGAGAGAGAGAAAGAGAGCGAGCGAGCACAAGCGCACAAGTGGGGGAGGGACAGAGAGAGAGAGAGAGACAGAGAGAGAATCCCAAGCAGGCTCTGCGCTGTCAGCAGAGAGCCCATTGTGGGGCTCGAATTCACCAACCCTGAGATCATGACATGAGCCAAAATGAGGAGTTGGATGCTTAACTGACTGAGCCACCCAGGTGCCCCTCTTTATTTAGGATTTTTAAAAAAGTAGAAACAATCTTAAAAAGCTAATGTAATTTGCTAATTTCTGAGTTACAGAATTCTTAAAATGTGTAACTCCTTACTAGGTAATTTTAAAAGAGGGTAGTTTCAGGAATGAAGTGAATGGTGCATTTTCATTTAGAACAAGACTGTGCTTTGGTGAGAGTTTGAGTGTGGATGCTGAAGTGCATTTCAGGGTTAGGAGATTATGATAATTGTTGGGAGCCTGCTTAAGTGTTCATATATTTTTGATAATAGATCTGTTTCAAGTTGTCTTTCGTCATTCCAGATGCCATAGTTGTCCAAACATCCGTGCCTTTGTTCAAGCTCTGCCAGCTGCTTGAAATATCTTCCTTTCTGAATTCCAGCTGAAACAATCCTTTACCTCCTTACTAGAGTTCATTGAACCCAGGACACAGTGTTCCCAGCAAACCAGCGCCTCACCCCCCGTCCCCCCACCCCCACCTTTTCATATGTCTCAATTAACTGGGGTTCTTACAATGAATAGAATGTCATCAAATTGGTGACTTTTTTCTTGTATACAAAATAATGGTTTATTTTATAAATGATGGTGATTTAGATGTGATGAAATACATTATGAATGTAAATGCCAATGTGTTATCCAAGTAGAAATGTGCAGTAGGCAGTTGGAATTGATGGGGCCTTTGGAGAGGTGAAGGTGCAAAATCTATTCACCCGTTCCAATAACTCCCCAAATCTCAATGCATTATAGCATCAACCCTAAGACCTAAACTGCTGAGAGGTTATGTAAACTAAGGATTGATGAGGAAGTAAATTTACAAGGTTGTGTAACTGTAACCAGAATTCAATTTTAGAACCTTTCTGTTACCCTAGATAGATCCTTAGGTTCCTTTGCAGGCAATCCTTGCTCCCACCCCTAGTTCCAGGTAGTCACTGATCTGCTTTCTATCTCTTAGGTTTTTATTATCTAGATATTTCAAATAAGTGGAATAATAGAATATGAGTCTTTTGCACCTGGCTTATTTCATTTAGCATAATGATTTTGAGGTTCATCTATAATGTATCATCTATGACTAGTTCATATCTTTTTATTCCTGAGTAATATTTTATTGTCTGGATGGGCCACATGTTTATACCTTCACTAGTTAATGGGCAGTTGGATTGTTTCTACTTTTTGGTAATTATGAGTAATGCTGCTAAGAACATTCATATATAATTCTTTATGTGGATATGTGTTTTCCTTTCTCTTGGGTACCAACACAATAATTTCTTGATCAAACTATGGATTTTTGTCTCAAGAGCAGGATGTTATTCTATAGACATCTTTGAAAATTTCTTTTTACATGGGGTTGTATTGAGACCTTGAGTTATATACCTAAAAATTAAAATACTAATGAGTATGTGAATATGATAAGTGCAGCTAAAAGGCTGTTAAAATTTACTTGGCATCTGGTACAATTTACTGTCATTCACTGGTAACTACCTCCAGTCTTCCTGTCTGGAATAAAAATGACATATACATTATATTTACTACTCTGCTAATACCATCAAAAAGCCTAGCAATTGTCATTTCCAGACTGTCTGCTGTGAGGTGATGTAGCAATCTCATTCTTTAAAACTGTGTCCTTGAGTGTATCATTTCATCCCTTCTCTTTTTGTCCTTTTATGGTTGAAGGGCATTTCACATTTGAAAACTGGGATGTAGGTTGATTCTTAAAGGGGCCGAGAAGAAAAAAGTAATTTGTTTTAAAACCTTTCTAAATTCAGAACAACATTCAGGGTAGTTTATTAATTTACCAGAGAAGTTAAGAGATTGGAAAATTTTCCCCATCTTGATTTGCTCTGTTTCCTGACTTCATACACTGCAGAGCAATGTAGAGCATAATTCCACATTTGCACATTTTTGACAGTATGAATAGGGAAAATGTTAGGATGACAAATGTTAAAATAACATTAAGAACAACAATACTTCTCAGGACATTTCTACTAAATAGGTAGTGAGTGATTTAAGATTTAGGATATGGTATTCATTCATTCATTCATTCATTCATTCATTCATTCATTCATTCATTCATCACTAAACTAGCCTTTTCTTATTTCCAAAGATATTTATGTAGCATTTACCATGTTCTGGGCACTGAGCTAGGCACCTAGATGACAAATGTGAACAGGTTTATATTGTACATGGTAAAGAAAGAAGCTATTTAGCAGATGATTTTCACAACTAATTAAAAAAAAACTTAATTTGCTTTAGGAGAAGAAATGGCAACTTTTGGTTAATTGATTTAAAGATCTTTGGGACTTCCCTTTGCTTGTTTGTTGGAATAAGTTGGTGGGTATTTTTCCTGAATCACCTGTGGGCTTGGTATTTAGCAGCTTCTAAAACTAGGAAAAAAATGACCAAGAACTAGAAGAATCATTCTCTAAGGTGAAAGTTCCAAGACCTCCAAGAGGAGCTCTTTTGAACACTATGTCTCTTGTTAAAACCCAAGTAGAAAGGTGTAAATATTGTTCAAAATAAAAATATTAGATTAATTATAAGCACTTTATATGGAATAAAAAGTATGTGCTGTGTCCTACACATTTAAAATTCTTGCACATTTTCTCACACTATTGATATAGTACAAGATGCTTAATGTTTGCTTTAGTTGAATGGGATATGATAATTACTTAGTTAAAAATGGCTACTTGCTTGGGTACCAGATTCCCAGATGAGGCATGATTTAATTTTTAAATTCAGACTTTCCTGAATCACAATGAGCACTCATCACATGACAAGTATGGAATGAAATTTCTTATAAATTAGAGAAAATGCTAGTTTAAGTATTGAGAAGAAAGTCTAGAAACTAATGATCCTATCATCTAAGAGAAAAGCCATTTTCAACATAGGTATTTATCAAGTTATACTTCAGACTTACAAATTCTAATTCAAAGGGGTATGGAGTTGTCCAGTGACCTTGCAAAAACAGTCTTACCATAGTACAATATATGTATTTTCCAAAGTGTTGACATACATAATCATGGTTGAGCCATGATTGGTATTTAGCAGCTTACTTTTTTTTTTTCTAGATTTTTCTTATATAACATTAACAAACATCAAGTTCCAGTAATGTGATACTGTGATTTATAATAAGAAATATATATTTGGTCTTTGTCCCTGTTCCTGGCACAGAACTCCTAAACCATTGGAATTGCCTAAGATAAGGGTGATAAATATGTCTTGATACTCAAAACAAGCCCCTTTCAATCTGAATTTAAGTTAATGAGGTGGCTTTTGGAATGCACCTAAGGATGGGGGCTGGTTGCCAGGGGGTTCACTAGAGGGTTGGAACTTTCAGTCCCATCTCCCTGACCTTTTTTGGAGGGAAGAGAGGCTGGAGGTTGAATCAGTCTCCAATGGACAAAGATTTAGTCAGTTGTGCCTTTATAATGACACCTTCATAAAACCCCAAAGGGTTGAGGTTTGGAGCACATGTGGAGATTCAGGGAGAATGGCCTGACCAGAGAGCTTGGAAGTTCTGATCCCTTTCCCACATACCTTGCCCTATGTGTGTCTTCCATCTGGCTGTTCCTGAGTTATATCCTTTTATAACAAACCAGTAATCTAGTATGTACAGTGTTTCTCTGAGTCCTGTGAGCCATTTTAGCAAATTAATGGAGCCCAAGGAGAGAGGCATAGGAACCTCTGATCTATAGCCAGTTGGCCAGAAGCACAGGTGAGAGCCTGGACTTAGAATTGGTGTGGGGCAATCTTGTGGGGCTGAGCCCCTAACCTAGCCTTGGTTCTAGCCCCCTAGGACCACAGTGGGATCTGATGTTATCTCCAAGTAGATAGTGTCAGAATTGAGTTAAATTGTAGGACACCCAGCTGGTGTCACAGAAAATTGCTTGGTGGTATTAGCAACACACGCACACACACACACACACACCAGAAATGTCAACCAGTGCCAAACTAGTAATTGCGCTTTAAAGATTCCTTATTTGACAGTATAGCTTTTAAATAGAAAAAAATTGCATTTGGTACTGAAATATTAGAATAGAGATACAGCTATGTTCATCGTCTTCTGGGAATAGGATCAGAGAGATCGGAGCTCCATAAATACGCCTCTACAACCACAGGCCCATTGGAGAAAGTGGGGGTTTTGAATACCAAAGGAAACAGGCCCTAAGGAACACTCAGTCTCCTGTTTTCTCCTGGTGCTGTGCATATGCTGATGGTGGCCAGGTGGAGGATTTGGCTAGCCCAACTAATTGCTTCTGTCTGGAGGAATAAGCAAATAGTGCAGTCCTAGTGTGCTACCCCTAGATACAAATTAAACAGCACTAAAGTGCACTTAGAAGAAATTAACAAAGCTCCAGAATGGAAAGTGACTTTAAAAAATTCATTCTCTTTTTATTTCAATGTTACGATTAATGGGAAATGAATAAATGAAAAGACCAAGGAGAGAGAGGAAATAGTAAGGGATTATTACCACAACACAAAGCTTTTATAGATATCATATTTGAATGGGCTAAGTAAAGGAGATGGGAATTTAAACATTTTTTTTGCAGTTTTAAAGATTACTATTACTTTAAAAAAATATTGTTTTGGAAATCCTCAAGCTAAGCCAATATGCCTAGGATTTCAAATTACAGAAATTACAAAATTTAACTTATTCTCTAATAGAAACAATGCTATAGCTGTTTTCCCTCTACGTGGATGTGATTTTTCTTTCTGTGTATCAAGGCAGATGCTACAGCCCTAGGCACAATAAGAGCTGCTTACACTTGAAGTTAAAATCATACTTCTACTAACTTTGATGTATGAAAAATAGCACAGCATTGGCACACCATTGGTATATATTTCACTAAGTATAAGGAGAACAAAATAGATTTCGATACAGGTAAACAGCATTCCATATTATATCAAATTCAGCTCTGCTTCCTTTTCATAGTTTGAAAATATGATCTTGTCAGTTGAGTGGGTCAGATACAAACTCTCATCATATTATTTATTGAGAATTTCTTCTATGCCAGGCTCAGTACTAACAACTTAATGTGGATTGCTTATATTGATTTTCATAATTGCTCTTTGAATTACTCTATATTTGAAGAAACTGGGGCTTAGGAAAAGTAACTGCTTAAGGTCACACAATTGGTCAGGAGAGTCAAGATTTGAATCAGAGACATCATGTTTATTTGAACTTGAAACAACAAGCAGGGAGACTTTATGTTGTCTGGGAAGGGATGAGTCATATGAGAAAGAAGTGTGCAAAATTTGGTGTGACTTTGACACAGATGCTTCTTTCTACCTGCCTCCTGATTGATTAGCTCTTCTTCATGGGGAATTATGAACAAAATAATGCAGAATGCTTCATGTCAGAACACTGAAGTAATTGGAATAGTTCTCTCTCTCTCTCTCTCTCTCTCTCTCTCTTTTTTTTTTTTTTTTTTTTTTTTTGGCTAGACGGCATAGTATTAAGTGCTTTTTCCCAATTGGCATTCCTATAAATTATTGTTATTTTTTCAGTTTTCTACCCAGGTGGCTGATTTTTTTGTTGCAAAATTAGTTCAGATGGTCTTATACAAAATTACAGGAAATGTTGTTACACGTGCTTTATTGAAGTGAAATATTTAACATTTAATGAATTCCCTTGCCTCATTGCTAACTCTATTCAGTACAATTTAAAAATAAATTTCATTTATGAGTCTCTTGTTTTCCTATTGTTTCTGTGTTTATTCAGTATTTTAATTTAGCTACTTATTGGAGGACTTAATGGTTTTCTAGATTACTCAGCAGTGGTCCAGAACACCGACCAGATAATTCAGTGGCCTCTAAGAGAATAGTCATATAAGATGCTTCTAGAATATTATTTGAGGAGGAGGGTGGCAAGTATGTATGTGAAATATGATTACATTTTTGAGTACCAGTGTATAGTTGTGTATTTGAGGTATATGGATGATAGTTTTAAGTGTTTGAGCTTCCTTACAGTCTTTTTGACTGTCCAGAAATGTTTTTAGGTTTGCTAATACCACTTTCTATAATGACATGGGATTAACTAACTAATGCAACCTCAGTTTTCATAGGAAGAACTTGATATTTAAGTGATAAAACTTACGCGTGTAAATAGTCTACTTTGGAGATTGGATAACTTTGCTGGTTGTATACTGAGCAAAGTGAGCAAATGATTGCTGATTTTGTTCTGAACTGTGTGCTCCTTTCTTTCTTTCACTTATGACGAGGAGGCCTGGCCTGGAGCAAGCTGTATCCATGTCCTACTTTGGCTGCAGGTCATGGTGCATTTCCCTCTTTGCCCAAACTTCCACTGTTTGCTATGAGCAGAGCAATTCAAGAGCCTGTTCCTGGGGAGTCTGATCATATGCTGAGTGTACCGAGAGTGGATTATGGAAAGTGAGAAAAGAAAGTGAAGTGCAGGAAGAGAATGGGAGGAGATAGTAAGGAAAGACAGGCTAAGAAAAAATAGAAACTGTAGGAAAAGGGGACAGAGAAGGGGATTAAGAGATTCAGAATAAGTCTGGAGAAAGGGAGGAATAGAAAGAAACAGAGAAGATACATTTTTTTGTACCTTTCTTCTTCTAAATGAGGATTCTCAACCTCAGAACCATGGAGAAATTTCAAGGAGTTCATGAGTTGGGATTTGAAAAAATTACATCCTCGTTTTCTCTCACTTCCCACTGAAATTTGGCATTTTCCTCAACTGTGATTATACGCCAGAAATCATTGTAGTTTTAGCAACATGTTATTTCTTTAATAGAAATAACAAATATTTTCATATCACAATGGAATTATCATAGATATCTTGAAATACTACTTACATTCTCAACTACTTTGAAATTACAGTATTTACTAGAATTGCCTAGATCTTTTTTTAATGCTTTAATAAAAAGCACATATACTATATCATACATTAGGTTTTTAAATATTTTATAACTGTATTTCAATATAATCAGTTTCCTTTTCAATCATTTTCAATTTTATTTTATGTACTTAAAAATATTATTCTGAGTCTATAGACATCACTGGATACTAAAAGGGTCTATGGCCCAAAAAAGGTTAAAAATCTCTGCTGTACAGGAAAACTTCACACGTGAATAGTTCATAGCGTGCCTGGGATGTTTATACTCTCAGTCTCCAGGGTGGCAGGGCCTCAAACAGCCTTGTCTGTACAAACATTAACTTTATGTATACTATGACATAAGAAAGGTTGGGGAACACTGATCTAAATTACTAAAGAGTGATTTCACTCTTTTAAGACTCTGGTCGTCTGAAGACATCTCAACTCAATTATAGCAGACATGGTGCTCGTGTGGGTGACTGTTGAGGACAGATGGCCGGTTATCCATGTAATCTGTATATCTCATAGAGCGTAATGCTACCAGTCTCTGTAAACATAGGTAGTTACAAAAGGGGTAATTTCTTATTAATGCACAAAACTTTTTGTGAGAGGTTTGACTGGTGACTTTCTCTTCATGTAGTCCCCCCCCCCTTTTTATGTAATACATAAGGTTGAATTTTAATCCAGAGTCACACTCCAGATGTCACTTAGTCGTCTCTAGTCTAGAAAATGTTTGCAGCCAATGTCTCCTCAATTTTTGAACAATGAAATTATTAGAAAAAAGGACATTCTAGTTGATTAGATCATTGGGTCCTTTTATGGGCTCCTGAATTTTTCTCTGTGCCACTTGGTGTCTGAGTCCCCAACTTTGCCAGTGAAAGGCTTTAAATAAAATGGAATTTTTTTCTCTTTAAACCGTAACCAACAACGATAGTCCAAGGACTGTACCGAAAGTGTCATGCTCAGATGAGCAGTACTGAAGTGTAGAACAAGATCACTAACTGGCCATCGATGACATATCTTGTTTCTTGGTATCTAGGAGACTGAAAATCATTTGGTTTGCTTTATCTAGGCCACAGCTGTCTTGGGCCTGATTCCAATCATTTTGATCTGGTGAGGATTCTTGTTGGCAACATAAATGCAGTTGAAGAGGGGCTGTAATGACACGGTAGTGACAGCTGAAATGCATTTCCTCATTTTGATCTACGTGAATGTTCTCAATACTATTGCTGGAGACCATATGCTTATTCCTCTCACACGTCTAGGAGAAGATTTTTTTTAAAGGAACCAAAAGGTATTTTTTTTTCTTCATTTAAACTCTGGACAAAGAGCAGTTGTGAGCCAGTGTTGGTTAATCCATCATATCATAAAGTATGAAAATCAATAAATAGAAAACCTCAAATGCCCCTCTGTGTCTCCCCTTCCCCATCTCCAAGGATTTCATTCATCAGGAGAGGCAGCATCACAGATTTGTTAGCCTAATTATGATGTATTTTCTTTTAACCAGTTTGTATGCAATAATTGATCAAAAGTCTTCATAAGAGGCTTCCCAGAGCAATTCATTAGTTCAGTAAAACAATGTGAGGAATAGATGGAACATGCTTGCTTCATAATCATTTTGTTAGAGGGAAAAAAACCCACAGCAGCTGTAGTTCAGTGTAGATGGCCATCAGAAACCGTTGATTTATCAAAATGAATTGATCTTGGCAGTTTCCATTCTGGGGCTTAGATAGAGCAACACAATTAGAGTTCAGTGCTGTTCACATAGCCAGAACAAAGTAATGTTGGCTCATTTTCCACTACTAACATTATGGGTTACACCATAGATTGAAAATTCAGAATTTATCCAGCTGTACAGATTAATCCACAGAGCTAAGTGATCAATAAATGGAGTAAAAGCATTCCATGCTCACCTTCCTTTGGAAAATGGCAGGTCAATATCTTCTTTTAAACCTGGACCTGCTGTCTTATCCCAAAGCACAGAGCATCAATAGTGATGTAACATACCCTGGCATACCAGGAAAACGATGGATTGAGACAGTTGAAGCTAAACTTGCAAAATGACTCCCCACAACATTCCCCCAGCCTCTGCCCTGGAAATGGATTATTGCTCTGACCCTCCATAAGATAGGGTTGCCCTTTGGGAAACCCTCAATTAATTAGTGCATATAATCCTGATTTTTAACCATAGATCATAGCCTTGTACAGTTGCATGCATCCATAACTTCTGTCCTTTTCCAATACACATACTCTCTCTTCTTAAGAACTATGGTTTGATTGATTTGGTTTAGCAGCTGCCTCCTTACAGCACTTGCCTCCCAGATACACAGATTATATTGATAACTGGCCATCTGTGCTCGACAGTCACCCACACCAGCTCCAAATCTTTTTGGCTTCTATTTCTAAGCTGTCAGTGGGATGCTTGACCCTCAGGTACTGGGAAACAGTCAGAGATGCAAAGAGCTTTGGATTACACACAAGGGATGCAGAGCTGAATGATGCCATGAAAGTAGCCTATATGGTAGTATCACACCCCCCCCCTTAAAATGCAGATAGATTCTGCAAATATGTTAAACTTATTTTCATATTACCTACCTTGTCTTGCCTAAGAGGAAGCAGATTTTCCAGGCCAATGCTCATTTGTTGTTGCCACCAAGCTTTTAAGATCCAAATCAGGCTCTCGCTCACACTGCCAGGAAGAATGCTCAGCTGAATATATTATCTGCTTCCAACATTTCCTCATTCTGGAGACTTTGTGGTCTGCCTAACTGTGTTGCCTTGGGTGCCAAATCTGTTCTGTGGAGACCAATTGGGGAACTTAGCAGAGAGGCAGTGAACTTACTCACTAGGAAAGTCATAGTCACAGGGCTAAGGGAAAACAAACCAAATTCCCACATCCCACAGTGAGAAGTCTGTGGCTTGCTGCTGAAGGCAGGAGTAAAAAGTCTTAGCCATGCTAAGACTGCTTTGAGGTTGGTGTGACTGAAAGAAATTTCTTGAAGGTCCAAGTCTGCTGAGTAGTCCTAGGCCCTGCCTTGACATCCATTCTACTTCAGGTTAAGCAACATTAACTCCCAAGAGCTGCCAAGTTCTTATGATCAGATGTATTCATGAACCATATTGCACTGGAAATAGTATCGGAGATAAACAGAGTAAAGTCTAGAGATTTGATTTGTATACTTTTACTCTGTTTTCTATGAGAAATAGCCATTATTGCACCTTTCACTGTGCAAAAGGCAGACTGATTAAACAAATAATTGAGGACTAAGAACCTAGGCTTGGAGTCATAGCCTGCCTCCAGAGCTAATCTGGGATATCAGCCTCCTCTTTGTCCATGTTCTTAGGATATGGTACACAGGGATTGGTGATTACTGAGCAAGGATGAATTCCTCTCCTTAAAAGTCTTCAGATCATGTGATTTCAGGGTATTTTCAGCATTTTCACCAAATCCCCTGTAGTTAATTAGTAGCTCTTGTTGCTGATTCTCTCTACTCATGCCGTTCCCCAAATTGAAATGTCCTCATGGATCTTGTTTACCACATATATAAAGACATCAGTAATGTCCACCAGAGGAAGGCCAGAGGGAGATAGTGTGGCTTGGGGACAGAGCATTGAGTTGAGGGCAAGATGCAGTGGGTAGCTTCGCGATGTTACACAAGGCACTTTACTTTTCTGAACACAGTGCGCTGCTCTGAGAAATGAGAGGCTTCTTTTGACGGTAAGGTCCTATTGTGACCCTTAGAAAAAGCAAACAATGCCTAAAGCTTCCAAGCATATATAACAAGACTGCATTAGTGTTTGTAAATATAAACTACACCTGTTAGTACCAACATGGTATAAATAGAAAATAAATAGTGTATCTTGCTTGGCACATATTTAAAAAGTCAGTTTACTTTTTTTCAAACATTTTCTCATGATACTTCAATTTATAGTTTTGCTGTGCTTCAGGAATTTTGAGGATATTATTTAAAATTAGCAAGATTTGGACATAATTGGACATTTGTAGTATGGTTGTCTTTAGCAGTTTATGAGAAGCCCTGTCCCCAGTGATGTGCTTCTGATGTTGCATTCTCATCATAGCCCATGGCTTTTCCTCACCTCGTCTGTTTCCTTCTCCCCAGAGCCCTGTGTCAGAGGCAATGAATGCTTAAGTAGGCTCTGTCAGGAAAACTCTTGGTGACCTTGGAAACGCTATTTAACCTTTCCATGGATCAGCATCCAAGTTGCAAAGCAAAAATGACAGAAACTGCCTCTTTCACAAATCTATGAGTTATGACTAAGAAAAAGTATTGTAAAACACTCTGCAAAACTGAAGTGCGACAGTCATGTCTGGTAATGTGAATAATTTACCAGCTCATGCCTGGCAGCCATGACTGGACCATTATAGCAGGTTGCTTTGTGGAAGTCCAGGTCACTGCCTACTGGAAATGGCAAAAAAATGGATGACAAAAACTTTCACCAGTATTAGATGATTGTCAACAGGAGAATTGTGGATATTCTGAAGTTTATGTGAGGCATATCAGTGCTATAAGAAAGTGTTTCTTCTGTGGTTATGGTCAAACACTGTTAGTGTGGCTTCTTTCACTTGCACTAATTTCACAAAAGTCTCTTTATAACAAAGTGTTTTTTTTTAAGAGAAGAAAACATTTTGCATATGACGTATGACAGCCACAATGAGGCTTTCTTATGTATGAAAGACATTGACAATCAGCCCCACGGGGTTTATATAATTTGAGAATATAGTTTTAAAAATCATATTACAGGCGGCAGTACTTAAGATTAATACAGAGGCCATTTACCTTTTTTATTACATGTTTTAGTAGCGCTTAGCAGCTTGGTTTATGAAAGAAAAAAATTGAATATAATGTGTCAAAAGAAAAAGTCTTTGCTATAAAAATTAACATAAGAAGGTGACACTACACTTCTGTTTTAGGAGAGAAAGTTGTAGAAAGTTTTCTGCAGAGTGTAGCTTATCATCTGGGAGTTGATCTTCTGCGAGAGGCTACCTAGAGAGGAATTAAGAAAGAACTTCTCTGGAGGTGGCAATTGTGGGAAGGCCAAAAGGAGTGTGTTTATAACGGGGTGTGGGGAGACCACTGGGAGACCAGTGAGAGACCAGTTTACAGAGGTAACAGCACATGCAAAGGCCTCAGACAAGAGAGAGGTTGACATGTTTTGGGAGCTGGTCGAATAGTGTGGTTGGGGCATCATCCATAGGGCGGGGCATGGCAGAGTAGAGTTTAAGAGGTATACAGTTAAAAATTAAAAAAAATAGTTTGTAAAGTAAAAACTTAATTTACTTATTCATGCATCAAAAGTTATTGTGTCTACAATAATCTGCATAACTTGAGCCACAGAACTGGGCAGGTATGCAGTATGGATTGGTGAACTGGGGGAGAAAAGCCATGAAGAGTAGGGAGCTATTTTTGGAGAGAGGACAGAAAAAGGGGAAAGGGGGGGTGCAGCACACCAGGTTCATGCAGGAAAAGCACTGGAGAGAAAAAGCAAGAGTAGAAACACTCACAAGGGACTGAACAAGAGGTCTGTTCCCGAAAACCGTTGATGGGTAGAAAGGAGAGGGTTTCAATACCACTAAGATTCTATAAATGGTGGAGCACAGAGTAGAAATTTCAGAGCGCAATACCTGATGGTGCACTGTTGAGGAGCAAATCCCCAGGAGCAGGCAGTGAGGTCTGAGGGTCCGTGGGCCACACAGGGAGAAATGTTCCCCTGCTTGGAGTGCATTTGGTAGAGGCCATACGGCCTCACCACAGGCAAAGTTCCCAGCAGACCCCAGAGAGCAGCCACATTTGCTGGTATTGGGACAAAGGCACCAGAGTTCAGTGAAACCTGGTGCTGGCTGTGTGTTGTGATTTACCATCATCTCTGAACCTATGCTGCTGTAAGATCTCATGAACGTTTTCTGGGGCAAGCTGGCACCAGGCCATTGCTTAGTGAGACCCTTCCCCAGAGAGTTGGAGCAGGTCCAAGCCACAAAGTTCTCTGAGATGAGGGGTTTGGAAACACAGCCCTATCTGAGATAGAATTCGGGAGGAAGGTTTCACCTGGCAGGCTGACAGCTTGGACACAGATAGAATAGAAGTGAGGAATGGATGGAGATAAAGAAGGTGTGCTTGGGGTGCTTGATTGCAGGTCAGTGAGAACGCAAAGTTCCTGTGCCAGGGAATAGGGTGCTGAGTGAAGACATTTCCACCACTCCCGCCCATGGACATGCACTCCACAGAGATCCACTCCAGTAAGCTAAGCAGTGCCCCCTAGTGGAGAAGGGAGCCATTACACCAAACCCCGCCCAACTGTTACCTCCAAGCACATCTCCCTAGAAGACCAGCACAAGTCACTCCACCTCCTTAGTGTACAGAGTGTAGAGTGCTTTATAGTTTGGGTCCTAGGGGAAATGGGATATAACTTCATTTGGGTTTCATTCTGTTTGCTCGTTCATCTATTTGTTTTTGTTTTTTGTTTCCATGTTTTTGCTTCTGTGTTTAAATGTTGTTTTCCCCTTTTTCTTGGATACAGAAAGAGAAAAATTTGTTTTTATTTTCTTTAAAAATTTTTTAAAAATTCTTTTTACTATGTTTTTTATTTTTTGTAAATCTTTTTATTCTTTTTCACTTTCTTCATTTATTTTATTCTATTTTATTATATATGCTTTTTTTACTTTTTAAACTTTCTCTTACTTTTCTTTTCTCCCCCCCCTTTTTCTCTATTCTATCAAGCTTCTTTCAACAACCAGATGAAAACACACCTAGAATCTAGCTTCATTTATTTGATTTTTGTGTTGTTTTTGATTTTTAATTTTATTAATTCCTTTTCTTCCTCTAAAATGACAAAATCAAGGAATTCACCCCAAAAGATAGAACAGGAAGAAATGACAGCCAGGGGCTTAATCAACACAGATATAAGCAAGATGTCTGAACTAGAGTTAAGATTTAATTTTTAATTCTTAGCATTAAGAATTCTAGAAATAGAATTAGATGGGGTTAAAAAAAAACCATAGAATCCCTTTCTGTGGAGATAAAAGAAGTGAAATCTAGTCAAGATGAAATAAAAAATGCTATAGTCAAGATGCAATCTCGAATAGCTGCCATGGTGGCAAGAATGGACAAAGGAGAATAGCGAATCAGCGATATGGAAGACAAAATTATGGAGAATAATGAAGCAGGGAAAAAGAGGGAAACTAAGGCAAAAGAGCATGATACAAGAATTAGAAAACTCAGTGACTTATTAAAAAGGAATAACATCTGAATCATAAGAGTCCCAGAAGATGAAGAGAGAGAAAAAGGGGTAGAAAATTTATGAGAGCAAATTATAGTGGAAAACTTTCCTAATCTGGGGAAAGACACAGACATCAAAATCCAAGAATCACAGAGAACTCCCAGTAGATTCAGCAAACACCGATCATCAACAAGGCACATCATGGTCAAATTCACAAAATACACAGACAAGAAAAGAGTTATGAAAGCAGCAAGGGGAAAAAAAAGTCCTTGTCCTATAAGGGACGGCAGATCAGGTTCACAGCAGATCTATCCACAGAAACTTGGCAGGCCAGAAAGGAGAGGCGCAGGATATATTCAACATGCTGAATCAGAAAAATATGCAGCCAAGAATTCTTTATCCAGCAAGGCTGTCATTCAAAATAGAAGGAGAGATAAAGAGTTTCTCAGGCAAACAAAAACTAAAGGAGTTTGTGACCACTAAACCAGTCTTGCAAGAAATTTTAGGGGGGACTCTCTGAGGGGAGAAAAGATGAAACAAAACAAAAGAAGGCCAAAAGCAACAAAGACTAGAAAGGACCAAAGAACACCATGAGAAACTCCAACACTACAGGCAACACAATGGCACTAAATTCATATCTTTCAGTACTCACTGTAAATGTCAATGGGCTAAACACTCCAATCAAAAGACATAGGGTATCAGAATGGATAAGGAAACAAAATCCATCTATATGCTGTTTACAAGAGACCCATTTTAGACCTAAAGACCTTCAGATTGAAAGTAAGGGGATGGAGAACCATCTATCATGCTAATGGTCACCAAAAGAAAGCAGGAGTAGCCATACTTACATCAGCCAATGTAGATTTTAAAATAAAGATGTAACAAGAGATGGAGGACATTTATCATAATTAAGGGGTCTATTCACCATGAAGATTTAACAGTTATAGACATTTATGCCCCCAAAGTGGAACACCCAAATATATAGATCAATCACAAACATAAACTCATTGATAATAATACCATAATAGTAGGGTACTTCAACACTCCACTTACAACAATGGACAGATCATCTAAGCAGAAAACCAACAAGGAACCAATGGCTTTGAATGAAACACTGGACCAGATGGACTTAACAGATATATTCAGAACATTTCATCCTAAAGCAGCAGAATACATATTCTTCTAGAGTGCACATGGAGCATTCTCCAGAATAGATCACATACTGGGACACAAATCAGCCCTTAACAAGTATGAAAAGATCAAGATCATACCATGCAATTTTCAGACCACAATGCTATGAAACTTGAAATCAACCACAAGAAAAAATTTGGAAAGACCATGAATAATTGGAGATTAAAGAACATCCTACTAAAGAATGAATGGGTTAACCAGAAATTAAAGAGGAAATTAAAAAGTACATGGAAGCCAATGAAAACTTCTGGGATGCAGCAAAGGCTGTCATAAGAGGGAAATATATAGCAATCCAGGCCTTCCTAAAGAAGGAAGAAAGGTCTCCGATACATAACCTACAAAAAATCAATGATATTGAAATCAAAAAACAGTAGAACAGATCAATGAAACCAAGAGCTGGTTCTTTGAAAGAATTAACAAAATTGATAAACCCCTAGCCAGATTGATCAAAAATAAAAGGAAAGGACCCAAATAAATAAGATAAATAATGAAAGAGGAGAGATAACAACCAACACTGCAGAAATACAAACAATAATAAAAGAATATTATGAGCAATTATATGCCAATAAATTGGGCAATTTGGAAGAAATGGACAGATTCTTAGAAACATATAAACTATCAAAACTGAAAGAGGAAGAAATAAAAAATTTGAACAGACCCATAAACAGTAAAGAAATTAAGTAATAAAAAATCTCCCAAAAAACATGAGTCCAGGGCTGGATGGCTTCCCAGGGGAATTCTACCAAACTTTTAAAGAAGAGTTAACACCTATTCTTTTGAATCTGCTCCAAAAAATAGAAATGGAAGGAAAACTTCTAAACTCATTCTACAAGGCCAGCATTACCTCGATTCTAAAACCAGAGACCCCACTAAAAAGGGGAACTACAGACCAATTTCCCTGATGAACATGGATGCAAAAATTCTCAACAAAATACTAGCCAATTGGATCCAACAATACATTAAAGGAATTATTCACCACAAGCAAATGGGATTTATACCTGGGATGCAGGCTGGTTCAATATTCACAAATCAAACAATGTGATACATCATATTAATAAAGAATAAACACCACATGACCATCTCAATAGATGCTGAGAAAGCATTTGACAAAATACAGCATCCTTTGTTGTAGGATACTTTCTTGTATCCCTCAAGAAAGTAGGGATAGAAGGATCATACCTCAAGATCATAAAGGCCATATATGAAAGACCCACTCCTAATATCATCCTCAATGGGGAAAAACTGAGAGCTTTTTCCCTAAGGTCAGGAACACAACAAGGATGTCCACTCTCAACACTGTTACTCAACATAGTGTTGGAAGTCCTAGCCTCCTCAATCAGATAACACAAAGAAATAAAAGGCATCCAAATCGGCCAGGAGGAAGTCAAACTGTCACTCTTCACAGATGACATGATTCTCTATGTGGAAAACCCAAAAGATTCCACAAAAAAACTTCTAGAACAGATCTGTGAATTCAGCAAAGTCACAGGATATAAAATTAATGTACTGAAATCGGTTGCATTTCTATATACCAATAATGAAGCAGCAGAAAGAGAAATTAAGGAATGTATCCCATTTGCAATTGCACCCAAACCCATCAAATACCTAGGAATAAACCTAACCAAGGAGGTGAAAAATCTATACACTGAAAACTATAGAAAGCTTATGAAAGAAATTGAAGAAGACACACAGAAAAAGGAGAAAAGCATTCCATGCTCATGGATTGGAAAAACAAATATTATTAAAATGTCAATACTACCCAAAGCAATCTACATATTCAATGTAATCCCTATCAAAATAACACCAGTATTCTTCACAGAGCTAGAGCAAACAATTCTAAAATTTGTATGGAACCAGAAAAGACCCGAAATAGCCAAAGCAATCCTGAAAAAGAAACCAAAGCTTGAGGTATCACAATTCCTTACTTCAAGCTGTATTACAAAGCTGTAATCATCAAGACATTTGGTATGGCACAAAAACAGACACATAGATTAATGGAACAGAATAGAGAACCAAGGGACTCACAAACATATGGCCAGCTAATCTTTGACAAAGCAGGAAGGAATATCCTATGGAATAAAGTAAATGGTGCTGGGAAAGCTGGACAGCGACATGCAGAAGTATGAACCTGGACCACTTTCTTACACTATACACAAAAATAAACTCAAAATAGATGAAAGACCTAAACGTAAAACAGGAAGCCATCAAAATCTCAGAGGGGAGTGCAGACAAAAACCTCTTTGACCTCAGTCGCAGCAACTGCCTTACCAGAGACAAGGGAAACAAAAGCAAAAATGAACTATTGGGACCCCATCAAGATAAAAAGCTTCTGCACAGCGAAGGAAACAATCAGCAACACTAAAAGGCAATTGATGGAATGGGAGAAGATATTTGCAAATGACACATCAGATAAAGGGTTAGTATCCAAAATCTATAAAAAACTTAACAAACTCAACACCCAAAAAACAAATAATCCAGTGAAGGAATGGACAAAAGACATGAATAGAGACTTTTCTAAAGAAGACATCCAGATGGCTAACAGACACATGAAAAGAAGCTCAACATTGCTCATCATCAGGGAAATACAAATCAAAACCACAATGAGGTACTACCACACATCTGTCAGAATGGTTAAAATGAACAACTTAAGCAACAACAGATGTTGGAGAGGATGCAGAGAAAGAAGAACCCCTTTGCACTGCTGGCGGGAATGCAAACTGGTGCAGCCACTCCAGAAAACAATATGGAGGTTACTCAAAAAATTAAAAATAGACCCAGATATTGCACTACTAGGTATTTATCTAAAGGATACTGGCTGGTCCTTTGGCACTGGTGTGCTATTTCGAAGGGGCACATGCACCCTGATGTTTATAGCACCAGTATCAATAATAGCCAAAGTATGGAAAGAGCCCAAATGCCCATCTACTAATGAATGGGTAAAGAAGATGTGGTATATTTATATACAATGGAATATTACTTGGCAATGAAAAATGAAATCTTGCCATTTGCAACAATGTGGATGGAACTAGAATGTATTATGCTAAGTGAAATTCATCAGTCAGAGAAAGACAAATATCATATGACTTCACTCATATGTGGAATGTAAGATACAAACAGATGAACATAAGGGAAGGGAAGCAAAAATAACATAAAAATAGGGAGGGGGACAAAACACAAGAGACTCTTAAATACAGAGAACAAATTGAGGGTTGTTGGAGGGGTTTTGGATGAGGGGATGGGCTAAATGGGCAGAGAGCATTAAGGAGGACACTTGTTGGGATGAGCAATGGGTGTTCTATATAAGGGATGAATCACTGGACTGTTTGTTCTCGCTCTGTAAAGAATGCTGGTGTCATTTTGATAACATTTCAATTTTTAACTTTTTTAAAAATCTTTTTTTAAATGTTAATTTATTTTTGAGAGAGAGAGAGAGAGAGAGAGACAGAGTGGAAGTCGGGGAGAGGCAGAATCTGAAGCAGGTTCCATGCTGTGAGCTGTCAACGCAGAACCCGATGCAGGGCTTGAACTCATGAACCATGAGATCATGACCTGAGCCAAAGTTGGATGCTTAACCAACTAAGCCATCCAGGCACTCCAACATTTCAATTTTTTAAATAAGAAATAACTTCAAAACTAGGGAAAACTTTTAAGAATAGGATAAGGAACTTTTTTTCCTGACACATTTACGAGTAAGTGATACCGTATTACATGATTATTTCAATGTGTAATTCTTATAGACAAGAAAATTCTCCTCCATAATCACAAGCAACCCAACCATCAAAATCAGGAAATTAACATAGATGCATTACTACCATCTAATCAGACTCCATTCCAGTTTTGCCAGTTGTCTCAATAATGCCCTTTAAAAAAAAAGTTTATTTATTTATTTTTGAGAGAGAAAGGAGAGAGAGCAAATGCGAGCAGGGAGGGCCAAGGAGGGAAGGAGACAGAGAATCTCAAGCAGGCTTCATGCTGTCAGCAGAGAGTCTGATGCGGGCCTCAAACCCACACTCCATGAGATCATGACCTGAGCTGAAACCAAGAGTCAGGATCTCAACCAACTGACCCACCCAGGTGCCCCGATAATTGCTCTTTATAGTAAAAGGGTTGAATGTGCAGTCATGTACTGTGTACAGTTTTCAGATCCCTTTAGCCTTCTTGAGGTGGAACAGTTCCTCAGTCTTGCTGGACTTTCATGTTGAAACTTTTGAAGCTTCTAGTCCAGTTGTTTTGTGTAATGTCTTTCAGTTTTGTGTCTCTGATGTTTCATCATGGTCAGGCTCATATGTATTTTGATAGGAGTATCACAGAAGTAATACCATATTCTTCTCATTGCATCTTATCGAGTAGCAAGTGGTTTTGATTTGCCCTGTTATTAGTGAATCATGATCATGATTAAGGTGGTATCTATCAGGATTTTCCACTGTTAAGGTACTGTTTATCTCTTTGTAATTGATAGGGATTTTGAGGAGAAATACTTTGAAACTATATACATACCCCATTCTTCATTAAACTTTCACCCAGTAGCTTTAGCCATTGATGTTTCTTGGCTGAATTAATTATTACTCTGATGGTTATGAAATTGTAGCTTGCTGATTTGTTTATTCTATCTCCATTTATTCATTGGATGTCTACTGTAAGGAAAAGCTTTATTTTTTCCACATTTAGATATTCAATTATTTATAGCAGTATAGACTCATGAATTCTTATTTTATTCTGTGGACTATAATCCACTGCAATAATTCTTTATTTTGATGTCAAAATTGTCCAAAATTTGGCTAGGAATTTCTTTACACTGATGTCTCTGTCTTTGTTATTTCCCCATGATTCTTTGAGCCTTTTCTTACTTTCTGTCCTAAAGATGTTCCAGACTCACCTTATACTGTTTTTTGCCATTGTCCTTGAAGCAGCCATTTTTCCAAGGAACCTGGCTCCTTTCAGTGGAGAGTGGTTATTTAGAAACTAAGATCTGAGTGTTAGGTATAATCATTGCCACTATTCCCAAGTTCTATTACATTCTCTCTCTCTCTCTCTCTCTCTCTCTCTCTCTCTCTCTCTCTCTCTCTCTCTCTCTGTCTTCATTCTCTGTCTTTCCATGTACATAAATCAACATATGTATACATACTTCTATATTTACTTCCCAAATTGTCTATATTGACACCAAAGAGTTTCACTGATACCTTCATTTTCAATACATTTTATTTTATTCTCTTTCCGCATTTGCCACTACATTCTCCAACAGGGAGGAAACTGACTCCCATTATCCTCAATATATTTATTTATTGCACCAGTCTTACCTGTATGTAGCCCATTTCTCATTGTAACTGTGCCCTCCACTCAGTGATCTTTCACAGACACCCATTTGCTCAGCTGCACTGACTTTTGAACTGAAACATTAGCACTTAAAAAAATTACATTCATCATATATTTTTATTCCTAGAATCTCTTTTAAAAAAATCTCTTAAAAAATCTGTGTGTGTGTGCATTTAGTTTATTTAAAGAAGGGATTCTTGGGAATGGGTGTGGGGGCACTGGGGAGACCAACAGGCAGAATGGGCAAGCCAATCAGAATGAATCATCTGTTTTTGACAGTTTCTATTGTTTTCTCTATTTCTTTGATCATTTGAAACTTACTTTCATATTGATTTGCAAGTTTATTATGGACTATTATCATCTGTTCTTAGGGTTCAGATTATCCCATTAGTTGCATCTGCCCATTCTGCTTCAGCGTAGCTCATTTCTGTTTAGGGCTTATCATTTTTACTGTCAGCAGTTCTTTAATACATTTTGTTCACACAGAAGTCCTAGTGTCCTGGGTTGTGGACTTGTTCCTGTGGAGTCATTCCTATGGAATGATTTTGTATTTGTCTCTTCCAAGAATTTATGAGTTTTACAGGTTGGGACAAAGTTATTCTAGTTATTTCTCATATTGGGATTTCCATACCCAGAGAATATGACCCTCATACCCATGAGTGACACAGCTTTGGTGTTCTGCTTTCCTGCCAGTGGTTCCTTTTCACCCTTATTATACATACATGGCAAACTTCCTTATAGCTCTCTGAGGCTGGCAGGCAGAACTTGTAGAATAGAAAGCACACCGGGGTTGCTGGGTGGCTCGGTGGTTAAGCATCCTACTCTTGATTTCAGCTCAGGTCATGTTCTCATCATGGTTGGTGAGATCGAGCTCTGCACTGACAGCATGGAGCCAGCTTGAGATTCTCTCTCTCCCTCTCTCTCTCCCCCGCCCCTGATCATTCTCTCTCTCTCTCAAAATAAATAAATAAACACTTAAAAAAAAAAAAAAAGAAAGCACAGCCTTTTATGGCTCCTGGTTTTATGCAAAGCTTAGTTCTGACTCTTGTGGGTTTGACTTCTCCTCTCCTATCTCCTAACATGTTAAATTCCAGCTTCCAGCCCCTATAGCCTATATCTGATTCTGATACCCCTGGTGAGTGGTTTCATCTCCTCTTTATCCTTAGTAGTTTTAGTTTTCTCTTTGGTTCTGGCACCTAGGAATTTTCCTATCTTGTACACTTGACTATGTATTAAAATAGCTTTATATTTTGATTTTTTGTTATGTATTAGTACACATTTTAATGTTTTGAGTAGGGAAGTCTGTATTGTTTTCAGTAATGAAATATTATAAATGGCTGTAAAATGTTTAACAGTAGTGGACTACTGAAATAAATTATAATGTAGTTGTAAGATGAACTAATACATAACTATTACAAATAATGTAGTTGAAATACAATAAAGTAGATAGGAAATGCTTATAATATTAGGTTAGGAAGCATGATATAAAATTATAGGATGTTAATTATGTAAAACAATAAAAATGTGTAAGACAAATATCAATAAGAACATACTAGAATGTTAGTATGGTTTTTGGGATTTTTATTGAATTAACTTTATTTTATGTAGAGATAACAGAAAAGTAACTTTGACAAACATTCCTAAAAATTCCACAGAATTCCTTAATAATAATAATAATAATAATAATAATAATAACAACAACAACAACAACGACAACAATACTGGTGGTACTTTATGACTCTAATATTAGCTAATTATCTGGATATTGGTTAAAATAAAATACTCTGATGTTGAGGACTAGGGAAAACTAAGCAATTAAAATTGTGATTTCGGAACTAACTGATTTTATTCTTTCAGTTTTGATATTACTTTAAAAATAAAGAAATGCAAAGAGTATTCAAGGACTGTGAAGACTTTATGTCTTGACTGGTTATACCTTAAAAGTAAAAATAGTTTTTAGGAGGTTTAATTGAATGATTTTCCCTATACATCTGGGATTGAATAAAAAGTTTTGAAAATGAGGAAAGTACTTTGATTTCCAACCATTGTAAACATTCTCAAAGGTATTTTACTGTTTGAATTAACATTGAATATTAATAAGAAATAACCTTCATATGATTATCTAAATTAAGCGTAAATAAAAGTCTGTAACTTAGCCAATCTTTTGTTTTCCTTAGTGCCCCAAGGACTAAAATTTGAATTTTATACTCACTAAAATAATAAATACTACCAATTATCAGTTCATAGAATAGTATATATATTTGTATTCAAGCAGATTTTTATAGTTACCAATAAAAAATAATGCATTTTAAAATCTGGCTGTGTATATAATTAAAAGCTGGTTAACTGTGTCCGGTTAGTGGTTTCATCTTAGGGTACATTGAAATATATGCAGTTTTGAGTTGTGTAGTTGCAAGAAAAAGATCCAAACTGAGCCAAACCAAAATATGCATCTGCATGTATCCCAGATGCAGACTTTATAATAAAGTTGTTGTTTCAGGCACTTTACCATCATTAGACCATTTGATGTACTTTTATGCCTGTTTAACTCTTCACCCCATTATTTTGTCTGGAAATGCTCACAACTATAAGTTATATTTCTAATCGTTGTGTTCTTTTGAATTGGCTACATCTCTATCATTACTTGCAACTGGTTTTCCAGTGACTTTTTCTGCCTTCTATTTCAAATCATTCTTCTCATCAATGTTTCTTCCATCTTCACTGTTGTTGTTTTGATGCTTTCCCATCCTTTCTCATTCCTAGAAAATTATAGAATTTTTACACATTGGGGAAACCAGCAAGGTTGCTTGGTCCAGTAGCCTTGAGGCTGAGAGGCCACTATCTCAGATGACCTGTGCCCTGCTGGCACACCTGTACCCTTGGAAGTGGCGTGCTAATTGGGCAGCCTTGCATTATTCTATCTTGTCTCTGTTTCATTAGGATTTCATCTATAGGGTCTGAAATTCTCATATACTTCAGCCCTTTTTGCATTTATTAAAACTTTTGAGTGAGTGAACCAACACTTAAAATGTATAAAATTATTTGATTAAGTACTGAAATCCTCAAATGCGTATAGCTCTTAAGAATGGTCACAGCCTGCATCATGTCACTAGTCCTCATCCATGTTTATAGGTAAATAAGTGTGACTTTCCTGCAATCTCTGGGTGCTTGTGGGTGAATTGTCTTGAGTAGTTAGGGGGAAAATATTGTCAACTGAATCTTGAGATCTTGAGGAAATTTATGTACAATTTTGTAAATATGCACACAGGTGCTGATTTTATATAATTATATTCTACTGTCCTCTCCTTCCATTCCTTTCTCTCCTTTTCTCTTCCTTTCCTCTTTCTCTTCTTATTTAAAAAAATTTTTTTTAACATGTATTCATTTTTGAGAGTCGGAGAGAGACAGCATGAGTTAGAGGGGTGAGGAGTGCAGAGAGAGTGAGACGAAGAATCGGAAGCAGGTTCCAGGCTCTGAGCTGTTAGCACAGTGACCAAAGTGGGGCTTGAACTCACTGACCTAGAGATTATGACCTGAGCTGAAGTTAGATGCTTAACCAACTGACCTACCCAGGTGCCCCATCCTCTTTCTTTTCTTAAATCTAGTCCTTTGAGCAATTTAAGGTTATTAGGAATTTATCCCTTATTTTTTGAATTTTGTCTTACATATAGGAGTTAATTTACTTATTTTAAGGAAAGAACTGTGTTCAGGAACAATTCCCTGGAGAAAATAGTCTCAAAACCATATTATTTGAGAAGGGGATAGTACTCTTTAATCTTGAATTGGTGTGAAATAAAGAAAAAAGACTCCTTTAAGGGGAGGCAGGAAGAAGTTAAACGTTTACCAAGCAACTCATTTTATGTTAGGCACTACCTTAGCCTTTCATATATATAATATTGAACCATATATGTTATATATAGGCTCTTCTCTTCACATTATTATATAAGATAAATTGTTATATGCAAATAACACTTTCTATTTTTGCCTTTGCTGCCAAAATGGAGCCGATAAACAAGTACAATTATGATCTTTTCTTTAGTCTCCCGATGATCTCTTACCTTCCTCTATGTGGTTCTTATTTATCTCTTTATCTTTAGTGTTCTAGTTCATCTGTCTTTTTTGTATGTTCTTTCTTTCAAATCCTTTTTCTGAATAAACAAGCATGTATCAATAAAATAAGGATTGGGGTAGATGATTGTGAAGGTACCCTTGGACCAGGAGTATTCTGTTCCTTTTTAGTGAGAGTAAAAAAAGTTACCAGATATTCAAAATTCTCATCTTCATCTTTCAAATTGAGGGTGATTTCTCCAGTTCCTTATATCTGAATCAAAATACCTATCAAATTTCTGTTCCTGTGAGATCATTTCACTTCAACCTAGAGAACATCTAATTTAAGATTTTGGCATATAATGAGCATTTCACAAATTCCAAGATCTGTGGGCGCATTTTCTTCTGAAGGAAAAATATAGTAATTTGTAAGAAATAATGCTAGATACAATTTGATAAAGGAAAAAAAAGTCTTAGAGAAGATCTTTGTTCCTTGCAATGTTTTTGTTCCATCTTAAAAAAACTTGTGCATACCCTGGCTGTGAAATAAGATCTTGGGAAATAAATTATTTCTTTTTGGGTAAAAGCAATAAATTATAAATAGTGGAGGGAACAATAGACTGAGTGAGGCACAGGGAATAATCTGAGGTGTTTGGAAGAACATGGACTTTGGAGATAGAAATATATGGGTTCAAATCCCAAATTCCCAGTTTACTGGCTACCTGGCTTCATGTAATTTCCGTAACTATTGACTCTGATTTTCTTATCTATGAAAAGAAGAAAATAATACTCACTTGGTTGGGTTGTTCTGAGACATCAAGTACCTACTTCTGTGCCTGGCATCTGGTAGGCGCCCTGTAAATAGTACCTGTTATTAATAATCAACAAAGCCCTGGTTTAAGTTCTGGTCTTGGAGCTATGTGATCTTGGGCAAATCATTTTGTTTTCCTAATGAAGTTTATAATTCTTGGCCATATCTCTCGGGGAGAATGTTGTATGATGAATGTTGAGAATCATGGCTCTGTCTGGTACATCCATCTTTAGTTATGGTCAAGAACACCTTGGATGAAACTTGAAGCTTGGCTGTCTGGATTTGAATTTGAACCTTGATGCTCACCAGTCATTTGACCTTGGGCAAAACTGTTGGTTAACTTGTTGGGTCTCAGTGTTCACATTTGTGTTATAAGGATGACAATAGCACCTATTCCACAGATTGTTGTAGGAAATATATAAGTTAATGTATGAAAACAGCTGGCATATTATAAATAGTAAATATTAGGTATTAGTGATATTTGGGTCATTTTCAGAATAATATTAATGCTGATATTGAAATGAATCACAAAGAAGTATGGTTTAGAGGAGGGGGGCATGAGCTTTGGCATGAGACACAGTACAGTTCAAGTTTTTACTGTTTTCCAACCTTTCAGAGTTTCAGTCTTTTAAATGTAAATACTATTATTCACCTCTTATGGCAGTTGTGAAGGTTAAGTAACCTCTTGACTTCTTATTATTAGTGGCGAGAAACTTAGTAGGGGGTAATTCCATTTTCCTGGTACTGGAAGAGTGCAATGGGGATAGTAAATCAACTAGGAACTCATGGTGACGGGGGCTGTTTATAACCCAGGATTGATCTTTAAGCTCCATAAGATCACCCAGGGCTGGACATTTTATTCTTCCATTTTCTCAAGTTGAGGAACCAGGAAGATGCTCTCTTTTGAATCTCCCCTCTGGCACTCTTGCTTGAAACAGACAGCTATCATTGATATTACTAACATTTACTGAGGGCCTGATACCTACCACGTTCTTTGCTACACATTACTTCGCTCTACCTTTCCAATAACTCTGAGGTTGAGCCAGTATTTCTGTTTGACAGATGATTAAATTGAGGCTCAGAGAGATGAAGTGACTTGCTTTAAGAGTACATGACTCATGGCAATTGAACAAAGACTTAAACCACCCATTCCGCTGCACCCAGAGTCCTCCCTGTGAACCAAACATGAACCTCTCACTGTACCTGTGGGAAGACTGTGTCCATCAGTTGAGCCTGCCAGGATAGAAAAATGGAACTCTTGCAATCCACTCTAGCTTGAAGTACACAAAATTGCCCTTTAAGCTTGGAATCTAGACAGCAGGTTTGCAGAGGCAGACCCTTGATCTGGTAACATTTTTTACCTTGACCTATTTCAATCTGTTCCCATCTGGTTCTGGAATAGAACTAATGGCAAGAGTAATCTCCATGGGGGCTGCATGCCTCTGTGGTAACCAAACCAATGGCTGATGAGATAGTGGAAATAGAGGTTACAAATTCTTGATTTATACAGTCAGATGTCTTCCCTTTAGGATAATTCTGTTAAGTTTTACCATAGTATACTGTTGATACTGTTTTCCGAAGCAAAACTTGCATTTTGTGCATGTGTATTGGGTAACTGATTCTTTATCTGCTCAATTTGCATACTGGCATTTTTATGTGTAATAGACATGACTGTCATACCCAGGAATACTCACGCAATTTCATAATATGGGATTATGATAATAACACAAATGGTAGACCATTTTGGCTATGCACAGAGTTTTGCAAATAGTGACTTAGGAAAAAGTGTGACTTTCAATGACTTATTATTGGTTGAGACATCTTCCACAGAAATATTAGAGTAGAATATTGGTGATTTATCTTATGTTTTCTGATCTACAGATTCCTGAATGCATATTTGTGATATTTTTTTTAAATACAGTTTTATTTATTTTGAGAAAGAGAGAGAGAGAATGAGAATGGGGAAGGGGCAGAGAAAGAGAAAGGGAGAGAGAGAATCCCAAGCAGGCTCCATGCTGTCTGCATGGAGCCCAACATGGGGCTCAGGGCTCAATCCCACAAACTGCGAGATCACGACCTAAGCCGAAACCAAGAGTCAGATGCTTAACTGACTGGGCCACCCAGGTGCCCCTGTGATATTATTTCTTAATAAGACTATAGGTATATTCATGTGTACTAAGACAGGCATAATGAGGAATGCATTTATGAGACAGGTTTACCTTATGTCCCATTACTGGATTCCTTGAAGTATACTCTAAATTCATGTGTTCATAGTTTATGTCATTATTTTGTGAATAATGTAATTACTGCATTTCCTTGTTCTTATAAGGATTCATTTACTAAATATAATGCTTTAAAATATACCACAAACAAAAAATCTGGTTTGGCATTTTTAAATTCCAAAAATTAGGTGTCCTGGATTCCTGAATCCTGGATCCACATCCTAGTTTCCAGAACCTATATTCTTGTATGAAAAATATATTACCTTACATAGCAGGGGACTTAGGATAGCAGATAGAATTAAGGTTGTTTATAAGCTGATGCTGACATGGAGATACAGGATTATCTGGGTGGGCACCATGTAAGCATATAGGCCCTGAAGAGTGGGAGAGAAAGACAGAAGAGGTCAGAGTGATGCAGTGTGAGAAAGACTCCACCTGTCTGCTAGCTTTGAATACAGAGGAGGGGGCTACAAGCCAAGGAATGCAAACACCCTCTAGAAGCTGGAAAAGGCCAGGAAACAGATCCTTCACAGCTCTCATAGAAGAATGCAGACTTGCTGACTCCTAGATTTTAATTTTAGCCCAGTGAGACCTGTGTCAGACTTCTGACCTCCAGAGCTGTAACATAATAAATGTGTGTGGTTAGACCACCAAGTTCATGGTAATTTATTACCGCAGCAGCAGAAAACCAATACAGCATTTAATGTAATTATTGACAGGTGAGGGCTTGTTTTATTTATTTTTCTTCTGTTGGTTCTATGTTTTTTATTTCTGCTTTCCTTGACTTCTGTGGACTATTTGCACAGTTTTTAAGAGTTGTATCTTACTTATGTATAGTGTTTTTGAGTGTATCATATTGTTTAGTTTTTTTTTAGTGGTTGCTGTAGGTACTATATTTTGTGTACATAAGTGCTCACAGTCTACGCTAATGTCCTTTTACCTTCCTCCATTTATAATTGGCTTAATATTTCCTCTATATACATTTAGGGCCACATCAGACAGTTTTATACTTTTTCCTTCAACAGTCAAACATAATTCAGAAACCTTAATAGAAGGAGAAACTATATTGTATTTACTTACTGTGTTTTTTTTTTTCTTTTTTTTCTTACTGTGTTTTCTTACTATGCTTTTTTCTTCTTTTATGAGATTCCAAGTTTGTTCCTTTTACCATTTCCTTTCTGTTCAGAGAACCTCCTGGAGCCATTCTTTTAGGATAGGTTTGCTGGTGTCTATAAGTTTATCACTCTTGCCAAAATATGGAAAGTGTTAAGCCATTTTGTCTTTGAGTACGTTTTCAGCTCTGCCCGCTCTCTTTCTGGAGCTCTGGTGACACGAATGTGAAGTTTTTTTAATAGTCTCCCAGGCCCCTGAGGCTCGGTTTGTTTGTTTGTTTGTTTGTTTGTTTGTTTATTACCATCTGTTTTCTCACTTTTTCATATTGGGTAAGTTCTATTGTTCTTTCATTTCTCTGATGCATTCTTATGCCCCCTTCATTTTGTTGTTGAGATTATTCGCTGAGACTTTTATTTTGGTTATTTTCTGCTTCTAAAATTTCCATTTGGTTCTCCTTTATATCTTCTATTCATTTGCTGAGACTTTGTTCCTTTGCTGATGCTTCTAATTTTTTTGTTTTGTTTTGTTTTAGGAGTGTTCATAATTACTCAATGAAACGTTTCTATACAAACTGCTTTAAAATCATTGCCAGGTAATTTTAACATCTTTGTCATCTCAGTGATTTTCTTTTTTATTCAGTTTCAAATTTCCTGGTTCTTGGTGTGATGAGTGATTTTATATTGGAACCTGGACATTTTGAACATTATATTGTGACACTGTGGGTCTTACTTAAGCCTTCTGATTTACCTGGCTTTCTCTGACACTACTCTGTCAGGGGAGGGGACAGTGCTACCTCATTGCTGCCAGAGGGAGTTAGAAGTTCAGGTTTCCCACTTAACCTCTTCTGGCAGCTCAGTGGAGGGGTTGTTCTAACCTTACTGCAGGGAGGGATGGGAGTTCTGGCATACCATGTGGTCTCTACTGAGACCACAGTGTAGGTATAGTGAAATTCCTTACTTTCTGCCAGGCCTTCTGATGCTACCCCAGTGGGGAGGAAGTGAGGGGGTGCCTTGTTACTATTGGAAGAAGGTAGAATTCCAAGCCTTCCAGCAGTCTTTACTGACCTTATGGGAGGAACTTATTTCTGGCCAGAGGAGATGAAAGTCCCAGCTCACTACTTGATTCTCACTGACTCCACCCTGGCAGGGCTGTTGGGGCACCTCATTACAGCCTCATGAAGCTGGAAGTCTGGTGCTCTGTATTGTCCTTTGCCTGGTGGGTATGGGAGTGAGGCCATAGTTTTTTCTGTGGTATTTATCTGGAGTAGAGCAGTTATTATCTAAAAGTGTTATTTCTAGGCTGCCCTTTTCCTAGTCCTTTGATTAGGGAGAGCGAGCTTTCATTGGGGCTTATTTTGTTTGTGTCCATGGATGTTTCTGGGTTGTCATATTATTCAACTTCAGAAAGAGAACCCAGGGACTCACCATCCTATCTTTCTAGGGTCCTGAAGTCTTTGTGTAGTCTGCTGCCTCTCTCCATCTTTCAGTCTTCTTGTTTTTATCTTATATATAATGTCCATGGTTTTAGTTGCACTTAGTGGGAGTGATAGGGAAAAGCACCCCTATTCCATCTTCCCTGAAGTGAATATCCTCAGGGGCTATATTTTTATTATTCCTTTGGTATCTCCAACTGTTCCAAATGCATATATAGAGTGCCAGACACTTTTAGGAAAAAAAATATATTTAGGAAATAATTTTTAAGAAACAATATTTGATCTCTTGTGAAGCACTTAGCTATGTTCATTCATTGATTTGACAGATATTTTTCTAGGTATAGAGGCCACCACAGCAGCTTTCTAACTGGTCTCTCTGTGACTACCCGTGCCCTCCCTAACATTTATTCTCCACATAGTTGCCAGAGTGAGCCTTTACAAAAGTAAAGCAGATGATGAACTCTTCTCCTTACACTGCTCATGATTTCCCACCATAATCAGAATGAATTGAGAGTGTTTATTATGATTAATTCAAGTAAGAGAAAAATTCCAGAGTGAGGACCCCTGGAGTTCTGACCTTGGCTCTGCCACCCAGATAAGGGTGTGACTTTGAGAAAGCATTTGATCCCTTTAGGGCTCCTTTCTTGGACTTAAAAATCAGGGAGTTTGGTGACCCATCCCAAACTTCCCACTATCCTTTAATATTCTGTGAAGGTAACAGACATGAACACTTATGTACTTATGTATATAGGATTTTTCATATTTGTGTAGATGTATATCTCTTCTTGTTTCAGAAGGAGTCCAGGAAGATTGTACTCTGATGTCACTAAGAATATAACCCTTAAATAACCTACATAACCATTGCAAACTTTGCACATCTTCCCCACTTTGATTTGCCATTCTTTCTTCCTGGAAGTCTTCTCTCCCAGATATTACTGTGACTGACTTCTCATTACCTTTGTTCAAGGTCACCATCACAATGAGGTCTTCCCTGATACTACCCTATTTGCAGCAGAATCCCTGCCCTACCTCTAACCCTGGCAATCACTATCTTTTTGTCTTCTTTATTTTTCTCATAGTACTTACCACCTATATGTTCTATGTATTTTATTATTTACTTATATTCTACTTATTTTACTTACCTATCCCATTAGTTATCTTCTTACTTCTTCTAAAATGTAATTTCTATGATAACAAAGGTTGTTTATTATTTTTTAATGTTTCTTAAGTTCTGTATATCCAACAATTTTAGGAGTGCTAGGTGCTCAAAAATATTTGTTGAATGAATATTAAATTCATGTCTGGTTGTGCAGTTTAACTCTACTTTGTCATTAACAGTGACAGAGAGAAAGAATTGACACTCTCAGATTTTTCTTTTTGTCAGCCTTCAGCTTTGCTTTCATAGATCAGTTGCCCAGTACGCTGAACCAGGCTTCTAAAGGTACATTTCATTTAAGTGCAATATCAAATTATTGCAAGGAATCAGATTTCAGCACCACTTGGAACATGTGAGAACAATATTTAGGCCAACAAAATGCACAACATACTAATTGTCTACTGAACCTATCAAGATTGTGTATGTTGGAGTGTGGTCTCACACAAAGGCATTGATTGACACGGTGCATAGTATTTGTGATCAAGACTGACTCGGATATGTGGATATTTCAGCTTGTGATTACTTTGCTAAGTGCAGATGCTGAGCTATGGCTGGAGATGTGGGTGGGCTTGTAGAGTCCTTTTCAGCATGTACATACACACCTGCATTTTTATGGACCCCCTCACCTTAGGTGGTGTCTTATCTGCTCTTTTGCATCTCCCCTTAGAAATGATTTTCTGGTCTGGGGAACAAGAATGGCTCAGAGGAAACGTTGGAACTATTATCTTCTTAATTTGCTTTGAGGTGACATTAATCTTTCTATTAATAATGCTAAAATGCCAAATGAAAAGGAGCATTTTGTTTAAAAAACTGAAGACATACGTGTTCAAGTTTTCAGTTTGGCCACCAGCTTTGAGTCTGGTGAACATCTAGCTTAAGAGTGTAAGGAAAAAATCGCTTTTAAAATAATAAATCTTGTTTTTTTTTATGCCAGTATTTTTTATGGGCTTAACAGTCTTACTTAGCAATGACTAGCCAAATCCTGGGTCTTATTCTGAAGATGCGTAGAAAAAATAAACAAGCCTGAAGGAGAATCTTCAGTTTATTTGGCGCCTGCACCTTTGGCCTCCTTCCAGTTATTCTGGGCCTGTGTAGGTTTCTGCCGAGTTTTCAGTAACAAGTGGGGCCTGACATTTCCTTAGCTTATTCATGAGGTCAGTTTTATTTCTCAGGCAGACTATTTATCTTGTTCATTACATTAACAAACTATTGGGATAAGAAACAAATTGGCCTGGACAGAGGTGACTTTCTTAATTCATGTTAGTTTATGAGACCAAGATTGCAGCATCGCCACTCTGTACAAAAAAACACAAAAAACAAAACAAAAAGGCTCCAACCACCCACCCAACCAACCAAGAAAACTAAAAGTCTTCTCAACGGATTTTGCAGAATCTCCCAAGTTGTTTTATGCTCTCCCTCAGTCAGAATGATTTTGCTCATTATGCATTGTAGATGGTGAAGCTGTTGGTAAGATTTACCTTCTTAGGTTTTTTTTTTTTTATTTTATTGAGAACCAGGGTCTGCACAAAATGCTATACATGATTGGAAAGAAGATAGATTGGAAATGGAAGCCATTACTAAGTCCTGAAACATGAGATCCCGAGCCTGAATGGTGGCTTAAAAATTCATTCCCTCCAAGATAACCTGACTTGATAAAGCTAGATTGGTGAGAATCTCATGTACGATACGGTGTGTTTATAAAGTTACAGATCATTTCCTTTACTTTCCTGAACATGTTTTTCACATTGGTTTCAAGTTGGTCCAGCTGCCTCTAGCAGAGTATCTCAAAGGCATAACTGCCCTAAATATGATAGATAGCTAGCAGCTGTTGTTGCAAAACTGACACTGCATTGGAATGGGCTCGACAGTGAAGCTGTGCTTTTGCAGAAGCCACACACTCTGAAATACTTGTCTTTGTGATAAGCTTTTGCATGAAGTCTGTCTTGATGGTAACAGTGAGAAGGTGCATCCTGCCCTCTTCGGATTTTGTTATAAATCTTTCCAAAAGAGCTAAGTAAACAAAGGTGTTATATACATTTATCAACTGAGATTCAACATTTTTTACACTGATTTCACACGTATTTTTGTTTCCTATACCCTACACCACAAATTGAACTCTCTCCCCCTTAGCCATTAACTATGTACATTTGGATTTACTTTATGATTTTTGCACTGATGAATGCATTATTTCCGTGTAGGTAGAGAATATGGCAATACATAATGTTAAGTGGGTCTTTGGGGAGGAAATGAAATTTGTAAAAATCATCTAATCCATGTGGGTATTTTCCAGCTCATCTTGGTACTCTTTTAATTCAGGCTTTTTCTTAAATACTGTATTTGCAATTTAAGCACTGCCACATGCTGCCACTGCCGTTACAAAGATACATTAGATCGATAGAATGATGCTGCATTCTTTATGACTGAAGAAAATAATGACTTCCTCTGTTCTCTCTAATCATGCTTTTATGGTTCGTTTTCCAAAATACTGCATACTTGACCTTAAAAGGGGAAAAAGACTGCACATTTCATTTAACGAGTAATAAAAAGTTGGGTTCTCATTTTGCATTTAAACCTATGGGGAATACATTTTACTATAAGATATTTTCGTTGTGATCTCTAGGTCTCAGGCAATTCTGGCTGACTCTGACTGTTTGAGGACTGTATGTCTCAATAATTGAAAATAGAGGCAGTGGACTTTGACCTATTTTACTTTCTGTGTTTCTAAGTTGAAAACTACTTTTCAGTCTTCCATGATATTTTAGGAAGCCACTCTTTTTAAGTAAAAGGAAAGAAGAAAACAAAACTCAAACTTTATCCTCTCTCCTTCATCATGAACATTTTAATGGTGCTTCTGTTACAAATTCTAAAATAAAGGGTGATAATGATATTATCTGTCACACCTTATTTAAAAGGCAGAGCGCTTCTTACGCGCTCCTCTGAGAGAAGTACATTATTTGAACACTTTTCTGATTTAAAGAATACATTTAAGAAACCTGTTCCTCACCAAAGCTTTAGATCTCTTACATCAGGAAATATGTGTCCACCATCATTTACATAAATGGGAAGAACCCCCAAAGAACACTAAATATAGTTAAAACTATTTCAAACATAATAAAAAGTGTAACTACTGCTTTCCTTTGGAAATGAAATAACATTGTAGATAAGACAGAAAATTAAATTGGGACTTTCCCTTTAGTTGGCTAAGAACCCAAACTCCCCCAATTTTGGTTACATAGACCTTACTCTGAAGTTATGAGGTTAAGGAATAGCATAAGTCTTTTTGGCAGTTTCACAAAATTTCTACCTGTCAGTTTGGGCCAGAGAATTTAAATAAAATTGCATACTACTTGTGTAATGCAGTGTCGAAAGTACTTCAGTAATGCTGGTTAATTTAGTAAACTGCAAAATTACTCATGATGCTGATAATCCATATAGTTTAGAATTTTTACTTTCGTTATTGATAATTATACAATATTCATCTTTAAGAAGTCTTTGGAAATTTCAAGTAATATATTTTAGAGAGTACATTTCAGGGAATCTGTATGCTTTATTTTATTCTGACCAGCACTAAGTGAGTAGCAATTTGACAAATCTATTTGTTTTCTCTTGGGCTAATTGGAGAAAGATGCTCAGAGATTCTGTTAGTCTCATTATGCTTCTCTAAGCTTCAGTAGAGTATTGAATCCATGTTCTGTAGCCTCCTTTCAGAATGAGTTATTAGTTTCAGTGAAACATAAAATATTCACTTAATTCATTTACTGATCATTCAAGAATTTGGTGTTCTGTTGCTAACACAGGGTAGAAAGCATGTTTCACTTATCATTAGGATTTATTTGATGAATGTCAACTTGCAAAATATCCAAGTGAATTGGCACTAAAATTTAATCAGAAATTAGTGGCTAAATTGTCAGTCTATACATAATCCAGACAATTTACTGCCACTTGCTAAATAAGTTTTTCAGATTTGTTATTTTCAGTCTTTATAATTGACACTCGTAATTACAGACACTCCATAAAGGACGGCAAACAGCAAAACTTGCTTGGAGGTTTATGTGTATATAGGAGTGGCAATGGTGGGGGGTGATTTTGCTGAGTGTCTGCTCTGCACTGAAAATGCTAAGTAATTACACACGTCTCATTTTTGTGCAATTGTATGTTTGGAAAGTGAATCACACCTTGACCATTGTGCATAATTTTAGTTCCTCAGCTCTGTCTACTGGTTTCTTTGTCCTTGCTTGCAGTAAAATTGGAGTGGGAAGCCATGGAGACTTTCTTATTCATCAGCAACAAGATTTACTTCTGGGATCTTAGAGCTGTTAGAGACTTTGGAGCTCATCTAATTCAATCCCTTAATTTTATGGGGGAGGAAACTGGAACATGGGAGGTTAAACAACTTTCTCAATATCCCACAGTCACTAAGTTGTGGGCTTATTGTACTTCTGGACCATTTCCATGCATTCCAAGTCTGTGGTATGTGGATGGGCTTTCTTAGGCCTCGAATCTCTGAATTAGATGGATTGCCTTATCTGGTTTTATCTTACTGTTTATTTTATTGTATATTTATTTTATTTCATTGTCTACCTCTGCTTTCAGTGCCATCTTGTTCCATCTCTTTTTGTGGTATCTGGATCTTTGCAAGTATCTTACTGTTGCTGTGTTGGGCTTGGGGATTCTGAGAAATCATGCCAGAGTCCGACATTATGGGGCTTGAGTGAAAGTAAATTAAGACTTATCGAGATGTATATCAGGAAGCTCAGTCGCAAAGCTGATGGAAAGACTAAGCCTGAACATACAGCTCTTCCCATGTGTTACATGATGCATTCTTTGGTGCCTGCATTACCTATTAAACTTTTGTAAGCGTTTTGTTGTTGTTGTTGTTCAAGCCAGTGCTAGAAGAATGAGAAGTTTACGGAAGGATCAAAGCATTTATTCCTCAATTTCCTTGAGCTGTAGTACGAATCCCTTGACATTGGTGAATCTATTCATAGAAACATGTGTTTGTCAGAGAAAAAAAAGTCGCTCAGTATCCGGTCAGTGAAATACTCATTCAGTGAGTGGTGTGTGTGTGTGTGTTTGTGTGTGTGTGTGTGTGTGTGTGTGTGTGTATCAGGGTATGAAAGATTATTATTTCCACAAACCTATGTTTTCTTTGGGCTGGCAAAGGGATATTACTCAACAAGTTGCTTTGAATTCATTGTGAAAATAATTTTCCCCAAGCTCTCTAACAACTTCGGTTTGCAAGTTTTTCTTCAATAATTATAAATGTTGAAGATATAAGATATTTGTTACAATAATTGAAAATAACCTTCCTGGCTCCCAGTTTTAATCTTCTTGAAGCTCTTTTCTCAATGATAGTCTCAGCCATGTTTGCACCATGGTAAGGAGCGCTGCCCTCTAAAGTGTGTATTGATATACTCAGAGATGGTTTTGGTTGACACAAATTAATTAGAATTGTAAATTATTACATAACACTTCCATTCTTCATTGGGAGCTGTAGTTAAAAGGCTGGCACTGCCTAATTAACCGGCTCGGTCCTGCCTTGTCAGTGAGGCTGGTCCATAAAGAATTTGATGCTTTCTTTCCTGAAACAAACAAAAATAGCTTTGGAACTGTCAGGAAAAAACAGCAGCTCTTGAAGGCTAATCATTACCAGCTTTTGTCATGTGGTTGTAATTGTTGCATGAATTCTGCTTCAATCAGGGAAAAATATGCTTAAGTGCCAGTAAAAGTTTTTATGCTGCTATGAAATTTTGCAATTTATGGCTTTGTACAGATCAGCCTGTGTTACTAGGCAACACTGTATGTGTCGTTGACTCAAATTATTCCTTAATCCCCGGCATTGCTACAAACTCCAGCTAAAAAAACAAAAAACTATAATAAACTATTGTAACATAGGGTTAAATGTGATGACAGAATTGAAGTGGAAGTTATGATGCTGAAAAAGAAGCAGTATTTTTTTTAAAAAAATACACTGGATGGGAAACAATAAGAATATTTAGAGCTTAACCGTAGTCACCTCAGGAAAAAAAAAATAGTAGTTCAAATGGATTTAATGATTATGTAGTTCTCTGATTGGCCATTAAGCCGGCCAGGTTTTTGGCACTTAAGCAATCATATTTGTGATGCTGGTTTTAATTAAGAAGTACACTGCAGGATATTCAATGACCAGGGAAGTGTGGTATTGCTGCTTGCTTGCTGTGCATCCATATGCATTTGAGAGAAGATAAAACCCTGAAAGAGATATAATGGCTCTTTCTCTCCATCTTTACATAGACAGTCTGCTTGAGACATTGCTGTGCAGACTGAGTCTTATAATTTACATGAAGTCTAAGCATTGCCACTTAACAGGCAAGAAATCTCAACTTGTTCCTCGAAGTAATACCAAATTAAATGGCAAGGACAGAGTCATAGACACTTCAGAGATGTTTGATGACTCAGAACAAGATTAGGGAAACCGGAGAATCCGTGTGGGAGAAGCCGTAGCAACCTTAGTTTGTGGTTTGAAGTGTTTTCTGATTTGAATGCATTTAGTGTTTTGAGTTTCTCCTATTTTATTTCCCAAACAGCCTAAATGACACTTCATAGATAGTTACTATGTCAAAAGTAACAAAAGTCCAGTTTCAAGCAGAAGCTCCCCAAGGTTCATTTTTGTACACTCTCACAATGTAGGAAATGCTTCCTAGATGACAGCATGTGGCTTAAAGACCTAGGAAATAGGAAATTTAAGCTCAAACTCTGGCTGAACTCTGACCTCCCATGGTGGATCTTCACCTACAGTTTGAGAAGATAACACTTCTAAAGTAAGGTTGGATTCCTCCCTGTCACAGTCCCTTTGCTTTGCAGGTTCAGGGTCTCAGGAGCTGGGAATCATGACCCTGGGGCATATGGAAGTTGTCACTATGAAGAAATAATGACAAGCTGCTGCTGAGCTGGGTTTGGCTTATTTGAGCAGCTTCCACATGAACCTAGGCTTCTCCTTCCTAATTACCTGCAAACCTAACTTACCTTTTCCCCCTTCCCCAGATTCCCTGGGGGGTGACTTGTCATTTCCTCTAATTGCCTTTTCCTATTATCAGGGTTGACCTATGGTGTGATTTTAAGAGTCCTAGAAACATCTTCTCCAAAGTTTCTCTCCCTTCTGTGTGATATTTAAGAGTTGGAATCCCATTTTCAAATCCCATTTCTTGTAAGGCGTTGTCCTGTGTTAAAGCAGAAAGCCTCCAAGAGGGCTAGGTTTACCTTTTAGGTAATGAGGGGTTGCAGAAGATCATATTCAATGACTTTTCCTTTCCTAAAGTTGATCACGTGTGAAACTTTATTAGATCCTTTATGGTGAAACCGATAATGGACGGGAAGAAAATTGATAAGAGTGTAAGGTATTTGGGAAGTAAGACATTAGCCCTGAAGGTTATGAAAAGAACATATAGTTCAAGGGGACAAAAATTAATCTTTAACTTCAGTAAAATTAATCACCTGCCACCAGTATTTTTTAAAACGTGAGGTTGTATTAACACTGATAATTTTTAAGCTCACATATGGTAAATTGAGGCTATTTTACTTAGAATGTGTACATTTAGGTATTAGCTACGTAATGATTTTATATTTTAAAATAAAGATGATGTCATTTAAAAATTTTCAAGCAATTGTAGAATATGAGAGAGCTTAGAAACTAAGCCCAGTAGATATGTTAAATGGATATAAGGGGAAAAAGGTTGAGAAGCTGGTTCTACTTAAAAATCCACTGGATGAACCCCAGGAGTGTACCTTCATGAGTGGATGTCCACACAGATCGTGAGGGCACTTCCATATACAAAACAGTAGATAGTCCCTGGCAGGTAGGAATAGCAAGAAGTGACATATCAGACGGGCAGAAAAATATGAAGATTGGTGGAGGATGAATCCTGAATAAATAAAATTATGAGACCCTTTATTCCATGAGTTTTTCTGCTTTCCACCATTTCAGACTGGTGCTGATATTGAGCATCATTAAACAATCAGTGATGGGTGAACAATTGTCTTAGTTGTATGTGTTAGAATTTCTCTAAGGAAGTATTCTGATGATCCGCTTTGGGGAGAAGACGACTCTCTTCTTCAGGTCTGGTTGATATTCAGCAGTGGGGAGCTGTTGGGATGAATGGCTAGGCTGCTTTATGTGAGAAAATAAGAGCAACTGGGTTTGCTTTCTCAAGGGAGGTGGTAATAATAGAGGAAAGTGCAGAGAAAGAGGGTTGTGGGTGAGATGGCATGAGGCTGCGGACTACATGGGGTTTCGGGAGAAATGTCCAGAGGGACGGAGGGCTCTTTGAATCAAAGGTGTCCTTTAATGCCTATGAATGTGGTGCGTGTGTGTAATTGGAGCTGTTTTACATGTGTATCACATGGAACAGGGGCATCCTACAGCCTGTATGGAATAGTGAGATGATGTCTAAACTGAACTGGGGGAAGCAGGTAGATAGAATGAGACCATGGAAATGTAAACTTCACAGACTTTTGCAGAAAATTTTGGAGATCTTGAACTTCCTCATGGAATGAGTCAATCTTATCTAACATTTTAATGGACCCAGAGGTCCCCACTGACATCACAAATCCATCACTACTCCTGACAAGCACACCATTGGATGACTCATGGATACCCTCATGTCACCACCTTCCTTGAATTGCTGGTGTCATGCTCTTGGTCTTTATGGGAACGGTACAAGACCAATCACATAAAACTCAGGCCTAAATGAAAGATGCTGCTTGAAAATGATCCATCATGTGGCTTTTTATCTGCATCAACAATCCTCTGTGAGAGATTCCCTTAAGGATTCTAGTGTCAGGAAGACTCCGCTCCATTGGGGAACCTGGTCTGCTGTTAATAACAAGAACTGGAGGTGTTGTAATGTTCTTCTTTTCATCCCAGCTGTGAGAAGTTCAGAACCCAGTGTTTTCTTTTTCAGTCACAACTTCTCTGTTAGCCTGCATTGTCAGCGGTTTTGCTTTTTCTCTTCTGTGGCCCTTATTTCTGGTTTCTATAATATCACCCTGTTTTACTGTGCTGTTTATTGGAAGCTGCTCAAATCCTCTGTGGAAATATTTAGAGTAAAAATAAAATACACCTTTGATTTTGTTCAATAAAAATTTTCATTAGAACCACATCAAATGCTAGAAATCCTATAGAGTGCCCTGGAAGAGCTACCAGCTGTCCTGTCGTGCCCACGTCTTTCATTTTTGCACTTGGTGTCGTCTCTGAGGATTAGCTGCTCAGTGGGACCCACACCTTCATTTTGTCTCCCATGGAAGTGGAAGTGCAACCACAGGCTTTACATCTTGCTACCGGCTGCCTTTGTTCCCCACATTTATGAATGAATTTGAAATATAAAACATTTTGCACAAGCCTAGTGGATTTACCTACTTAGCCCCGGAAATGATGCTGCATTTTCTATTACAGTTTTTCCACCAAATAGATTGTTTGGATGAAGTTCGTGTGCAGTGCAGTTTAGAAGGTGAGTGGGAGCACATAAAAGAGCGGGGGTGGGGGGAGAGGAGGGGAGAAGCATGTAAAAGAGAGGGGGTCATAAAACCTGGGAGACCAAATGCTTTCTTATTTACCCCCATATATGGCTGCTGATACACACTGCTTGAATGGTGCTCTTCCCTTCCTTCTTGATCCCAGGGGTTCTAAACCTTGGCCCTAGTGACATTTTGGAGTGATAATTCTTTCTTTGTGGGACTGTCCTGGGTGTTATGTAGCAGCATCTCTAGCCTCTCCCCACTGGATGCCAGTAGCAGTTTCCTCACCTGAGCTGTGATAACCAAAAGTTCTTCCAGACAGTGCCAAATATGCCCTGGAGCACAAAATCATCCCCAGGTGAGAGAATCAGTGATCTACCTCTATGCCCTCCTTTCCTATCATGATAGGTTTCATCATTACTTTCTGATTCATCTTGGCTGCTGGAACTTTCATCATGTCATGGTCATTCTTTCAGCCTGAGGCCGAATTGCCTTGTTTTTTAATGTTTCGTATGTAACCACTGCTTTCTGTCTGTCCTGCAGCTAGAAGCAAAAGGTGGAGTGGTGAGCGTGTTTTGCCTGAACAGTTGCAACTCTCTTCTTATCTCTCAGTTTTAAGTACTATCCACTTTGTGGCGATTTTCTGTCATCCTCTTAGAACTGTCCTCAGGACTCATGGCTGTGATCTTATCACCTTTATCTTCCCATTTTCTGGGCATAGTTGAAATAAATCATACTTTGTTTTTATCCAGGTGTATTCTTCATCTAAATTTATTGTCAAATCTTAACTGTATACCGTAAAAGAAAATCTGTCTCAGAATGTAATATAGTTTCTCCACAATGCTTTTTTTTTCTTTTCTTTTTCCTTATCCTCTTTCTTTCTTTCTTTCTTTCTTTCTTTCTTTCTTTCTTTCTTTCTTTCTTTCTTTCTTTCTTTTTCTTTCTTTCTTTGGAGAGGGAGTGAGAGAGAGCGAGTGTGCAGGCACACATGGGGGTGGGACAGAAGAAGAAGAAGAAGAAGAAGAAGAAGAGAGAGAGAGAATCCCAAGCAGGCTCCACACCCAATGTGGAACTCAGTGCAGGGCCCAATCCCATGACCCTGGGATCATGATTGGGGCTGAAATCAAGCATTGGGCACTTCAGCGACTGGGACACCCAGGTACCCCATAATGTTTTTTTTAAACATCATTCCATTAGGTTGTAAGAAGGTGAAATTTGTGATGAAAATTATTTTAGGAATTTCCTTACCCCTACCATTTAGGAAATGCTATCTAAAATCTTGGATACAGAGAGGACCAGAGAGCACTGAACGAATTACTGTGACGGTTAGCAGTCATAGCCTGCTTATTTGCTAGACCCAGGATAAGCTCATCCAAAATCAAATTACAATAAATGTAAAATCCAGTGTTATATTGTATAAGGTCAATTAGTACTTTCCATTAATGAGCCCAACTTTCAAGGACAAAGACTATTGAAATTCTAGCCTGAAACCCAGTAAGTATGGGTTTAAGACAAAGTAAAATATTACTTACATTGATTTTGAATAAGTAGATGTGGGCAATATTTTGGAAGGTACCTATATGATTTGTGTTTATGATGCCCCCCCCCCTTTTTTTGGAGGGATGCCACATAGTTTAGTAAATATGAGCATAGATGGTGAAGTCAAAATGACTGTCTTCAAATTTCAGCTCTAACAGTTAACAGTCATGTTATCTTGCACTGACCGATTATACAAAATCTCTAAGCCTCTTTTTGTCTCATTGGATAATGATAGAACTGATAAGATTGGTTGTTGTGAGGATTAAATAATATAATACATATAAGCAGAGATCTCTGACGGTCCTATGTAAGCATTTGATAAATGGTGGCTGTCATTTCGATTTTGCTGAAGATTGGATTTTGGTGGATAATTGTGACAGCAATCCCATTCTCAGCTGGTTTAAGAGAAAAGAGAAGTCTGTAGGGTAATGCTATCTCCTGGAAGAGATAGCGAATTTTAAAATGATGTCGTCAGGACTTGGTTTCTCTCCATTTCTTGGTCTAGACTTTCATATGTTGGTTTCATACATGGACTTTGTTCTTAGGCTTCCTGTGAAAATGCCAAGAAATTCTCACCTCTCCCTTTGGAATAATCAAATGGTTACAACCACTCCTCAGGCATTTTGTCTCCTAGCCCCTTTGAAAATCAGGAAATTGACCTTGATTGAGATTATTTAGGTTATGTGCCCATCCCATTGCAATCAGAGGAATATGATGGGCAGATTTGGTTAGGCCTTCTCACATTCCCCATTGGATATACTGGCAATGGGAGTAGAGCCCTAACCATACTCTGGACTAACTGTGGGAAGGGGCAGACACTGAATGGAGATAGGGGGCTGTTTCTGGAAGAAGGTGGAACAGATAGGGGGACTCAAGGAACAGCCATAAAAGTGATATCAGTGGAAAGTTTCCTTCTTTCCTCCCTTCCTCCCTTCCTCCCTCTCTTTTTCTTTTCTTTTCTTTTCTTTTCTTTTCTTTTCTTTTCTTTTCTTTTCTTTTCTTTTCTTCTTTCTTTCTTTCTTTCTTTCTTTCTTTCTTTCTTTCTTTCTTTCTTTCTCTCTCTCTCTCTCTCTCTCTCTCTCTCTCACTTGTTCTTTCTACTATCCACTTGCTACATGAATGAGTGAAAAACACAGTTACTTATTTGTAAGGGCATCAGATTATGTATCTGGGGACTCTCTTCTTCTTTGTTGGTGCATATCTTCAATGATTGAAATTGAGATACAGTTTTAAAGAAATGCTCACATGTCCTCTGGCTAATATACTTTGCTTTGTGTCCATTCAATACTCCTTAGAAATGTGGCTATAACAATAGCATCCAGGAGAATGCCAGATCAAAGAGAATCCAGATCTGTGGTCTTTCCCATCATACGGTGCTGGCTGATTCATAGCAACTCTGCCTGGGAGTCTGCATATATGATGTTCTCCTCTCTGTGGTGAACTCTATGAGGGCTTCTTTCTGTTGGTGAACCCCAGCATGCTTTCAATCTGCCATTTAGTAGAATTGAAGCTTATTTTGTGAAAATTATCATTTAGCAACTGTGTATACTGATATGGTACAGCAGAACTTCGTCAGGCATAGAGGTTCTGTGAGATAGATCCCAACTCATTGGGAGGGTCAGCTAGGATTACTATTTGTCATTTTGTTCAGTTTTTCAAAGGAAGCTTACTAGGACATTGAAAGAATGAAGAAATGGGCTCAGAGGCATATATGGCATATATGGCATATATGGCATATATATATATGGCATATATGGCTCTGTTTTGATATTTGAAGCAAAATAATTATAGTAGCAAACTGGCTTTTAATAGTTTCAAAATTAACATTCATCAAATTTACATCTCTTGTGCACATAGATAAGTATTTTTCAATCATTCTGCTTGAAGGGCAAAACTTAGGGTATTTAAACTCGTAGAGGGTTATTATGCAGAGCTTAGTTGTGTATGAGTGATTTAGAATTAAACACTATTAAAGCTGAATTCTCTTATTCTAACTTATAGTCTTTTGAAAAAAAGATAGTAATCTAATTCTGGCTCTTTCTGATTGTGAAAATTTATTCCTTTGGACCTCACTTACCTTATTTCTCAAGTAAGGTAGATCAACTCACTGAACGAAGGTCTTGTCCATTCATTGGATTTAGGCAGGGTAGGAAGTGGTACTCACAGGTTCGATGAGATTTAGAGAACATGCAGGTCATTTGAGCTCTCGGGTGATATGGGGTGCTCATTTCCTCTCTGTACTTACCATTTCACATGGTCTAGATCATATAATTGTTTTGGCAACACAAGAGTGTTTTATCAGTGTGCCACCTCAGGGGGAGATCTCCATTTACAATAACGTATAATAGTAAGTACTATCAATAAGTACCCTTAGTTCCATCCAACTGCAAATCCTTCCATGTCACCACACCTCTTTCCCTCTAACATACACACTATACTGGATGTCCTGTCCCCACCCTGTCATGAGGAGACCTATGAAAGAGGGACAGCCCATATGACCCCTTACTTTTTAAAATGTTTTTAAAGTTTATAAATGTTTATAAATGTTTTCTTAAGCCTGTTTATTTTGAGAGAAAGGGAGAGAGCAGGGGAGGGGCAGAGAGAGAGAGAGAGAGAGAGAGAGAGAGAGAGAGAGAATTGTAAGCAGACACCACACTGTCAGCACAGAGCCCCACGTGGGGCTTGAACTCATAAACTATGAGATGATGACCTGAGCTGAAATCAAGACCAGATGCTTAACCAACTGAGCCACCTAGGTGCCCTATATGACCCTTTAAGTTAGGGACCAAGAATATATTTTGGGACCTAGACTGGTATCATTCCTGCTGGATGGCAAATGAATGATGTCCTGGCTGCTACAAAAAAGAAAAAAATACATTTTTTAATTAAGCATTTTTTTAATTTTTAAAATTTATTTATTAATTGAACTATAGTTGACACACAATGTTACATTAGTTTCAAGTGTACAACATAGTGATTCAATAAGTCTATATGTTATACTGTGCTCACCACAAGTGTAGTTACCATCTGTTACCATACAACATTATTACAGTACCATTGACTATATTCCCTATGCTGTACCTTTTATTCCTCTGACTTACTCCATCACTAGAAACCTGTATCTTCCACTCCACTTCACCCATTTTGCCCATCCCCCTACCTACCTCCCCTCTGGCAGCCATCAGTTTATTCTCTGTATTTATGGGTCTGTTTTTCCTTTTTGTTTGTTATTTTTTAGATTCCACATATAAGTGAAATCACATAGTATTTGTCTTTCTCTGGCTGACATATTTCTCTTCGCATAATATCCTCAAGGTTCATCCATGTTGTTGCAAATAGCAAGGTTCATTCTTTTATGGCTGAATAGTATTCCATTGTGTGTGTGTGTGTGTGTGTGTGTGTGTGTGTGTGTGTGTGTACACACATATATCAAATCATCTTTATCCATATCACTGGACACTTAGGTTGCTGCCATATCTTGGCTATTATAAATAATGCTGCTGTAAACATAGTGGTGCATATATCTTTTTGAATTAGTTTTTTTTTTATTCCTTTGGGTAAATTCCCAGGGGTTTAATTACTGGATCATTTGGTATTTCTATTTTTAACTTTCTGAGGAACCTCCCTACTGTTTTCATCAGTGGCCACACCAATTCACATATCCATCAGTGGTACATGAGGGATCCTTGTTCTCCACATCCTTGTCAACACTTGTTATTTCTAGAATCAAAAAGATTCTAGCCATTCTGATAGGTTTAAGGTGATATCTCATTGTGGTTTTGATTTGCATTTTCCTAATAATGAGTGATGTTGAGTATATTTTCATGTGTCTCTTGGCCATCAGAGAGGAAATTCTTATTGGTCAAGCAGGAAGGAACACATATAGATATTAGCTATGCATGCTGGTTCTGAAGTATGACATGGCATCAGACACAGGTAGAATCAAGGACTCAAGCAACTCAGGATTTTTTGTCTTTTCTGTTAACTTCACTCTCACTGGGGACATGGTTACTAATAGATTCCAAACTTACATTTCACAACTTTCAGCAGTGGGGAAGGACCAGCTGTTCATCAGTATCTGTTTGAAGGATTCTTAGGGGAAAATATATGTAATTGGTTCACTTCAAGCCTGGGCCAATAAATGGTGGTGGTCCTGTCCTTGGGTGAGGTGGGGAAATTCCTATGATAAAGGGTGAAGGCACCCTGTGTAGATAGTTGCACAGGTGTTCACTACACAAATATATCAGACAATGGTGAATATAGTTACAGAATCATATTTTAACTTTCAAATTTTTAAATTTTAAAAATCTGACTCTCTGACCACTAGCTCAAATATTCCACCTCTTCCATTTTCTTATTCCCATTACATTTATTTTTCAGTCTTATCAAAGCCTCCAGTGTGGTTCTAGAGAGGACCTTTTCCTTCCTAACATGCAGCCTGAAATAAATAAAAATCATACAGTTGAGTGTTGCCCCATACCATTGTCTACTGTTTATAACTTGCTTCCCTCCTTAATATTTAGGTCTCATCTTCTGGTTGGTCTGGGTCCAGGGGATACAACATGGCTCTGGGGACCTAAACATCCCTATGCACCTCTTTTATGAGGGTTGCATCCTGACCATTGAGGCAGTGGGTGGCTGCCTCCAGACTTCTTTTCACTCCTCAGTCTCATCTGCTACTGATTTACTTCCTTCTCTACCCTCAGGGAAATCACCTTTTGTTCCAATATCCAAAATTCCCTGGGACTCATTTGCTTCATTCACTTCACTTTTGTGATTTGTCTGAATCTGTTTTCTCTTGTCTGGTTCCCCATTTTGGCATGTTTTCTTGGGGGAAGAAAAGTGGCCCAGTGTATAGAGTTATAAAACTGAGACTGTGGTATCAGATCTCTGTGAGCCTTTCCATGGCTGCCAATCAGGGTACTTCACACTTGGCTCGATCTCATACTGCCCATGGAAGCTGATTGAAACGTTTGCTGTTGGACTGTACGTCGGGACGGGTGGGCACCTGTCTTTCTGCATAGTTTTATTCCTTTATGCTTAAATTTTAAAATATCCCAGAATATGTCCATGAAACGTAAATTATGGCATCTCATCCTAACATTTTGGTAAGTAGAGTCTCCACTTCAATATTAAGTTGTTCTTACTGAAGAAGCAAGATTAATCACTGAAGTTACCAATGTCCATTTCACAAAATGGGATTAGGAAAAAATCACAATATAATTTGATGAAATTGAAGTGAATATGAGGCTTGGAACATGTTATTCATGCCAGTTAATAAATACGTGAGATAGAGGGTATCTAAATATAGTTATCTGCCAGAAATCTTATCAACTGTAATTTATCAAATGGTTCCGCAAGTTTGAAGTACTTGTAATCACTTAGTTTGGGATGACTATTGAATAAAAAAAATGAACAGTCATATGTTTGATTTGGAGGGAATTCAAATAGGATAAGTTTACACTATAATTTGGGATGAGCTAGAATTTATTTTTTAGAGGTAATACTTTGTGAAAATAGTAACAGAACTTTGGAGAGTTAGCGGCTGGTATTATATTAATGAAATTAAAAACAATGTAAAGGGAAAATAATATGAGACATATGTAACCACATTTATTCTCAAAATAAATTCTCTGTCCTTTGGAATGTGAATGTAATAGGCTGCTTTGTGGAGGTTCTGGCCGGCCCACTAAGGGCTCTCTGAATGCCCCCCCCGCCCTTGCCTGTAGCTTCCATCAACTATTTCATACATCACCCCAGTCTTTTGATCACTGTTCATTGAGTCAGGTAATCACATCAGCCTGTTCCAGGTGGACTCTAAAGCCAATGATGCCTCCAGTGAGAAAAAGTAGGCAACTTCCCAAGGGGAGCAGAAATGTTACTGTAGTTTCTTTAGGGCAGGTGCATCCCTGTTTGTGTGTGTAGAATGTGGATCCTTACAGTAAATTTTACTTTTCTGTTTAAATCTAGTAAATATTTCATGCTGCTGGGACTGTGGTGAGATATGTTCAGACATATAACAATTGTAAATTGTTATAAGGTTTCTGGAAAATATTTGATAAAACGTATTAAGAGTATTAAAAATGTTCATAAAGTTGTACCACATCTAGAACAATATGAGGAATGTATCACGTTCATTACTTGAACATTTACCACAGTGCAATTTATAATACCGAAAAATCAGAAAAAGCTAAATGTCCCAATTTGAGGACTAGCTAACTGTATCAGAATGTGTTTTTCTCTATTTTGTAATGTTATGCAATTATTAAAATATCTTAGGAAAATATTTACGGTGTAGCAAGCTACTATGCTATGACATTATGAGAAAAATCTGTATACAAAGTATATATTCTGACTCCAATATCACAATTTATGTATGGATGTGTGTATAATGAATACAAAAATGTAGAAGAAAATGCACCCAAATGTTAAAAATGGTAATTTTTAATAAGGAGAACTAAATATAACTTATTTTTTAATACTTTCCTTGTATCTTCTACATTTCCTACAATGATCATTCATGTATGTAATCAGAAAAGTCCTACTATTAAAAATATTATGTGGGGGTGCCTGGGTGGCTCAGTTGGTTAAGCGTCTGCCTTCGGCTCAGATCATGATCTGACAGTTCATGGGTTCGAGCCCTGTGTCAGGCTCTGTGCTGACAGCTTGAAGCCTGGAGCCTGCTTTGGATTGTTTCTCCCCTTCTCTCTGCCCCTCCCCCATTTGTGTTCTGTCTGTCTGTCTCTCTCAAAAAAAAACATTAAAAAATTTAAAAATAATTATGTGTAAAATAATGTTTTATTTTGGTGTTATAAAAATTAATTTTTTCTTTGTTGTATGTAAAGCTTTGAAAAACTCAAAAGGGTGTATTTATTCCATGCTGTGGATATAAAACCTATAAGCAATAGTATTAAACTATCTGTTGTATTAAAAATTTGAATGGAATTGGGTTCATAATTACACTTGTTTGAAAAATAAATCAGCATATATTTTAAGCATTGAAGATTAAACACATTACAATAACAGTATTTTAATGTAAATATAACTTTGCCAGATTTTAATCAAGTGCAACAGTTTAGAGATATAGAATACGTATACAAGTAGAACATACACTTTCTAAAACATAAGGCATACTTTATGGTATACAATCTTTTTTTTACCACAAAATATATATACTTCTCAGATATGAAACAAAACTGATATGACTGGGAAGACTCTACTTCCTGGGACCAGAGTAACACTTTTACAAGTAGTTTAACTTTAATGTATGACTTTAGTAATCTCCGTATACAAATAGGCCAATTAGCTGGCATGTTTCGGCCGTGTGAATCTATAAGACACTAGCTGGATTTCGCAAAAGTGTCTGAAAGTACTGACAAGTACTGCTTAGCAAGTCTCTGCACAAAAAGTGCAGTGGCAGGTCCAGGTGGGCCACAGCTGCTAGTAACTCCATAGGCACAAAAAAGCTTTACTGCCCCTTGGAAACTGGGCAGAGCAATCTTAAGCTCTGACCTCCTGTTGCTCCTCTCAAGGTTGAACACATTCCAAATACCTTCATGTGGAAGAGTCAAAAATAACAGAACAGGAGCCGGCTGCGGAGACGGCATTTCTGCCAGTAAAATTTTCCCAGTGAACACATTCATCTAGCTTCTGACATCGTTCTTGGAGTGGCCGTCGTCTGTCTGATGCAAAATGTGGCTTCACTTTATGTTTTGTTGCACAGGGAAAGAAAAGGTTTTGTTCAGAGCTTTAGAAAGGTTTGTTGAGACCACATAACCTTTTTCTTATTAAATTCTGGAAAGTAGCTAATGTTCCTTTGGTAGTGAGGTGCTGTAGAGGAATGTGTTTCTTGCTTCTCTTTTCACAGGATTACTTCACAGATAGGCTTCAAGTGTGTGACTCAACCTCAATACATGAGGCAGGCTTCTTGGCGGATGTGTTTCCATTATCTGAGGGGCGGTAGGAAAGTGTGCTCATTTTTGTTGATAGGTTTGAGTGGGATTTGGCCTTTGGAGGGATGTATTTCAGAAGCTGGAGAAAATATTTTTTAAATTTTTTCCCCAGAAAGCCATAAAAGAGAGGATTCAGGCAATTGTTAAAATAAGCTATGCAAATAGTGATGGGCATGGCGGTGTCCACAATATCTGCAATTTTACAGTCATGTATGATGCCCAGCTGAATCAATACATCCAGAAAAGTGAATATTTGGTGGGGAACCCAGGAAAAGAAAAAGAAAAGCACAATTGCCATAATTATCTTGAAAATATCATCATTTCTTGGCTTGTTCTTTTGAATCTCATAAGCCCTCTTCAGAGTCTTCCAAATAAGAGTGTAACTTGTAAGAATGATCAGAAAAGGAAACAAGAAACCCAGTATATTCTTAGTTAAGCCCAGCCCAATGGGGAGGGTTGAATTTTGGGATTCATAATGGAAAGCACAAACCGTGATATTGGTGTTCTCAATGAAAAACACGTTTCGGTGGATTATAGTTGGCAAACTGGCCAAGCCAGCCAGTAGCCAAATAATGATGCAGGTGACTTTGGCCATAAGCATTGTACGCCGAAGGCGGGCTTTCATTGGATGAACAATAGCCAGGTAACGGTCGATGCTTAGACATGTGAGTAGAAACACACTGGCATAGAGGTTGAAACTGACACTGGCTGAAGCGATCTTACACAGGTAATTGCCAAAGGGCCAGCGATATTCCATGGCAGTGTAGACAGCCCACAGTGGTAAGGTCAGTAAAAAGCATAAGTCAGCCAGTGCTAAATTCAAAAGAAAAACACTGGCCACAGTCTTCAGTTTCATGTAAAAGTAAATGACAATCACTACCAAGCTGTTTCCAAATATTCCCACCACAAAAATGATACTGTATAAAGTAGGGATCATGACAAATATGTAATTGTGCCTTCCAGCTTTGGGACAGTCATCTTGGATTCTTTTAATACCATCTTCAGTGGAAGAGTTGAGGATCATTTTGATCTCCTGGGTTAATTAGTCTTAGACACTATGCCAGATGCACCTGGAGAAAATAAAAATGAAAAGGTTAAAAAAAAAAGAACTTTCAGTTATAAACAAATAGTTTTATTTTTCAGTCATAAATACAGTAACTCCACTTTAGTCTTAGGAAAAAAAATAGATCATATTTTCTGGAGAAAAACTGAACCGAGAAAGGGTAGGATTACACATTTAAATTAATTTTTAGAACATATTGCTTTTCTAGAAAGTAATAAATATCCTTCAGGTAAACAGAAATGGGGGTGCTATGTGAATAAACTTATCTAGGTTCTTTGCATTTTTTCTAGAAGTAAATCCTAGCTTCCACATTGATTAAAAAAGCATAGTCTAAATCTCAGAAAATGCTACTGAATTAAATTAGTTATTCAGGAAGACTTGAGTTTTTCCAGAAGCTTCTGCAAATATTTGCTTCAATATTTTACATAGTAAACAAGCTATTCACTTACATGAGTTAGAAAATCAACATACTCTTCCCTAGCAGAGTCCATCAGAAGACCCTTGGAAGGGAGGCTGAGGATGCTGTGGGGGTAACATCACAGGATGAGGTACAGGCATACTCTGAGGTAAAAAGCTCAGCGTATGGCATAGGCAAGTCTGTCTGGGCAGGGCACGGGTGCTGGGTAAAGATCCTCTTGCTACCCCAGGAGCAGGTCCCTAGATGAGCATGGCTGTGCATTCTTTTTGTAGCAAAGTGTCCTGGGCAAGATGAGGAACAGGAATAAGACTTCCCAGGATAGCTATGCTTGGCATCCAGGAGAGCTGTATGAACACATACACCTAAGGTAGTGTCCATCTTGGTGTAAAGTGGTGCCGTGAGAGGGATGAGAGTCAGGTAGCCAGGTTTTAAGAGAGAACACTAGAAAGAAAAAGTTTCTTAAGTGGCCTCTTTGCCTTCCCCAAGGAGGTAGTTATTCTCCTCATCCAAGATTTTTTTTAATATAATTTATTGTCAAATTGGCTTCCATACAACACCCAGTGCTCCTCCCAACAAGTGCCCTCCTCAGTGCCCATCACCCACTTTCCCCTCTCCCCCACCCCTCATAAACCCTCAGTTTGTTCTCTGTATTTAAGAGTCTTATGGTTTGCCTCCCTCTGTCTCTGTTTGTAACTTTCCACCACCACCCCTCCCCCCATGTTCTTCTGTTAAGTTTCTCAAGATCCACATATGAGTGAAAACATATGGTATCTGTCTTTCTCTGACTGACTTATTTCAAGGTTCTGGCTTCAAGTCCCCATTATCTTCTCCTTTTGTACTCAGCCTTATATAATTTAATTTTTCCCCTCTCTTTTTGTTCATGGGGACATTAGCATCCACAAACAAGCAAATGTCACATCCTCTGTGGAGCCTTCCTGACTTATCTGGGCCATTGACTGTTCCATTTGCCAAGCCACTTCAGCACTTTGGATGTAGCTTTTGACACTATATCATAGTGGTGTTGACCTGTCTTCTCTATTGGTATGTTAGCTACTTGAAGGTAGGGCTTGTTTCGAATAATCTCATTTACTAATGTAGGCCCCAGCCAATTCCAGGGGACAGATGATACATGTCTGATGAATAAGACAGCCAATGGATGAATGAATGAGTAAATAGCATATAACTTAAAAGCTAGGAGTATAGCATAATGAGACTAGTTTCTGTGGGGCTAATAACACAATTTACATTTTGCTCCTGAGAGGATCAAGATAGAAAATAGTCATTGTTAACCTAGGCTTCACCTTGGATTAAAAAATCGAAACCAAAACTAAACAAAACAGACAGAAAAATCTTTGGTACTTTTAGAAATATGTGGTTTCTAAAACAGAAGATGAAAAGAGGGAATAATATAATGGAAACTAGGGCTAGGCTCTCAGGGAGATATGACCTATTTCTTTCTCACCCAGAAGGATTTCCCTACATTTTGCTGATTTTTCAGTTTATTTTATTATAGTTTTTGAAATTATGCCAGTTTAGAAGTATAAATTCCTTTAGGTAAACAAATATTCTCTATTAAAAATTAAATACTTCATGAAAGGTTTATGTGCTAGCAGTCATTTACACCTTAATGTGTATTAATTTACTTATTCTTCTAACATCTGGTTGATTTCAGTTGGATTTTGCCTAGGAAAAAAGTGGAAATGTCAAGGTTAAAGAATCTCAAAGATTAAAAAGCAGCCTGGGTGAACTCCATAACTGAAAACCAGGGCAGAGGTAAATATTTGTTTCAGCTTGGGCACAAGGACACTACTAACAGATAGGAAGGGATAAACTTAATGCATTGGAATCCCTTTGGTGCCCTGAGCTTGAGTGCTTGAAAGCAGGGAGGAAATTCTCCTCTTTTTCTTCTTTTCTCTCTTGAGCCTAACTCTAAGACTATATATCTCAGGCTGGTTCCACTAATACTGTATCTGGAATGAGTAGAATTTTATTGACAAGGCGAGAATTGTAACCATCATTTATTAAAAAAAAAATCTATGGGAAAAAGTTTGCATTTGAAAGGACCAAGTTTTAAACATAGTTTTGGACTGCAATTCCATCACAATCTGAAGTCAGTTTCTTCTTCAGTTCCCATTGATCCATATCAACTAATGTGTAATACATAAAAGGTTGCTCTGAACATCCTGGAAATTTTAGTAAGGAATTTATTATTTAAATGACAATATCACTGGAGAAACTCTGGACATCACATTAAATATACTAATAATACTTTACATAAATGTTTATATAAGTAATGACTAAGACTTCCTGCCAGGAAAGGAAACAAATTCTCACATACTGGAGGGTAGAAGAAAGGGGAGAGGAATTTTAGGTTATAGGACCAGTGGGAACAAGCACAGGGAAGCATATAAATGAAAATAGTGCATCCAGGGCTGTCATCCATTTATCCCATATTCATTGAACATCTACTAGGTGCTGGAGTTAGGGATGCAAAGTGAAAAAGTTCACAGTCCTTCTCCTCCTTTGAGGCATTTGAGTCTAGTTGTGGGGGTACAAGAGCTTTAAAGACAGAATTACCTCCAGTGTTGAATACTATACCATAACAGGGTCATGTGGAATGTTCTGTATTTATCATTGGCCCAGTTTGTTGGTGGGGGACTTGGGTAATGATCAGGGGCACTTCCCAAAGAAGATGGCATTTGGACTTTGGAGGATACGTGGAAAACAAAGTGGTTAGAACTTAAAGGCAACAGCTGGCCAGCCGAGGTAGAGTAGAAATTGTCATCACTTGAACTTCTCTCTCCTACAGATGTATGCAGCATCAGCTGTGGGAGGCTGCTCTTATAAATTTACAGATATCACACAACCCTCTTGGCAGTGGTGTGGGGAAAATGGAACCCTTGTGACTGGTTAGGCACCTGTGATTGATGCTAAGTGAGTGGGAAAGAGTAGGGTTCTTTTCCCTTTGAAGCTGAAAGGATGCTGTTTTGATGAGGAGCTGAAGGAAAGAGATGTGATCTATTAGGAACAGCAAACTTATGAGTCCCAGAAAGCAGCTACATTTCATTCTTCCCCCAGTAGAGTTTTAGGCAGGGAGGATATACTGATCAAAAACACAGGAGGATCCACCTCTCCCTATTTTTGGGTCTCACCATAGCTTTTACATAAACTCTGTGGCTTATATGAATTCCATAGCACCATTTCTTCTTGGGGGAAAGAAGATGGGATTTGACTCAAAATACTTATAACAGACTCTTTCTTTGCCAATTACAAATATGTATGGCTCTGGGTAAATCACCCCATTTCTCTGAACATGAGCCTCAGTTTCCTTATCTGTAAGAAATGGGAACAGTGATTTTTATTGCACATGATTGTTGTAGGAATTAAATGAGATAGTATGAAAGTATTGGGCATATCTTTCAAAAAGTAAGTGTTTAATTAGAGGTGTTTTTAAAAAATCTCTACTATTATTTTTTGAATGCAAGTTAAACATTGACTTAGCCATGGCTTAAAAAAACATGAAAGATTTTTTTTTTTAAGGTTTATCATTGGTAAGCTCCTTCTTGTGCCATTAAAAGGCTAAAAATACCAGGATGTTGTTCTTTCAAACTGTGAGTAAAAAAATCATCTTAAGCAGCTGAATACATTGGCCATGAGTCAGGTGGGAACTTTCAGTCTGCTGTAAACACAAGGTTGGCTCCTGGTGGCTGCACTATTTATCCACAGATTGCTTTCATACCAGATACCTTGTATTTCTTGACAGCTTCCCTCATTCTTAAAAACAAGCCTAAGAAAGAAGATTCCTCCCTCCCTCCCTCCCTCCCTCCCTCCCTCCCTTCCTTCCTTCCTTCCATCCTTCCAAGAATATTTCGCCAAGACTTTTGATCAGAATATTAATACCTTCTTAAGCTTTTAGGCAAGCCAAAACCAATCTAATTAAATTGTTCATTACATGCTCCTTTTTTAATGAGTTTGCAATCTAAGGAAAAAAATACCACATAGTTTCCTATGATAATAAAGAGAGAACTAAAAGACAAAGTAATTATATTTTAGAATAATCTTCTATAAAAGTATCTTTCTCAAATATCTAAAAGAGTAGACTAGTGTTTGTAGGTCATTTGCTTGTAGTGCTGGGCAGTGCAATAAATCATCCTGTTCAAAAGTCATTGTCTTTATTGCTTTTATTTTATAATTCAGACTTTAGAAAGCAAGTGTTTCTGTTCCTGTGTGTTTTTCCCCCTCAGTAATGAATGACGCATTCTACAGGGAGCAACTGTTAGTATCCATTTGTGAATTCATTGAATCATAGAAGTTGGCAGTAAAATTTTTATGGTTTCTACTTGTTTCTTTTTCAAATTCACTTGTTCTTATTTCTTAACCTTCTGTTCTTATTTTATGGGGTCTATTTGTACCCTTTTCTCTTTAAACATGTTGAACATCTGTATGTTAAGAGCCCCTATCAATTGCTTTACTATTTGTAGGTTGTAGTTCTTGTATGAATTCTATTTGTTTCATCTGTGGACACTCCTTCTTGGCATTTGCTTTCATCTTGGGTTTTATAATCTTTGACTACGAGTTAATCTGTAGTGGGAATTAACTTCTTTAGGAGGCCTGGCATCTGGATGGTGGTGGCCTGTGAAATTTCTGCTTGGGCATACAACACTCACTTGATCTGGAAGTCTTTAATGCTAGTTCTCAGCCTAGTTTCCAATGCTGTATTTTTTCTTCAGATACTGCAAATGAGGCCCCCACCCATTCTCAAATTTTTGTTGGTCTGCAGAAATTATCTAGTCTTTGGTCACAATAGGCAGTGATTTTCCAGTTTCTGGCTTTAACCAAGAAAGCCAGTTTCATTTGTCTTCAGTATGCGCGTCTAATGATCTTGACTTCCATCCTGGTAGACTTGTTGAAACTTTATCTTGGCTGTGTAACTGGTATTGGTCCTTTTCTGGCCCATGTGGTCTCAATTCTTATTCAGAGCTGTGATTTTCTATTTTATGTGTTTTGAGAAAGAAGGGTAGTGTTCATTATGCTTACGTTCATTGTCTTCATCTTGACTGGAATTTGTCCTACACATTATTTGGAGATAATGGTTAAATTGCTTGGACCCCCAAATCTTTAGATTATAGTCTTGCCCCTATTCATGCCCACCCCAACCCCCATCATGCCTTTCAATGAATAATCCAAGGCCTTCTGGTGGTACTCTCCTCCATGGTGGTAATCCTGGCAGCCATGAAGAAGAGAGCATGGCAGAGAGCTTGGCACCATGGGGTAAATGACCAGAACTGCTTTTAAATCAGATGCATGAGAAAATGGCTGGCAATCCCAACCTAACTTCTCTATGTTGTTTTATTTTTAATTATTTTTTCATGTTTACTTATTTTGAGAGAGACAGGCAGAGAGTCAGAGAGAGGGAGAGGGAGAGGGAGGGAGGGAGGGAGGGAGGGAGGGAGGAAGGGAGGGGCAGAATGAGAGGGAGAGAGAGAATCCCAAGCAAGCTCCACACTGTCAGCACAGAGCCCAATGAGGGGCTGGATCCCATGAACCTGAGCCGAAATCAAGAGTTGGACGCTTAACCAATTGAGCCACCCAGGCGCCCCTAATCTCTCTATGTTAAATACTTTTCTTGGAGCTGATTTTGCTCACCTGTGCAATTCCTAGGTGAATGTTTCTCTTAGCACACACAATATGTTTGATTACAATTACTAATGCCATACTAAATAAGTACTCAAGATTCAGCGTCCTTAATGAATGGCTACATGATATGTGTAAGTGGTAAACGGTGGTTTCTGGGCCTCTTCCCAAGTCGACAGCATCCACCATGGCCTGCTCTCACAGGAAATGAAAACAGCACAAGCTGCCATCTTATTTCTACACACACCAATTATAACCACCTGTGGTGATGGTGGTTAAATGTCCTGTCATCCTCAACTAGCCCTCCCCTTTGCTTTCCAAAATATCCCCCAAGAATAGGAAGAACTTAGCTTTATGAAAGGAAATTCAGTAGTTCCTTCCAAGTTAGGGTATACATTTCAAGGAAAGTAAATTGTGATCCTAAATTTTTGCTTGTTAGAAATTATTCAATACTTTAATATCTAGTAATGTAACACTAAATTACAATTAAATTTCTCTCTGCTTCAGAAGCTTCTACTTATCATAAGTTATAGTTTAAGCAACCTACTTGTCATGAATATCCCAAGCCCCCAAAGAGCTCCTTTCATTCCTATGATATTTCTTCCCATTCTTTTCTATTCTAAACTCTTGGCTGTTTTTGCTGCACGCTTTTTTTTTTTTTTCCAAAAAGAAAAGAGAAGCAGGCAGGGATGAGATATATGTCATTAACTCTAATCATATGCTAGAAATCTTCCTCTGACATATTGGTGTTAGTAGAAAATATTGTTATGTTCAATATAGAGGCCCATTGAAGGCTTTAGTGAGCCTCAAAAGAGCTGTGCTCTGCAGACTAGGAGAAAAATAAAATAAATATAACTTGGAAAAAAGCTTGTATATAAATAAACTCTTGTCCTCTTATACTCCCAAATTCCTCAAACTTAGGGACTTGGAGAATTTCCTCAAGGGAATTATAACCACATTTTAAAGAATCAGCATCTCGGCCATTCATCAAAGGGGAGGAAACATAATTTTTAATAATATGGCTCTTGGAGACTGTTCACAAGCTTTTCTTTTTCAACAGATGAAAAAGGCAGCTCCTATGTGGGCATCTCAGTCAACAGCTGTTTTATCTGACTTGTGAGCAAAACCCACAATTTCATAATGTTAAGCCACTGCATATTTGCTTCTCTGAGACTCTAGATCAGCAGCATAAACTGCTTATCTCATTTCAGATTCCACTTTAAGGGGTATGAGCGAAGTTACTGGGAAGCAGAGGAAGCGCCAATTAATTTATATTTTTAAGAAATTATGAAATTTTTATAGAATTTCTATGTGTTATCAGCTTTATGTTAGAAATTACTGGCCACATGACAATTCATTTCAGATTAAAATTTTTAACATTTTGGAGCCCCTGGGTGGCTCAGTCAGGTACGTGTCCGACTGTAGCTCAGGTCATGATCTCGTGGTTCATGAGTTCGAGCCTTGCGTCAGGCTCTGCTGACAGCTCAGAGCCTGGAGCCTGCTTCAGATTCTGTGTCTCTCTCTCTCTCTCTGCCCCTCCCCTGCTCATGCTCTCTCTCTCTCTCTCTCTCTCTCTCTCTCTCTCTCTCAAAAATAAACATTGAAAGAGTTTTAAAAAATAAAGTTTTTAACATAGAAATCACATAATCATAAATTTTAAGTGAAGCTAGGAGGATCAAATATTTCCTGTATTATACATGTTTCCCCCAATTGCCCAACGTTCAAATTGGTCCTACGCAATGTATAAGGAGACTAGGGTTCTAATTTTGGTTTTCTTATTCACTAGCAAGGTGACCTTGAACCAGTCACTTAGCTTTTCTACACCTCTGCATTCTCAGGGAGCTGACACATGGCTAAAGAAATCTCCTGAAACACTGAAATTTTATAATCTTTTTTTTTTGGAATAGGTATTTATCTTTTGAAGATAAAGGCAATGATGGCTTGACAAGTAGAAATGACCTGATAAATCATTAAATCAGCCAAAATCTATCAATTGATATAGATATTATTAATGCCACAATGATTTAATAACATTCTCTAGTTAGATACAAGAAGTCTTTTTCTTAAAAACAAAATGAATTTTACCTTTTACTGGGGATAAATAAACTCCACATAAGAGTATTATATTACAGTGATATTCCCCCCCCCCCATTTTTTAGATTATCTACTTAAAGAAATGTTTTCCCAGCACAGCATTTGGATAGCTGGTTGTGACCCTAGGTTATCGAGGTCAAGGTTATAGAGGTCAACTATCTAGACTAGCTAGATTAGTTTCTAGACTGTGAGTCTCTCAGGCATCCCCTGTGTTATTCATTGGCAATGAAATGAATTCATGAAAAGGTAGAGACCTACATGAAAAGGTAGAGACAGATTGTTTCATGGCTGCAAATCAAAATTAGAAGCAGGCCCTGCAGTTACGGAGTCAGGATTATGTTATTTTATGAAGAAGGTGGCAGAATGTGTTATTGTTAAAATAACTCCTACAAAACAAACCTACTTTCAGGTAATTTTTTTTTTTTTTTTGGTGGGGAAAATACAACTTTTTAAAGTTTAGTAAATAGTTAATGTGATTCATTTGCCCAAATAAAAACACACAGATGAGGACAGAGAATTATAAAAGAACCCATGGTAATATATTATTTAGAATAACATTTTCAAGTATTTTATTAGTCAGTATTTTGAAGTGCTAAGTGGACTTTTGTCCTAAGAAAATGAATTCTGTAAGGTAATGTTTGATTTTATCATAGAGTTACTTTTTGTTTTTTGAAACACAGTTTCATATGCTTCATTTTTTTTTTAAACATTAAAATGCTATAAAAACTGAGAGCAGAATAGTCTGGCAGAGAAAGCACTGGACTAGAGTCCAGTCAAAGAGCCTGCTCTGTCACTAACCAGTGACACAATCAGACACAGGTAATTTAATCTCTTACTTTGTTATCTCTTAAATATTACAAAATACTTAGAATGGAAATACTAACACTTGTTCTCACCTCTATTTCATAGGTTGTTAAAGGTAAACAGTGAGGTCTTAGGAAAAGATAAAAGCACTTTGAAAATATAAATTTTATAATATCATTTATGTAATGCAAGGGTAAGTAAAATTTAATGAAAGAAAGCGCAGAACGTCAAAAATAAATAGAATTATTTTCATCCAAAAATTCAGCAGAAGTATTTTTCATTATTTTCATCTAATGCATTTATTTCAAGCATTATAATGAGGCACTTGATGAATGTGGAAAGAAAGGTAAAATGGTAGATCTTGCATGGCTTCCACAGTTAATACTTGTGGCAACAAATGTTTAGGTACAAAGTGGAGCCCTAAGGTTAAATCTGACCAACACATATATTTTCCTTGGCCCCCAAAAACTCTATAATATATCTTCTGGAATTTGAATTTTCTGTAGTTTACTAACCGCTGCCACTCTCTATTTTCTGATTCTGTTGGTCAGTGCTGTCTAAAAGAAACTTAATGTGAACCACATACATAATTAAAAATTTCCTAGTAGCCACACTAAAAAAGTCAAATTAAACTCCTAAATAGTAGACTCCTGAAATACAGCTTGGGAATTATTCACTAGACTGGGTATTTCTTTGAAACATTCAGGACTGGTATAGTTAAAGGGTGCCCAACAGGATGTTATCTAGTAAAATACTGCTTGCGCTCATTCATAAATGTCTAGAATTTCTTTAACTGGGATTGGGTTGGCAATACCCACTTCCATGCCTCCAAGATCTACCTGAGGAAGGAGATACACTGACTCAGATGAAAGCCAGACTAGCAGTAGAAGGGCATGGTGATGGTAACCAAAAAATCTGAGGCAGTATGTGATTTACCTCTTCTGACCTATGGGGTCTTTTGCTTTTCTCTTAACCTGTGACTCATTTTCTTCATCTGGAAAATTATAATAATAATAATGAAGTTAATGATAATGGTGAAGTAAAAAAATATCTGTCTTGTTAGGCTCACAACGTTGTTGGGAACATCATGAGGTGATACATGTGGAGATATCATAAGATCCTGTAGATTTGAGACTTTTGTTAGTGTTCTTAACTTCATACTATGGTATAAATGACTAACTTCCCCTGGGCCAGCAAATCTGGATAAGGAGAATTGGGAAATTGCACTCAGTGCTGGAAGTGGAAGAAGAGGCTAATGTACCAGAAAGAGGTAGAGAGGCTCAGAGAGGGAGGCTGATGCACTGACAAGCTACTTGGATTGGACACCTCTGCTGGCTCTAATCGTTCTCTTCAATACCTATATGATTTTTAAGTATAAATTCCAATGATACTACGCCACTGATTATAATGAAAAGTTTAGACCATTCTGTCTGCTGTTATATTACCACTCCATTCATTTCTATGTGGGACTACTTGTGTTTTCTAACGAAACAGCCTGTGATGAGCGGCACAAATGCTGGGCCAATAAAAGGTAACAACGCTTTGCCGATTGAAAACTACGATGAGATACTGGTGACTGCTGCTCCCTGTGAAAACTTCATTAGCAATAAATGGGTTACCAGATGTCACATGTCAGATTTGAAATTAAAATATATTCCCAGTATTTGTGTGCAGTCTGAGCGGCGGGAAAAAAACGAACTCTTTCCAAGAGAGCTGCACAAGATACTGTACCACTTTTGCCTTTGATTGTTTGTTTCTCCTCTAAATGTAAAACGAAAGCATCCCTTGGTTTGTAAAGTGGAAAGATAGCATTTCTGCATAGAGGGGCTATGTACTGAAGTGGCACATTACCCGTGCAGCAATAACTCTTTAAGGACAAGGAGAGTATTTTTGAATATTCTCTGCCACACCAAGACCACCATCTCCTCTTGTTTTGCCATAGCAATTTCTCCTTTTCCTGGCTTCCCTTTCATCAAGCCATTTCTGCTTTTATTACTGACAACAAAACTGTTTAAGTCAGCAGCTGTCAACGTTGACTCCACTCTTCCTGAACCTGCTGTAACAACAATGCTTCCCCGCTTCGTGATAGTAAAACTCTCTTCTTGTTCTTCGAGCTAGCTAAGTCACTCTGTTCTGGTCCTCCAAGTTGCAAGCCTCCAATCAGAAATCAACTGTGGTTAGGGAGGGAACCCCGCAATTGGAAATAGGACAGCACAATTGCGCTTGAACCAGCAGAAATTTCAAATGCTAAGCCGGTGTGACAGAAGTATCTAACACCTCTAGTTTTTATAAACAAGTATTTTTGGCTAATGTTCCTTTGCAATTTCAAAATCTCCAGTTATTCAGTTCCAGCTGAAGACCATGGATGTTTGAAACTATTTATTGTTTTTTTTCCCCAATTTATTTTTGTTCTGTCTTCTGTAAGATAGATGAAGCTTATAAATCAAATTAAGAGGGTAAAAGTGAATTATCACTCTTAAGCATCTTCTTGGAGAAATATTTACAGTACTCCTCCCTTATTTTTTGGGATACATTCCAAGACCCCCAGTAGATTCCTGAAACCACAGATAGTATCAAACCCTATATATAGTGTGTTTTTTCTTCTACAAAATTACTTATGTTTCCTCTACAAAATTACCAATTACCTATGATAAAGTTTATAAATTAGGCATAGTGAGAGATTTACAATAACTAAAAATAAAATAGAACAATGATAACAATATACTGTAATAAAAGTTATGTGAATGTGGTCTCTCTCTAAAATATCTTGTACTCTATTGACTTTTCTTCTAATGATGGGAGATGATAAAGTACCCATGTGGTAAGATGAAATGACGTGAATGACATAGGCATTGTGACCTAGCATCAGGCCACTCTTGACCTTCTGATGGTATGTCAGGAGGAAGATCAGTTGCTTCTGAACCACGGCTGACTGCAGGTAACTGAACTGCAGAAAGCGAATCCACATGTAAAGGGGGAACTACTGTACCTAGAATTTCTTTACACACAGAAATTCCCCAAAGTACTTACAAGTTTGTTTCTGGAACATTAATTACTCATCAGATGCTGGGGATGCAAGAGCTACTGCCCTTTGACCTTCGCATAAAGGAAGACAGAGCACCCATTAAGTGATTAGCTATGTCGGTGGGGAAAATGTCAGTTTCAACTTTTCAGTTACATAACTTCAGCACAAAGTGACACACAAGAATTCAAATAAGCTTATTTAATGTACAGTTGTTTTATGCTCCTCTAGGATTTTACTGGTATCTGTTTCACAAAGAGGACTTATAAAAGTGGCTTAGTATTAACATTAGTAATATTTATGAGTTGTGATTAATTGAATGTTTATTATGTGTCAAGCATTGTGATAATTGCTTTCATATCTGCAAGAACCCTGTTATGGACTGGATTGTGTCCTTTCAAAAGCCATAGTACCCAATGCGACTGTAATAGATATAGATGTAATTATGGGTAAATGAGGTCATGAGGTTGGGGCCCTAATCCAATGTGACAGGTGTCTTCATAAGAGGAAGAACACATCAGGAATGTGCTTGTACAGAGCAGAAGCTATGTGAGGTTAATGAGAAGGTGGCTATCTGCAAGGGAGGGAGAGAGGTCTCACCAGAAACCAACCCTGCCAGCACCTTGATCTCGAACTTTTAGCTTCCAGAACCATGAGAAAGTAAATTTCTGTAGTTGAAGCCACCCAATCTGTGGTATTTTATTAAGGTAAACATAACAAACTACCACAAGGCCTATGAGGATAAGCACAATTATTCCCATTCTTCAGATGAGGAAACTGAGGCTTAGAGAACAGGTCTTTTTTTATCAAAAATAGAATCTGTATTTTTGAGATTTTAAAGTTTCAAGGTTCAGTTATTTTTTTGAGGGGTAAGGTCATCATTTCATATTCTAGTTCAATGCTTCTCAATGGGGAATAATTTTTCCCTCCAGGGACATTTGGCAATGTCTGGAGACACTTTTGGTTCTTACAACAGGGGGAGTTGGGAGAGGACAACGTTACTTGCATTTAGTAACTGCTTAGATGAGATACTGCTACTCATCTTACAAGGCACAACGCATGACCCCACAACAAAAAATTATCTGGTCTAAGATGTTAATTGTGCTGCTTGAGAAACCTTATTCTAGTCCCTACTTTTTTTTTTTAATTCTTGATAATCTGTAGTTCTTGTCTTTTATGGCATAAGTTAACTGTATACTATATTGGTAGTGCTTTTTTCGTGTAGTATATTCATATCATCCCAGGGAAACTACAGATCAAAAGATAAAATCCTGTTGAGTAACCTTCAGATATCCAAGACCATGTTGAGTACTTAGTAGGAGCTCTGAAACTGCGAGTTGACTAAATATTTGTTGTGTCAGATCATTCTAGAAATTACCCTCTCTAAGCATTTTCCAGAACTCTAGGATTCTGCACCAGAAAAGAGAATTTGAGCTGGGATTCGTTATAAGGTCTTTAACGGGTTTGATGGCTATTGTAGCGGCCCCAAAGTTGCTTCTAGAAATAGGAAGCCACCATGTCTGGAAGTCAAACCCTGCCCTCTGGTGGCATCACTGCCATAGACACTGCTGGGAATCTGACAGGGCCAGAGTCAATCTGCAGTGTTAGGTTCTAAACTGACTGCAATATTTAAATGGAAATTTAACTTTATATTCACATGAGGGCTTTTCTCCCCTCTGCAGAATAACATATTAAGTGTAGTCTGTCATCGAGGCTCTCATTAGAATAAAACAAGTACGCTCATTTTTGTGAGAGAGGATGAACATACCATTAGTTACAAGCCATAGTGTGCAAGTTTGGCAACCCGAGAGTTTCAGTTACTTAGTTTGTCTCTCTTACTTGCCTCCTCTACCCAACTGCTTTTCTGATCCATATAGGCACTAAGTAATTGTTTTTGTAGCCAAAGAAGAACATTTCTGGAAAAAGGATTTCTAAAGGAGTAATATTGATAGAGTCCCATGACCAGAATTTTAAGTATTGGTTCATGTGGTATTGTCTCTACAAACTCCTTATAGGCTAGTTCTAGAAGACAAGTACCATTGTGTTTGAAATACCAGCTAAATCTGAGGAAATTATATTGCCCCCTTTTCCCATGAAGAACTCTATTCTCTCACTAGGAAAACACCACTGTACTTCTTATCACAGAGTGCAGCCTTTTCTGTATACTGATGCCAAACGGGTAACATTTTAGTGAGGCATTTGAAGTTGTGATATGCAACTCCATGGGAGACAAACAAGGTCATTTAGAAGGTCTTTTCATTGAGAACATCAGAGCTTTAAAAAGATGTAGGCAGCCTTTCCTGGATAATTGGGGTAAAGTAAATAAAAAAACCCAACAAAGTACAAAAATAAATAATCAGATGGAAACATTCAGAATTAAGAGTGAAATGATAGCAAATGCTAATGTCAGATCTTAATAATACATATAACCAAAAGCCATAAGTGAAAAAGCAACATAATTTAAGAAGTTGAAGAGTAGAAATCAGATGATTGCAGGATTTAGCAAGGGTAAAAAAAGACTTAGTACAAACACTAATCTAGAACTGGGGGTAGGGGATTTGGAGGCTTTTTCTTTGTCTCTCTAGAAATTGAGACCTCAGGCAAATTATTAAACCTTCATTCAACGTTGATCTGACAAATGGGAATGAGACCATAAAGCCTCTACCATGCCCTCGGAAGAATGTTGTTAAGATGATATGTTTAACATAATTTCCTCAAAACACAGTATATCATACCCATTCATTATCAATAGACTAGATACAGTAAAAACAAGTTTAACACATGACTGAAGTGGAAAGCTAATGGTTATATCAAGAGGCATATATTCAACATTTAGAATTTTAAAAGGAAGCATTAACTTTAGCAGAGTCTGTTGGCTATCAAGCACCATAGAAAATAACCCAGAAGCTTTGCAGTCACAAAGTCAGTTAAGATCCTGGCTTCACCTCTGACTAATCATGTAAATGGTTAAAATACTTACCCTCTTTGAGCCTTAGTCTTCTCATCTTTAAAATGGGATAAAAACTTAGTATATACTGTTATTGTGAGGATTAAATAAAACATGGTGGGGTGGGGTGGGGTGGGGTGGGGTGGGGTGGAAGATTCCCATATAGTAAACAGTAAATGTTATCTGTTGTTACCATTATTTATATTCTTAATATATATTCATATGTCCCCACACTAATTACCCCATAAAATTCTACTTTACATATGTGTAATTTGTCACATAACCTATGGTTATTACACATAGCCAAGAAGCAGATTGGAATGATGTGAGGAGCCCTGTCCATACAATACAATATGGTGATACAATGTTATTAATTAATACCATAAAGCAATATGAAGGACCCAGGAAGGACCCAGTTTTTAAAAGAAGTGAAAGTATGAACATCTGAAGGGCAGATGATTTTAGCATTACTTTAAGTTGGAGGAGGAAAAAATATCATACTATAGACCTTTGGTTGGTGAATCAAACCTCAACTAATTAAATGGGAAAATTTTTCCTCAAAATGAAGAATTCAGAGAAAAAAATTTCCTTGCCAGCAACTCCCCTAGTATTCATATAAGTCTCTTCCTTGAATTATCTGACTTAACATGTGGTAATTGTTCTTTAATATGATTTCATGAGATTCACTTTCTAATAATTATACAACACTATTGTTTCTGGTAATAACATTTTTGGTATTACTTTATTACTATATAAAATAATGGAAAAACAAATTAGGCTAAATATTTTGTACTCAGAATAGAGCAGGCAGATTTGTGAAGTTCATTAGAACTTTGTGAGAATAACGTAATGTGCTAATAATTTTGGTTATATTGATATGAAGACATCTAATTCAAAGGAAGTGTTTAGAAATCAGTCTGTTTCAGTAGGCATAGTTGTACACAGGTCAGTGATCAGTTTAAAGCCATTGTCTAGATAAACTACACGATTTATGTTATACCAACAAATTAAAATGTTCTCTTTACATAAAAAGTCATTCTGCTGTGGTCTTTCAGCAGCTTTATCTCAATGTGGATCAGAAAGTCACAGAAATTTCTGCTATAGAAGGAAATTGATAAGTCATATTTATTCCTTTTCTTCTTCAGAAAAATACAGAAAATACAGAAAAATATATATGTATGCCCTTTGTCCCTGTAAAAATGCACAATTACTATACTCTAAATGGTGTTTTTGTTGCCAGGTTCTTCAAGCCAAGTCTATTTTCACCTATAATGTAGTTGAACTGTTATTATCTACAGTCTTGCTTTTATTGAAACAACTTAAGTCAGAGATTCATAACATTTTATTGCTGGAATAGTCTCTAGAAATTACATGCTCCAAGGTTCACATATGCAAATACTTACAGGGGCTGGGAATAACAGAGTTGAGTGAAGCAGTCATGTCGGTGAATGGAGGATCCTTCCTTTTTCTCAGAGGAGGTGGGGGTTGGGGAGCCTCACTTCTCAGGTGTAGCCACTTATGCTAATTATGATATGGGGAGACGCAAGCCGATTTTTTAAAAAGATGAAGCTGGAAATTTCAAATTTTATTTGAAATCTCCTATTTTGAAATGTTTTCAGTTAATGCAAATAATGATAATTATTATTATTAGTAATAATAATAACAATAGCAGCACTGTAGAACTAAATAGAACTCTTTTGCAGATCAAGTTGGGTCCAAGGGCTGTCAATTTATAACCTAGGATCCAGGCCAACTACTTAATTTTACAACTGAGTAAACAGACTCCAACCACGAGCAAGATTCTGCAGACCCCCATATTTCAGTGTTTTTATATTACACTAAATATTTGAAGCATACCTCTTTTAGAAATCCCCCCTTCCATTTCCACATTCAACAACAATCTGTGATGGAAGAATTAGAGATAGTGGGAAAACAGAGATGCGATGGGCTGAGGTTATTGTTCATCCTTGCTCTCTTGCAGCCAGGCTGCCCCACCTGGGTGTGCAGGAGGGTAGTCCAGCTCAGAGTATGAGAACTGTCTTGGAATGTCTAGATGTCACTACCTGCTACACTGTTCCAGACAGAAACTTATTTTTCCCTTTTAATTGTTCCATATTGTTTAAGGTACTATTAGCCTTTTAGAGCTGTTGGTGCATTTCGCCAAAGTGATGTCTCCAGATGGGTGAATACAACATTGAATCTGCGCTATTTGGGTATTCTTGCATATTACTTTAACATTTATTCAAAAAAATATCATCTAGTACCAAAAGGATGATCAATAATGAAAGGGACTGATGTTATTTCATAGAGCCATATTGACCTAATGACCCTGGTTACATAACTAGTAATGAGGTTAAATTTTAAAATATTTTTAATAAATGCTGAAAAATATTTATCTTCATTGTCAAGTAAAGTGTTTCTAAAGTGAACTGAGATGCTCCAAGCATGGAATTATCTACACACTGGGTGTATGTGTGGTTTTAATGTTTATTTATTTTTTGAGAGAGAGAGCATGAGCAGAGGAGGGGGAGAGAGAGAGGGAGACAGAATCCAAAGCAGGCTCTGGGCTCTGAGGTGTCAGCACAGAGCCCTAGCAGGGCTTGAACTCACGAACTGTGAGATCATGACCTGAGCTGAAGTCAGACGCTTAACCGACAGAGCCACCCAGGCGCCCCTACACATTTATGTTTTTGATACTAATATATTTTCTAAATTAATTCAATACAGGTTTAAAAATACATACAAAAAGTACATAAAAAGAATATACCTGGCATTGACTGAGGGAGTTATACAGGATTAATAATGAACATGGAGTATTTCTGGTGAATGGTAACACTTGGCTAGCAGATACATTTTTTTGGCTTCTAGCCCTAATATAACTTCCTGGACAAGCTGATTTTTCACTTTTGTTGGAAAAGTAGTTTAGTTCTCGTGAGCATGTTTTGCATTCTGTAATAAAAGGACAGCATGTGCATTTTGGGTAATTGCTTGGTTAGCTGGAAGAACACAGTTTGTGATTTTATACATAAGACCTTAGATGGGTAGAGTGAGAAGTTGGAAAAATACTAACCTGTGTTTTAATTTTATTTTGTGTGAAAAGATCAAACTTCATGCTTTTTCAAACTATATAGTTTTCCAGGTAAGACAGAAAACAAATATAGAAAATGTTGGTCTGATAATGTAAACTTCCTTATAACTCAGGAGATGTCATGCTAAGGACTGTTAGCAGTTATTTTTTTGATAAATCTCTTTGCTAGAATGAAAGAGTAGCAGTCCCTGGAAGGTAGTGGAATTTGATCCACAGGCAGAGACAGGCAGGGAGGTAGGGGGATCAAAGTGAGGCGGGAAAGGGCCACATGGCCCATGAAGGCTCTATGCCTTCAGGAATGCTGCTGTCTTTAGCTGGTAATCACTTCTTAAAGGAAACATTCACCTAAGAATTTTAGTAAATAAGGAAGCATTCAGTATTAGGCTGTTGGGATCAAACTCAGGGTCCAGGAAAGAGTATTGTGGGTACAGTGGAAGGAACATCTTAGTATCTTGAGTCTTGATGTGTGTTTTCGTCTGAGATACTGTACTTTTCATCTCCAGAAATGCAATTGCTGTCTTTTTTATATCTTCCATGTCTCTACCTTTGGTGTTCAAACTTTCCTCTAGCTTCTTGAACATATGAAGTTACAGTTATAATAACCACTTACTATCCTTGTGCACTAATTCTATCATCTGTATCATTACTGAGTCTGTTTCCATGGATTGATTTTTTTCTCTTTATGGATTGTACTTTCCTGCTTCTTTGCTTGCCTGGTAATTTTTGAATGGGATGCTAAACACTGTGAATTTTGCCTTGTTGGTTATTGGACGTTTTGTATCTTATTAAAATTTTCCATCTTTGTTCTGGGAAGTAGTTAAATTACTCGCAAACAGTCTGATCTCCTCAGATCTGGCTTTTATGCTTTGTCAGGTGGGACCAGAGCAGCATCTAGTCTAGGGCCATTTTTTTTTCTTATTCTGGAGGCAAAAAACCCTTCTGAGTATACTACCCGATGCCCCATGAATTATACATATGCGCTGAAATGCAAGGGGGATACTTTGCAGATTATCGGGCTCTTCCTTTGCAAAGGTCTCTACTCTCTGGTGCTCTGCCCTGTGAACTCTAGCTCCTTACCTCTCTGGACTCCTAGTTCCATCTCCTCAACTCAGGGAGACCTGGGAGCTCCTTCTTAATTCTTCTTTGTGCCATGGCTGGAAACTACCCCCAGGTAGTGAGCTCGGACAATCATAGGTTTTATTTCATTTGTTTCTCATCCCTCAGAGATTACTGCCCTTTGTTGCCTGATGTATACTGTCTTGGAAACCATTGTTTCTCATATATTGTTTCATATATATATATATATATATATATATGTGTATATATATATACACACACATATATATATGTATACATATATACACACATATATATAATATGCAATGTATATACATATATAATATATGTATACATATATTACATATAATATATATACCCATATATTACATATAATATATGTATGCATATATTACATATAATATATATACACACACACATATACACACACACACCATTGTTTCATATATATGTGTGTCTGTTAGACTCTATCATCTATCTATCTATCTATCTATCTATCTATCTATCTATCTAGTTGTAGTTTTAGGTAAGAAGATAAGTCTCTGTTACTCTATCTTGATTGGAAGCAGAAGTTTCTGGGTTTGAGTTTTGACCCTACATCTTGTATGCTATTTGATTTTGGAAGAATGCTCAACCTTTTCCTCTTCATTGTCTATTTATGACATGACGATAATAATATAATGATTAACCAATGGAATTCTATAGGGGAGAATATGTCATAGTCTATGAGATTAGGCAAAGGAGTATCTATCCATACACTGAAGGTGAACTTAAAAAACAAAACAAAGCAAAAAAACACCTCAGTGGGATGAACTTTCTCTCTAGCACAAATCACCTGAACCTTTTTCTCTTGCCCAAACACTTGCCTTATTTTTTGCCCTCACTCCAACTTAATGACCCTGCCCTTTATCTTGCAGACCTACTGGTAAGGGGTCTAAAGGCCAAAAGGCAGCATGTCTCCTCTGATAACCCATGGGTCAAAAAACAGGTTTATCTGAAACATTTTGCCAAAAATACACCACCATATAATTATAGTACCATTAAGAGAATCTGTGTAATTTGTGGTTAAAAAATTGATTTTTTTTTCTTATTTCACAATAAAGTAATCACCAAATTCCTGTGAAGTAAAATGCATAACTTTAAATTGAGAACATCTGCCCACAATTATAAATATGTAGAACTCATTCAGCTTATGATCAGTGCATTGACATTTGAAAAGAAAGTGATTTTTTTTTAAAGAAAAGATATCTTTTTCTGACATATTAAAATTCCAACTCAGTAAAGTAATGTGAGGAAATAATAAAATTGTATGGTTTTCTTTATTGCATGTTTATTTAGGCCAAACCAGTATGAGGCAGCTAGATTAATTACTTTTTTTACCGTTAAGTACTGTACATAGTTAATTATTTCATCTAAGTCATGTCTGAGCCAAACCTGTGAATTACTGTTCATGCAGGGCAATGATGATAATTTATGTACTCCCTCCATGCTATGGCTTGTTAGTATATTATTTTTGATTTGAAACTAGATGTTAAAAGTTTGCAAGAGGCTTTTAAAGATTACTCTGTGACATAAGTTCTAAAATTATGGATTTCAAAATTAAGGTTGACAACATGCTATAATAGGAAGTTATTTAGATGATGGAATTATAATACATTCTGTCTGAAAAATATATTTTCCTGTTTTCTGCTCTGATCTGTTGACTCTTATGGTTTCAGCTTGTGCTTTTTTTTCTGCCTGATTTTATGATCTAGATATTACGTTGGGCCCTTAGTAGTTTTTCAACATGCACAAAACCTGATCTCACCCACTGTCCCAATATAGCTAATCAGATATTTAACTGTGGCTACATGTGCCCAGTGACTACCAGTGCTTAGAAAGGTGCCCATAACCACCACGAACCGACTGAGCTAAACAGATGACACGGAATCCATTTTTAAAATGTATGATCATCTTTATGAAACCTGAGTAACAAGTTCCCAGTGATAATTGTACATAGTCAAGTGAAAGAATTTTAAAAAGTTTTATAAATTCAAAAATTAATTTTTAACAGATGCCATTAAAGTAAAAAAAGAGATAAAGCATCAGTAAAAATAAAAAGTATAATTAAAAAAAATAAAGAGAGATGTTATAAAGTCTCCTTGCTACTCCCAGAATAGTTCTGGATGAGCCACATTAGCACCACTGGGAGTTCACTAGGAAAGCAATCTCAGGTTCCATCCACCCCTACTGAGCCAGAATCTGCATTACAACAAGATTCTGCAGGTGATTTGTGCATTTATTCAAGTTTGAGAAACCTAGTCTAGAGGGACATTTAATAATCCTTTACGCTTGTGCGTGGGTCCAGTACTTTGCCCTTCACGTAGACTGGAGAGCACCCCAATCAGTGAGCCCATTCCAGTGGAGTGTGGCTGCCCTTGAAGAGACCTGGGAACATCAAGGTAAGTTTCAGCTGTGTGAGGGTTTCTTGCATTTTCATGGGAACTTTAGAGGAAGAAGAGTCCCAGTGAGCAAAACTGTGTCCCAAGGAAAAGAAATCTTTTTCACATGACACAAATATCTGTCAGGGCCATTCATATAAGAAATGAATTGTATGTTAATCTTTTAGAGGAAAATCAATACCAATCCAGACTTCTTGCTGGGACTTTGGTGGGAAGGTCCTTGCTTATTTTAGGAGAACCAAGGAGCCACTGATAAGGATGGAAGGTGCCTCACGTTTCCTTGGAGCTATGCTTACCTTTTTATTGTTTGTGTGAAATATATGAATTTCATGAATAATTTTACCTACCAGCTGTTTGTTTTCTCCTCAAAATGCCTGCACTTGCCTTGCAATTTCCTTTCCTTGCAGAGGCTTTCAAACTATTCAACCACTAGAGGTCTGTATTACCTATTTAAAAAATCATACCCAACTGGCTGAACAGTTCAGTTCTCAATTTCAGTATATGTTTCTATTTTTTAAACTTTAAAATCTTTTTAAGACATAACACCTGGGAATTAAAAAATCACAACATTTTAGGAAATGAAGGGGAAAACCCAATAGGAACCCTTCCATTTGGAAGGGTATTGAGTCTCCCCCGCTATTTCTAATAGACAGCTGAGCACACCTTCATACTCTGAAACTCAGAACTCCATGGCCAGTCACAAATCAGAGGAACACCATTTATTTTCTGCAAAATAGTTTCCCCGATTTATTTGAAGATGTCTGTGTTTTGTAACTTTAAATTTTAAAGCATTTATTTTTCTCTTTCAACAAAAGTTATTCTCAGATTTAAGACACTGATTTTGCATCTTTTATGAAGGTTTTGAAAATAAGATTTTCTTTTATTGGTCACCCGAGATTAGATGAAGAATTAATGTTCTTTCAGACTTACTTGATAAAGTTCTGCTGCAGTCTTCTAAACTAACACATCAGCTTGGGTTTGCATGGTTCAAACTGTAATAGAGGTGATGACTGTTAGTGGTACCTAGTGCAGATTGGGTCCCCCAGGTTTTCACTGTGTTCCATGTTTACCCAGGGATTTTCACTAGAATAGCCCATTTGGGTCTGCCCTCTGCCAGTAGCAGTACAGGATCTGAACCTTCCAGAAATCTAAAAATGAGGCGTCCTGTTTACAAGACACCTGATTAATAATAGTAAAACCTTTCCATAGCCTCATAGAACAGGCCTCCTGAAACAGAGCGCATTCATATATTCACATATTTAAATGGAGTGGTTGAAAATATTACAGACATAAAAGCTGTAATTTACAGTGTATTGCACCAGGGGTTTGGGATTCTGATGCTAGATTTTCATAGCTTCTAATTATGTCTACATTTGGAGTAAGTGTCTACATTTGTTGCCAGGCAAGGTGTAATGCTAAGAGGCTCCCTTCTTTTAAAAGGCATTATTGCATAATGTTCCTGGCCTGCACTGCTTCCAGAAGCATAAGCAGGTCTAGTGTGGCTTCTCTCTCAGTCTGTCACTTTATTAAAACACAACAATTTGCAAGTGTTATTTAGCAGATCAGCTGGGTTCATTTCAAAGGCTAATATTTAACAGAGAGGGAAATAACCCATCCCAATCCTTTTAAAAAAGTATTTTCTGTGTATTCTTAGGCAAATTGCCTAGTGTCTTACATAGATCTCAAAGCTAGGATTCAAGGATAATTTTAGTAATGTCTTACCCTGCTTGCCAACATAATTCAAATGATCGATTCTATAGCAGAAGGAATCTAATTCACAGAGCACTCATTTGTACTACAGACCACATTATTTAAAGTAGTTAAATTTTTCTTCATTTCCTGTTGCATTTCTGTGTATGGCTGGTGGCATGTGAATTCACAATTAATTTCCTCACTGAAATGTGACAGAAAAATATCTGCTTTACCTTGTCTTAAGCATTCCTGTCAGAGCTTTGGACTCTCCTATTCAATATGATGCTAGCTTAAACAGGCACCTGGTATCACTATAAACAAATATTGACACGGTGTTCACTTTTATACATATATGTAAAAAAAGTGCCGATGGTGTAGCAGTTAATTAAAAGCAACAGCAGGAAGAACTCAGCCTCTGGAGAATTTGATGAGTTACATCTGGAAAAAAAATGGTCAGAACCAGGGTGTTGGAGTCAGTCCCAAATTCCAGTTCTGTTCCTGACATTGGTTAGCAAAGCGGGCCCCTTAGGCTCAGTGTCTGTGAAGAAATGAAGCCAATAAGACCACCTGGCCTATGGGGTTTGTTTGTTGGCAGATTAAGTAACAAAATGCGGATGAAGTGCGTTACCCAGTGCCTGATCCAGTAAGTGTCCAGTTAATGGATGTTAACTATTATTTTCTCTGCTTCTTTGGGTCCACATTTATAAAATAGCAATATAATACTATGGCAACAATCATAGTTATCTCTTAAGTGTTGCTATGAGAAGTAAGATTATGTACATGAAATAGTACCTGGCATGGTTGCTTCCCCAAACTGGTCTCCCAAAGTTTTCACCCATAAAACTAAATTGCAAGTTGGGAGAATTTCAAGGATGATTCATTCCTGAATTTGAGACTTTTTTTTTTTTTTTTTTTTTTTACTTTTTTGAGTGAGAAGATTTTTCATTTAGATTCTTTAAGTTTTACTTACTTTTTCTGATCTGGATGATAACTTAAATTTGTGAGCCTACCAGCTTAGAAGATAAAATATTGCATTGAAACAATAGTTAACTAGAGACAGAAATTATTTTCAGGGAAGTTAAACAACTGAAATTAAGAATGTTCAACCTCAGGGAATGGAAAGCAAAAACATGATGGTGCTTAAAAAATACTGTTTTCAAACCTTTCATTATTCTGGCCCTAGCAATTGAGGAAACTTTGTTTTCCCCTAAATGCTGTATAGTAAGTATCTCCTTTCAGGAGAGAAATCTGTGGGAGAGGGATTTGATGGAAGCTGTGACTAACTAGCTTTTTATTAGGGACCGAATACTGATTAAATTACAGGCATTATTTTAACTCAACTTGTCTTCCCAATACTATTGGGATTTAGAATTAGAATTGCTGTGTTTTGCAATGAGTGCTGAAGAGAACAAAGACCAGCTACTGACATATAACTGAAAAGGTTTTTCTCAGCAAAGGACTAGACTTGGCAGTTTGGCCTTTATGCAGCGATTTCCAAGGACACACTGGAGTTACAAAAGAGGTACATGCTTTCTGAAATCAGAGGCACTCACCTGGGCAGAAGTCCACATCAGTTCAAACTGACTTTCATGTTTTTGTGTGAGAAAAGGAAAACCTCTCATTTAAAGTTATGTATTGGATATTCTTAAAATGTTCTAGTTCCTTGCCAGGCTGATTTTATGGGATGTCATTGACACGAGGGGTACTGGGAAATAAATTCCTGTACTGTTATAAATAAATAACTATTTGTACTATTAACTAGCCTTAGGACCCAAAATTATACCAGAAGTTCTTTTTGGATCATATTTCAGTTTAGAGAGCCAGCCACACATCAGCAGTTAAGGGCTGAACCCCCATATCTTTCTGTCAACTCAGCACCACCCCATTTCCAGGAATCTCCTGAAATTACCGCCACTTTGGAAATCAAATCATCATTTCCACTTCTGAGTACATTAAAACTCTCCACATGTGCAGGAGAATATACAAAAACATTCACTGTAGCGTTGTTAACCAGCCATTGAGTACTGCTTTTCTAGAATAAAGGAAGTTGCATTTTTTTTTTTTTTTCTCATTCTGGTCGTGATCACTTTAATTTATTACTCTTGGGGAAGTCTCTAATGGAGACCTATAGAGCAGCTGGCCCATTTGGGAGAAGCGTGACATCAGAGATGCTTGTCTCTTCCTTGGCTTCATCTGCTAGAAATAGTAACTAAGTCCTTTGCCTATGCTGGTAGGAGAGGAGCTGTAGAAAATCAAATTAGCAGGAAAGAAACTATTAGTCTTCATTTTCTTGTTTCCAACCTGCAAATACAGATTGTTAAATACACTTGTTCCCTAACGCTCATTAGGAAATCTTGAAGAATAGCCGGACAGGAAAAAAGCATAGGGATTATGAGCAAACAATACCACTAAAATATAATGCAAAGTCAGGATCGTTGCTTCTCATTCAGACGATCTTACATGTGTAAGGTTGGTTGAATTAGAAATTTTTCCATTAAATAATTTCATACCTAGTTATATGTAGACTAATGTCACATTCACAATCCCAAATGTATCTTTTTATTTAGAGTTTTCTTTTTGTTGGACTTGAAGATAAAATAGCTGAAATGGGATAATCAATATATGAAATCATTTTACATTTGGTAGTATCCCTAGGACTTGTTAAGTTCACTGGTGTTAAGTTCACTGGAATATTTGTTTGTCTAAGAATGCAGAGATTTTACTAAAAATAATCTAATGGCAATGTTGTGTAGCCCCAACTCTTTATTGCTTGAGGAGTTTTACTTTCAGAGACAATGGATTACAGGTTAGTGATAAGCAAAGCATTTCTGGAGTATACCAAAGGCCCCAAACATATCATTTGGGTGTCCAGGAGGAAGTGACATTAAATACAGGATTTTAATATTTAGAGTTTGAGTTATAGCCATAGAACCATCCACTGGGGATTGAATCATAGACCTGACTTCTTTTAAGATTAAAATCTTCAATTTTGGAAACATTTTACTACATTTCAAAGTATGTTAAGTCTTTAAACCATTTAGGTTTAATCATTTGTTTCTTCTCTTGTGGCATCCATCCTTAATGTCTCCAGTTTTTATCTATTAGTCCTACTAGCCTTTGATAACTTGATCTCCCTTTTGTTATCCATTCTTCTTTTGTGGTTTCTAAGAATATTGGCGTATTTGCTGTGCCTTGAATTTGCTGGTGTCGTACTGCCAAGGGCCTTTGCTTTTGCTTTATGCTTTGCTTCTGCGTAGAAGAGTCCTTCCCCAGATGTCCATAGAGTTCCTTCCTTCTTACTAAGGAGGCTTTCTCTAAATACCCTTTTAAAACTGCACTTTCCCCTCTCATTTCTAGCTCTAGTCTCCATTTTATGCAACATATTGCATATTTTACTTGATTGTTTTTCTGTGTACATGCGCTAGAATGTAAGTTCTGTGAGGCCAGGGGTTTTTGTCTGCTGTTCACACTTTGTCCTCAGGGCTGAGAACAGGGACTGGCACGTGGGTATCCAACAAAACTACTTATTAAATGAATCACAGCAGATTATGTTGCAAACTGCAACCCTAAATAGGAATAACTTATATTTAATTAATTCTCATTCAGAAGGATTCTTATGGTCATGACATTTGATATTTTTATTTTTTTTTTAATGTTTTTTTTTTTTTTTTTTTTTTTAGAGAGAGAGAGACAGAGACAGAGCACTAGCAGGGGAGGGGCAGAGAGAGGGAGACACAGAATCCAAGGCAGGCTCCAGGCTCTGAGCTGTCAGCACAGAGCCCAACACAGGGCTCAAACCCACAAACTGTAAGATCATGACCTGAGCCAAAATAGGATGCTTAACCGACTGAGCCCCTGATATTTTTATTTTAGAGTCAGAGGAAAGAAACTTTACGATTAACCAATACCCATTCAATAATATGTAAGATCACAATAGTTGTAAACTGAAATGTCATCAGGATTTGGGCAGTTAAATAAATGTGTGAAGCACCCTATCGGGGAATGATGGGGTCTGTGATAAACAAGAGAGTTTATATACTGTCCTACTTAAAGGCATTTGGATTTGAAAGAGAAATTTAAAACACAGCACTGCCTGAAGGAAACGTATCTACCTGTGGTTTCAAAGGCCCACTTCAGCTGTCAGTATGTGGCTGACAGGACCATGAAGACATTTTCTAAGTCACACTGTTTTTGAACTGCATTTTAACTATATATTCAGGTTTGGGTATGTGCCTGACTCCACATCAGGACAGAAATACTCAACTGATCAAATCTAATTACATTTGCTTCCCAACTAAATTGTGTATCACCTTCCCCTCTTGTGAGAGATATGGCCCCTCTTGGGTCCTCAGCATCTGATTATTGCAAACCTAATTGATTTGCGACATTTCATTAATAAAGTTAACTAAAACTAATTATACATATTGAATAAAAGTTTCCTGTGAAATGAATTATTCTATTTAGCTTAAGGGTTCTTAATTGGCAGAATGAATTGCTGAGGAGGACTGCAGAATTAGTTTCTCTTGGGATCTTTATATCTATCTATCTATATCTAAAAAAATATATATATATATGTATATGTATATTTATATAAACTTAACCAATATGGGTTGATGGATAGTGACACTATAGAAAATAAAAACAGAAAAAAAATTGATAAAATATGAAAATTAAAGATGTCAGACATATTCCTAAGAAGATAAAAATCATCAAATAGGTTACATAGATCTCTTCCTTTTAAGATGTTAAATTAGGTCTGTTAAACTTGTCATATATCTTAAAGAAGCTAAAATAAAATTTTTAAGAATATTTATTTATTTTTGAGAGCATGAGAGACAGAGAGTGTGTGAGTGGGGGAGGAGCAGGGAGAGGGAGACCCAGAATCTGAAGCAGGCTCCAGGCTCTGAGCTGTCAGTACAGATCCCAATGTGGGGTTCAAACTCGGGAAGAGCGAGATCATGACCTGAACCAAAGTAGGATGCTTAACTGACTGAGCCACCCAGGCGCCCCTAAAATAAAAATTTTTAAGTTATTGACATTTATTGTTTTATTCATAATTATGAATCTTCCTTCACTTATTTGGTACATATTCTATTTCTTACTCTTTAATTCAGATGGCATGTTCTGTCTAACTCACCGATCTAATTAAGTCTACATTCTAGCAGAAATCCAGGGGTTGCTTACTACTACTTCAGTTATCCCAAATCAAGCTGATGTGCTGTGGGCAGTACTTCTCACAAATAGGGCCGTTTCCAAAGCCCCTTAATTGTTCAGCTGTATACAGATAAACATGTTCTATGTAAAATGAAGACTAGCATTCATTGGTTTAGAGATGAATAAAGTATGTCTGGTCCATTAGTGTTATATGTATCACATAAGAAGCTGTTGTCATTACCGACTTGAATTTGCATTGCTTTCACATTGCCAAAACGGGTTGGACTTCTGGCTTTACATCGCTGAGACAATTGTTTTATCCTCCTGCTCTGGACACTGACCATACTAGAGGGACCAGAAGCAGTGAAATGCCTATCTTGTTCTTCCTCTTTGACTTGGGAGCATCGATGAGGAGCCAAGGTTCAGGGTCTATGTCAAGAGACAGCCTTTACCCACTGCATGGTTTTATCTACAGCAGCTCTGTTTGCTTTCTGTAGTGACCCATACTGTGTATAGAAGTATTTTGGCCTTGCCTGGATGAGAGGAGGAGGAAGGCTGCTCCTGATTGGATTTTGGGCTTGAAATATGACATTGTTCCTGTCATCCCAGGGCCCCCAGCATTTGTTTGAATTCTGGAAAGGTGCCAAAGACATAGTCCCAGATAACTGGTTACATTCTACCAGGCCTGTGCTGTATTATTACATTTCTAAGATATCCCACACCTTTCTGAAATTAAAAAAAAGAAATTCCTATATGTATAAATCTTGTTAAAAGCCTTTTTTAAAAAAATGTTTATTTATTTTGAGAGAGAGAGAGAGAGAACGAGCGAGGGAGGGAGGAGCACAGAGGGAGGGAGAGAGAGAATCCCAAACAGGCTCCATGCTCACAGCACAGAGCCTGACATGGGGCTAAATCTCACAAACCCATGAGATCATGACCTGAGCCGAAATCAAGAGTTGGACAGTGACTGAACCATCCAGGTGCCTCTAAATCTTAAAAGTCTTAAAAGGAATGACTAGTTGAAGGGGAAGGATGACAATTTTTTGGTACTAATCCAAAGTTCTCCCTGCCAGCAAAACAGCCTCTACATTTACATGCTAATTCTCTGAGTTCTTTTAATTATTATTATCTACAAAAAACCTTTTTTAATGTTTGTTTATTTTTCAAGGAGAGAGAGACAGAGCGTGAGTGGGGGAGGGGCAGAGAGAGAGGGAGACACAGAATCTGAAGCAGGCTCCAGGCTCTGGGCTGTCAGACAAAGCCCAATGTGGGGCTCGAACTCACGGGCTGTGAGATCATGACCTGAGCTGAAGTTGGATGCTTAACCGACTGAGCCACCCAGGCACCCCTGAGCTCTTTTAATTATTAAAAATAGTAACAGTAATCCAAATGTGAGTCTCCTACCTAGTCAGTTAGGTGCTAAGCATATCTAGTTCTATTTTTTTTCAAGCCTAGGAACAGTGTTTCTATACATATATTGTGAATAATAGGTTATTTGGAGTAAACCTGTTACTCTATAAAGAAACCTTTTTTTGTTTGTTTATTGAAAGAACCACCCCTCAAATGGCTACCCTTTACTTTGCCTTTTTTCATTGCTAAGACTCTAGGATTCATACTTGATAATTCCAAACTGGGTGCAAATTTCTATTATATATGCTTTTATTGAAAAATAATATTAAATGAGTAAAGGGAATATAGTGTGGATATTTAAATGCTTTTCTCACAGTTAGTTATATAGCTGTTTCAAATCCTTGATGCTTCGATGACTCAAAGACAAAGTTGTTTTTAATTTTTTGCCTTGTGTAACACACAATCATTAGTCCAGGAACCAAATGTAATTGAGCTACTAGGTATAAGTTTCTAGAAAGTAATTGAGATTGACATTTTAATAATGGGATCATATTAGTGGAAAAATGGTGACTAAGAACTTTAAGAATATACTATAATGGGATGGTTACATTAATTAAAAACTGAAAACAAACTACTCTTCTCTCTGGTACATATAATTTGGAAATAGAAATAGGGACTTCTAATATCTTGTACATTTCTATAAAAAGAGAAGAAAAGAAATAAGTGGTCTAATACTTATTTTTCTTGTCTCTCCAATTTTTTTTTTAATTTTTTTTTCAACGTTTTTAATTTATTTTTGGGACAGAGAGAGACAGAGCATGAACGGGGGAGGGGCAGAGAGAGAGGGAGACAGAATCGGAAACAGGCTCCAGGCCCTGAGCCATCAGCCCAGAGCCTGATGCGGGGCTCGAACTCACGGACCGCGAGATCGTGACCTGGCTGAAGTCGGACGCTTAACCGACTGCGCCACCCAGGCGCCCCTCTCCAATTTCTTAAAATATGTGAAGTCAGCTGTAGTTAGGTCAGTACAATTGAGACATATCTATTGCTGCAGGAAAAACAAACCTCACAGAATATACAGAATAAAAAAAATATGGGTCATTAAGATGACCCTACATCTTTTCTAGTTTTGTTTTACTTGGAGTTGTCAATGATGCGGGTAAAGAACCCAACAGCTGTATATTATTAGTTCAGTATAATTACATGTACCTCTTCTCATGATTTTTAAGAAAACCAAGAACTTCTAACTTTAGAAGAGTACATAAGATACTTAATCCCATGTATCTTAATACGCAAATAAATAAGAAAAAGTTACTGCGAGAACTATATACTAGATACCCTGCAACTGAGAAAATTAGAATTTAAAAAATACTTTAAAATTTCCAAATAAGTTTAAAAGAGCATAACAATTGCTTACCAAGTAGCAGTGGAAGAGTCCACTCTGTTGTTAGTACTATCAATAGAATACTATCCAATAGAACTTTCTATGATGATAGAAATGTTGTAAATCTGTGCTGTCCACTAGAGTAGCCACTGGCTACATGTATCTACTGGAATTCTTGAAATATGCCTAGGACAACTGAGGAACTGAATTTTTAGTTTCATTGTATTATAGTTAATTTACATTTACACTTGAGTAGCCACACATGACACATGAATGCCACACTGGATAGTGCCGGCCTACAGATTTTAAGCCATGGAATATGGTCTTTATTGATTCTTTTAAATGTCCTGGTTTTCCCCATCTGTCCTAAGTAGATTTCAACTTAAATTCGTTTGGTCCTATAAAACAAGCCCTGAAATGCTGTTTACACATTACTGGTTTAAATCAATAAGAGATCAGAGTTCTCTGGTCGTAAGTTGGTGAAAGAGACATTGCAGTGTTCAGAAGGTCCTTCTGAACACACCTTTGTATTTCAGTATAGTGCCCATGGATGGCATGGGGCCTTGGAGATTGTTTTATAGGAAACCCAAAGCAAAGTTTTGGCAGTTAGTGGCCAAATTGGTATAGCATCAGTTCTTTAGCAAACAAAAAATAACTTAGAATTAAGCATGTTTTGCTTATTCACCTGAAACTGAAAGTTTGAAAAAGTTAATTTTATGGAGGGTTTTTTCCCCCACTGTTTTATTTGTAAGCAAAAAAATCATATTTATTTTGCTATAAATGTGTGAATGTTAGAAAGCGGGGGCTTCCAAAACACAGGAGAAGGGAGGCTGTTATATAGAAATTTCTATCAGGAACTCCCCTGGATTACTGTCTTGCTTTTTCCGTAACAAGGTTGATGGCATATTATGGACAAAGAGTTTCTTCTGTTCAGTACTCTTAGGATGTAAAATAAAGTTTCCTATCTTAGTGCCTTTCTAATTAGGACATACATTTCAGTGTGCTTTTCCCAGAGCTGGATTTTTACTGAAAACGTGTACAGCCCAGCTTTCTAAGCTTATCTGTACCTCAAAAACAAAAACAGAACAAAACAAAACAAAACAAAAAATCCCCCAAACCTAAAGATTTCTAGTGGCAGAACTCTGTAGAATGTACCCATTTTTGTCACCAAGATTTTTTTTTCAATATATGAAATTTATTGTCAAAATGGTTTCCATACAACACCTAGTGCTCATCCCAAAAGGTACCCTCCTCAATGCCCATCACCCACCCTCCCCTCCCTCCCACCCCCCATCAACCCTCAGTTTGTTCTCAGTTTTTAAGAGTCTCTTATGCTTTGGCTCTCTCCCACTCTAACCTCTTTGTTGTTTTTTTTTTCCTTCCCCTCCCCCATGGGTTTCTGTTAAGTTTCTCAGGATCCACATAAGAGTGAAACCATATGGTATCTGTCTTTCTCTGTATGGCTTATTTCACTTAGCATCACACTCTCCAGTTCCATCCACGTTGCTACAAAGGGCCATATTTCGTTCTTTCTCATTGCCCTGTAGTACTCCATTGTGTATAGAAACCACAATTTCTTTATCCATTCATCAGTTGATGGACATTTAGGCTCTTTCCATAATTTGGCTATTGTTGAGAGTGCTGCTATAAACATTGGGGTACAAGTGCCCCTATGCATCAGTACTCCTGTATCCCTTGGGTAAATTCCTAGCAGTGCTATTGCTGGGTCATAGGGTAGGTCTATTTTTAATTTTCTGAGGAACCTCCACACTGTTTTCCAGAGTGGCTGCACCAATTTGCATTCCCACCAACAGTACAAGAGGGTTCCCGTTTCTCCACATCCTCGCCAGCATCTATAGTCTCCTGATTTGTTCATTTTGGTTGTCGCCAAGATTAAAGCAGTCCTCAATAGTTTCCTAACTCTACCATGGAGTGCCTTCTGGCAACTGTTTCCTCCTTGCCAATGAAACAAAGAAGAATAAAATCAACATTTGTCTACCCACCCACCACTTATCCTATCTATCTTCTGCTTTGATAAAATATAATCCCAAGATATTCAGAAGGAGATAAGCTACTCTTTTCATTCTCCCTGGAGGGACTAGGGGATGTCCTCCCTGTTAATTTAGGAAGTTGAGGGTTTGTTCCTTGAGCTGAGTTTTTGTCAGGAGAAAAAAGTCTTTTGATCTGGAAAATCCAGGAGTCTTTTTATGAAAAATATCAGGCAGGGCCATGTGACAGGAAATGGATGGAGAGAGCAGTCCCTGATTACTTATGCTGCCCTCTCAGGTTGTGACTGTAATGCCCAGCGGCATGATTCATACCTACCGGAGGGCTAGGCTATGTGGGGATTAAAGGGTACCTTGTGTCCAACTCCACATTGCCCTTTTCCCCATATCTTACTGGAGTAAGGGGAACTTTCATGAAAATAAGACTGAGAGACATCTGGATTTTCTGAAGGTGAGCAGATCAAGTTTTAAGGTTTATGTTCTTTGGACATATGGTCTTTGGACATGGCTTTTGGAAGTGAGTGCTTCACAGAGCCCCATTGGGTGGCTGAGGAGAGAACACAATCTCCCGTTTCTCTTAAAGCCCTACATAGTGTGAAGAGTACCGTTCAGAGCAATCCATCCGTGGCCACAAGGAGATCCTTGCCGAGGGGTTGCAAATCTCTCATATGGTTTATATTAATACATGAATATCTTGGTAATATGCTAACATGGTTTACCTTTAAAATCATATAAATATATGCTCTTAGGCTACATATAAGGAATGAGATAAGAGTGGAATTTCATTTTTTTCTGCATCCTCTGTTTCTGTCACTAGACAATGATATATGTGACTTGTTGTGCTGCTTCCACTATTGACACATTAGAGAAAACAACTGCCCAGTACCGTGCTATAAGTGTAAGACATTTACCTGGATGCAGAACTTCTAGGATGGCTTCAGTGTCTTATTCAGATGAAAACTTGGCCATTTTAGACCAATTTATCATGTATTAAATCTGGAAAGACAAAAAGATTAGTGTGATTCACTGAATATGGCCAGATTTTCATTTTTTAATTGACAGAGTAAGTATTAACACTACATCTTGAAAATATTTTTGAAGGGAATGAAACCATCTGGTCCACATCAAGAATATATTTTTCCTTATGTAGAGTTAGGCCGTACTAAGTGGCAGTCTGTCGTGGGGTTACGTCCTCTTCCTGGTTGTAGTCGACGTCTTCCCTCATACCCTTGTAGATACTCACCGGAGAAGGAGAAAAAGTGTTTTTGGGTAAAATAGTGCAATCTTATTCTAAGACACTTCTGTAGACATAGCTCCTAGTATAAGAAGTATCATAATAGATTAGATTTTTAGTCGTGAAGCTACAGGTAAACTTTGATAAATGATCCTTTTTAATATAAACCTATATGAGTGTTATTTTACCATAATTTAAAAAATCTTCTTAAAAAGAGATCTTTTTTCTGTATTTCTGTTTTTATTTTTTCTTTGTAGTAATAACATACATGTGGTTTAAATGTCAAGTTACAAAGGAGTGTAAAATAAAAGTACATGTCTCCTAGCTCTCTGTAATGGTCTCTCTAGATCCACTTCCTAGAGATACTTACTACTAATAGTTTCTCGTGTATCCTTTTAAGACTTTTAAAAATGTATACACATGCATACAGATGTGTATATCCACGGTTTTTCATTTTACGCCTCCTACTATTCTGTTGTGTGTGTTTTTTTTTTAACTTAACATGGTTAGATCTATAATATATGCATAAATCTACCTCGTCTATTTTGATGACTATACAGTATTCATTGCACTGATTCATGATAATTTATTTAACCAGCCCCCTGTTAATGGATCTTAAGGTTTTCTTTTTTTAGTTTCTCATTTTGGCTGCTTAAAAACATGCGTCAATGATTCTATTTATATGTGTGCATTTTTTAAGTGGTATATCAGTAGAAAAGTTTCAAATGTGATTGTTAAAGCAAACTGCATACTCCAAGTTTTTGAAAGATACTTAAAAATGTCCTCTACAAAGGCCATACCAATTTTTGATACCCCAAATCTGGCTTTTATGAAATCTTAAATTTTTTTTGTCAGTCTTATAAATGAAAAGTACATATTTGTCCTGATTTGCATTTCTGTAGTTATAAGTGAGGTTGAGCTTTTTCTGTTGTTGTTGTTTCCTTATTGTATGTAGTTATTCTTCTACTAGTTTGCCCATTAATGGCCTTTGATATTTATTTTTTTTAAAGTTTATTTATTTTGAGAGACGGGAGAGTGGGGAGGAGCAAAGAGAAAGAGAGAGAGAGAAATCCAAGCGGCTGTGTGTGCAGTCAGCGTTCCTGAGTGGAAATCAAGGCTTAACTGACTGAGCCACCCACACACCTGGGGTTTTGCTTATTTTTTAGTTGGGTTGTTCATTGCTTCTCATGTTAAAGAGCTCACGTTCCATTCAGGAAACTGGCATTTTACATGTAATGTGTGGCAAGTAGCTTTTTCAAGTTCCTGTTTCTCTTTTGACTTTGTTTATGGGTCCTTTTTACCATATAATATTTTAATTTTCTTATGTAGCCAAATTAAGCAATATTTGTCATTATGGATTTGGGAGACACTTTTCAGCAAGAATATTATTAAAGCTGAAAAGTTATTCAAGAAGACTATAGGTGTGGTGTAGGTTACCTTTTAAACCACAATGTATACCAACTTTACTATAATGTTGTTATGTGGAAGGATTTTGGCCTTAGAGAATCTCTTTTTATCCCTATATTTCAGTGGTTTTGTTGTTATAGCAAAAGAAATTTCCCATAAGATTATTTCTCTCTTAAAAATACTACCATGATATTAATTTTCTAAACTCTTGTAGGGCACTAGTGTCCCTCAGGAAAAAAAAAAAAAATTAGAGAAAGTATCAGATTTACCAATTATCATTCTCTACACAGTTAATGGCAGTTGTCTAAAGATCTGAAATCTAGAGTGGGTTAGATTGAAAGTAATAGTAATTCCGAGACAAACAGAAAGTAAGAAGTATAAAAGTAATAGAGGTTCATTATAGGAACTTTTGAAAGCACATACAAAAAAAAAAGGAAAGAAAAAAGTCACTTTTGATCTTAGCCTTGATCTTAATAACCCTCAAAAGCTTCTAAGATTTGTTATATATTTTTCCTAGTCTTATCTGGTTCACAGTGATGCAGACATTTAAAAAAATATATCAGTTATTTTAATCACAAATCAGTGCTAATAGAACTGTTTCCATTAGAATACCAATGGCCCAAGTAAGGCCTTAATGGCAACTTGACAGTAATCTAAACACCCACACGCACACACTGGACCACACTCATGATTTATGTTTATATATTGCTCTATAATGATTATCTTTCCTTGCCGTTAAATATTATTAAATATGTAAAAATGGCTATATAATGTCACATCATATGGCTTAACCTAACAGAAATGTAAAAGAATAGATTTTTGTTTCTCTCAAAAATGTATTCTGTTAACTCAGTAGACCAAATGCCACAACACATTCAAGAAATCATTACGTAGGAATCACATCAGATTCTTTTCCATTCCTGATAAAGTGGCAGCAATTAACTGTGTGAAGGTTAAGGGCTGGGATCCATCATGGTACAACATGTTTTATGTGAAGTGACATCATTTGAATGGAAAGATTACTAAAGCTGGGTTAATGGAACATTCTTGTTCTAGCAGCATACTACACAGATTTAGAAGCATGTAAAATACATTTGAATTGGATATCGAGAAGAGTTTGGGTCAAAAAGTCAAGGGAATAATAAAAGTATAAATGTATAAAGTTTACTAGAAGAAATGCTGTGAGGTCATTCATTCATTCATTCAATTTGTTTAGGAAAAAACCTGGTGCAGATTCTATGCAGCCCCAGTCACAAATATTTGGGCTCATTGAGACCAGCAGGACTGTAAAAGGTCATAAGAGAGTCACTGCTGTATCATTTATCACTTATTAGCTTTAAGAAACTCTGCTGCTACATGCAGGATGTCTCCTGGGCACTACCGCCCCTCTAAGCCCCAGGTGCTTGGCATTATGGCAGCCCTGGGTTGGTTGTGTCCTAAGCCTTAAGTTACAAATTAGACACTGTACTGTTAGGGCTGCTTAAAGTTCTCGATCTAAGCAGCTGGTGAAGTTCCATCTCCCAAGGATGTCCCTTTATCACTGAGAAAATTATAGCTGCTCAGTCCTGTTGACACACCTCTCCTCTCAAACGTGATCACAGGGAACCCAGACTCACTTCAGTCTTTTGACCAACATCAATGAGCCCCTGTCAGAACAACAGGCTTTTGGCCAAATCCAACTGACAGCTCTCAGAAAATCTACATGCACTGGGAGAAATCGTTCAGAGACTGAATCATCTGGGGAGTCACTGGCTTAACATAAGTCACCATTTGCTTGCAAACTGACTAGTAAGTAACTATATTCGACTAGTTTTGTGAACCATGCTTGTAGATAAGTGTTTATATTAAAAGCTGAAAGAGTGATATATAATTTGAGTTGGAAGGCTGAATAGTTTGTATACGTAGGGAATGACTTGTTTAAGAGAAAACATTTTTATAGCATCAGAATACCCAAAGATAAAATGAGTAAATTATAGGTAAGTTATGAGAAAAACAGAGATATTGAATCTTAAGTTTTAAATAATGAGCTTTCATAATTTTAGTATTTATTTCCCAACTAAAGAAAGAATTTTTAGAATTCTCCATTATTTCACTTAAAGGTGAATATGACAGGCAAATGTTGCAACTAAAATAGAATAGATCTTATTTTTTCTATGAGGGAAACAGAACTTGATTTCAAATGATAATGTGAAATAAATTCTCAAATAATTAGTTGGCCTTAAAAAGCAGGCAGTGTAGTGTAGAGCAGACAGTGCGGCGTGGCAGGTAAGAGGACAGGAATCAAAATTCCTGTGTTTCAATCTTGACTCTACCAGTTACTACATTTGGGTGAGTTTCTTATCTTGTTATTACTCAGTATCCCAGCCTATAAAATGAGGATAAAGCAGTGATTATTTCATAGGGATGTTGTGAGGATTATATAAAAACAGTATTAAAGGCTGAACATTGTGTCTGGCATATTATTATATGTGCTCAATAAATGTTAGCTTTATGTAAAAATGTTAATTTATTAAAAAGCCAGTATAACCTCTAGGCAATTATTCCTAACAAGTCCTGGGTGCTGTATGCACACTTGGACTTCTCTAACTTCATTTTGCATTTGAATCACCTGGGGTTTTTGTTAAAAATGCAGATTTCAATGGGTCTGGGTGGAGTCAGAAAGTCTGCATTTCTCACAAGTTCCCACATGTTGCCCACAAGGCTGGTCTTTGCCTTAACACCTGAGACAATGGTGGATGGTTGCTCCTAATTTATAATACAGTGGTTCTCAGTAGGGAAAATGGGAATAAGGGAAGTGTAGACAATATGTACAGATTTAAAATCCCAAGTGATTGTAATATGCTTGCCTTGCCTTTTCCCTAATGCCTGAAGAACCACTGATTTGCTATTTCAACTTCTATTTTGTTTCTCCATTTCTTACTCTATTCTCTACTTTCCCCCTTGCCATTACTGTTTTAGACTAAAAAAACAGTATTAATAGTTCCCCAGTTACTAAGAATAAAGCATCAATTTCAAGCCATTTTATTGTGTATAATAGGATACTCTACTCAAATGAGGTTAGACAAATGGTTTCTCTCTAATATATCTCTTCTAAACTATAGGGATCTGAAAAATATATTTTCCATAGCTTTAGCTGAAAACAAACAAACAACAAACAGGCAAGAAAGTGATGTGTGGAGCATTCAGTAATAGAATACAAAGATGAATTGGATGTGGTTCATAGTATCAAAGGAGGTATACTCCCATAAGGAAGGGAAAGTTGTGGTAGATATTATGGAAGTGGCTGAAATCAAACAGTGTGACCCCAGCATACGTTCTACCTGCTCTGAAAGGTAGGACAGAAGGAGGCTTATTTTTAAATGGCTTTCCACCCCAGTGGCACTAAGATGTTTGGAGAGACTCATAGCCAAATATATACTCAGTTTGACCAACATCTCTCTAGGGCAAAGACCATTTTTATACTTTCATGTGTTCGTAAGGATCTAACATCACTCAGATGCATAGTATTCCCTCTGTAAGTATCTTCTACATATAATTCTTTATTTCCCAAGTTGGATAAGAGGAGCTTTGATTAATATTAATTGGTAAATAGCTAAAGACATCTTAGAGAGCAAATTAGCAATCATAAACTCTCTTTAATAGTACACAAACATGTATTTGACTCCAACATTCTTACTCTGAAGTTAACCAAAGTATTAAATCCACTGATCTAAATAAGTTTTAACATAATTTGGTGAAGAATAAAACAGCTTATATGTGTATAAAAGGAACAAGAATTCACATAAAATTTCACCCCAACTGAAGGATTATTAATCTATAATTTTAAATTTTAAGGACATTTAGACCTAGGACTTTGAATATGAAGGCTCAATGTGATTAGGAAAAACAAAGCATACCCATTTCTTCATCCATTTTCTAAACTAGTAAATGTTAGAAAAATAATTAAATGTGATACTAGCAACACAATTTAAAATATTCTTAGATCTATGAAGGAAACTCTAATAATCATTTGCAAATTCTAGACATTTATTTCCACTTAAGACATTTGAATGATGCACCTATTTAGGAACCAGACAAATAAAATCTCTTTTAAACTGAGTTATAAGAATAATGTAAAATATAGCAGTCATACAATATTTACAGCATGTAGTGAATTCTATGTTAGTAAAATATTTGAAAGATGATTTTGTTTTTAATACTCAATGGAATTTTCTTCCCTTGTGACCATATGCTATGAAGAGAAGGAATAAAAAAATCAACAAAACTTTTAATGTTAATACAACTACTAATATCAAGATTCACTTACTTCTGTTTCTATCACTGTTCTAGATATAAACTTTTGTTTTCTATTTCCACTTGTCAAATATCATTAAAATTATCACTGACTAATAAAACATTTGGCAAATTTATAGCTTTTTTTTCCTTTTTTTGCTGTCATTTATTTTGGATGTGTTTTAGAGCTTTAAGAGGATAATGGTGGTCATTTGCCAGTTCAGTTAAATAGTACCTTAAATCCCTAACGGACTATTTGATTTAAGATGGTTTTATATATTAAGCTATCAAAAAGTTGAATTTTGGTAGCTAAAATTCATATAATGAATAAAATATAAAATAATAGCTAAATTTAGGCTAGAAATGGAACAAAACTTACTTTTACTTATGGGAACTATGGCATACTATTTTAATAAGTACCTACATGACAAGATACACAAACCATGTAATCCAATGACTTTAGGCAGTTTTGTAAGGGAACCCTTAGACATATTTTGAAGAAAAATAATAGCACTTTCCAGTGGTAATGAATTTAATAGGTGATTTACCCAGTTTACTAGATAACCTGGGAGAAGAGCATTCCTATCCTGGCCTTGACTGCTTTGTCATAGTTTACTGGTCTGGCTCTATATTTGTTTATTGCCACCGTGTGTCTTCAGGACAGCTTTCTAACCCTCACAACACTTGGATTTACTTCCAACAGCTAAATAAAATTCTTAATTTGCCAGCTTACTTGGGAGACTGTCTGGCATAGCCCAGTCATGACCGAGTAAGGCAAAGCACTAGGTAAACTAATGAGAGTGGGGGGCCAGAGGCCAGGAGCCTGCATCAGGCAGCCAAAACATGCAAGTGTTATGGGACTGGTCTAGGTCCCTGTAACAAATTTGAAAACAAAACGTAGCAAGTCCATTATCTGTTTGAAAAGGACATGGAGATATTCACCATATAATTAAACTCTTAGTTTTAAATGCCTCTCAGCTAAGTATTTTACCTGGGCTTTTGATAAGTAGCAGATTAAATTTTCTTTCATTTATTTTCCCTCTCGAATTGGGCAAATAATTAGTGATAGTAACAACAACAGTAATAAGCAGCAGCAACAGACCAAAAAATGCACACACACACACACCCACACCCACACACTTCTTACCTCAAACTAGAACACACACACACACACACACACACACACACACACACACACGGCAAGAAACCTTAACAATCTGTAAATTTGCTTTTTTTTTTTTTTTTTTAACACAACCAGGGTTAGAGAATGACAGTAAAGATTTAAGCTCAGAACTCTTGAGATGGGGAGCATTGGCAAAGCGATGTAGTGACTGAAAGACATTTTATAAATCTCAAGGAAGGTAATTCTTTCTTTGGCATCAGTGGAACCAGTAGAAGAACACTAGGTTTCTTCTGAGTTGGATGATGGAGCAAGTGATTCAGTTTAAGGTCAAAGAAGAGCCGAACCAGGAATCGAGGCTTCGGGATGGCCACAAAGAACAATGAAGTCAGGAAAAAAAGGGAGAGACAGAGTAGATGACAGACTCGACACTCATAAATGTGAAACTTTAGCAAATGCTGAGACCTGGCAACTTAGGGTACACTCCCTGAGCTTTACACCACGTTATGGGAACTGCCAGCCATTATCAGGAGGGATGGACTTTCGGAGCCAGCGCTGGAAACCTAATGGTTTTCCAGAATAGGTAATATACCAGGAGAGTTATTTAGAGAGTTTTGAGGGTCCTAAGCATGGGCAAAAGGGTAATTATTTTAGACTACTATTTTTTAAGCAAATAAATAGGAAACAAAAGGAATCAAGGAATTTTATCACTGGAGGGAACCTTATGGTCAGGGACCGGAGGTTCAGGGTTGTGAAATAACTCTCCTGAAAGCAAGCAGCCAGTTAAGTGGGTCTCTCCATTTGCCGGCTTCCTGTGCTTCTGCACTGCCCTGCACTGTCTGCCAGGAGGGTGGCAGAATCCACCACAGCCTGAGACAGATGACCTAGGTGGGGCCTTTAGAGCTAGGGAAACACTACAGGAGGCGGGGGAGCAGGCAGTTTCTTCGAGAAGACTTACAAAAGGGTTATAGCTAATGCTAAAGGAAATAAACACCCGGGGACCCAGGACACTCAGATGGTGTCTATCAAGAGAATCATGTTGGGGATGAGGTACCTAATAGGAGAAACAAGTTGCTCAACAAAGTTATAAAACAGAACAGTGTGTGCCAGATTTCTTGCATCCTTCACTGTTACTTTCTCTTCTCTGAATGACACTAGACATAAATATAGCCAACTCCCAAATTTGATCCCAGGGGAAAATGAGCACCCAAACTTTTACTGAGAAGAGGACGCTTGGAGGGCTCCAGTAGTGGGATTCTGATACACCGCCAGAAAACAAAGATTAGGTAAAGAAGCCCTAGATGGATACAATAACGGGGTTTCTACTGGGTGCCCAAAGACGATGGGGCAGGAGACACTTTGGGAAAGACTTGCTGAGGTCTTGGGGAGAAGTAGCAGGCTGGCGCTGTAGAGAGACTGGGCTGCACAGTTAAGAGAATTGGAGAATGGGGTGCTAGATAGGTGGTGTGGAGGGAAGGGGCCAACCAGAAGCTTCTCTTAAAATCGCACCTCAGTTACAAACGTGGACTGACCAGGGCTATGGAGATTGGGGTGTCGAGACACCCTAGCTTCTCCCCCTCACCAATCTGATGAATCAGAGGGCACCTGGGGACACCTGAAGGTGGGACAGTTTGTCCCTGGTGGGGGCGGCGCACAGTACCAAGGACACACAGGGTTTGTGGGGAGGGGTGAGGGGAAGAAGAGCCATGCTGGGCGTTTCCTGGGAAGCAGAGGGGGAGGGTGGGGACACTCTTAACTTCACCTTCTGAGTAGCGTAACTTTTAAATGGACGCCCCACGGAGTTCTACCGGCTTCTTGCTCCGGACGCGGTTAAAGGACAAGAGTTAGCTAAAAGCCTCGGGAAGAAAGTTTATTTGGTTGGATCCCATTTCTGCAGATTTCTGGCTTGTACTCGAAAGAATCTGGTCAAATCAGAATGACCTTTTGGGGGCACGCAGCGAGCAATCTCAAATTGTTCCCTGCAACCCAGGCGCCCCTCACCTGATTTGGGGAAAGGCAGCCAGTTCCCGGTGGGCGCCGACCGGAACTGAGCTCTCTCTCTCCTTCGTCCCCGGGAGCCCACCAGCACAGCACCCGCGGTGAGGACACCTTGACAGGAAACTGACCAGCCCCGCCCCGCGGCCCCCGAATCTGCTTGGGCAGTCCTGGTCGACTTACCCGCGCCCGGGGCCCTGAGCTCACGTCGGACAGCGAGTTGGCAGCGCTGGTGCGGGGCTTCCGCCCGCGTCTTCCGCGTCCCGGCGGTGCGCCCTCACTCCCGGGGTTCGCTCGGGCTGCTCCCCATCAGTCGCCGTCCCAGCCCGAAACAGATGCTCGCAGTGCCTGCCACCACTGCCTGGGGCCCTGGGCTGACGAGCGCGCTGGAATCGTCCGCGACGCGGCAGCTCTGAATTTATAGCGAGGGGCGTTGCTGCTCGGTAGGTTCCAGGGATGAGGCACTGTTTTGCATTCTCTCCTCCTCCGCCCCGCCCCTGGAGACCCTCTTGGCCCAACCCCCTCCCTCTCCAGATGCTGACGGAAGCGGGAGGATGCCACAGTCATCGCCAGTGTCACCTACCAGATCCCTGCGCACGAGGCTCGGAGCCCTGCGTTGGGGAGGGTCGCTAAATGGAAGAGAAGTGGGGGTACAGGAGAAACAGTTCATGCCCGGGATAAATGTTTCCCTACTCTCTCTCTCTCTCTCTCTCTCTTTTTAACTTGGAAAACTTTTAAAGGACAAATTCGGGAACTTCTTTTTCCTGTGACTAACTCAAACTTTGACAATAGGGTTGTGGATCATAAATGCCATAGATTAATTTCAGGCTTACAGAGTGAAAGGGTGGACATTTATATCCTCCCATTGGGCATGCTATCAGAGTTGCATGTTTAAAACTGTAAAAATAGAAAAACTTGAAGAACAAAATATGACCAAATATTTAAGGAAGAATTAGTATAATTTCTTCACAAGCTATTCCAAAAAACAAAAGAGGATATTTTCCCAACTCATGCTATGAGGACAGTATTGCCCTGATCTTAAAACCAGATAAGACATCAGGAAAAAAGAAAACCCAAACAATTATCTTTTATGAATGTAGATACAAATCCTCAATAAAATCAACAAATCAAAAATAGTAACATATAAAAATACCCATGATCAGGTGAGATTTATCCCAGGACTGCAAGATGAGTTTACTGAAAATCAATTGAGGGACTGCATCATATCAATAGAATAAAGGACAAAAACCACGGGATCATCTTAATAAATCAGAAGAAGCATTTGACAAAGCTCATCACCCTTTCATGATAAAAATACTCAACAAAGTAGGACTGGAAAGGAACTTTCTCAGTCTGTAAAGTCCACCTGTGAAAAACTAACATGATACTTAGTGGTGAAAACTGACTGTTTTTGTATCTAAGATCAAGAACAAGACAAGGATGTTGGTTCTCCTCACTTCTATTCAACATTGTGCTAGAGGTTCTAGCCAGGGCAATTGGGCAAGAAAAATAAATAAAAGCCATCTATGTGAGAGTGGAAGTAAAAGTATTTTTATGTGCAAATGACATGATATTATATTTAGAAAATCCTAAGGAATCAGTGAAAAAAAAAAACTAGTAGAGCTAATAAATAAGTTCAGCAAAGCTTCCAGATATAAGATCAATATACAAAATCAGTTGTGTTTCTGTGCACCAACAATGAACAATCCAAAAGTGAAATTAAGAAAAATTGCATTTACCACAGATCAGCAAAAATAAAATACTTAGGAATAATTTAACAAAAAAGGTAGAAAACTTATATTCTAAAGACCGTAAGACATTGAAAAAAATTAAATTAGACCTAAACAAATGGAGTGACATTCTATGTTCATGAATTGGAAGATTTCATATTGTTAAAATGGTAATACTCTCTAAATAATATACAGATTAAACAGAATTTGTATAAAAATCCCAACAATCTGTTTTTGAAGAAATTAACAAGATGATCCTAAAATTCGCATGGAAGTGCAAGGGACCCAGAATCGCCAAAACAATCCTGAAGAAGAAGAGCAAATTTGGAGGACTCATTTTACTGATTTCCAAATTTACTATGAAGCTGTAATAATGAAAACAGTGTTTTACTGACATAAAGATTGATATACAGATCAATAGAATAAGAATTGAGTCCAGAAATTCTAGGATATTAATGGTCAATTTTTGACAAAGGTACCAAGACAATTCAATGGGGGAATGAATAGCTTTTCAACAGTGTGACGACCAGTGCCAGTCTGTGAGTGAAATTTGGAAATGCTCCTGTAATTATTGTGTGAGATTCAGGACTACCTTATATCTTTATATCTAAATTTAGTGCTATAAATAATTAGCCATAGTCAGATCTGTACTAAATTCCAGCTTAGTTTTAGAAATGATGATATTTTTGAGGACCAGAAGTCTCTTAGAGAGTCAGCTGTTTTGGGTGCAACCTCTTCAAAGGGTGGGCTTTGCTCTTAGGAATATTATATTATCGGAAACAAGCAGATGAGAAGGAAAAGTTCCCAAGAAATTAATGGCATCGTTACTACTGTGATCAATCAGCTGAATAATGGTATGGTTTAAGAACTGGCTTTTCTGGATATAATAACACATTAATACTATTCAAAAAGATGGACATTAGAGTTGACTAGAGACAAGGATTTGAAGCCCAGCTGCAAATATATACATGCATGCATATGCATAGAAAAAAATGAATGTACTTTCAGTAAAATGCATGCAGTGGTTGTTCTGAAGTTAGTACTTATGGAAAATTTTAGATTATATTTGCTTTTTATGCTTGTGTTTATTACCCAAATTTTTTATAACAATTATACCAGTATATCAGGTAAACTAGAAGGCAGGGAGCTTAGCATAGGAACTATTTGGAGAGCAAGGAATGTCTATGTGGACACGTTTTGCTCCCACTAAACTTGAAGGTCTGATGGCTGCAACCACATGAGTATGCCTATACCTGAACTTCAGGGTATTCCTGTAGTTTAGAATATGCAATTGGTTCTCTCACTTATGACAATTCAGTACTTAGCATTTATATAAGGAGGAAGTGTTATAAACATATGTAAATATTCACAGTGTTCAGGTTTGTTTCCAAATAGAGGTCCATCCTTGTGACTGTAGTCTATTCTAAGAGAATAGAGCCAGGCTTTTGAGATGGATACCATGGCAGACATTAACCTAGTCTGCTATTGCATGTGCTTCAGCTTATTGTCTCAGAGAGAATATTGGGTAAGACTGATGACATTATATACTCTTATCCTATGTGTACTTTCAAATGAATTCATAGTATATATCTGCTGGTGATTGTAAATTGGAACTCATACATATGGCCACTTACATTATTCAAAATGGAAAAAAAGAACATTTTCTGTATTTCTCTTGTTCTAAAATTTAACATATCATTAAGCCTCATCAACTTTAAACTTACCGAAGGAACTTCATTCCAATTTCTCTCTCTCCACTTTTTAAAATTTTTACCTCTATGCCTAGATTCTCTCAGATGCCTTTCACATCTCTTTAGGTTTTTTATTTCCATCATTTTGCCCATGATGATCCATTTCTAGACTACCTTCCAATCTTTGCCACTTGAAAACTTGCCTATCCTCAAAGACTCAGATCACATGCCAGTTTTTAATTTTCCCACTCACATCTACCAGCAGTTACCACTTTCTCCTTTGAACTTTGTGTGACTGTTTCTGAAAATATAAAGTAGCATGAATTTATGGAAAGAGATGTTCACTAGATGTTTAGAGACCTGGAGTCCATTTTCTATTCTCTCAAGAGGTATCAGTGAAGGTTGGCCAAGCCAATGGATATCTAGATCTTTTCTTAGATTTAGTTTTTCTGATATCCAGTTTACAAGTTATGTGAACTTGGGCAACAATATTTAACCTTTTTATGCTTCAGTTTAATTATTAGTAAAATGTGAGTACCAATAGACCTAATTCATTGTGAATGAGGATCAAATGAATTAATACATGTAAAGTAAATAGAACAATGCCCGTTCTATATTAGTGCTTAAAAAAATGTTAGCTTTAAAAGAGAATAACCCCAATAATTCTAAACAGGTGTGTTGTCCAATTATCCAAATATAGTCCCTACTCTAAGAAATATTTTTGATAAGATAGGGATCTTAATGTACTTTATCAAAATTGATACCCCTGCTTTTTAAATAGTTTTATAGGACTATAGAGAAAGAGAAGGCTATGACAACAAAAGAACATTGTTGAGTATTTTTTTTTTCATTGTTGAATATTCTTGATTGGGGCACGTAGATAGCCTCATTAAGTATAACTAAGTTTTACAATGCTATGTATTATAATGAGGATCTATGTCTCAGGAAGTTTATTTAAATTGTCCATATGGTGTTTTCACTCTTATGAGGATCCTGAGAAACTTAACAGAAACGCACAGGGGAGGGAAAGGAAAAAAAAAAGACGTTGGAGTAGGAGAGAGCCAAAGCATACGAGACTCTTCAAACTGAGGGTTGATGGGGGGTGGGAGGGCGGGGAGTGTGGGTGATGGGTATTGAAGAGGGCATCTTTTGGGGTGAGCACTGGGTGTTGTATGGAAACCAACTTGACAGTAAATTTCATATATTGAAAAAAAATTGTCCATATGGTATACTGTAAGGAACTAATATGTAGAGTGAGTAAACAACTGTTTTACCCCTCTTATTTTCTATGTTTTACTTATGTAACTTCTTAAAAAAACAAATTATAAATATCACATCTCATTAACTAGACAGCTATTCTACTATTTCTTATCACCTTCATTTATAAAGAGAGAATGGACATTTGCAAGGTTCTGTAACTCGCTAGAATATAAGGGTATTCCAGTAATTGTTATTCCGTAAGCTGGCGAGTGTGATATAATCTGTAGAGGCTTGGAACAATCTAAAAGAGTAAAATATTTTATTCTAAGTTATATTTGGCTTCATGAGTAAGACATTTAGCAATTATTTAAATATCCACAAGGAATGAGGGAACAACTCATAGGAATAAAACTATTCTTAACTTTAGAGATAAACTCAGGTGTAGTAAATGAAGATGGATCAATTTAGTACTGAATTAATTTCACTTTCTAAAAAAAAAAAGACAAGGTTAGTAAACTCACCAATAAAAGTGTTGATAGATGATAGGAAAGAATGAAAAAATACTACGCAAAGTTCCCAACAAGAGAGTTGTAATATGTGTTTTAAGTCTATGAACATCATTATTAATAATCATCGAATAAATACATCATGCTCGGAATAAATGAACTGACATACATAAGAATTATATCAACTTATTAAATATTTAATTGAAAAGAAGGAAGTTTTATATAATTGCTAAAAAGATGGAGGTGCTGAAAAATGAAGCATCTGGGAAGAACAAGGTAAGTGTTTAGGGTGGCAAACAGGCTATATTTTGACCCATATAAAGAATTCAACAGACTTTCAGATTAAAAACTATAGAAAAATGAATGACATTTGTAGAATTGTGTTTGAATTTAATTGGTTGAGGACAGATAAGGAGATTAGGCTATCTCAATTTTATTTAAATTCTCATTGTCTTCAGAATAGTATAATCTAAATATTTCCCACCATATTTCTTATTTTGGTTCAATTTTGGTGGTTGGCCCCTTATTTACTGTCAGATTGTTCACTCACACAATCCTGCTGGCTGTCCTTTACTCACCACAGAGGTCATGATATCAGGCTGCCCACTTGGCTGCTGCTTCTTTGGCATCCGGCCACTGTGACAACACCCATGTTGGCCCAGGATATGCTCCCACCCTGCTGATTGAGCTGCAGGATTCCTGGTCCAAGCAGAAGGCTCCTCCCTGACCAGTGAAGGGCATGTCTTTGACAAGGGAGATGCTTATAGCTCATCTGAGCTCCACTGGGTTAGAGACAATTCCTAATGTATGAAGCTTCCTCTGGCCCATTTAGAATTTTTAACTTGACCATGCAGTCAAAAATACTTCCCTATACATAAGCCAGTTATCCTTAAAAGAGTAAAACTTGACGCACTCACCTGCCACCCCTGTGTTGCTAACAGCTGTCATTTGTCAGGATTTCATCTATACTAGGTTTCATGCTGGAGGCATTCACAAAGACAGCCTATATAAAAAGTCCACATTTGGAGGGCTTGAAAACCCTTGTTAGCAAAGTTTGAGCAATTGTTTGTTGGGAGATGGAGTAAGAGTTTTGAAGTAATACCATCAGCAGTCATATGTACCACTTGGAGTCCAGTGGTGGAAATGTGGTTGGTGGAAGGTATCTTCTGGCTAGCAGGTTTTTTGTTTTTTTTTTGTTTTTTGTTTTTTAAATTAAGTCCTTTCTTTTCTAGTATATCAGCCAAAAGTTAATTTTATATTCATCCTTGTAGGATTATTTTAAGACACTTTTTCAATGGCTATTGTATAATTTTAAAGGGACAAATTCAGGTTCCTTTGGCTGACTCTGCTTGTACTCACACCTTCTGTCTGGTTAATATTCCACAATCTTTCTACATGAACTCATGCTGCTAGTTGTTCATTAAATTGTTCTTGCCTAAGTACTTCTTGATCAATTCTATTATTATTTGTTCTTATTCTTTCCTAGTATTGATGTTAACCTCTCAGTAATTTCCTGGATCTCCCCTTTGGCACATCTTAAAGATTAGAATAGTTATTATTATAATTATTTTCTTGAATCTTTCTGCAGCCCATCCATCATTTTCTTATTTTCTGCATTGTTTATGACTTGAAGATATACAGGATGTAAATATATTATTCATGTAAAACAAATATCTTACTGTGAGGATAATATTCTCAAATATTTCTTATCAAAGAGATGTATACTTTATTAAAATATACTTTGAACATATTAGAATAAGAAATAAAGTTAGCAGATAAAAATTAAGGATTAACAGCTAAAATATACTATTATAGGCAAATTATTTGGCTTTTCCTGAATGAACAAAATGTAAAAGTAAAATTCTTGAAATTAATTACTTAAAAATGTAAATAAAGTACTATTTTATTCATATCAATTATCTTTGAGCAACATATGTTGTCTCTTTAAATATTTTCTTACTATTTGATTTTTTTTTCATATACAGCCTATTATAGTATAGACATAAACCAGTTTGGGGTCTTTAGTCACAGAAGAGACATAATTAATTAATCAGAGTACCTATAATAACTGCTGGATTAGGCATGAGGACATCAGTAAGACACAGCTATTGAATGTAAAGTGTTAATAGTGCAGGGAGGTAGAGTTAGCAGGGATATATAACACTATGTTTAAATATTAAAGATATGTTCAGAGAATGCAAAGAAGTCTAGAATTAACTCTGATAGCCACAAGCTAGAGAAAGTTACCATACCAATGGAGATGTTTGAGCTATGCTTTGGTGAGGGTGTTCTAGACAGAGGTCACTACATGTGCAGATGACACTATGACCGTTGTGTCTTTTCCATTATGGGTAGAAGGGAAATGGTTCTTTTTCTAAATCTTGATCTCTTCTTCTGGGTCAGAATCCCCCAGCAAGCGAAGATTGTGGTGACTTTATTTACTCCTGTACCCATAGTCTGGCATAGCAGTTGGCACATAGTACTTGCTTAGTAAATGTTTGTTGAAGGGATGAATGGATGAGGTGAGGGTAAGATTTTGAAAGGCCAGGTTCAAGTATTTGGACTTACCCTATGGGTAATGAGAGTCATGGGGGTCATTGGGGAGTGAGTCCTATGATCTCATTGGTTATGTCAGAAGGTAAAAAGTAATTCTAGTGGAAAGAGAAAGGATACATCCAAATGGGACCAGATTGTGGGCCCATTGAGTTAGAAATTCCAGGAGATGAATTAAAACTATTAGAAGAAAAACGAAGAGGACTTAAACTAACGTGGTAGCTCTATGGATGGGGGAAAAAGCTTCTGAAATGCAGTGGAAATAATTCATTGACTGACTAGTTGGATATGAAGGGTGAGAAAGAGGCAGAAAGGAAACAATGAAATTTCTAGGTTGGAAGGTTGGGTGGATGGCATTGCTATTAACTGAGATCAGGAATACCAAAAGGGAACATATTTTAGAGAAAGGATGAATTTAATTTTGGATGTGTGCAGCTTGTTTTCTTGAAGGGCATCCAAATAAAGCAGAATCTGGGCTGAGATATGTAGTTTGGGGACTCAGGAGTGTGGAAATGATGCTTCAGGTTATGGGAGAAAATGAGGTATATAGAAGAGAGTGAAGACAAAAGGGAGGATAAAAATGAAGATGAAATCCAGGAACACACATCTAAATGATAGACAGAGGGGGGAAGAGTCGGCAGACAAGAGAGCTAACATTGATTTGAACACAAACTGTGAGACAGATGCTGTCTTAGTTACTTTGCATATGTTGTCTAGTTTAATCTTCACAACAACTCTGGGAGAGCTTATCAGAAGAGTAGGAGCTTTTCCAGGAAAGGCATCCAGAAACCTTGGTTGGAGTAAATTTTAAGTAGATATTGGCAAACTTCTCCAAAGGACCAGATAGTAAATATTTTAAGCTTATTAGACAAACTCTGAGGTGCCTGGGAAGCCATAGATAAGCAAGTAGGTATGACTGTGTTCCAATAAAACTTTATTTATGGACACTGACATTCAAATTTCTTATAATTTTCATATGTCAAAATGTTATTCTTTTGATTTCTTAGAACCATTTTAAAATGTGAAAACTATTCTAGGCTCATGGGTCCTATAAAAACAAGGAGCAGGCTGCAGTTTACTAAACCTTGGTTTAAAGAAAAGCGGTGTTAAGTGTGGGATGCAAACATGTGAGCCCAAGAAATATCACTGAATTTTGCAAATAGGAGGTAGTTGATGACCCAGAAAAACTGGTTTCGGTAGAAGGAAGGAGCAAAACACCATTGTAACAGGTTGGGGAATAACCAGGAGGTTGACAGAATAAGTATAAACTTTCTTAACAAGTTTGTCATGAAAGGAAAAGACAGTGTAAAGGTGATACTTAAAAGAAAAATACGATTTTTGTAAAAATACGAAAAAAGTTGGAACTACATCAAAGTAAAACGCTTCTGCACAGCAAAGGAAACGGTCAATAAAACTAAAAGACAGCCTACTGAATGGGAAATGATATTTGCAAATTATATATCTGATAAAGGCTTAGTATCCAAAATATGTAAAAGATAAAACTCAACACCCCAAAACAAATAATCCCATTAAAAATGGGCAGAAGACATGAACAGACATTTCTCCAAAGAAGACATACAGGTGGACAACAGACACATGAAAAGATACTCAACATCTCTGATCATCAGGGAAATGCAAATCAAAACTACAATGAAATATCACCTCACATCTGTCAGAATATATAAAATAAAAAAAACACAAGAAAAAACAAGTGTTGGTGAGGATGTAGAAAAAAAGGAACCCTCTTGTAGTTGGTAGGAATGCAAACTGGTGCAGCCACTGTGGAAAACAACTTGGAGATTCTTCAAAAAGTTAAAAATAGAACTATCCTATGATTCAGGAATCACACTACTGGCTATTTACCCACAAAATACAAAAACACTAAATCAAAGGGATACATGCTCCCATATGTTTATTGCAGCATTATTTACAGATTATGAAAGCAGCCTAAGTGTCCATTGATAGATGAATGGATAAAGAAGATGTGGTGTATATATACAATAGCATATTATTCAGCCATAAAAAAGAATGAAATCTTGCCATTTACAACAACATGGATAGAGTTAGAGAGTATCATGCTAAGCAACATAAGTCAGTCAGAGAAAGACAAATGCTCTTTGGTCGTACTCACATGTAGAGTTTAACAAACAAAACAAATGAACAAAGGGGAAAAAAAGAGAAGGACAAACCAAGAAACAAATTATTTTTTAAGTTTTATTTATTTTGAGAGAGGAAGAGAGAGTGCAGCCATGGGCACAAGGTCCTCAAGTGGGTGAGGGGCAGAGAGAGAAGGAGAGACAAAATCCCAAGTGACTCTGGGCTTAATCTCATGAATCTGTGAGCTTGATCTCAGGAACCTGTGAGATATCATGACCTGAGCAGAAATCAAGAGTTGGTTGCTTAACTGACTGAGCCACCAGGTGCCCCAGAAAGATTCTTAACTATAGAGAACAAACTGGTGGTTACTTGAGTGAAATAGGTGGTGGTGATTAAGGAGTGCACTTACCATGATGAGCACTGAGTAATATATAGAATTATTGAATGATTATATTGTACACCTGAAACTAATATTACACTATATGTTAACTATGCTGGAATTAAAATTAAAAGTGCAAAAAAAAAGTTAAAGAAAATTGACAGAAAAGGTTAATACTCAAGCCCCCTAAATTATTACTTCAGTATTTCTTATTACCTATAATATATGACATCTCCAACATGCTTGCCTATGAAAGGAAAATAATGTCAAGGTGAATTAGAACTTTTCTAAATTTCAAGGAATAGAAATCAAATATGTCATATTAAGCCTAGATTATTCTTTGAATAAATTATTTCACAGCTCTAATTAAGACTAAGTTACATCTAATTTCAGAAGTCCTTTTCCTCCTGCCCTAGAGTTGCTTTCTCTCCGCTTCTCTGTCCCTGAGGACATCACCCTCTCATCAGTAAGCTTGCCCCTCACTGTGATAAATCCCAGTCCAAAGTCACCCAAAACCAACTTTTATATATATTTGTCACATTGGTATTATTTTAATTATTGTTTATGATGTTTTTATACTATAATTCTTCCCTTCTGAGATTAAACCATGCAGTTATATTTTCTATGCTGTATCTCCTTCCAAAAACAGCTGTTTTGCACACGTGTTCTGGGACAGTCTTCATCGATAAGGATACACCTATGATGTCTTTCCCAAAGAGGTTTCAGAAACAAAATGTTTTGGATTTTTCCTTCTAATTTATTACATCTGGGGAGTGCTCTAATTAAAGATTAGGAATCAAAGGAAATTATTTCAAAGCATAAAATTTCCTGGAAAGGAATTATCTAATTAAGAAGAAATCTCTTTATTGTAAAACTCAAAATATTCAAGTAAAAGAAACTCAGGTAATAATTTAAAAAACAATTTTGTTGTGAAATGTTACACACGTATAGAAGAATACATAAAATAAACATACACTGTAGTGAATAAATATAAAGCAAACATCCATGTAAAGACCATCAGTTATGACACTGAACTTTTTTCTCCCAAAATTCGCATGTTGACCCCCTTACCCCAGTGTGATGGTATTTGGAGATAGAGCTAACAAGTAGGTAATAAAAGTGAGGTCATAAGGGTGGGGCCTTAATCCAATATGACTGGTGTCCTTACAAGAAGGAGGAAAGGCACAAGAGAGCTCTGTCCCCCTCCATGAGTACACAGAGGAAAGGCCATGTGAGGACACAGTGAGAAGGCAGACCTATAAAAGCCAGGAAGAGAGAGGCCTTAATCAATTCTGACAGCACCTTAATCTTGGACTTTCAGCCTCCAGAATTATGAGACAATAAATGTCTGTTATTTAAGCCACCAAGTCTGTGGTATTTTGTTAAGGCATCCCTAGCTAACCAATACACCAAGCAAGCAAAAACATAGTACATTGCCAGAATGTCAGAAGCCCTCAGTGTGTCTCCTTTTTATCAGATTCCCTTTAGAGGTCACCAGCATGCTGATCTTGATGGTAATTATTACCTTGTGTTACTTTATACTTTTTCCACATATGAATGTATCTTTAAACAATTTAGATTTTAAACTTGATATAGATAGAACCATATGTATTTGCCTACATCTTTCTACTTTTGCTGACATAAAGTTGGTATGAATTTTCCATGTTGCTACGTATAATGGTAGTCTGTTCATTTTCATTATGATAGAGTATTTCAATGTGTGAATGTACCTACCACATGAATTGTTTTGTGGCTAGCTATTTCGATTGACATTTTGGCTAATATGAGTATTATTTGAATGAACATCTTGTATATGGCTCCACTTACATACACATTTCTCAAGGGTGCATACCTAGAATGGAATAAGCTGGCTCACAGGGTCTGTTGAAATAAGTTTCAAGTACAAATTATTTTAGAAATGTGACCTCATACTTACGTTCTTCACACCAGAAGATAACGTCACATCTTTTTTGCTGAGAAAAAACCCAGGTGGTAAAAGCATTGATTTTAGTTTGGCCATTTTGTGATAGCTTTGTATAACCACTCTCTTAGGGAATAAATTTGAATGCTTTTTCTCTTCATGCTGTTGTCACTTTATGTGAACTCCATAAAGGACCCTGTTTATGTCTCCAATTGCTGTTTTAAATCTAAGGTCACTTAGCTATCCTAATATGAAGATTAATCTCCATTTGCAACCCTAAACCACTCAAATCCATTTTGTGTCCTTCTCTATCCTATTCTATGCCTGGGGAGATTCACTACTACTGGAGACATCATCTCGGTCTTCTGACTGGCTTGATGGGCTTTTGGTTAAAACTGGTCAATGATAGATTGGGTTTGGCTTCTGGTTCTGGCACGTTGTTGGATTAGGTTAAGAGGAGGCATAGGCAGGAAATCTGAGGGGTGAGAGGTTGGGATATTTCTTCTCAGCTCCCTCCCTGTTTTGGTATTGAGTCTCTGGCATTAGTGCCACTCCTTCATGTGTCTAGTTCGTTATGGGAGACTCCTTTTTTATGTCTCCAGTTTTCACTTGGTTCCAGGACCACCATTTCCTTTTCATCTCTTTAGTCCTAGAGGTGGTAATGGTTTCCTACTATTGATTGCCTCTAAGTACCTTATTTGTTCCTTATTCCTACCCATACTTCTGTAAGGAATTTGAAAGTCTTCATTGATCCTTCTAGGGAAAATTCTGTTTCTTACTGGGACCCTGCCTGGTAACGTGTATTTTAAATTTCTATTAAATAGAAATTGTGTTTCTTTAAACACAATGCCTATTCAAATTTTCTGAATAGTTGTCACATTTTATTTTAGGTTTAAGTAGAAAGTTTTGCTAAAAATGAAAAACCCATCCAAATATAAAGAGATATCAGAGACTGACTAATGTATAATTAAACATTAGGTGATGTGCATGAAAGCAAATCAAAATATGAAATATATGATTTAATCTAGAATCATAAATCAGAGCCCATATGCCTTGTTTGAAAGTTGGTGACTAATCAAATTATTCATGGTTTTCTAAATCTCTGATACTCAGGTTTTATCATTTGCCCCACTTTTATAATTGTGTTTAAGAGACTTTTCTTTAAGACCAACTAAATTATTCCCCTGCATTTTATCTAATGTCCTTTTGTTCTGGTCTCCGAAGAGAGTAGCAAAGCTGAAACTGTTGAAAGAACCACATTTCACCGGTCATAGATTCAACCTCAGTTTTCCAGCATTTAAGCTTGGAAGAGGGAAATATGCACAGCCTTTCCAGAATTCCTGCTCTGTTGACCTTAGAAGAGCATATAATCCTAGCTTAGCTTTCATAGGCATTGGGGTTGATAGCTCTAAGCTTGGTATGAATTCTTAAGTCTACATTGGGGAAACACATGCTTGCTAATCTGTTTTTGTTTTGGATATTTTGATTTTATCAAATTTTAGCCAAATGGTTAAAAGAATTAATTTTTAAAAAACAGTTATAGTTTAATTTGAACATAATATAAAACACTCTCTTTTCCTATCACTATTATGTTACATCAAATGTATAAGCATACAAACATGAAATATTTAAGCACAAACACTCAAAGGCTGTAGACCTTTATAGGAAGCAAAACCAAAAATAAGGGTGAGTCTATTCATTTGACTCCAGAGGTACTGTTTTACTCTTGGGTAGGTAGAAGTGGTGAAGATTTTATTTGTTGAAATAATTTAGTTGACTGCCTTTGAATACATAAACCTGAGTAAAACTGAAACAATAGAAGAAACCTTGGTCTTGGTCTTTTCCTTGGCCAAGGAAAAGGATGGTATAATATTGCCCTTGATATTCCTGTTGCTCAGAACAGTGCCTGGCACGTGTTAGATGCTTCATAAAGACCATATGTTGTTGAGAAAGCCAAATGTCATCAGTTCATTGAAGAGATCCATTCTGATTCTTTATACCTGCTAAATATTTATTAATATACAAGCCTCATTTGCTGTTCTAACAGTTCTTTTGCTTATAGCTTTAGTGTTTTGCATGCAGTTTGAAACAGATTGTAAAGAAGAACTCCTATGGAATATGTTGTGATTGAGGCTAATTCCCAAACACCAAGATGTTGTTTGTATTGTTTAATAGCCTTTGAAATCAGTATGAGACTAATGTACAGTTAATAATTTTACAACTGTCCTTTCCTAACATAAAACATAAGGCTTTTAAATAAAGAGGACAAGTTTAAATATAATTTTCATTAACACATGATAGTAACATTTGTACCTAGGGAAAAGATAAAAAATGAAATGGGTTTTAATGCATACTGCAGTATGAATAGATGCTCAGTGCTGCTTTGACATTGCAGTATCTTTACAGTTTTCAAAATTAATTATTTTTCCTTTTCTATTAACTTTTAATTGCTTAAAGTTCTAAATAAGTGAAATTTCTGAGCATTTAGAATGCATCTATTGTTTTCTATGTGTGTGGAGTGTGTGTGTGTGTGTGTGTGTGTGTGTGTGTGTGCGCGTGGGTATGTATATCTATATATCTATGTATCTATGTATCTATCTATATCTGTATCTCTCCCTATATATATAATTTTTAATGCTACGTAATTAATGACTCTGGTTTCTGATCCTTGACTATATTTTAATTGAATGTGTTCAGTATGTTGAAAAATACATGATGAAACCAATTAACATCATAGAAAAAATCAGTACTAAGGTACGATGCCAAAGCGAAAGTAGAGCATAATTAACATTGGCAATGGAAGGAGCAGGTTTAGCAGTACCCAATCATCATTTCCAGGTGAACTGATTAAAGTTCTTGGGATGATTTTGATCTGTGTGACATGAGAGTATGCATAGGAAAACATTTAGTACAGTATCTGAAAAATAGGAAGAGCTCAATGCATTATTAGCAACATCCCTCTCCCTTCTTTTAGGGGGACAATATTCCATCAATGTGATATGTTGTATTTAACCCATACATTCTTTAAAAGTTCCCTGTTGAATAAATTTGTATAGATTTCTTTCTTTACTTGCCACGAACTTAGTAAAGCACATGGAAAGTGTCCTATTAAAATATACTAATTTATCACAATTCTTAGAGCTGTAGGGAGCTGAAAGAATTTAGAGGACCCTCTCATTATATAGGTGAGAAAATTGAAGCTGAGAGCAGTGAGGTGACTCATCCAGATTCACTTGTTACTGATAAAACCAGGACCAGGAGTCAAATATTCTAAAGAATTATAATTGAGCAGAAAAAACTCTATTTTTATCATATAGATTTTAATTCCCAGCCTGATCCCCATATGCATTATTAGAGTGTAAATATCTTTCACACATGCAAAAAGAAGCACTAAATGAAATGACTAAATCCTGGATATTTTAAAGGAAATAGCGTGATTTGACCAGAAAATAAGAATTTTCACTATATCCATGCATTTCACAGGTTGATAATTTCAACTTCTTTTATAAGGAAGCAGAATATAGAAGAAGGAATGCAGATTGGGAGAAAACTGGAGTTCTTGTCCTGGATTTATCACATCTCAGCTGTTAGACTTTGGAAAGGTTATTTAACTTTTCTGAGTCTCAGCAACTTCATTTTGAGATTGGATATATTTACTTCTTGGTTTGGTGAGAAGATTATGTGATAGCATTTTGTAAACTGCCAAGCATCACATAATGTTATTATGACATGGCAGACCACAGTAGTTGAGAATGACCTTTGAGCTACACCATCTGTGTTGTAGTAGTGTTTTGCCACTTTTTGGCAAGTAACTTCCCTAGGTCCCGGTTTCCTCATCTATAAAATAGACGTAATAATAGTACGTTCAGATTTTATGAAGAATAAATTGGTTAATTAACATGAAACTAACATAGTGCCATGATATTTTCTATTTGTAATACAATTTTATATATTATCTTTATGTGTGAAGAGCTAAAACAACTTGAAACAACTGAAATATCTATCCACAGGCAGGTACATAAATAATTTGTGGTATATCAATACAGTAGAATACTGGTTTGCAAAAAAGGAAAAGAAACTATTGTTGATGATTTTATTGGTGGTTGATCATGATTGAGAAGGATAATTATCAATACTGATATTAAGATAAATCTTCATTTCCAGTTTATTGAGAAATAATTGACATATTACTGTATAAGCTTGAGTTGTACAGTATGAGGTTTGATTTACAAATATTGTGAAATGATAACCATAATAGATTTAATCAACTTCTGTCATCTCATATAGATGCAATAAAAACAAAAAATAAATTCTCCTTTTGATGAGAACTCTTTGGATCTACTCTTTTAACAATTTTCCTATATACCATGTAGTGTGTTAACTATCGTCATCATGTACTTCATCTAATAACTGGAAGTTTGTATCTTTTGACCACCTTCCTCCAATTCTCCTTCCCTCCACCCAGTGTCACTGTGTTTTCAACATATTGATAATGACCTCAAAATGTTTTTATATTTTAAAATCAATTTTAACTGACTAATTAATAATATGATATCATGAGGGTAGTTATTAATAAATAAAAATATTAAATATTCTAAAATGGCTTACCTATTAAAATATATGAAATATTGGCAAAAATTAAGCAAAAGAGGAATTTCCTTCAATAAATTCATGTAGAGTGATTTGAGGATGCACATGGCTATTTAAAAATCAGGCTAATAACTATCCTTGCGTATCATTCTTCTCATTTCTTGGCTTAAGTGACTGTTATAAACTTATTGGTCTTAAGGTAATTCCTCATTTTATTCTTAGCTCTTCACTATGTCCCAGAATTATAGAGGAGAAAAAGTTGACGGATTTTGGCCTAAGTCCAGTGTTCAGAGAGAGCAATTAAACATGTGAAGATTAGTAAAGCAGTTTGTACTTTGCATCTGAAAAAAGAAGGAAATCAGAATCAATAAGCAACAGGTAAATAGGATTTTAAATACAGCAGTGAGATTTTTGATTGCTGGATAAATCTGCCTCCATAGTTTACCACTATAACCTATTTAGTTTAACTTTTTTCATACAAAAGATACATATTTTTAAAATGTTTATTTATTTTGAGTGAGAGTGTGTGTGTGTGTGTGTGTGTGTGTGTGTGTGTGTGTGTGTGCACAAGCAGAGGAGAGGAGAGAGTGAAAGAGAGAGAGTGAGAGAGAGAGAGAATGAACCCCAAACAGACTCCATGCTCAATGCAGAGCCTGATGTAGGACTTGATCTCAGGACCCTGAGGTCATGACCTGAGCCAAAATCCAGAGTAGGATGCTCAAGTGACTGAGCCTCCCAGCTGCCCCACAAAAGATATTCTGAATAGGGAGAAAGACATTCAGTTTGCAGAAGAGAAGTGTCAGGAACTCAGACTGAAAAGTCTTTGAATTGATAGAAGTATAGATTCTTTAATTTGGGGGAAATCATATACTTGCTTGAGATCTTTTTAGTGAACAATCATGAAAATATTATCCTCAATGCAATTTTAGGAAATTTTAATTCTTAATTGCCTCATTATAGTTCATTGATTTTGAAAGAACACATTGTTGGGCAAAGAAGGGGCAGTTTTCTCTGAGCACACACCAGGCCTCAGAGAGGGGTATTTTTTTGAGGAAACTCACAGCGATAGGACACGTGCAGGCGTGTTGTTCCTGGCGGCCCGAGGAAGCACACAGGGATCTAGCAGTATCGTATGCTATTGCCAGACTCTAAGAGAAGGAACCTTGGGCTGAGGACTTTTTGTTTTTTAATGTTTTTATTTATTTTTGAGACAGAGAGAGACAGAACATGAGCGCAGGGGAGGGGCAGAGAGAGAGCGAGACACAGAATCGGAAGCAGGCTCCAGGCTCTGAGCTGTCAGCACCAAGCCCGATGCGGGGCTCGAACTCACAGACTGTGAGATCATGACCTGAGCTGAAGTTGGACGCTCAACCAACTGAGCCACCCAGGCGCCCCTGGGCTGAGGACTTTTAAACTGAGTCCTCACAATGCCATAAGTAGGAGCTGAATAAACATCCCTCAAAGACTGTGAAAGGACTTCACATTCTCTTCTCAGTTGTGCATGGGATAGTCCTATCGTATTAGCTGGAATTATGGCTTTGCTATTATCTTTATTTGGAAGTTAAATATGGTTTAAAGGTGTGTATGAGTGCCATAATGACAAGGGATAGACTGCGGTGTCTTTGTGAATTGTCAGCTTGGCCAGGCTCAGCTTTATTTCTTAGAATTCCCTTCACCACGTTTCCAGTAGGGGTAAGCCACAGGAGACTTTGCAAGGTTTGGAGGATGGAAGAGCAGCGCGCTTATTGCTTTTATGCTCAGGAGGTCAGTGCAGGTGCCATTATGGCTCACTCATGTTGTCAGTGGCTGGTATGGGGCAGCGACCTGTCCTACAGCCACTTCACCTTTCTCTGTATCCTCTTTCAGCTTCCTCAACTCCTGGGCAACATACATGTTGAGTTCCATGATGAAGAGCTCTAGCTTTTTTTGTAAGACATTATCAAAGTCAGGGGTAGTCAGAGCCTGATTGGGTTGCAGTCCTCTTGGGTTCCAGTTTGAGCTTGTGGATTACAGTTTCTCCTCTCTCTCCCTCATTTTACATTCATCTTCTTAATGGCTTGCCCTGTAGACTTCAACCACCAATATCAGAGGTGAAGACCAACTCCTACAATTGCATAAAATCACATTCTGTCATAAATCATATATATCTCATAGTGTTTCTGCTTCCTGTATTAAACTCTGATTGATACAGAATTTAGTACCAACAGTGAAATATGTTTTGGAAGAATTATGCTCCCTGTAGAGGGGCAGAAAAATCATTTGATGTCAGGGAGAGTGAGATGTGCCCCAAATAATTTATCTAGAATGTTCAGGAGATGAAGAGATTAGTTTGGGCAGGCACCAGAAAATACTCCTTGGGAAGGACGGTATTTAAGCTGTCCCTGAACTGTTTGTACTTAGACATATAACGTTAGAGGAGTATAACATTTTAATAGAGGGAATAGCATTAGTAAAGTGACAGAATACTTCCTGTTTTTTCTTCTTATATTTTCTACTGTATATCTAGTCACTCAGACCAGTGGGAATTGTTTTTGATTTTTCTTCTCCATTGAAGTAACAAGATAGTCAAACTCAGAGGGGGAGGGGACCATAAAATTACAGCTCAAAAGGCTGAGTACAGGAAGATCAATTACTGGAGCCATTAGTATCATGAGTCTACCATTCTATATATCTAATCGAGTCATTAAACCCAATTGATTGTATCTTCTCCAACTCTCTTGAACCTATTTCCTTATTTTTTGGTTCCCTGTCACTACTTTAGTTTTAACCCATTCTCATCTTTTAACTGGGATATTGCAATAGTTCCTGTACTGGGTTTAATAATGTCCCTCCCAAATTCATGTTCACCCAGAGACTCAGAATGTAACCTTATGGGGAAAGAAGATCTTGCAGATGTAATCAAGTTAACTCATACTGGATTAGGGTGGGCCCTGATCCAATGACTGATGTTCTTATAAGGAGAGGGAAATGTGGACACAGACACCGATAGGAGAGAATGTCAATTAAAGATAGAGACACAGGAAAACTGTCATGTGGAGATGAGATAGCGTTTGGAGTTATGCATTTGTAAGCCAAGGAATATCTGGGATTGCTGGCAACAGACTAGAAGCTAGGAAGAAACAAGGAAAGATCCACTTCTAGAGGCTTCAGAGAGAGAATGCAGCTCTGACACCTTGATTTTAAACTTCTATTCTTCAGAAAAGTGAGAAAATACGTTTCTGTTCTTTTAAGTTACCTGGTTTGTCTTAGTTTGTTATGGCAGCCCTAGCAAATTAATACAGCTATGAAACTACTCTTCTTCCCTCCAATTTTACCCTTGGTGTGTCTGAGAATCCGTCCTCTACATTACCTAAAATGGAACTTTCCAAAATAGAAATCTTTTCATGGGATTCCTCTACTTCAGCATTTTGTTGGAGATTTCAGAAAAACAATCATATCCTTAGCATGGCATGGAGAGACCTTCATAATTAAGTCTTCTACAAACCTCTCCAGTTGTGACTCTTTCCACACCTATGCAAACATCCTAAGGCCTACCCATTCCTAAAGATACTAGCAATTCATCACATAGTCTCAACTCCTGGTCAGTTTTAAGATCAGCTCAAGAATCCCTTGTGGATTTTCTTGGATCATTTAAGATTGGCCGAGATCTTTATACCATTTTAATGGAACATTTTATATTGTGCTTTAATTTTTCAATTACTTCTTTGTCTCACACACCAGAAACTAGGCTTTTTGGCATCTGATATTCTTGAATATAGTATGAGTTCAATAAGCAGTTTTTGTTTGAAGACACATAAATAGATGGATGGGATTACATGGGAAATAGAGCACAGCTTGGTTTGGCTGAGGAATCAGAGAGTCTTCCTTGGGAATTCTCCAGATTGTCTCTTTATTTTCTTCTGTGAGATAAAATTAGTACATAAGTCTACCCAATTTTCTGCCCTTAAGGGACTTCAGCTTAGTCCTGTTTCTTGCAAAAATGCTAAAATTTTTAAAACATTGGAACAAATGTTTTTTTTTTTTTCCTCACAGATATGCAGTGATTTCTTCATAATGCTTAGGAATTAGCCAAGTGGAGTGGTCATTCTCCTCAGGCTCGAATCCCCAGTGGGATTTTACTTATTTACTGATGTCTTCCCAGCACACAGAACCACACCTGGCATATAGGGGACACTCAATAAGTATTTGTTTAATGATAACTTTGCTCATTATGCTGTTTTGACTTTATTAATGAGATTGAATTGTTAAATTTTTTTAAAGAGAAGTTTGATTTTTTTTGGTTCTATTTTAGGGTTCTTATAGTCTACTTTTTCATGTTTAATAACTTTTGGGGGGCTTATAAGTCTAATTGAGGACAGCTTTCATTAAATAGAGACACACAGCAGCATGCCATTTTGTAGACTGGTGTTTGAAGTAGACTTACTCCCTTTCTGTTGATATTTTCAATCATAGCAGATATATTATGTCACTTTAGAAAGTGGAGTCTGATTTTCAACCTTTTTTTTCTTTTGTTTTTCATGTATGGGTGTATGTCTATGTGTATACATACCTTTCTGTGTGTATGTGTGTGTATGTGTGTGTGTGTGTGTGTGTGTGTGTGTGTGTGTGTGTGTGTATGTGTTAGGGAGGAACAGACTAGTTACAGGAGAACATCAAAATGTGGCAATAGTTATTTCATAGTTAACACACATTTTTGCTAAGTCATCCTGTCACCTTGCCTTTGCTATATTTAAATTCATGAACAATCACATATACCTGGTCAGCACTTAAAATTCAATGAATACACAGTTATAAAAGTTCTTCACAGAAACAAGTATGAATCATGGAGAATCTCTCTCATTTTTAAATTATTTAATTCATTCATTTTTTATATGTTCTACTTGAAACTAGTTCATCTAATTTTACTCACCCATGTACTATGTATTTATAAATTGGTAAGTTGTATTTTCTTAGAATTAGGATGTCACTGTAAGCAAGTTATCAGTAAAACTAAGCACCCACAATGCTAGTAATTTATTCATAAAATGCTTAAGGTCTTTAGGTTTATGTGTAAAGTCTCAGAGACTTGAAAGATGGACAGCTCCCTAGGATGTAGATCATTTCTTATCCTGCAGTAATAAAACTCTGCCTTGGAGAAACAAAATAAGTTGTGAAAATTCCAGAAATAAAGTCACTTATCAAAAATTTCTCCTTTATTGCTTTCTTAGGATTCTCTCCTCCAATATCATCACTGCAGTCATATAGATCATATGTCACTTCTTATAGGCAGAGTGACTAGAGATATCCCAAGATTATAATTTGCTTTATCCATCATTCATCCATCCATCAATCTATCTGTCCATCCCTCCCTCCCTCCATCCATCCATTTTGCTTGCTTATTAGTTAACTGCAAATATTTATTAGGCACAAGCTATATGCCAAGCACTGTACTAGGGACTTTTTATCTCATTTAATCTTTATAAAAACTTAATACCCATCCATTTTACAGATGAGGAAACTGAGGCTCAGAATGGTCAAGTAATTTGTCTGAGGTCCTAGTCTATGAGCACTTGAGCTGGGATTAAATTCAGGTATGTCTGACACCAGACACAACACATAAAAAAAAGGAGATCAGCAGTAGTTTGACTGGATCAACTTGTCTCAAATGTTTTTGAGTTGGAGGTTCAGCACTGGATTATGAATTATGTCTTTGTATTATTTATATTATGCCTTTGTATTAATTAGAAAAAGCTACTTCTTCCTCTAAGCCAGAGCATACAGGTCAGAGAGCAGAGCAGACCCACTCAATTCTTGCTTGCCCCTGCTTACTTCCTTGCTAGGTGCTCTTTTGCATGGAGCAGCCTGTGCAAACATTTGTGGTGCCCTGAAGAGAAGCACGTACCATGGAGGGTTGACAGGGTTGCATACAGGGAGACACAGCAGAAGACTTGCCTTGCAACTGACTCCCACTTAGTCCTTGCACTCTGACCTCCAACTCTCTGCTTCTTTTACAGATGGAGATAGAGAGTATAATATTATAAGTGTATAGTTAAAAATTAGATAATTTTGGGTGCGCCTGGGTGACTTAGTTGGTTAAGTGTCTGACTGCAGCTCAGATCATGATCTCACAGTTAGTGGGTGCAAGCCCTGCATCAGGCTCTGTGCTGACAGCTCAGAGCCTGGAGCCTGCTTCATATTCTGTATCTCCCTCTTCCTCTGCCCCTCCCCCGCTCACACTCTGTCTCTCTCAAAAATAAATAAACATATAAAAAATACTTTACAGATTAGCTAATTTTCCCCATGTGGCAAGCCAGGGACCTGCATTGTTCAGAATCCATGATTGGGCTTGCAGTCAGGCTGCAAACCATCTTATCTATATCTTTAGCATGAATTCTGCTCTGCATGGCATTTTCAAGTACACGGTATTTTACACCAAATAGTTAAGAAAATCATAATAAATAATAAATGGGAAAGTCATCTAAAAATTAAAATATAATGAAACCTAGCAGATGAAAAATAACATGTGAGATAAATATGTTGTATTCCAAGTTAAATACTGGAATAAAACAGCAAAAATAAAGTTGATTTTTTGCCACATGGGTTCTATGGAGAGATAATGTTCAAGGGAGTTGAGAATATTGTTAAGCGATTGTTGTGGAACTGAAATATTGAGGCTCATTTTTTAAAATGTTTATTTATTTTGAGAAAGAGAGAGAGAGAGAGAGATCGCAAGCAGGGGAGGGGCAGAGAGAGAGGGAGATACAGAATCCCAAGCAGGTTTTGCACTGTTAGTGAACTGACTGAGCCACCCAATCAATCCTATTGAGGCTCAGATTAAAAGGAAAATGATGAAGTAAGGAGGGATTGGTAGCTTGGGATGAAGTGGAAGGGCCGTGGGACTGGAGGGTTCAGAAAGTTATAGGAATAGGAGTAACTGCAGCAGGTGGGTCGTAGGAATGAAGATTGTATTGCCAAAGCAGGATGCTTTAATTTAATCTTTGGAAGTGCCTATTTAGAGTCCATGGAGGCTGTGAGTGAACTGAATATGCACAACCTTAGCAATGAGAAGACCAAGGAAAGAGGTCAAGGTGCTGGGTGGTTCATGGGATGTTAATATGCCCTAGGGCAACAACAGATATTGAGGTAGAGAAATAACACCAAAATAGGTGCTTATGTCTTCCAACAGTGATGGTGACCTGGCAGATATTGCCGGAGCAGGAAAGCCTTGAAGAGGCAGACATTTGCTGCACACATTAGAAAGAGGTATAGAGGTCTGGAGGTGTCCCTGGGAAGTGAGATGACACTGTCTCTCATTGTGAAACCCTAGGGAATGTGGTGTGTGATGAGAAAAGCCAGTTTCAATATGGGGAGGTGGGAGATGAAATGTTCAGTCAAGAAATGGAGGACAGAGGACAGTCTGTTTATGATTCCACAGATATTCCAGAGGATATAGCAGAAAGATCTGAAGGGAATAATCTGTGGGTGTGGGAGCCCAGAGCAGACAGGGGATTAGTGAAGGAAAGATGTGAGACAAGAAGGTTTTCATGGCTCCTAAGTTTCTCACCAAGTGTTCCCAGCTGTCTCTGGTGTCTGATAGCAAGAGAGAAGGATCAGTCCTCTCCAGAGGGGTCAGCTGCTCCTGAGGTGAATCACTTGTTCTGGGAACTCTTGGTACAGATGATCAAACTGGTCCCAGGACTTTTGCTGCTCTTATATCCAGTAATTAAAGTGTTTTGAGTTTTGCATTAAAATTTTGCATTTCTTACTTGGAGATGTCATGGGAGATAAAGCAAAGTGCACACAAGACAAGGTAGCTAATTCCAAGCCCCTTGACTTGTAAGACTGAATTTCAACCATGTGTAGTATTTCTAAAGAAGAGTTAACTTCTCAGGTTAATCTTAGACTAGAGATAAATCCCATGAATGGAAAATGACACATGGGCATTCAGAGGGCAGTAACTCCCTTATGTGGGCACTTCTGTCCATGGGGCAGAAGAACATGTGCAAGTGAGAGATGGTGTGAGAGATGGTTAGAGTGTAAAGCTGGTTGAAATTTAGAGGAAGAGTGAGTCAGTAGTTCTACCAGTGAGAGGAAGAAGTGCAAGTAGATAAGTGAAAATGCCTTGGAGTTTCTTGCTGAGTTGTCTGAATTGAGGATGACTTGGGGAGGAGCTGGGCAGCCAGTCCCGTTGATCAGATGTAGACTGAATGGGAATAAAGCTGTTCTGAAACACCAATATGTTACTCACAAATAGTTTTGTATCTTGGAGACCATAAGAGATAAAGAGATATGGGCATTCCGTCATGAATTCAGTAGGTGAGTCCTAGTTCTCCAGGTAGAGTAAGGGGGCAAGGGCACTGCATCAGAAAGGAGTATATATAGTACCACTCAGGAGTGGAATATCATGAAATGCCTGGGAATACTGGGACAATACAGAAGTCACACTGGGAATATAAATCAAGTAAGATAGTGGACAGCCAGATTGTGAGACTAGCCTAGGGATCTGAACTTCATGCCTATGCTTTATAAAGAAGACATCAGGTGATATAACAGTGTAGTTGCTTGTATATGAATGGAGTTGGCAGGACTCTGAGTCTCTGGAAACAGAAGGAGGTCACAGAACACTTTCTCAATATTCGTAAGCAATGAGTTAGTCACTGGTATGTCCAAAAGACCCAAATTGCTTCTCATACAAATTGCCTGTTCTGATGAAATCCCTGTCCATCCCTGCAGTCTCAAACCACTTTTGCTATCAAGAGAAAGAGCAGTGTTGTTGTGGATACTTGAGAATCTGTCAAGGTTTAATTTGGGTAGTTTAGCAATCCAACAGGGAGGGATAAATAAAACATTGCTATCTGAGGGCAAGGAAGAGATTATGGATAATATAAAACTTCTGCAAAGCAGATTTGAAGGGGCATCTGGGTGGCTCAGTTGGTTGAGTGGCTGACTTTTGGTTTCTGCTCAGGTCATGACCCCAGGGTCATGGGATCGAGCCCGCATCGGACTCCACACTGCCTGCTTAAGATGCTGTCTCCCTCTTCCCACTCATGTGCTTGCTCTCTCTCTCTCTCTCTCTCTCTCTCTCTCTCTCTCTCAAAAAGCATATTTGGAAAGAAAGATTATATCAGAAAATAATTTTAACTCTTTACTAGGCAAAGCATAGAGATAATTTTTAAAGAGTGGAAATGAGAATACTTTCGGAAGTTAGGAATGTGAACATTTCTCCTTGAAAATTTGAAGACCTGATACATTCAAATATTCTCCTTAACACTGACTACAAAGTTTTAAAATAGATGGACTCTGTCTTAATGATTTCTACAGCAACCAAGAGCAGTGGTCATTAATCAATATTTATTAGTTGAACCTAGTTGAATTAGAAAAAAGCACAGTGACACATTCAGTTAGATAAAACAGACTGCAGGGGCGCCTGGGTGGCTCAGTCGGTTAAGTGTCCGACTTTGGCTCAGGTCATAATCTCATGGTTTGTGGGTTCGAGCCCCACATCGGGCTCTGTGCTGACAGCTCAGAGCCTGGACCGTGCTTCGGAATCTGTGTCTCTCTCTCTCTCCGTTTCTCCCCCATTCACATTCTCTCTCTCTCTCTCTCTCTCTCTCTCTCTCTCTCTCTCTCTCTCTGTGTGTGTGTGTGTGTGTGTGTGTGTGTGTGTCCCTGTCTCTCTCTCTCTCTCAAAAATAAATAGCTTAAAAAAATTAAAAAAAAAACAGACTGCATATTGTTGTGCCTAGGATTATGGAGATATCAAAACATGTGAGATACATTCTGAAGGAAATCCATTATTCAGTTCCTATGCTAAAGTTGTATTTCTCTGTTCTTATGTGTTAGTGACGTTACTACATACTCTCAGCATTTGCCAAAAGAGTTCAGGCTCAAATGCTTTTGGCAGCTTTGATACTGACTGGGAAGTTTTCAAATTATTCATGGTAAAAGGTTGGGTGGAGAATGGGCAGGGGGAGATGCAGTCAAGCAGAGAGAAGGAAAGGCAGGACCCAGCTAAAGTAATAAATTCAGCATTACTTACAAATTTCCAATTTTGAATAGTAGAAATAAGGATGGCCCAGACCTATAAAAACCAACTGGGATTTTACCTTCCTCAAACTTTTCAAGTTGACCTCTTGGGAGGTAAAAGAATATTCAAACAACAAATGTTAAGGAAAGAACAATCTGATCCCCGAATACATTTGCATAGTTTGAGATAAGAATTTGCTTAAAAGAATTATCTAACTACCTGTCTGTATGTTTATTGATTTTTGGATGTCAGGTATACAGTGTGGAGTTAACCACAGCCCTCAATTCATGTCATAGTATCTACATTGGTCTGTGCAAGTCCTTTCTTTTATTTTGCTTATTTATTCTGTTTTATGCCTATTCCCCACTGAAGTGCTGTTTCTAATGTGTTTGATATGCTTCCTTTTATTTATGTGTGGTCTTGAAAATATGCATTGTTGGTGGTGTGCATGTGTACTTAATTTATATAAATAGTATCTTACATGGGGCTTTCTGGAAGCAGAGCCTGAGACAGGAATTATTATTCAAGTGATTTACTGAGGGGACAATCTCAGAAGAAGGGGAGCAAGGGAAGTGGGATGGGTCAGGGGAAAAAGCTAACCAAGGATGTAGTCTCATAGACTAGCTTCAGTCTGATTCCACAAGGAAGCTCTGGAGCCCAAATTACAGTACTGAGGTGATCTACTTTGAAGCAAGGGGGGGTGACCTCTTGTGGGCACTGCCAGTCAGTCACTGTCTGAGGTCCTCTCATTCCTGGCTATGTGAGGGAAGTACTAATTTCCAGAACCAGGAGGCTCCCAGAAGGGGGCATCTGTGAGCCATTAGCAGCCAACACTCAACCACTAGGAGAGGGGTGTACTGGCCAGAAAGAGAGTCTAGGCTAGGCATCAGTAGTGTTCATTACAGACTTACCCTTGCACAACGCAGTAACACTTGCTTTTCACCTTAATTTTACTCTATCCAAGCACAGCTTCTCCAAGATTCTTGTTTGGTTACAATTTCTGAAAACTGACAAGAGGAACATTACAAGGTCATCAGCCCTGTTGCTGTAGTGGGTCCCAGGCTAGAACTGATCCTCCTCATTTTCCCCTCCATCACTTATTCTAGCTCCCTTCCACTTTGGTTAGCACTTCTACTGGGCTGGCTTTAAGCTTGAGCTTTCCTGACTGGAAATCAAGACCTTTAATCCTACATTGTCAAAAGCTGCAGGGACAGGAAACACAAATTACTCAAGTGGGTCACTGGGACTGATGGTGGCCAGTGCCACTCCTACTTCTACCACTTGGTTTCTAGAGCCATGTATTTTACCAATGGAGGACCCAGCACCATGTAATGGCTTTGGTTTGGTGTATATCCTCATAGGATGTCATATCCAAGCTGGTACCTTAGCTATGCCTTTAAGAAGCCATTTCCTTACTTGGTCATTCTGGCACCTTCTGAATTGTGTGCTATGTGATAGAATCATTATATCACACACTTATTTACTCATCACAGCACTTTCCTTGCTTTAAAGTAGATTTCATGGTTTAAGACATTGTTATGTGGGATTCCATGAGGGTAGAGAAGACACTTTATGATGCCTTATATAGTGGTGCTGGCTGAGGCACTGCAGGCAGAAAAGTCAGCCATACCTAAAATACATGTACTCTTGGCGATCAGGAAACCAAGGTGCAAGGGGCTCAATGTAATCAACTTGCTACCAAATGGCTGGGTATTGTCCATGAGGGATGGTCCTCAGACAGGGAGCTCAGCATTAGTCTCTGTTGCTGGCAAGTCAGTAGTGTCAGTAGCTAGATCAACTTTGGTGAGAGTGAGCCTAGGCTGTTGGGACCAGGCAGCATACCTCCAGCTCTGCCACTATGGCTACTCTGTTTATGATAATTGTGTAAATACTGTGGTAATCAAGGATAGAGGTTGACTGGCATTTGTAGACTAAGTCCCCTTGGCTTAATTAGTGCCTTTTGCAGAATGCTATTTGGTGAGCATTAATTGCAATAAAAGTATCTTCATACTTTGTGGTCACTCTCATAGGTCTCTTCATATACCTCTTCCTTTGATGTCTCTTTTTCCAGTATTGTTTCTTCTGGGCCTTTGATCAACCACCCAAGCCATTCTACATAGGCCATGAATCTGTGTGGACCCTTACTTTAGGCAACTTCTCTCTTCACACAAAGTGAAAGACCAGGTACGCTGCCCAGTGGGATGACTTCCCCTCAATATTTTAGGACGACCCTGAGTAAGGCCTTCATGCAGCGCCAGTCTACTTGTGTCCTAAAATCACTTAGTAAGCCAGCCCATTCATGAACCAAGCTCAGGTGTTTTCCTTCTTCATTCACTGGTCATAAATGTGAGAGGAAGAAGTGATGTCAGTGCAACAGTGACAGGTGACATGAAGTATGGGACACTTGGTGACTTTTAGCTGACTTTTCCCTCTGAACTTAATCCCCAAACCAGCCCGTTTGGGTCACTATAACAAAAAACCATAGACTGGGTAGCTTGTAAACAACAGAAATTTATTTCTTATGGTCTGGATGCTGGGAAGTCCATCATGGCTTCAGCAGATTTGGTGTTCTTGAGGGCCTGATTTCTGAATCATAGGTGGAGACTTCTCACAATGTTCTGACAGGATGGAAGGGGCATGGGAACTCTGCATGGTATCTTTTATAAGAACACTGATCCCATTCATGGAGGTTCTCTCCACATGGCCTAAGAACCTCCCAAAGGCTCCAGTTTCTAATACCATTATCTTTGGGGGTTAAGATTTCAACATACGAATTTTGGGGGACACATTCAGACCATAGCCTCAGAGATGCCACTTCCATAATCCATTAGTAATGGATTACTACTGCTCTCCCAACTTTATTAATTAACTGGTTTGATAGCAGGCTGTATGATCACTTGATGTGCAGTTTCTATCACCAGGCTAGGACTGGTGATACATTTTTGAATGATATATTTTTCTCTGCTATAGATGACCTCATCTTGCTCTAATACTCTAGAGGTCTTTACAACAGATCTTCTAGCATGCCAAAGACTTCCTATGATGTTTTCGTTGCCACTGCTTGGATATGTTGCAAAGCCCTAATCTGCTTGGAGCACCATTCAAAGCAACCAGCCTTCTGTATGACCCAATGAAAGAGTCATTATAGTATTCCCAAGCGTGGAATATGCTGCTTCCAAAATCCAAAACGGCCCACCAAGTATTGTGCTTTTGTTTTCTTAGTGGTATGAGGTAGTTTTTACTTTAAAAAGGATATTCCAGTATGCCTCAGACCACCAGATGCCTATGTTGAAGGTCCTTGATCATTACAGGATTTTTCTTCCACCCTCTAAATCTTATGTGTCTTATCAAGGCATCCAGAGTACTTGACATTTCCTGCCTATCAGGTCTAACAAACATGATTCATCAATATAATGGACCAAAGTTATATTCTGTATGATCAGATTATACAGTCTCCTTTGAACTATATTATAATAGAGAATGGGAGAATTAATGTAGATCTTGGGCAAAATTGTGAATATGCTCTGCTGTCCATTCCAAATGGACTTGAACTGCTTCTGATCCTTCCTTCTAATGTGTATGGAGAAAATGCATTTGTCATATCAGTAGCTGAATATCATGTACCTGAGGCTGTGTTAATCTCTTCCAATAAAGATACCATATTCAATATAGCTGTTGTAACTGGAGCTATGATTTGTTTAAGTTTGTGGTAGTTCACTGTCACCCACCATGATATATCTAGTTTCTGTGAAGGCCAGATTGGTGAATTAAATAGTGATATTACAGAGCCTACAACTCCAACATCTTTTAGATCCTTGAGAGTGGCATTAATCTCCTATTCTCCTGGGTTGCAGCGTTGTTTTTGATTTAGTATCTTGGTGGTATAGAAGGGTATTCTCAGGGTCTTCTATTTGGTGTTTCTTACTATATTCTGTAGGTCAAAGGATCATTCTGACGATTTTACCAATGCTTAGTATATGTATCCATTCCAAATATTTATTTGAGAAATGGAGAAATGACCATGAGATGGATCCTTGGACTCCCTGTGAGATGGATCTGGGCCAGGACTGTAGTTATTACCTGTCACCCATATGTACCTGCTTTAACAGAGGAGCCATTATGGTGCTTTAGATGCCTGAATCAGCATAACTGGGGCCCTGTGTCCAACAAGTATTCCCTTCCCTCAGTATATTGATACCCAAGTAAGCGGCTGTAAGACCCTTTGGGGGAGAACTTGGGGAATCACTGCTATGCTCATCTGCCTGGTGTTGCAGGGTCATTTATTATGGGATGTCACCTCTCCTTTAGTTGACAGATTTGTGTTTGAGAATTAGTCATCTAGTTCATACTAATGCTCCAAAGGTTATTTTTCAAGTTAAAAAAATAGTTGGAAACTCTTCAGAAACCAACAGTCTGGTTAGAAAATGGGCCAATGGGCCAAAGACCTTAATAGATTCCTCGCCAAAGAAGAAATATAGATGGCAAACAGCATGAAAAAATGCTCCACATTATATGTCATCAGGGAAACGTAAATTACAACAACATTGAAGTACTACAATATCGTTTTGAATGCTGAAACCTAGACACTGAAAACACCAAATGCTAGTGAGCATGTGGAGCAGTAGGAACTCTTATTTATTGCTGGTGAAAATGCAAAATGGTACAGTCACTTTAGAAGACAGTGTGGTGGTTTCTTATAAAGCTAAACATACTTTTACCAGAAGATCTCGCAATGATGTTACTTGGTATTTACTCAAAGGAGTTGAAAACTGCTGTCTGCACAAAAACCTGCATGTGGCTCTTTATAGCAATGGTAGTTTTATTCGTAACTGCTCAAAGTTGCAAGCAACTAAGATGTCCCTCAGCAGGTGAATGGGTAACTAAACTGTGGTGCATCCAGACAATGGAACATTATTCAGTGCTTAAAAGGAAATGTGCTACCGAGCCACGAAAAGATGTGGAGGGACCTTAAATGTGTATTGGTAAGTGAAAGAAGCCAATCTGAAAGGCTACATACTGTATGATTCCAACTATTTAATATTCTGTAAAAGGCAAAATACTGGAGACAGTAAAAAGATTAGTGATTGCCAGTGTTTGGGGATGAGAAGGGGAGAGATGAATAGGTGGAACACAGAGGATTTCTAGGGCAGTGAAAATACTCTTATATCATAATGGTGAATACATGCCCTTATACATTTGTCCAAACCTATAGAATGTATAATACCAAGAGTGAACCCTAGTGCAAACTATGGACTTTGAGTGATTCTAATGTGTTAAGGTAGGTTCATCAATTGTGATACATGTACCATTTCTAATGGGGGGTGTTGATAATGAGGGAGGCTGTGCATGTGTGAAGGTAGGGGATTTATGGGAAATTTCTTTATCTTCTCAATTTTGCTGTGAACCTTAAACTGCTCTAAAAAGATGAAATCTTAATAAAAAAATTGGATAGTAACCAGCATTTTTTGACAAATGGGAAAATTGGAAATACAGATTCTTCTAGAGGAAAAGTCAGTTTCTGAGATGGTATACAGTATAGTAATTCCTACCTTCACGGAGTTCACAATCCAATTATGGAATCAATATCTATCCATATGGAAAGGTTACTGAAATGTGTTAACTAGGTTGCCTATTATAGTTTATCATAAAGGAGTTTTCTGAACATTTTTGAGCCTACCCAACATTGTTGTGGTCGGGGAAATGAGGTTTTCAGAATCTGCTCTTGCAAGATTAACACTGGTCCTAGCATTACATTCCACCTATAAAATGAGAATCTTCTGCAGGCTCAACTCCTCTGACAAAATGTAAGTTATTTTCTCCTTCAATTTAGAAAGCTTTATTTAGAAAAGCCACATATAATCACTTGCTAGGAATGGAATAAATTCAAATGCACATAATTCCTGAAATTGAGTGGATTAAAAATGAGGAAATAAGAAATGAACCTCTTCTTTTAACAAGTAAATATTATACTGTCAGCACAGAAAACCCCAAGGAACGACAAACTATGTTTTCTTTGTAGTAGGGGTATGCTTCCCCAATATTAGTCATATCTCTTTTGGTTCCCAGGAGATGCTATTTCCAGGGAAATATCTGAAGGAATCTATAGGAGGTAATTTTCATTTGGCTCAAATGATGCACCAGGGATTTCTTAAATCTAAGCTTAAGTAGATTAAATTTACTTTTATTTACAGTCTCTTCAAATAACTTTCTTTAAAGTCATCATTCTTTTAAATAAAGATTCTTCACTCACCCCAAGTTCTCCCTTAATTGTAAAAAGCCATGTAAAATGCCTCTAAGTAAAAAAGTTTTCTTAGTTTTGATGATCACTTTTTAAAAAAGGAAACCTTAGTTTTTTCAATGTGTTCCTTTTTCTTTCCAAGGCTTTCACAATTGATCAGATGCCTCAGAGTCTCGTATATACATGTAGTAAATACAAATATAACAAGTGGTAGATTTCCTTGTGTAACAAGGGACATTAGAGCTTTCCATGTTTCCATCTTCAACATTACGTATACTTAAAAACACGGTTTAACCACATGAATGTCCAGCTAAAGAACTAGGAGTGGAGAAGATGTAATTCCTGGAAACAATGCCCTTAAATGCCATCAAGAAAAGGAAGTTAAGACATGTTCTAGCAATATAGAAATAGTTGTAATCTCTCTTGCACACGTTGCTGTGTCACACCTGGCAAACTTGGTTTGTATTTTTCTCTCTGACAGAATTCCTTTTCTCTACTTCCCTTTTTGCCAGCTGCTTCCTTTGTATCCTCACATTCTTTAAAACCATTTCCATTGCCATATAATCCAAGAAAGGCCCCCTGAAACCCACCCTGGGCTGATTTTCCTCTCTTTGTATCACTGGCACATTCGTGTGGCCTTTTCCATTGAACCACGATCTCTGGACCCTCGGGGACTGTATGTCTAGTGAGGTGCCCTTCACAGAGTTCTGCCAACAAGAGAGGAATTTTTCAATTTGTTGCCTACTGTCTAAGGAAATTTATTGTTTTAAGTAGTTCCTAAGGATTTTCTGAAAGTTAAGCAAATATTGCTAATCATATGGTAGAAGTCATTTGGAATATAAATATGATTTTAAAATATAGTAGGTGCTAACTATAAAGGATATAGAAGCTAAAGAAAATGCCATTAGCTCCCCCATGATTTGTTTTTCCCTTTGAGAGTTATTCTCTGTGAAATAAGCAAGCCAGGAAAACTGTTTGTTTTTCCCTAAGCTGTGTTTATGAAATACTGTGTTTAACACAGATATTTTTCTGAGTTAGATAAATTCCATACAAGTTCATCCATTGAAGCACAAAACACTTGACCCTCATTTCATTTCAGTCTCCTAATCAATTTAAATGTACCACTGGCCTCACTCTCACATATTTCAAAATTCATTCCACTCTTTCAGCCACCCCTTCCCCTCAAATAACCCTCAGAGGAAGAACAATTATTTGAGAAAATGAAATCAAGTAAATACACGCTATTAAAAGAGAAACCAACTAGCCAGCCATATTAAAGATATGCCGGGTTTGTGTGTCTGGGTGAAACAACAATAAATATTTATTGTGATGCTTTTTTTTTTTTTTATGAGCATTTCAGGGCCCATCTGTGGTATTAATGGCTTCTTCAGCAAACCTATGCATTAAGGGAAACTGTTTTCATTTAGATAAATGAAAGCAGAGGCAAAGGAAAATGATGCAAGGTTCACCTTGTAAAAGTCACAAATTAGATACCAAGCACTGCCACAGGCAAATTTGAATTCAATAGCATAAAGCTGGCAGCCATGAACATAAGGTAATAGGCTTATCAAATGAGGTTTTTTATTTTTTATAATGTACATTTTATTGGGACCAGTGTAAAACTAGTGACTAGAATAAAATATAATTTAAAAAGAAAAATTCAGCGAGAGGTTCTCCTTCTGAATTGAAAAAACAACCTGTCTCATATTTGCACCAAATGAAGGGCACAGAAAAGTTTTTAAACATGTCCTCTCACCTCCCAGTGCCTTATGACTATCCACAGTGTCTCATATTCTCCTCCCATGTATCATTTTCTAACCCTGTGTCAAGAAAGGATTAAGAGGATGAAAAACCTAGGTCAACACTTAGGATGTAAAACCAGATGGATTTGGCTTAAAAAATAGTTATTGTTTTGGTCCTTGACATAATTCTGTAAGTACATCGGTCCAACATTTATTGAACACTCATTATGTTCTAGGCCCTGTTCTAGGTGCTTTCACGTGTATTATCTCATTTGATCCTCACAAAAATGCCAGAAAAAATGGGATTATGTCTTTTAAAATAAAATCCACTTATATGAAAACACAAACACTCCATGCCATAAACGCCTTCTATTGAAACACTTGGCTTTAACCTAAAAAATCAGGCCTTGCCCCATATCAGGATCTGTGTTTCCCTTGAACTTCTGCCAGATTTAGAAATCTGTAGGAGTGCATGTGTTCTCTTTTTGTTTTTTTTTTTTTTTTATTTGCAAGCTTGCATTGCTATTACTTATTCTGTGAGTAATTAGCAACATACAACAGGATTCCTTTCCTTCATTGCTGGCCTCATCTTCCAGTGGTCAATAGATTCTGTTTCTGATCCTCCATGGATCAGATTAATTTAATATAAACAAAGTCATAATTAGATAGGAAGCTAGCATACTATTACCACTGTAGTAGGAGCCTGAGAATATGGAAACATGACAAATGTGTATGCTGTAAGGTTGACATATTTATAGACAGAGTATCCTAAAATATTGTGACATGTGCAAAAGTGGAATCATATACAAACTAGGGAAGTACATGGCAGGAATGGATCCCACTGACAGAGTAATTCTTCACAGAAGCTTAGGAGCTGCATTTTTAAGGATTAATACAAGTATATCAAAGACAAAGTCGGGGGGTACCTGGGTGGCTCAGTCGGTTAAGTGTCCGACTTCAGCTCAGGTCATGATCTCATGGCTTGTGAGTTCAAGTCTTACGTTGGGCTCTGTGCTGACAGCTCAGGGCCTGGAGCCTGCTTCAGATTCGGTGTCTCCCTCTCTCTCTGCCCCTCCCCCGCTCGTGCTCGCTCTCTCTCTCTCTCTCTCAAAAATAAACATACATTAAAAAAAAAGACAAAGGGTCAGACAGGTAGAGAAAATTAGGGATTATAAGCAGAAGCACCAGCATGTATAAACACATGGGGGCATGTGGGGCATGTTCAACCTAGGACTTTGTACATAGATCGTTATTGCCAAAGCATAAAGTGCAAAAGGTAGGGGAATGTATTTATTATTATAATTCCTGCTGTTTTAATAAATGAGTCTTCAAATTTCAGTGGCTTAACATAACACAGATTATTTCTTATTCATGTAAGGGGGCAGCGAAGGCATTCTTGATGGGAAGTGCCTTTCTTTTATCCCCATATAGTGATTCAAGGGTCCATGCTCCTTCCATCTTGTGGTTTTACAAACATCCCTCGAGACTTAGTTTTTGTGTCCAGCTGGCGAAAGTGGAAAGAGGCAGTGAGGAGAAGGTACACCTACTTCTTCACATGCCTTAGCCCAGAAGTGACACATCTCAATTCTGCAGAGATCCCATTGGCAAGGACTAGTCACTCTGGTCCCACTTCAATGCAAGGAGAGCTGGGAAATACAATCCCTGACTGGGCAGCCACTTCTCAACAGGAGCTTATATTCTGAAAGGGAGAACTACCACGTGTGTTGGAGAGCTAGCCATCTCAGCCACGAGGAACAACTTATCCCTTTAGCCACATTGACTTCTCACTGATCAGTTTGATTAAGGCTGTAATTAGAACTGAAGAGATGTGGTAGATAGCTCGTAGAGGGAGCATAGATGGTAGAAACCCCTTGTTTTTTTTTTTGTTTTTTTTTTTTTCAGAGCAAGTGTGGATCCACTGAAGGGAAGATTGATTCAGAGGGTGCACAGATGTGGCCCTAGGAGACAAGGAGATTTAGTTATCGAGAGAGCAAAATTATAACCTTTGATTACATCAAATCCTCATTGGTGATGTCAAAGAATTAGTACTCACTTTACTAATTCACTGATGGAGATCTCGGATTGTTTTGTTGAGAAGCTGTATGAAATCACCTGTCCCACAATGATTTCAAGAATTTAGACTTTAAATCAAATGTTAAAATTATCAGTTTATGTGAAAAACTTACAATTGATCCATAAATTGATTCACTCATTTATTTAACATCATCTATGCACTTGTTATATACTAGGCATGGTGCTTGAAGAGGAAAAGAACTGTGAGTATATTTCTGAATGGGTGGTATTTAGAAGAGGAGTCCTCAACTTTTTCTATACCAGCAATCTAAGGGATACCACATATTCACAGGCAACAACAGTAGCTCATGGTGGCACTGATTTCTAACTGTAGAATGTACTGTTTTCTCCCATTCCTACCTGCCAGGGAAGCAATGTCAGATCTCCCATGATGGATGTCTATATATGCAGCATGACAAAGTTCTATAGATGATTCTGATATGACACTCCTTGTCAGGTCATATCTCTTTCCTGTGTTCCACCAATAATTACTGGTTCTGAGATTAAGTTACCATCTCAATAAGAATAAATGGATTCCACATGAGTAAGCCAGAGATCTCCTTAGTTAGAATCCAGGGTCTCTAGAGAGGAGAAAAGGCAATAGGAAACACAGTGTTGTAACAGAGACAGGTACATCCCAATAAAGAATTGTTTTAAAAATATTATGTGCCAACTCTAGCTAAACCATCTGACTGTGCAATAGCTACCTAATTACTAAAGACAGCTTTTGACAGATATAATCTGTGTGGGTATTTTTTGCACCTGAAATCAAAAGAAAAAAAGTCCTAATATGCAAATTTAAGATAAAAAAAATACAAGGAGAACGTTTCAGAACCTGATGTTCTTATCCAGCTTGACAATGCTAATGCGCTTGAACACTGTTGAATAAAATGGCCCAATTACAATGGATGTTGAAAAGAAATAGGTTCCTGGTGAGTCTTAGGTCCTTTGAAAAGTGTACATCACACAATCACTGAGAACTGTTTGCACAAAACCAAGTACCTGGTCTACTTATACTTTGGTATATAAAACTTCCTCACATCATTTAGATTAATTAGTAACTAGTATAGCATGTAGCTTCATAAGAGGTAGAGACTCTATCTTGAATTTTTATAGAAGGAAACAATTTGCTACTATTGTGGATAGATATCAACTGTCAACTCAGGTTCTACAGGCCTGAAATAGTTTTTTACCTTCTGTCACTTTGGGGTCAGTTTCTTATTATGAATGAGAAGCTGCCTTTGCCCTTCAAGAAAATGAAATAAAACTGGAATAACCTTCCTGCTTCTACTGCCTGCCTCCCAGACTAGTATTTCAGCATCTGAAGAGTTTATTTTTGGATGTCATTAAATATAGCTAGTGATCCTTTAAATGAAATGGATTAAATGGCAAATGGCTTACTATCTTCTACCCTTCAGTTTAGTCACCTGAAAAAATTCACAATTCAAAATATGATTTATAAAATAACACTAGCTCATTTCTATTTCTATTATTTCTTGGGAAAAAAGTTTCATTGGTGATAATGCTGCATTGTATGCTGATGTGAGTATCTCTCATCAGTATCTTTTGGTGGAAAAGAGACTACCCTCGGTTGTCTCACTTGAGGTTTGGAAATTGCCATGGTTTCCAAGACTTTATTGGAGAAGGAGACATGTAATTTCTCCCAGGATATATTTTGCCAATGGAAAGTTTCTTGCCTTTAGGAATTTTCATAAATGTGTGATATTTGGAGATATTTTTGTTAATTCTGACAATTCTTTGCAAATAGCCCTGTTTGTAAAACCTAAGGATGTACTGTAGCTGTGACTATGATTTAAGTAATAGTACATATGTGTATGTATATCTATATCTATACACACACATATATAGTTGTGTATTTGTGTAAGTGTATGTAAACATATATGTGTATATAAACATCTGATGAAATTATGTGAACGTACTATGAATTGTAAAGTGTTTTTATTTATTTATAAATTTTTATTGAATACATTTGACATACAACATTACATAAATCTAAGGCGTACCACACGTGACTTTGATACATTTATATATTGTAATATGATTGCTATTGTAACAATATTTTTCATATGACATATAGTATAACATTTCTGTCTATGTTTATTCGACTGTGCATTAGACATATCTGGTAAGAAGTTGCTATGGCTGATGTCAAAGAGGCTGCTGCCTGTGTTCTCCTCTAGGATTTTAATTGTTTCCTGTCTCACATTTTTAAGTCTTTCATTCATCCATTTTGAGTTTATTTTTGTGTATGGCGTAACAAAGTTGTACAGTTTAATTCTTTTGCTTGTTGCTGTCCAATTTCCCCAAAACCATTTGTTGAAGGGACGGTCTTGTTTACAATGGATATTCTTTCCTTATTTGCCAGAGATTAGTTCACTACATAATTGCGGGTCTATTTCGGTTTTTTTTTTTTTTTTTATTCTGGTACATTAATATATATGTCTTTTTTTTTAAACATTTATTTATTTTTGAGACAGAGAGAGACAGAGCATGAGCAGGGGAGGGTCAGAGAGAGAGGGAGACACAGAATCCGAAACAGGCTCCAGGCTCTGAGCTGTCAGCACAGAGCCCAACGCGGGGCTCGTACTCACGGACCACGAGATCATGACCTGAGCCGAAGTCGGACACCCAACCGACTGAGCCACCCAGGCGCCCCTATATGTCTGTTTTTGTGCCAGTACCGTATTGTCTTGATCACTACGGTTTTGTAATATAACTTGAAGTCCAGAATTGTGATGCCTCCAGCTTTGCTTTGCTTTTTCAAAATTTCTCTGGCTATTTGGTGTCTTTTGTGGTTCCATACACATTTTAGGATTGTTTGTTCTAGCTCTGTGAAAAATGCTGGAATTTTAGAAACTGTCATCTAATAGGAGAGTTAAATGCATACTTATAATGTAGGCAAACTGCAAGAGAAATACTGATTTATGCAAGAATGGGATATCCCACTTCTGTCTCACCCTTGCTATAATAATTACTTTGCTTATCCTTTCCAGATCAATAAAACATAAGTAGACTATCATGGGCTGCTTGGATAGGAGAGAGGAGGGCTAGTGGGTAGAAACATTCACAGGATCTGATGGTAGGCATGTTCAACTCTAAAATTTTCTGAAGAGTAATTTGGTGATAGGAATCAAGTCTTAAAAATATGCTTTTGCCCAGCAGTTCCACTATGAGGAACTTATCTTCGTTAAAAAAAATCAGAAGACTGTACGAAGATAAATGTATAAAAATGATTATTTATCATAAGGCAACGGAATAATGAAAAGTCCTTTCAAACAGAGAATTATTAAATCAGAGGCACTAACCCAAACGAAAGGTGACTGAAATTAGCAAAGTAGGCAGGGTATGGGATGAGAGGGAGTGGTGGCAAATCATACACGTAGCTTTAGTGGACGGTTGCCATGTGTGGGTATTGCGTCAGGCTTGCTAGAGTTTTTGATTTGTCAAAATAGACTGGAAATCTATATTTCTTTTAAGACATTTCTAAATTTTAAAATTATATGCAGGAAAAAAAAAACGAGTCTAGTTGTGGGCCCTATGTCATGGGGTGCTACTATACAACATTTAAAGAATACGTTGATTGAAAACAAAGCAAACTGCCCCCCCCAAATAAATGATATGAAAATCTGTAGTAGAACAAAATGCCATTACTAAAAACATTGCTATATTTGCGTCTTTACTGACATACAAAGATGTTCCCGATATTGCAAATAAGCATATGTAGTTTAATCCCAAGTTTTACAAATATATATAACACGTATTTGTTGCATTTGTAGGTAGAGAGAAAAAGATTTGCAATATGTTCACTAAAATCATCATGGCTATCTCTGGGTGAGGAATTCAGGGAGAATTTGATTTTATATTTTTTATTTTTCTCCTTTGATTATATATTGTTTAATGAAATTTAATTAAAAGTAGCAAAATGTGTTTTATTCTACAGTGGAGAATGCAAAAGAAAATGTAGCAGGAGAACAGAATGAGAAGAACCTGAAGATGGCAGAGAATTTAATAGGAAATTAAGAAGGCAGTAAAACTGTTGGAGAAAATAATTAATGCGTTCAAAAGTCAATTTGACAAATATGTTTTCTATTACTAGCAGGGTTATTTTCCAAAAGGGTACAAGATAAATAAGACAGAGTCTCTTCCCGCTAGGAGCCCACAGTCTAATGAGGATCTCCCAGTGTTACCTTTTAATTGTGTAACTTAGAAATGTAATCACAGAGTAAAATGAGGACAGAAGAACAAAGGAATTTAGAAATTGAGAAAACTATAATTTTATTTTTGTTCCCTGATTTAGAATAAGAGGATAATAGTAGTCACAGAAATCAATATCATTATGGAATTATACTTGATTTTAACTGGGAAAATGTCATGACATAATTTAGAGGTATTTCAAAATACAGAGGAAAAATTGAATACTAATAATTTTATAAGAAATTTCTACACAGAAAAGTTACAAGCGATTTATGTAATTTGTTTTCCTGGGATTCCACACATTATTAGATAAGATTCCATGTTCCAGATATAATGGTTGCTCCCTTTTTGCTAGTGTCAAAATCTATATAAGGCAGGTGTATCTTGGACAAAAACATAAAGACGTTTAGTTGCTATAAAGGCTCCCAGTCATGAAAAGATGTTACAAAAGTCACATACCCCAAACATGATTCTTTTAGGAGACCGATATATTTTTTATTGCAATGAAAAACATGGGAGAATTAAAAAATGAAGATTTCAGCAAGTTAAAATTTTAATTTGTGCTTTGTAAAAGCATCTTGTAGAACTTCACCAGATGCATTAGAGACAATTAAAATAGACACCTAGAGCAATCACTTGCAAAATGAAATGTGATGGGATGAAATGTGCAGATGACATAACATGGTGGTGGGGGATGGTAAACATAAAGGACACAATGAAACTGAGGGTACTGACACTAGAAAGAGCACATGTGAATAAATGGTATCTGTTGTTCAATATATAGGGATATAAGGTAAGGATCCTAGACACTGAATTCAAAAGGAATGCGCTGTCAGTAGCCATATGATATGCTGCAAAACATTTAAGAGGGAAAGAATCTCAGGGTCCTGGTAGAAAAGCACAATAAAAGTTCCTCCATAGGTTTGCGTAAATAATAACCCCCTGCATGGTTCCCAGAGGCACTAATAAAAACATCAGGTGTAAGTAGAGGGAATCGTAAACAATAACCCCCTGCATGGTTCCCAGAGGCACTAATAAAAACATCAGGTGTAAGTAGAGGGAATTATGAAAGGAGTTTTTTAAATGTTGGTGGGATCGTGTATAGAAAGCCACATGCACTTTCTTTTACTTAATTTTAAAGTAAAGAGATGATAAAGCTTAGAAAAACAACAGCACAATACCCAAATGATAAAATCTAAGATTTACTGAAGATTGAAAAAGAGATACATGAAAGAGTACCAGTCACAATCAAGGCTCAAAGAAAAAGTTTAGGTCACAATTCTGTGCTTTTCTAGTGATATCTCTTTTTACAAATCACATTTTCAAACTTGTGTTATTTTTATAAATACCCTTTCTGCAGTGTTTTTATTATACTGATGTGGACATTGCACTCCTTTCAAACAAAACTAGATTGGTCCTGAATAAAAAAGCTCTTAAACCTTTTTCCTTAAAGACTATACCTGGTGGCACGGAGCTCAATGTTTATCATTCTTGTGCACATTTTTTCCATTAACTTCCTCATCAGACCCAGGTTTCCAGGCACGCTGGGCTTGCAGGAAGGGAACACTGGCCTCAGCTCCAGCTCACTTTGGGCAGAGGCCAGGATGACAATACTTGCTGAACCACGTCAGGTTTCAGGGCCCAAACCTTTTTCTTCTCTTTGACCTTTGCTATCACTTCCTCTTCCTCCTCTTTCCGAACGAACTCTTTCCCCAATGTGATGTTGGACCTATAACCCCCATTTCACAGGCCGTACTGTGGGGAAGAAAATCAGGGTGCTTGCTCTGTAAGGGGTCCGGGGATTGATCACATTTTATACATTTACATATATGTGCACATATATGTGTACATATGTGTGTAAATATACACATTTGAGTTATGATCATTTGAAATATTATGACTTAAAATATTAATGAAATTTCACTGCCACATCAAATTGGAAATCAAGTGACATTGCTACAGTAACTTTTCTTGTATCTATTTTAAAACCCAGAAGTTCAGGGTGATCTCAGGCTCTGCTTGCCTGTTTTGCATTTATGCTAAAAATCAAGATCAAGAGTTTGTCCCATGCTCCAAATTAAGAGTAAAAACAAAAGCAACAAAATCAGTACTTGTGTAATTTCAATGACTGACAGGTCCAGTAATTTGCAAACTAGTCTATTTCTATAGCTGGTAAACAGAAATGACAGCTAACCGTATCACAGTCTTATAGAACCTGGTACTTCTTAGGGAGTAGGGTTTGGTCACTATACAACTCCTCTTTTCACTTTCATGGTTATTATCCTTTGAAATCTTAAAAATTATCCTCTGAAAATACCATGAATATTCACTAAGTGGTGGAGATAGAGCAATTTTGGAACCAAAGCTAGATGTCTAAAAACACTACGAAGAAGGCCAAATATTGCCATGGTAATTTAGGAGAGAGCTCTTTGCAAAATATCAGGGATAATATTGAGACAATAAAAAAAAAGCAGCATTAAGCAAAACTACATTCTAAAGATTGTAGATATATGCAGGCTGGATGTATCCCCAACACTTTCCATTCATTCCATTGGGAGAAATAATCTTGAATAATGCCAGTTTTGAATCATGGGGGGAAACCTTCAAGAATGCATGCCTCCATTTCATAGAACTCAACTACCCTGTAACCCTGAGGTTGCCATGAGAGGTAACCTTAACCACAGCCCTGCCTCTCCCACTGTACTTTGACTCCTCTGAAGCGTTCAGCTTACTTGAAATTTCTGAGCTCTAATAACCCAGACAACACAAACTCCAGGAGGCCAGCAGTACTTGAAAGTCTGCCCGCAGCGTCACTTGTCTCGCTGCTGCATGCTGTCATGCAAGCAAACTTGGTTCCATTTCTCTAGTAATAGAAGATAAACCCATATACTTGATTGTGTACTGTTCAGAACTTGCCTTGTTTTAGGTTGAATTATCTATGCAGATTTTTGGGAGGGTGGTATGTTCGTATAGAACACTGCTGAAAAGCCTGGATATATGTCCCTGGTACAAATTCTGAGTTTCTTTTCTGTTATACTAGAATCCACAGTTTCTTAGATTGTGCCTGATTGGTACTTGATAAACACATAACGGAAGGATGGGAAGTATGAAATAAGTTTTGTGATCTTGCCTAGCTGGCTAAAGAATATTCGTAATATTTCATCCACAGTAAAATACACTCTGAGCTCCCAATAACTGAGTTACAAGGGCGCTGTTGGAACTTATTCTGATGGTTTAAATTAAAGCTGGTTTATAAACAATAAGTTGGGAACCATTGCTGCAAATGGATTATTTGTGTCCACAATTACACTGCAGAAAGCAAATTATGCCATATCTCTTAGAGAGCAGCAAAAATCCTTTTCTAGTCAACCTATGACGACTGTTTTAACTTCCCCATCTTCAAGAAATGAATCCATTCTTTTTAGCTGTAATTATCTTGGCTCAAGAGACCTAGGCTTTTTTTTTTTTTTTTTTTTTTTTTTGCAGAGGCTCTATGATTCATCATAAGGAACAGAAACTGGCCAAAATAAATTGTGCAAAGATTCCTCAGGGGAAAGAGCTACATAACTGATTGTGGATTCAATTTTGCAGCCAGTATTCTTTCAGTAAGTTAGTTGTGTCCATTTAAGGTCATCAAAACAAAAAGAGCACAACAAATAAACAAAATACATTTCACTTAGGACATTTTGTTCATGATAGTTTTGTATCTTTAATAAAGATGCACATGTATCCCCTTCAATCTTGGGCTAATAATGCCGCATCTATGAAATTGCAGCCTCTGAAAAGACATATGCATCACTGTCATGCTGTTTCTTGACCTCACATTGGTTCAGAAAGGTAAATACATCTAATGATTATTGTACCACTTAATGGCCTACTAGATCCATAAGAGATTGCATAGATCAGTTTCAAAGGATTGTTAAAAGCAAAATTATTATTCGAATATGAAATCAAAATCTTCTGGTTTTAGCAAAAGAAGCCTAAAGATGGAGGGCAGCTTGCAGACTGGTGAATGTCTGTGGTTTATGGCACATTTCCTTTTTTTTTTTTTTCCTGCATAGAAAATCTAGCTAGAACTTAAAAAATTTACAAAAGGAGCTCCTATATAGCAAGAATATACGCTAACATGGAGGATGTTAATAGTGCTATTAGCCAGTGTGATTTCTATCATTATCAGCCATTATTCTAAGAATGGTAAGTGGCAGATAAAGAGCTCAGCTGAAATTTCCATCTTTTTTGTAGTCAGCATGTAAAATGCATATACTATCTCTAAACTGTCACCCTTTTATCACAAATTGCTCATTATATTTGCTTAGACTTGTGAAATGGAAAATATTTTATTTAAAGGAAATAAAGGCAGAAAACACTGAGTAAAAGACCTGTGACTGTTTCTAGAGTGTGTATCTTAAAATCTTTAGTAGTGGTCCTAGGCTATGAATGAGTCAATAGGAGCTAGGAATTCTCCTAGCAATTAAAAAAAAAAAAAAGAACGAAAAGAAAAGAAAAAAAATGAGAAAAAAGGAGAAAAAAGCTGAATGGTGACTAATGTGACCTGGAGAGAAGCTCTAAAAAATTTTTTTTAATTAGAACTAATTTTGAAAGTCTCATTTAAAGGAGCCTCAATGAAGCATTTCAGGAAGCTCTTGGAATCATCTGTAAGTGACATTTTGATCAGAAGTTATACTGGTTAATATTTACTGATTGTGCATACAAGAGTGAGTATAATTCTACCCACGAAAAGTTGTTAATTCTTACACGTCACATTCAAAAATTAAAATGCAGATAGAATATACAAGAATTTTGGTCTGATCTAAAGACCGGAAGACAGAAAAGGAAGTAAGGAAAAACGGGTAGTTTATATTCTCTTCAGGAGAGAATGTGGCAATATTAATTTATTCCAAGATAATATGGTCTAGTCTTTGACATTTAGTTGCTCTTCCATTGGTGGAGCTGTTTCTTAGATACTTAATGTTAGAACAGTGCCTGGACATCCCAAAGCCGGGGGATACCATGCTGCAGAATTTGAATTTATGTTAAACTTTTCTTTGTACAGATTTCAAACAGTTTGTACTTCATAAATGTCCAGTATATAGAATTTAAATTCAGATAGTGTGCAATGAGAATGGCTGCACATAGTGAAAACCCACAGATTACCAGACCTTCCAGTGATTTTTGCACCACCATCATAGAAAAATTAAATTTTGTTCCTGAGTGGCTTTAGTGCAAAACGTATATTGACTGGACTTGAATTCTGTAAGAAGTTTGAATATGTATATAACATGTATGAAAGCTCTCAGCTTATCGAAAAAAAAAAATCTCCTGCCAGTCTGAATGCATTAGAATTGACTGCATTATATTATGGTCTCTAAAAAATGCTATGTAAAGGCAAAATGTTTCATGAGTGAGTAGACTTTTATATTATAGAGAGCATTATTATAAACATTAAAATGTATTTATTAAAAATAAACATTTTATTTACTAGAAATACTTTAAAAGAATAACTGTTTGACATCCACCATTTTAAACCAGTGCACTAAAACATTGCATCAGTAGTGTGTGCAGTTTCTAATATATGCTTTTTAATCATTCTTCTTGCTTCTTCAAGCAAAAACAACAACATACACTCATTGGCATTAAATGACAGAAATCACTGTTAGTAATTCTGGTTGAAGTCTTTTGTTAATACCTCATATTTATCAAAAAAATTCCCTGTTCTAGGTTATAATGTATACTGCAATTGAAAAAACACAAATGGTACCAGAGAGCATACGGTTTTTTAATTTCCTTAAAAATAAAAAGCTAGGGAATTAAATGCCTGCTAATGAAGTGTTACATTTCTTAGTTTTCTGCAAGTCATTTTAATTGAAAAAAATCCCTTAAAGTGTCTCCCATTTTCCAATTCTCAGAAGAGAAATAAGAATGATCTATAAAAGAACATGCAGTTCAATGACTAAAATACGGAGGCAAAAGGAGCCTTTCTTTTAAAAATTTGCCTTCCTCATATATACGTGAGAAGAGGTACAGAGTTCAGATGTTCAGATTCATTTTTAACAGATTTCTCAAACGCTCAGATAGATATTTCTGTAGAATAATCTTAGTAGTTTATGGGAGTGACAAATGAACATTTTAGGCTCACCTGACCCCTGGCAACACTGAACTAAATTACTTGTTCTCCAAACAGAGCCCTCTATATATCTCTTTCTTCCTTGAAATGCCAATTAAAACAGCAAGAGGCTGATGAAAAATATGTTGTGTTGACACAGGCATAAAGCAATAATGGAAATGTGTGAAATCATAGTGTGATTCTGGGACCAGGTACAATTTGGATTGTACAGTATGAGTAGACTTCCTGAGGCTCAGCGCCATCCACAGGGAAGGGCAATTGTCTGAGGACTGGGGAAAGGTTGAGGTGCTTAGTCCAATGGGGGGCAGGGTAACCTCATATCTGTAAGGGAGGTTGGATGACCTGGGACATCGAGTTTTTCCTCTATCCTCTGCCTTTTACTCAAGGAAATGATTGTGCTGTTCATGAAGGAAAATGTTACAACATCATCCCTTAGTTTTTAAAAACTTTGTTATTAACCATGAAATGAATGTAAGAAGCCCAGAGAAGTGCTCCCACATGTTCAGGATGTTGTCAGAAGCTAAAGAGAGGAAGGTGTTGGGGAATGTGGAAGAAAGGGGAGGGAGAGGCATGCCTGAAGGGAAAGCAGGGAGAGAGGAAGAAGAGAGAGAAGAAGGAAAAAGTGGGAGAGAAGGTGGAGAAGAAAAGAAGAAATAGAATGGGAAAAGGCTAATGTCGCTGTCTTTTCAAGCATGCTCACCTAGAATCATGTATGCAAAGGTGCCATTTAAATGGTGTCAAATACTATGTGCATGTGCACCTATGTGTACATGAAAGTACTCTTGAGCCCCCATGCAATGGTATGTGCAGTTTTTACTCAAACATCCTCTAAAAATGCAGAGTGGGCACTTGGCCTCGGGATGACAGGGACCTCAATGGTATAACGGACAGGGCTCTGTAGTCTCTGAGAAGACTGTGGACTGGCCTGCCAAGCCAGTGGAGCTTTTCACACTGAGAAAATGTTTTTTCCCACTTCCCCCAAATCCTCTGCTATTTGGCTGACCAGTCTCCAAAATTCTGAAGATGCCTGTAACTTTGTTATAAAGGAATATCAGTACTTGAGATGTCTTGGTATCCAACCATGCAACACAGCTGTTTTATTTATCTAGATAGACGTTGTCTTTTTCTTGAAGGATGTTGTATCTCGTAACCGGAAGAGGGAAACTGTTAGTATCTGCTTCAGAAACATGGAAAGCAATGAGGACTACATCTGAATGAACTTATCTTTTTGATGGGAATACTCTTCTAGAAAATATGAAACATTTACAGTGTGCAACTTTTACACATTTCCACGGAGTACACGTATTTGTTTTACTCATTTATATACCAGTTTTTGCCACTTGGGATTCAGAGCAACAGTGGCGACCATCTGCATCAGGCTCCCATTTTTAGAAAATGGGTCATGAGAATGGTAGAGCAGGAAACAAAGTAAGAGTGAATAATCCTATAATAAAATAATTATCCCCTTTATAAATCAGTTCATCAAGGAATTCTTTAAATTCAAGCTGATTGCATACAATAATCATTGATTTATCTGACACAAGATGAAGAAAGGCTAACATGTAAAGTTAAAATTTAGGTACCACTAGTGGGTGAAGATCAGTAAAAATAAGGGTGAGGGAGGGGAAAAGATTATTGATTGCCATATTTTTTTTTTCAACGTTTATTTATTTTTGGGACAGAGAGAGACAGAGCATGAACGGGGGAGGGGCAGAGAGAGAGGGAGACACAGAATCGGAAACAGGCTCCAGGCTCTGAGCCATCAGCCCAGAGCCCGACGCGGGGCTCGAACTCACGGACCGCAAGATCGTGACCTGGCTGAAGTCGGACGCTTAACTGACTGCGCCACCCAGGCGCCCCTGATTGCCATATTTTTAATTCACATACATTCTCCCCTTCCAACCTCTAGAGCTAAATTCTGAGACTATTTTTTGGAAATAAATCACAAATTGATTAGACAAGTTCACCAGAGGCCTTTATGCGTGGGGGCTGAGGATTCTCCTTGGAAAACACTAACCCTGAAGAAAAAGGCACCTGGATCAAGACCATGGATGAGTGAGAAAGTCTTTTTGAGTACAACACAGTAACTGACCTTCAGCTTTATCATCTTGCTCAAGCATCTTTACCCCCATACTCATGGGTGAGTCCTATGCAGATTAGAGCAGCTACAAGAGAGACCTGCTTACCTGAAAACTTTGCAAGTCATTGGAACACAAATAACACAGCTTTAGAGATGCCTGTAGACATCATGAAGCAGGTAGGGTAATAGGCACATTTGAGCCCACGATGGACAATGCTTCCTTGAACAATGGGACATCAGTTGGCAAGTTTGGTTCCTGGGGAAAGATGGAAGAACAGCTTGCTAGAGATTGTGATGCCCCATTGGAGTATTCTTGTTTGTGAGGTATCCTTTGGGAATTACCACAAATATTTGATGGGGATTTTGTAGGGCACTGAAGGTTTTCTGTCAAAGGCCTGAGCCAGTGAAATGTGAGTTACAATTTTTGCTGTGATCCTGTTCCTTCATGAAGCCCCAGAATATTGAGTTTAAACAGAAATTTATATGTTGGGTAAGATGAGCTGGAAATTTTGGCCAGGTTTGACATTTCAGGGGGCTTACAACAATGTTATTGGCTTGCAGGCATTTTGGATGACCCTTGTGGTGGGGAAGAGACTCCTGGTTTTAACCTCGGAAACTGTCAGAATGATTTAGCACTTTAGGGGATCTGCATAGAGGGTTATTTACTTGCCAATGGAAATTGGGATATAAAATACTCTAGGCTTATGGTTAAACAAGCTCAAACCACGGCCAATATTCTAGGAGTTTTCCTGGAATGTGTCTTGAAAATGTTTCTGCATGAGCCGGTTGCCACAATAGCCACACTCACCTGGCAGCACAATAACGTGGCATTGTTGGTGAAACCCCTTGTTAGTAGATCTTTACAAAGTTTTTACATGGTAATGTCTTACTTGGCCAGAGGTCAGGCTCCCAGCACCCTCTGTTCCCTGGAATGCAAACTTAGAAGTAAGCAAAAAAGGTCCTTGTGTACCCAAAATAGACTATGTCCCCAGACTAAAGCCATGGACTTCCCTTCTTGAAGGCTTATGTGCTCTCACTTAGAGATTGTTTATTCTTACTTAACTGAGGTCATAATAATAGTGGGTTTTCTGGTTTCCCAGCTCAAAGTAGATTAGAAGTAAGTTAGAGAGGGGCAAGGGAATGTTAGAAGCAAAGAAACTGGCAATAATGAAGTGCCAGTTATTAGGTAAGAAAGGGAGAAGCAAAAAATTAAGAACACAGACACAGAACTGTGTGTGTTTTACAGAATTGTGCAGTGATAACGATTCATAATGATGGCACAGTTATCAAAAAGGCCATTTTATGTTCAGCAGTTGCTATTTTAAAAAGGCAGAGAAGAATTTAATATAGTTTTCAAAAATTTGCATAAGATGATATAAAAAATCGGTTTGAGCATCCAAAGGGGTAAGGTTGAGCTATCTGGATGAAATGCATGGTCTGCCTCTTTCCCAAAGATGATTACTATATTTGAATTCTCAGAGCACTCTATTTGTACCTTTCTAATGGCACTTGCTGTTTTCATCATTGTATTACAGTCATTTGAGTTCATGCTAAATGCCATTTAACTCACTTGGAGGCATGGAGGAAGCTGGGTTTAGCCTCTATCATGCCATGATGTATGTGACTTTGATGAGCCAATCTCTCTGAGCTTTAGCTTTTTTTATTTATAAGACATGGGATTTGGAACAAATGAACTTGAAGTCCTTCCAGTTTGTAAATTGTATTCCTTTATTTAGTAAATTATAAGAATTTTATAGTGATGTGCAGAAGTATAGATGGATCCCGGTTTTACACATTGAGGACATCTGTAGTCACAACCAAAGCAATTACATGAGCCTATTGCCTGATAAATACTCATCCCTTAAACATAAGTAAAGGCATTTTTCCCCCCAGTGTTTCTTGGCTTCCGTTGTTCTTACTTGCTTCACAACAATTTTCCCTTCTGATATTACTTCGGAAAAAATGCCTTTGCTATTGTCTCAGTCCTAGTGAAGTGACCTCATCCATTGGCCCTATGGTGGTCGAATGACCCATGCTGACAAATCAGCATAAGGTAACCTTTAGGGCAGAGTGATTGGTTCAGTGATGGACTTGTGACCTGAGCTGATAGAATAGAATAGAAGTCACTTCCAGGACTTTTGTGGGAGGTATTCACACATTCAAGAAATATGTAGAAGTTGTACCTTGTTAGTGTGTTATATTTTCTAAAAGAGTGTATTCCTAATACAAGTGCATTGAGATATAGCTCTCATTAATTAATATATAAATCAATCTATGTCAGCACATATATTTCTTTAGTTTTCCAAGTAAATTAGGTTATTTAGTAACACAAATTGGTCATAAATCATCCTAATGAGTTCCAAATTTTTGTTGATTTTAGGTATTATCGATGTGACTTTTTTGCATGCATCTGTCCCTTGCTAAATAATATTCCACTCCGGTGATGAGTTGAAATAGGAAATGACAGTAGCCCTTTCAATGACTTCCCATTCTCACACTCTAATTTTAGAACATTTTCATCATCCCCCAAAGAAACCTCATGCCCATTAGTTGTCATGCCTCATTCCTCTGCCACCTATCACCACCCACCCTCATACCCTGGCCTGCATCCTGATAGCCATAAGCAACTACTAATTTACTTTTTCTGTCTATCAGTTAGCCTCTTTTGGACATTTTATATAGATGGAATCAGACCACATGAAGTCTTTTTGACGGACTTCTTTTACTTAGCTTAATGTTTTTAAAGTTCCTCAATGTTGTAGTATGCATAAGTACTTCATTCCTTTGGGGTTTTGTTGTTGTTGTTGTTGTTGTTGTTGTTGTTTTGTTTTTTTGCTCAATAATATTCTACTGTATGGATAAGATATATTTTGTGTATCCATTCATCAGTGAATGGAAATTTTGCTGTTCCCATTGTGGGGATACTATGAATAATGCTGCTATAAACATTTGCATCTGTTTTTGTGTGGACAAATGTTTTCATTTCTTTTGGGTATATATACCTAGGAATGGGATTGCTGGGCACATGGACTCAGAGATCTTAAACCCAGGTCTGTCTGACTGTGAGCCCTGTTCTGTTCTCTTCCAATTACTCAAGACTGCTTTTTCATCTTCCATATAATTTATGTAGAAGGATGTTCTACTGAGATTTTAACTTCCACTTTGTTCTTGGTTCTATGGGAAGTTGAATGAATAGTAATTTTCTTCCCTCTGTCCCTCACATTACCTAACATACCACCTTCAGAAAACAGTCTTGCCAATCTGTTCTGGGATCTCTTGTCGCGAGGGAAATTGAAGCTATTTTGTGTTTCAAAGGCAATAAACAAACCCCATTAGGGGGAAAGGATGGGAGAATGGAGGGTTTGGGTTTAGTGAATTTCTAAGAAATATTTAGGATGTGTTTTGTAAAAGGAGGGAATAGTTGTGTATATTTACTGGGAGAATTCTGAGGAGCAAGGTGTGAGGTGCCCCTATGACTATGAATAGCTATCAAGGGCATCTCTGTGACCCGTCTGGAGATAACAGTGAAGGACCAGAAGGTCGCAATAATAAATGGAATTGTAATAAAAGTGGTGACCACCAAAGTTCAGGCCCATTCCCTGGTCTTCTGGAGCCACATAAATTCCCAGGGTCCATGCATAATCTTGAAGGTGACAGACCCAATAATGACCAGAACTGGACTGATTCTGCCAAACCTGGTGGAAGCAGCCATATTGATTTAGAGGAAAACATGTTACTTATTAGTTACATCTGTTATAAGTTTATAAAAGGTGCCAAGCTATATACCAGCCTTTTAAGATATATGCTTTTAAATAGCGTAAGTAACTTTTAAAGCCATCAAGCTTTTATGTAGTATAAGTAACACTATTATTGACCACATAATATCCCTTGTTTCAAATAAATAATAACTGATTGTGTCATTTCACTGAGCCAGAGAGAAAATAATTACCAGTATAAGGACTATCTAACATTCTATGATGTCCAGATGTGAAAATTGGCAGCCATAGTCATTACTTTTTCTTTCATGCCCTTGGAAAGGCATTTTAAAATCAGGAAATGGTTATGAAACCTGTTTAGCAGGAGGCATTTAGCAAGTTATATTAAAATGAGCACAACTTTCAATGACTTTTTCCCTGTTTGAAAGTATATTTTGGTCTCAACATTTTTCACGATCTGAATATAGCTACATATGTGTATATATAAACAATCACTTTAGAAAACAGTAATAGTTGATCATTTATGGATTGCCTAGTAGTTCTTGCTTGATATTTACTGGGAGCTTGACATAAATTGTCTCTTCTGACTTTTATGACGGAAGTTTTTGGTGGATGTGATTTTCATCCTTTTATTGATGAAAAACAGGAGCTTAGAAGATCAAGGAAGTAGGGATGCCTGGGTGGCTCAGTCAGTTAAGTGTCCAACTTTGGCTCAGGTCATGATTTCACGGTTCGTGGGTTTGAGCCCAGTGTCAGGCTCTGTGCTGACAGCTCAGAGCCTGGAGCCTGCTTCGGATTCTGTATCTCCCTCTCTCTCTACCCCTCCCCTGCTCATTCTCTGTCTCTCAAAAATAAATAAATGTAAAAAAAAAAAAGAAGAAAAAAAGGAAAAAAAAAACGAAGATCAAGGAAGCTGCCCAAAGTCATACAAGTTAGCTTTTGATCTTGGTCTTTCCACCATGTTTTGTTCTGAGAATCATTGATTATGGTAGTAATTAACATATTATTGTATGCTTACTCTGTGCCAGGCACTTGCAATTATAGGTAGGTTCTCCCATATTGTCACTTAAACTTAACTCTCGTCAATATTTCCCTCTCATCTCCTCCTTGACTACTTGTTTCTTCTCGTCTCCCTGTTTATACTCCACCAGCACCACCACCTTTTTCATGGTGTCCTGACAGTACATATCCTGCTCAAGATGATCTAGTAAAACAAGTTATATATGGTATAAAGCAAGGAAAGAAAAACATCAAAGGGGCATTGCATTCACCAGGCTTCCTGGGAACGGCTGAGTGTGAACATTGACCACAGGTTTAGGTTTAAGGAGTTAAGGAGAAAAATAATTTACAGTGTCAAATACTGTATGGACACATGTACATTTTATGCCACAATCAATCCAAACATATCAATAAGACCTTTGAAGCAAAGTCTTAATATAATAACATGCAGTTTCAGAAATGCAGAGTAACATTGAAGATAGATTTAGCAATTTCAAAGTGCCAGTCACTTAAGGAATTAACTCCAAACTCAGTGGACTCTAAACCACATGGATTCATCCTCTTTCTTCCAAATATGGAAACCAAGAAATTAACTTATTACTTGATTAGATTTTGACCAAATACATGAACAACCAGGAGAAATCAACCGAAAATATGAAAGTGAAATGCCAGTTCTCAGCAGGTTGGATTTTCAAAACCCTTATACATACACACATACGTACATACATACATACATACGAAGCAAAACAAAAACCTCAAATGTCAAAAATAAACCAAAGTAAAATACCATGTAAAGTATTTCTTCCTTCTACTCTGTTTCTGTCGGGTAAGTTAACTTGAAGGAATTCAAATTCTGTTTTGATTCTATCACCACTTACATTGCCTGCCCCAGGGATTTATGCCTTTCCTGACATAGCACCAAAATCCCGAAAATAGAGTGAACATTTGGCTTATATACCCCCACTTGAAGAGTATTAGAAGCATTAAACTCTGGACTGAGACCAAATGCTCTGATTGGGTCTGCAGATGAAGGATGATTATGTCTGAACTTGTTTATTTTTGTGGTGGGGCAATTAAATTTTATTTCATGTGTTACTGTATACCAAGAATGAATCAGTACTGTTTCAAAGCAAATGCCTAACATGTTCACTTTTCAGTAACTCCCATAGTTTGTCATTTTTTTCATGTTCCTTTTCCATTAGTGGGAACATTTTATGTAACAATAGAACTGTAAAAACACTGTGTTTTCATTTTACATTGGTTTAATCTCTTATCTAAATGTTCTTCATTGTTTTATTACTTACACACATTTTCCTTCATGACTGCTTCCTTAAGTGAAAGAAGAATGCATTGAAATGATCCAAGTCAATCTATGGAGTTGTAATATATGAGTTTCTCTGGCTGTGTGGAGAGTGTCACATTCATATCTTTTTCCAGCAAGTTAATAGAGAAAAGCATTTTGGAGATAATTAACCAGGGCTGAGGTCTAAGTTTGTTATTTCATTTACCAATACATTAACATACTCTTAAGTTTTATTTCTTTTCCACTGTTGACTTGTTCTAGCCATTCCAAGTTAACATTTAACATATAACTAATATATATATACACATAACTAATATATATGTAATATATATATATATACATGTAACTATTATATATACATGTCATATATATATGTAATATATACACATGCAATATATATGTGTATATATATATACATACATATACATACACACATATATATAAATCATGGTGACTTGAAAGAATATAGATTCTATGATTGTTTTGGAATGTTATTGAAGATACCCAATTCAAGAAATAAAGCATTGTCAACACCCTAGAAACCCTCATGTCTCTTCCCAGTAGTATCCCCTCCCTCCTTCCAAAGGTGACACCATTCTGGCTTATAACGCCAGAATAATCTAGAACATTTTAAAATTTACCTACTAGCCTAGTAACGTTTGGGTCTGGCTATTTTCTCTCAACATATGCTGTACAATCATTCATGTTCTTTGTAGAAGTCGTTTATTTGCATTTCTATTGTATTCCATAGTAGGGCTTCGGTGAATTATTTAATTTTGTATCACTTTTACTATTGAATTGTTTCTAGTTTTTATCCATTACCATTATTGCTACTCTGAATATTTTTTTACATGTCTTCTCATGAACATACGTACCTTTTTCTGTTGGCACATCCCTAGGCGTGAAATTACTATGTCAAAGGGTGTACATGTATTCATTCATCTTAAGTAGATTTTGCCAGTTTTTCGAAATAGCCCCAGTGTACACTTCTGCTAGCAGAGTATTAGACTCCAGCTGGTCTATATTCTCAATATCACTTGATGTTGTTAGTCTGTTTGAAAAAAAATTACCTATTTTGATGTGTGTAGAGTGATACCATATTTGGACTTAATTTTTATTTCTTTGATGATTAATTAAGTTGAACACTTTTTAATATATTTATCATGCATCTGAATATCTTATGAAGAGCCTATTCCAACCTTTTGCCCATTTTTCTATTTTCTTGTCTTTTTTGTATGATTTGTAGGTGTCTTTTATATATTTGATATATAAGTCCTTAGTCAATTATATATATATTATAATTAATCTTCTGTACTTTTGTGTCTTGATTATTCACACACTTGAAAAGAAGTTCTAAATTTTCATATCATCCAATTCATCAACTTTTATTTTATGGTGTTCTTCGGTTTTTACGTTAGTAATTTTTGCTGCCCTAAGATCATTACTATATTCTCCGATGTTATTTTCTTGAAGCTCGGTTATTATCCTTCATCTCTAGATCTGTGATCTACTTGGAATTAATTTTTCTGTGTGGTATAAGGAAGGGTTATAGTTTCATCATTTCCATATGGACAGCTAATTCTTCCAGCACCATATAAGAAGTCTTTAACCATTGCTCTACAATGCCACATTCCCCAGATGTGTGAGTCTGCTTCTGAAATTTTATTCTGCTCCATTGGTTTGTATTTGTCCATTTTTGCAGAAGAAAAACTGTCTTTTATTACATGTTAGTAGTAAGTCCTAATGTCTAATAAAATAACTTAGAGTTGTGTCCCAACTTGTTTCTTCCCAGAGATTGTTTTTTGGCTCTTCTTGGCCATTTAAATTTATGTGCTTTTAAGAATCAGATTGCTATACAACCGTTCTGCTAGAATTTTATTTTGTATTGCATTGAATCTAAAAAGTAATTTGGGAAGAACTCACATCTTTTATAATCTTGAGTCTTCTAAGTCCAACAACTTAGTTTTAATATATTTTTCTATTTATTTAAATATTATTTATTTTAAATGATGTTATATATATATATATATAAAACCATATATATATAGCCATATATATATATATTTATATATATATATGATGGAGAAATCTGTTATATTTTTGTTGGAAGATCCCCACTTCTTGAGTACTAAAAGCCTTTTTATTCTACCCTAAATTATTATTATTTATTTTATTTTATTTTATTTAAAAAAAATTTTTTTTAATGTTTATTTTTGAGACAGAGAGAGACAGAGCATGAACGGGGGAGGGACAGAGAGAGGGAGACACAGAATCTGAAACAGGCTCCAGGCTCTGAGCTGTCAGCACAGAGCCTGATGCAGGGGCTCGAACTCACAGACCACGAGATCATGACCTGAGCCAAAGTCGGACACCCAACCGACTGAGCCACCCAGGCGCCCCTAAATTATTGTTTTTAAATTTTAATTTTCAATTATTACATCTCATTTATAGAAATAAAATTGATTTTATAGTGATTTTGTATCCAGTACGCTTCCTAAATTGATGTATTAATTCTAAACATATATTCTTTGGAATTATCTACATAGAGAATTATGTCAATCATTTTTTTTTTATTTTTTTCTGGAAAAGTCTGCATAAAATGGGCATAATTTCTTAAAAGTTTGACAGAATTCATGAGTGCAGCATATCTGGCCTTACCATCATCTTTGTGTAGAGTTTTAATAATTATTTTAATTTTGTTTATTAGGTACAGAAATATTCAGATTTTCTATTTCTTATGTCAATTTTGGTAACTATGTTTATTCTTTGTTTCTTTTTAGAAATTTATCTATTTTTTAATTATTCTGGATATAATTCCTTTCTTTTTCTAGCTCTTTGAGATGAAACTTAGATTGTTAATTTTAGCCCTTTTCTTTTATGATTTTATAAATTTCCCTTTAATACTGTCAATTTCCCTTTATGCTCAGTTTGCTGCATCTACACATTAGATTTAAAATATTTTCTTTATTTTTTTTAACATTTATTTTTGAGACAGAGAGAGACAGAACATGAACAGGGGAGGGTCAGAGAGAGAGAGGGAGACACAGAATCTGAAACAGGCTCTAGGCTCTGAGCCGTCAGCACAGAGCCCAACACAGGGCTTGAACTCACAGACCGCGAGATCATGACCTGAGCCGAAGTTGGACGCTTAACCGACTGAGCCACCCAGGCACCCCTAAAATATTTCCTAATTTCAATTGTGATTTCTAATTTGACCCAAGTATTATTTGGAAGTACATCACTCAGTTTCCAAACATAAGAGGATTTTCTTTTTTTTTTTTTTTTTTCTGGTTGTTGTCATTACTGTTACTGATTTCTAACTTAATTCCTTTATGGTCAGAAAACATCTTCTGTATAATATTAGCTGGTGAAAATTTGTTAACACTTGTTTTATGCACTACTGTATGATTAATTTTGGTAACTGTTCTGTATATACTCAAAAATAATGTGTATTCTGCGTTTATTGGGGGCAGTCTTCTCTACTTGTCAGGTAGATAGTTTTGAGGTGGAAATTTTAATTTACCTTTAGGACAGACCATTTTTCTTGAAGCAAAAAATTAAAAAAATAAAATAATTTGACTTTTAAGTTTATGTATATTTAAAGCAAGTATCCAGTCATGGTACTTGGGAAAGTACCTTTATAGAAATGGTCTAAATATAGATATTCACATGGGAGAGTTGTATTTTGTTGGATACTATAAATTGGGATTGTCGTTTGTCACTTCTGTGTTTTTGTGAATTGTGGTTCTTATAAAATGAATATTTAGGAAAAAAAATTGTAAGCAAGGCTTTCTTCAGAGTTCTGCTTATTCTTTGATCAGTTGCCTGTAGAATATGGGAGCTGTGTGAATACTCTAAGATGGCTAGGGTTTTCCTGGACCTTGGCTTCAAGAGCTTCTTCCTGGACCAGAAGAGCTGAAAATGGCAGGTGTTTGTTAACTTCCACACATTGTTTTCAGACTATACTTGCTGCAGGCCAGTTCCTGCCCTTCCTGATGCTACTTTTGGGGCATTGTTTGATTCTTGCCTGTTTCCAGATCCAGGTCTTCAGCTTTCTCATAAATTTTCTAAACTGATACTTTTCTTTCCAAATAAATACCATTATTGTCTATAATTGATCCCATCCTTTCTCCCAAGCTCCCATTCCTGTTGAGTACAGGAAACAAACAAACAAACAAAACCCAAACAAACAAACAAACAAAAACTTAACTCAGAGTGTTCTGGGCTCTTCTTGTTTAAAACAATTTAGGGATAGCTCTGCATTTGAGGCGTAAATATATAGGTCAATTTTAAGATAAACTTACTTTCATGGCTGTTTCTCACTTCTTAGGAAACTCACCTTTCCCCCTCATCTACATCGCCAAATGGTGGCCGAGATCAGTTTATTATATCTTCAGCTGGCGTCATATGTAGAAACCTTGGGTCCATATGCTGTTCCTTTTGCTTCTCACTAATTTACCACCGTGGTGTATGCTGTGATGCTGGTATCCACTCACTCACATCAGTATCCACTCACTGATTTTTCAGTGGAAGTTTACTCCTTACCTAGTCTCGGTTTGCAAACTTACAAAAGTCTATAGCCTTAAGGTTTGTGGGATTTTCTGTATTCCTGATACCATGTGCAGACTGGCGACCTTCGCCCAAACCACTCTGCATGATAACTTCCTTGGTCATTCTTAGACTATTGTATGGGTGGCACCATGCTGTTTCAGTATCACATTAAATTTGAAAATTCATTTAGGGACTTGCAGTTTTCCTGGGCTCCACTCGAAAAAGTACTGCTTCTTCTACCTTGGGAGGCACCCAGCTGGGTATTTTGTCACCTTTTTTTCCTTTTATCAGGACCTATTTTTTAAATCTTTAAAAAACATTTTTTTAATGTTTATTTTTGAGAGAGAAAGAGACAGAGTGCAAGTGGGGGAGGGGCAGAGAGAGAGGGAGATGCAGAATCTGAAGCAGGCTGTAGGCTCTGAGCTGTCAGCACAGAGCCTGATGGGGGGCTTGAACTCACGAACTGTAATGGTGAGGTCTAGAATTAGCATTCCTTACTGGCTCCATATTAGATACATGGTCCCACTTAGATATAAGTGTATGGGAGTTAGGAATGGTAGTTTTCTTGTATGCACAGGAGGAAAATGAGATGGTTTGACAAACATTATTTCCGTTGAATCATATATTTCTTTCCGGTGCTGGAGTAATTGCTTTCTCTCTTTCTGGGCCAGTAATAACACAATGGTTATGGGAATAAAGGCCATCTAATTAAGAAGGCAAAATGCACCAAAAGATATTTCAAAAATATTACCCCCATTACCTTTCTAAAGCCTTTGTGTGGTTCTGTGTTGTTCTTGTTGATATTAGATATTTCAGGTCTGAATTTTGATTCATAAAGGCTGGTTTATTTTTGTTTTCAGTCTCCTAATTTGTAGAATGGGACCACTAAAACAACTGACCTGCTAGGTATGTAGTTGAGAGTAGTAAAGTGATAGCTACACCTCGAGAGAAGTAGTCAAGGACACTACTTTCTTAGCATATTTGAGTTTCCAAATACAACACCTTTATTGTCCAGAGATGAACAAGTGTTAAATAAATGTGAATATTAATTTATAAAATGCTTTCAAAAGTAAGGTGTGGTTAGCTGGAAGTGTTTACATTATTTTACATATACATTAAAATTTTACTTGTAAATGGGTATTTCCTTTGCCTGAGTCCTGGTGTAGGCTTGAAACTTCAGCATGCAATAACTATTAAATGATCATCAGCATGCAAAAAGTTGAAATATCAAGATACAATAACTACTAAATTCAAAAGCAAAGAAGTATGGAGAAGTGGTTTCAAAATAGCGTGAACATGTCTAGGATTATCTTGGAATTCAAAAATAACTTGAGATTATAATTATGTAATTATAATTATATTACACTACCTATTATAATTATGTAATTGTAATACCAGTTAATTTATCTTGAAACATTTAAAATTTATACTTGATGTTTCTTTTTTTCCTCCAAACACATAGATTAACTTGCACCATTAAATGATTGATCTTTAATTTTTTATTATTGGAATTTTATCAGAGGATTCATGTGTAGTTTTAAATGTTTTTGCATCTCATTATCCCAAATATATCAAGCAGAAGATGAATAATGGGAAAAATGATGTTAATGTCCTCTGGATCAGGATATAAGTTATTATTTGACAGCTATGTCCAAAGTAATGGAAACTGGTGTTCTCTTGCCTGGTGACTTAATTTTTATGCCTGATAAAGTATTTCCTGTAAATATTTCCCATTTCAAGGTTATGCATTAAAAAATTCACTAGCTGGGAACCATAACAATAAATGTAATTAAATGTAAGTTTTAATGGCTTAAAAGCCATAGTTAGTGTTCTTAGTCCTTTCTTTTTTGGGAATGGCTAATTTTATTAATCTCACATGTTTGTTTCTATAATATTTTAATGATTATTTCTTAGAATCCTGTTAATACCTCATGAAAGGTTGAAACACATTAGCAATTATCATTAGTGACAGAGGTATTACAGTTCTAGAAAGCAACATATTGTTCTGTTATGTCAGGAAAAGAATAAAAAAACAAGACAAGGGTGAATTTTTTCCTACACAATAAACTTTTCGTTTTAGACATGGAAGTAGTTTCTGCTATTTTGTGACTAGGAAAAACATATACCTTTTAAAAGCCTCTTTGACATAATTTCATGACTGAACAGCTACTGAAAAACCAGACAGAGAGAATAGCAAGAAAACAGCAAGAGAGATGGAGACACGGCAACAAAGGGAACCACCACCCCTATTGCTGTGGTTCTCAGTGGGGAGACATTTCACTGAGGGAATAGGAATAGATCTCTCTGTCCTCGGGTACAGAAAAACAAAACAAAACATGATTTAACTAGCATATAAAAGAGACAACACTAGAATTCTGCCAAGTGGCAGAGGAGCTGTGGGGAAGTTTTCCAGGTCAGAAGGACTAGAGAATAACACAGTTTATGTTCTTACATATTCTTAAAAGTCTAGACTAGAGCAGCATCCAGACACCAAAATGGGTGGGTCCATTTGTCTCAGTGAGCTTGTGACTTCAGTGAATTTGTGACTTCACAGTGAGCCCAGGGTCCACAAGCCCATGCTAGCCCTTGTGATACTGGGGCACAGAATAGGATCTGGCTGGCATAAAGAATGGGTTCAGTTGCCATAATTGGAAGTTCCCCACACCATAATGGGCACTCTTGGTGTCAAAATGGCAGATCTGGTCATCACAGACAGCTTGTGACCTCAGTGCACCCAGAGTCCCCAAGCCTAAACCAGCTGGCCTGTGGCGTTGGGGCAAAGCAAACAAGCCACAGTTGTGTGTGTGTGTGTGTGTGTGTGTGTGTGTGTGTGTGTGTGTGTCTGTGTGTGTGTGTATTTATTGGTTTATTTTATTTTACTTTTAAATTTTGTCTTGTTTTTATTTTTCTCTTTTTGGTTTTTGTTTTGTTTTTTTCTTGTTCTCTGTTTTTTTCTTTTACTATTTTTCATGTAGAGACAGTCACTGGGCAAGAGGAGAGAATGAAAGAACTCAGTGAGACTGTCAATAAAAAGAAAATTTTAAAAAATAACCAATCAGAACTGAAGAATATAATAACTGAAATAAAATAAGAAAAACACAAGAGGGAATTAACAGTAGATTAGAGGATGAAGAAGAGTATATCAGTGATTTGGAAGACAGGGTAATGGAAGGCACACAAGCTGAATAGACAAAAGAAAAAGAAAAAAGAAATGAAGATAGATTAAGCGAGGTCTGGGGCAACATCAAGTGAACAAACATTTGCATTTCAGGGGTCCCAGAAAAGATAAGAGAGAAAGGTATAGAAAACGTATTTGAAGAAATAAGAACTGAAAATTCCCTAACCTAAGTAGGGAAATAGATACCAAGTCCAAGAAGCACAGAGAGTTCCAAACAAGAGGAATCCAAAGAAATCCACACCATAGCATATAATAATTAAATGTTAAAAGATACAGATAAGAAAGAATTCTAAAAGCAGCAAAAAGGCAACAAAAAGTTACCTATAAGGGAAAAACCTATAAGACTATCAGTTGATTTTTCAGCAGAAAATTTTGAAAGCCAGAGGAGAGTAACTTGGTATATTCAAAGTGCTGAAATGGAAAAATCTACAACCAAGAATACTTTACCCAACAACATTGTCATTCAGATTTTAAGAGACAAAGAATTTCCCAAACAACAGATAAAGGATTTATCACCACTAAACTAGCCTCATATTAAATGTTAAAGGGATCTCTTTAGTTAGAAAAGAAATTGCCATAATTAGGTATAAGAAGGATACGTATAAAATGATGTAAAATTGACAACATATACATAAAATGTGGAGATGGAGTAAAAAGGGAAGAGAAGGGGAAAAAGAAAAAAAGACTTTGCTTTTTTTCTGTTCTTTTCCCTCTTCTTTCTTTTGTTTTTATAATGTGTTTGAACTTAAATCATCATCAAATTGATATGGACTGCTGTTTACTTTGGATGCTATATATGAACCTCATAGTAACCACAAATCCAAACCCTATGATATATGCACTAAAAATAAAGAGAAAGAAAACCAAACAAAACACTACAGATCCTCATTGATCACAAAGAAGAGCAAGAGAAGAACAAAGAACTACAAAAACCCAGAAAACAAATTTTTAAAATGACAATAAATACCCACCTATCAATAATTACTTTAAATGTAAATGGCCTAAATGCTCCAATCAAAGGGTATATAATGACTGAATGAATAAAAAAAACAAGACCCACGTATATGCTGTCTACCAGAGACTCACTCACCTCAGACCTAAAGACACATACAGCCTGAAAGAGAAGAGATGGAAAAAAAGTCACCATGCAAATGGAAGTGAAAAATAAAAGCTAAAGTAGCAATACTTACGTCAGACAAAATAGATTTTAAAACAAGACTGTTTACAGGAGATAAATGTTTTACATAATGATAGATCAATTCAAGAAGAGGATGTAACAATTATAAATATCTATGCACCCAAAGCACCTAAATACATAAAGCAAATATTAACAGATATAGAGAAATTAGTGGTAAACAACAATAGTAGAGGATGTTAACACTCCACTTACATAAGTGGATAGATCATCTGGACAGAAAATCAGTAAGGAAACAATGTCTTTGAATGACACATTGGACCAGATGGACATAACAGATATGTATGTACAGAACATTTCATCCACAAACAACAAAATACATATTCTTTTTAAGTGCACGTGGGACAGTCCCCAGAACAGATCACATATTAAACCAAAAAACAAGACTCAGTACATTTAAGAATATTGAAATCATACCATGAATCTTTTCTGACCACAGCAGTATGAAACTAAACATAAATATCACATACACAACTGGAAAAAACACAAACATATGAAGACTAAACAACACACTAAACAATACTGCTAAACAACCAGTGGGTCAATGAATCAATCAAAGAAGAAATAAAATATGTGGAGACAAATGAAAATGAAAATACAGCAGTCCAAAATCTCTGGGACACAGCAAAAACTGTTCTAAGAAGGAAGTATAAAGCAATACTGGCTCGCCACAAGAAACAAGAAAAAAACTCAATCTAAATTTATTCCTACAGGAACTTGAAAAAGAACAAAGCCCAAGTTGCATAGAAGAAAGGAAATAATAAAGATCAGAGCAGAAATAAAGAATGTAGAGACTAAAAAACTTGCCAAATCACTAAGTTGTACACCTGAAAGTAATGTAACATTGTGTGTCAGTATACTCAAATTAAAAAAAAAAAAGAAAATGCTTAATACTTTTCCTACTTTATGCATATGCAAGGTCTGCTAACCATAATTCTACCCATTCTTCTTATTCTTGATTTGGGTGGGATCCAATGATACAAGCATTTCTTAGAATGTGGCTAGTTTGTAGAAGAGAAGGAGTCTTAGGAATTTTTTTCTAAAGATTAAGTGTTATGGTCCACTGATAATAAACAATCGGCAACAAAATTTATCCATTAATCAACTAGTTTAAAAATATTTATTCTAATCATTAATCTTTTTTTTTTTATAATTTTACCCATTAACTACTGTAGTTATTTTCATCAATCTATTGACATGTCAGCAACTATCTTATCTACAATGTCATCATTCTACTTTTTGAAGAGGAATGTTACAAGGCGTATGGTGGACCATTAAATAATTTGAGTATTATTATCAGTTCTATCTGGTGACCTAGAGTAAGGCACTTAACCTCTCAAGATCTCAAGGCCTTAGTTTCCTCATTTGTAAGAAAGAAGATTAAACTAAAGCACTTCTCTGGTCCTTCCACTTCTACAGTTATACAAGTCTATGATACTATATTTTCAGCATGGAATACAGTCTCCAGGTCTTCATATTAGCAAGCAAGGAAATGACTGGAATGGATGTTGTTGAATGTCTTCCTGGCATCCATTCCTCCCTTCCTTTAGCCTAAATTGTTCATATTTTATTCTGGTATCCTCTCAGCCCACTTCCCACTACACACACACACACACACACACACACACACACACACAAACACGTGCACGCACACACACACTGTACACACCAAGTCCACAAATTAGCTCTGATTGGCTAATACAAATCAGAGCAGTCACAGCCCTTGGCCAGTGAATGATTTAGTAATAGAAATGTAATTGGATTTAGGACAATGAGGGGTTTCAATGAGCAATTTCTGGGAAACCTTTTCCCTTCGTTATCTGAAAGAACTTTTGAGGGAGAGACTCTTTTCAACTGTACATGTAAGAGGAAGGCTGTAACTCTGGTTCTATTTTTGGCAGTGGTCCTCTGAGAAATGCAGTTATGATGAAGTTGACTCTATGGAAAGTAGAGCAGAGAATCAGGATTCTTGATGACATCATTAAGTTTCCAGATGAGTCAACATTGGAAAATCTTAATATTTTTAGACACTTTGGATTTTATTGTTTGGCCAGTTTGAATTAGGTTTTCTATTAATGACAGTTGAAACATCCATATGCAATGCATTGTATTTCACTAGAAAATACACGTGAAAGTGCCCCCCAGGAAATAAAAAGTACTATAGAAACTCAAGGGCTTAATTGTTTAATGGAACTACTTTGCAGTTAATGTACTTATGTAAATATATTTGTCCTATAAATATTTATTGAGAGCTTGTGGTGTGCTGGGCACTACATTAGGAAGTTAGCTTAGGACACATCCCAATTGGCTGAATTCCTCAAGGCCACACAGGGAGACTGAAGCAGAGATAGAAAAAAGACCAGGAATCTTGATTTTAATATAACTAAGGACTTTTTATAGGCCTTTTAGTACCCTGATACAAATTTTCTCTTCTTGGGCACCTGGGTGGCTCAACTGGTTAGGTGTCTGGATTTGCTTAGGTCATGATCTCACAGCCTGTGGGTTTGAACCCTGCATCGGGCTCTGTTCTCAGCGCAGAGCCTGTGTCGGATCCTCTGTCTCCCTCTCTCTCTGCCCCTAGCCTGCTTGCCCTTTCTCTCTCTCTCTCTCTCTTTTTTAACATTAATATTTTTTTTCACTTCTAAGAAAGAGACATTTAAAGTTAGAATATGCTACTCATAAGACAAATGTCTTAGGATATTCCCAGCTAAAAACAAGCTATTTTACAATTCTCTGACACTGTTCCAGAAAGTCATAGAATGAGTGAACGATTTCACATCCATCATTGCTATAGGAAAATTCAGATACTTGGGCAAATAGTGTCTGTTGCCTTTTGCTACGTCCTGTCTGAAACTCACACATGATTAATGAATATCTCATTTGTTTTCATTACCACTTTCTCTAGTGTGGACCCTTTTAACCTAATGATTTGTTTAATGTCAAACTTTCTCCATTCATTTTACAAATATTAAGTTCCTACTATATGCTTGTCATTATGCTACTGAGATCTGGAAGTCCTTCTCACTTCATATCCTTCAAGCCACCCAAGAATTTCTAATAAATTGGCAGAAGCCTTTCCTGTCTTTTAAGATGTTCATATTCTACTTATCTTTTGACCCTATCTTCTGCTACTCCATTTTAGGATTTTTTTCTATGTAAATAGGTCTTCCTTAGTCCCCAAATTGCAATCAATCACTTAGCATCTTTACTTTCAGAACACTTTTATTCTTGCTTTTCTTGGTTAATGTTTTTTAATTGTTCCAAAGACAGTTTAAATCTCACCTGTTTTGAGGCAAATTATTATAAACGTAGGTTTTGCACCCAAAATATTAGGTGTGAGGGAAAAATAAAAAACGGTTTTGGAAAACATGGACTCAGAAAGTTTATCTACATGCTCCTTTTCAAAAATCATTGCTTGAGGAATACAAGAAATAGGACAGTGTGAAAAACAAGCAAGTATATGCTGATAAATTCCCTTAATCCTAAAGGCAGAGTGCAATTTAATTCTTCAGATAGAATTGAATAGTTAATGATATATTAACAGTGGTCAATTTGCTTTGTAGTGAGATTAGGATGTTTTTAATTTTCTTCAAGAAATTTTTCTGCATTTTCTAAATTTTCTACTATGGACAAGTATTATTTTGACTTTTAGAAGATAAAAAGTCATCTTTTCAAAATGTATTACTATTGCTTTATAAGGGAGAGAAAGGAGGTTTTTTTTTGAAAAAAAGTTTTGATGATGCAATCAGAAAGATATTTAGAGTCTTACCGGCCATCTAAGATACTACTTTTCACAAAATGCCTTAGTTACATTGAGGATATCCAAAATGTCCAATCATAGGATCTTCCTGATATTAATTTTGATATATCCATAAAATAAACCATAGTACTTACGAAAAGTGATGACATAAAAGCATGTTTATTGACATGGAAGGATGGTAGTGATATTTAATTCAGTGAAAAGAAATGTGATGTTATTTTTCCAAGAAGAACATGGTAGCAGTAAGTTTTCCTGGGTTATTGAATTAGGGTAATTTTTAATTTCTGCTCTCTTCTATATTTTATACAATGAATATGTATTTCCTATGTAATAGTCCTTTTTAATATGTACTGGTCAGGTTCCTATAATATGAAAGGTATTGCTTGAGTTGATAGAAGTCAACTGTAGTTAAACATGGCACAAGAGAGCCAGGAACACCTAGCAGCCTTCTCACGGAATCCCAGGTCCTCCACAATGAAGGTGTAAAACAGGCGTCAACAGGTCAGTCAGCCAAAAGACACCAGCCAAGTTTGAGGAGCTGATCTTTCCTATGTTCCCTTGACATTTATATTACCAAAGATAGGTTGTGAGTGGTAAAGCTTGCTGTAACAGGATGTAGAATGCTATTTGGCAGTGTTTAGGTAAGATGTCCTCAGAGGCACAAGCCCGCTTTATGCTTGTTTTCAGCCAGTGCATCAAACTGCATTTAAATGAATTAAATGTGAGGGTAAAAAGAAATCATTCTCATAAAGCAAAAATTCCTCAAGAGAATAACATTGAGTTGTAATGGTTCATATAGGTGAAGTGGTTGTTATATATATAGCTTCCAATTAAGACTTCAGGGTGTTATTCAGTCCCTTCTGTATTCCATTCAACAGTAGTTCATTCATAGAGCCAAGAATATGGATGGAGCAGCTTATCTATGCGAGGGACTGTGCTAGATGCAGTGAAGAGTAAACACAAACAGGTTACCAGTCTCTACCTAGAATAATTTCTTTTATTATTATAGTGTGTATACTATAATAATAAAAGTGTATAGTGTATATGCTTTTTCTGGTTTTTGACTATACCTATTTGTATCTATACCCATATCGGCATCTATCATTTCCTCTCAAAACTTTGAAGCCATTGTTCTGTTTTATTTTGGCGCTTGGTACAGTTGACTAGAACTCTCGCATAAGCCTGATTCTCATTTCTTTGTTGGTAGCTAGTTTTAACATCGTGGAAGCTTTCAGAGTTCTTTCTATGTTCATTGGATTTAGTAAATGTCTCAATGTGTATCTTTTTCTCATTGTTCTCTGCTTACTTCCAGATAGGTCCTTTCAGCCTAGAGATTTGTATCTTTCTGGAGTTTGGAATGTTTTCTTCTGCTGGTATTACTTCAGTTATTATTTTGTTAGTGTTTTGAACTCTATTTTGTCTATTTGGAGTGAACTTTTTTCTTATATTTTCAATTTCTGTGTTTTTGTTTTTGTCCTCAGGGATTTATTCAGCCTTATCTTCCATGTCACAAGTTCCATCTTAAGTAATGTTCATTCTGTGATTCATCCTGCTTGAAAATTTTATTAATAACTTTATGACCTACTTTCCAAGAACATTTTCTGTTTCTTTGATTGCTTCTTTTTAATAGCAGTATATTCTAGTTTTATAGATGCAGGTGTTATCTAATTTCTCTGACTTTAATTTAGAGTTATTTCAAATTTCCCTTCTGCCTGTCATTCTTTCCTCCAGGATTAAGCATTGTGTTTATTTATCATGGTCCTTGTCTTTGATATTGTTCATTTCCCCAGACACTTGTTGACTCTAGGATGTCCTTTCATATTTATGAATGAAGGATTAGTTTGATAATTCTAGGCAACTAATACTGTGATTCTTCTGCAGTTTTGTAGGCCACTTTATGGAGAAGACCTCACCCTGAGATGGGGAGGCTAGTTAAGGGCTTCCTTTTAGAGTATGTGGGAAATAGACAGGTGAGCTCAGACCCCCATGACTGATGAAGTTAGGAGTCCAGGGTTATATCAGGCTCTGTTGTGTTTATCTCTGGCCCTCACACTCATGCTGGGACAGCTTGCCAGGATAGTCTTTCACTTTATTTAGAAATATTCATGCTGGTGTGGAGCTTGTGTGCTCAATTCATTCCTTGACCTTGCTTTGCTCTGTATCACAGGAAAGTTGGCTCCGGTAGGGTGTGATTCCTAGGTATTGTCTAAGATGGCTCTGGATGGGTTTGTCCAATAGGGCAAGGACGTGGCAGATTAGGATATGGAGGAGGACAATGAAAAGGCCTGTTTCCCCACTCCCTTTCTGCCTGTTTATGTAGGCAGTGTCTCCAGAAGTGGCTTATACTTTCCCTGGACAGGCTGCTTCCAAGCCAGGTTGAGTGACCTGACCTTTGACCTTCAGGAACACCATGTCCACCCTGCTTCCTGCTTTTGTCGTCTATTCCTTGTGTGACTTCTTAGCACCACCATCCACTGTGTAATTGGTTCCCTGCATTAAATTCTCTCTGCTGTGAATACTTCCTGTTTCCTGGTGGGACCCTGATTCATATAGTAGAGCCTACTGTAGAGTGAGGACAAATTCTGCAGCTTCACTATGTTTTTTGGGGAGGGAGAATGACTAATTAGCTATATCATAGACATTTCTTAAATTTAAATATTCTAATAATGATTGTCCTATTGTCTGCCACTGTTCTTATGATTGTATTCCCTACATCAATCCGTTTTCTGTCTTCCAGAAAATTTTCAAAACTTTTGGTCTACTGAAAGAACCATTTCTTATTTTCATGACTTTTTTTGATTCCTTTTCTTTCTTCTCCTCCACCTTATTCATCATCTTCTCTTTATGGGCAGTGTAGCAAAAGGGCCCCCTTCGTGGGCTCTGGATTAGAACCTTGGCTTTAGTAAATACTGATTTTGTGAATTGACACAATTTTCTTAACTTTTTGGTGCCCCCCATTTGTTCATCTGTAAAATGGGAGTTGCTGAGGATTAAATTATATACATGCAGAAGAATGCCTGACACATAACTGGTGTTCAATAGAAATTATCTACTGTTAGTTTAGCTGCTGCTGTTACTATTTTTAAATTTTTAATTAGATTTTGGGATGGAAGGTTGATAAATTCCTGGGCTCAGTTCACAATTTGAACTATAAGCATGCAGCCTGATTTTGAACTATTAGGGTATTAATTAGCACATGATGAAGGAAGGAGAAATGAAAAAGAACATGGATACATTTGCTTTTTATAAAGACAAGAGGACAGGCACTGGTTCCAAAAGGCAGAGTAAGAGCACACATTCACAAGTGAACACCATATGAAATGGCATTTCAGGATAGCATGGTCTCTTAAGATTTGCTTATCCATCCCTCCCCTTTTTTACCAGCTGTATTTCTGTTTTGAAGCTTTTCTCTTCCAGGATGAATTAAGTAAGGTTTCCCTTTCCAAATACAGTTTTAAATGTTTGGTATAATTTATACTGGCACTATATCTTCCTTATAATTTTCTTTGTAATCGATCACAATGAGTCTTTTCAACAGGAGACAAATAACATAAAACAAAGTATTCTGTCTTTTACAAGCCCTAAAAAACTATTTTTTCATATTTGTAAAAAAAGAAAGCATTGTAAAACCCTATAATAACATCAGATGAGCCAATTCCAACCCTTTGGGGTTTTCTTTCATTTTAACTAATAATTCAGCTTGGTTTTGATTTTAATTTTATTATAAGATGTAAGAGTGAAGGTTTCTTGAAAGCTATCTGGATGACAGGTTGATTATATTACATTTTATTTCCAGAAAACTTGTCTTTCCATATATACAGGCCTCAAACTCTCAGCTGATACATAGTCTCAAGTTTTTAGTTTATTTTTTATAAATAAATTTTATTTATAAATTTAATTGCTTGATTGCAAGTGTCTTGTTGGGGAGAAAGTGACAGACTTTGATAGTACTCAGATATGTTTAATGTCTTAATGACTGTATTATGAAATTTCTCTTTTATGCTAAAAAAGCTCTTTGCTGTTCAGTAGTTCATCAGCTACTACAAAAGTTATATTTCTTTGTTCCTTAAAATATTCATGAAACATAAATTGAAAAACTAGTTGAAAACTAAATGTAAGTTGTAATAGATATATAAGGAAAGATTGTACTTTAAAATAAATGTAAAGATTGGGGTACCTTGGTGGCTTAGTCGGTTAAGCGTCTGACTTCAGCTCAGGTCATGATCTCGCGGTCCGTGAGTTCGAGCCCTGCATCAGGCTCTGTGCTGACAGCTCCGAGCCTGGAGCCTGCTTTGGATTCTGTGTCTCCCTCTCTCTCTGCCCCTCCCCTGCTGATGCTCTGTCTCTCTGTCTCAAAAAATAAATAAAAACATTTAAAAAATAAGTAAAATAAATGTAAAGATCAATATTGGATATTGTAAAAGAAAAAAAAGGTTTAAAGAAATTTTTTCTTTAATAGAGACTTTTAAAAAGCTATATTTTTATATAATTTTTAAAGTTATATTTTACACATGAACCATTTTCTAAATGATGTGATTTTGCTAGATGTCAGCTGTCCTGTAAGTAAAAACAATGTATATCTAGAGATAATATGGAAAAAAATTGTCTTGAACTTCATGGTTTTTGTTGTTGTTGTTGTTGTTGCTGAGTGTTTAAAAATATCTATATGATGGCGAACAACTAATTCCTGGTCCCAGGATATTACTTACAGCTGTAGGACTCCAAACATAGTTTCAATATCAAAGCAAACCTTTTATGCTTAAAAAAGTGCTTTACAAAGTGCATTCTGTACTAGAGAATGAAATATTTGAGCATGGGAATAAACTTGACCAACTTGTTTTTTTTTTTCTTTAAAAAATTCATTGCTTGCCAAAGTGTACATCTGTTTATTCTACAGTGATTACTAATCTGTTTCTGAGAGTTTTCAGCATCCCTTTGGGTTTATACACATGTGACAAAAGTGTCTTTTTTTTTTCATGAGAATGAGTGAAATCATAATCTCAATAATCCAGAAACAATCCTGAACGTTGTCCATTTATTTATGTTCAAAAGCCACAGTACTTTCAGCTCCAATTCAAGAATCCAATGAAGGAAAATAACATGCTGTGCCTTAGTAAGTATCTGGGATACCTTAAATGTCTAGTGACCTATGGGGAGCATTCCCAGTGAAGTAGGCACTAATAATTGCTGGGAAACCTAGTGGAATGTCAGAAAGTCAAAAATTGGCAAAGTGATAATCCTTAAGTAATCACATCCTTGTATTACAGTCTTCAATGATGTAATGTTTGACAGGAAATGTTTGACAATGGTGAAATGAAAAATTATTCTAAATAGGCATAAGCCCTTCATTTTGATCTGTTTATATAGTCAGTTGTTTTATGTGAAATTAACAAATAATATAATTTGCATATGACTGCATGAGAGAAATATAAATAATTGCAGAAAAATACAATTTTAACCATTAATCTCAGTTGAATAAGACTAATGACATTTAACAAAGGCTCTTCTATTCCTGTACGTAAAATGCCAATTACTTCTATTTTTTATGAAGAACAAGATCTCCAAACACATTTATGTCAATAAAATGAGTTTATTAAGTGTAGGTTCTAAATAGAAGATAATCCAGAAACAAATACTCAAAGATCATAATGTTCACAAAACAATGTATTATATATGTAATTGAAGGAAATAGCTGATATTTCAGAAGGAACTTTCAGGATTAAATACAACAGTAAAAAAGTAAAAATGTGATGCACACACATACCAATTTGAAAAATATTATATAGAGAGCCAGTGCTACCATATCTATGTATATTTTATACAATGTACATATGTATTTGACACAGTGGAAATGTGACAATAATATAGTGTTTTCATCATGTGGAAATGAGGAGTAGAAGAAAGTTCAGAACCCTGACTGCCTTCCTACACATCCACATGCAACCCAGACACAAGCAGCCACCAATTTTTGAGCGAATCCTATCTTCAGAACTAAGTCCTGTCATAGATAGTTATAGTTTTCTTTTTCACTTGCAGTGTTTTCAAAATTTCTTTTGTATTCCCATTTTGAGGCTTACACTGTATTCATGTATTAGCTGTTCTATTATTTGCTTAACACTTTCACTTAAAATAACTTACTTGTAAAACTTGTTAACCAAGAGAAATCTCACTATCACTACTATGCAGTCGGTATCATTTGCCATAAACTGACAACAAAAACAGAATAATGATAATAAGTTCTAGATAGAAGATGCTGCCCACCAAATATTCTGAGCATGCCAGCTCTCTGAATTAAAACATTGAGTGTTAAATGGCTAGCCCCAAACGGAGACTTTTTCCCTCATAGAATTAAAGAATTGAAGGAAAACATGAAAGGAAATAACTTTCTTATTATGATTTTTAAATATAATTTTCCTGGTTAGAGTATCCCCTGATATCAGTAGTTTTGTATACTAACTAGAGTCATCTCAAATACAATCATGGCCCACACTTTGGGAGGCATTGCTGTTCTTTTATAGCTATTGCTATTTTAGTCTCTGTTTCTCCTGGTTTAGATGGGAGAATGAGAAAGTAGTGAGGTACTTCAATAATATGTATTTTTTCTACTTTCTTCAGTAGGTAAGAAATACAAATAATGGGAAGAGTGGGGTGGCTAATCCAGCAGAGATGGAAAGAGTTCATTAAACAACCTATACCATCCATGTAAGATTGCTAAATCCATGTACAAGACGTCACCAGTAATAGAAAATCTCCTTTCTTTACTGCCCAATAATGCCCCAGAACTGAAAGACAAACATGAACTTGGGATTGGAAGCTAATAAATGGGACACTTTTTCTAGGAGGCTGAGGGTAGCAGGGTTAATGAATTACAGGTGAGATTATTTACATGCGTGAGTGCTATTTGCTTTTCCTGCCATCAGTTTTATCCCTTCCAGTAAGAGTAAGTTCACTTACAATAGAAATGAGGGAGGGAAACTAACCTAGCTCTAAAACAAAGTTTAATTTTTTTTAAAAAATGTGTGCTTCGAAAAGAATGTTTTTGCTGCCTGTTTCTAATGCTGTAGAAAGATTAATTGCTAGTTGACTATTACTGCTTATAAGCCTTATTGAAATTGTTTCTGAAACAAGAAGTTCTAGTTCAGGGATAAACCTGGTATAGGGTTATGTGTGAGGGTGGTGGTGGTGGCTGTTCTTTACTCTTTATAGATCTGAGAGAAGAAACTGTAGAAATTATCACATGATCTGGATAGTTTGGGCCATAAATATTAGGAGAACAAGACTCTGCCTCCTTCTGCCTCATACTACATGTTAGAATTAGCATGAGCCAGAAAGGGGCAACTACTAAACAATGAAAAACAATGGTAGAAGGGAATCCCCACAATGGGAAGAACTGGTGGTTCGTGTGATTGAACACCAATTCTGGAAGCAAAAATGGCCAGTACTTGATTCATGTACTTGATGCATGGACTTGATTCATGAACAGTGGCTAATGGGTTGATGGGCTGGTCATGAATTTGAAAGAACACATTTGGAATATTGGTGACAAAAGAGGTCTAGGCAATAGGTATATAGGTGAGTCTCTTATAATGGGCACTGAGTGATTTGTGACTGACATAAATGCTTATAGAAGGCTTCATCTGTGAAGGAGATTCTTAAAGATAAGGTAGACCACTTAACCCATCATAGATATCAATCAGTTTCTTATCCCAGACTCACCTGTTCCATGGGTTCACTACAAAGGGGCTATAGCATCAGGAATGGAGGTTGTGCATAGGCTCCACAACATGGATCTGCTCTCTCCAAGGCTAATCTGGCTTCTAGAACTTCAACTTGGTGTCTAACCTGACTATAGCAAAAGACAACGCTGAGTTTCTGCATCATTTACTAAGGGGACAGTTGACAGTCTTATCAAGGAGAAGGTAGTACCTGTCCACAGAGGGACAGATTTATTTAGAAACACATTTTGCTTCCCTGCCTTCAGGGTTTCTGCCAGCATCTTGGTTCATAAATTACAGATTGCTGTATCCATGGCACATAAAACATCATCTCTGATCAGGGGACTTATTTTACAGCAAAAAAGTGTGGCTTTGAACTTGTGCCTATGGAATTTGCTCTGATCTTACTTTGTGACCTAACTTCCCCAAATCATTATCTTGATAGAACAGTTTAATGGCATGAGGAAGGCTAAGTTATAGTACTATCTATGAAAAAAAAATTTTGTGAGGTTCACTACTATTCTATAAGCCAGCAGCAAATATTTGGTTCCATCTATATAGTCAGAATATGTCTAGGAACAGTGGGATAGAGATGAGATTGTTCTCTCTCTCTCTCACTATTGTTCCTCTTAACCCACTGGTATTATTTTTTTTTTAATTTTTTTTTCAACGTTTATTTATTTTGGGGACAGAGAGAGACAGAGCATGAATGGGGGAGGGGCAGAGAGAGAGGGAGACACAGAATCGGAAACAGGCTCCAGGCTCTGAGCCATCAGCCCAGAGCCTGATGCGGGGCTCGCACTCACGGACCGCAAGATCGTGACCTGGCTGAAGTCGGACGCTTAACCCACTGCGCCACCCAGGCGCCCCGACCCACTGGTATTATTTTTATCTTTTGTCCCTGTAACTCTGGACTCTATGAATTTTAAGGTTCTAGAGAGGACTGCTAGAAACCAGGAGGCACAGTTATGGTTTGGTAAATTAGATGCTTCCTGACTATTTGGGATTCTAAATTCTTCTAAACCATCTTTTGAGCTTCTGGTTTTGGTTCAGGCAATGAAGACCGCAGTGGGAGAATGGAGAGGAAAAAAAGGGAGGTCAGGGTATTTATTTTCCCAGTCATCTCCTTGTAGTTAGCAGATTGGAGAACTAGAGAATGAAAGATCTGAGCATGGGAATAAACTCAAAGCATGGGTCTTTGCTTCTCACCTTGTATGTGAGAAAAATGAACTGAGAGATAATGTGCTTTACCCAGAGGAACAATTTTAAAAGATTTTATTAGATTAAACCTCAGACAGAGACTTGGTAGGCCAGAAGTTATAAAGTCAGGTGACGTCCTGTGCCATCAGGTGTCAAACAGGTGGCAAAGGTGGTTTGCTGAGTAGAAGCATGAGTATCACATAAGTTGTTGGGAACTGGAGAGGCCATTATCTGCTATTCAAATGTAGCATCTTCTACTTAACCTCAGCTGTTTGCTACAGATTTGGGAATGCAGGTCCCAGTGCTACCATGTTGGTTGAGTTTTTGAGAGAAGCTGAAAATCTCAAATTTCGTGTCTCTAAATTTAAACAGCAATTCCTTGTAGCTTTAACTACAAAGGGCTAGCCAAACAAACAGACCACCTATTGGCCACATGAGCTGGTATAGGCTACCATGGGAGAATCAAAGGATACAAAGGACAGTGTGGTTAGCTCTGCAGTAAGATACTGAGAGCCCTGGGGAACAGATTAGACAGTTGCTGGGGAAGGTAAGCACAAGAGAGGGCACTTGGATCTACTGTGATTCAACAAACAAGGGATAATAAAAGCTTGAAGCGTAGTAGGACTTGGGAGAAGGGTTCAGATTATTGAGATAATAGGGAGGAAAAACTAAATGTGAGTGGAAAGAAACAAGGAGATAGCTAATGTAATTCTCAGGGATATAGTTGGAAAACATGTCACTGACCAAAGTGGGGAAAGCATGAAGAGGAAGAGTTAGTTGTGCAGGTAGAGTGGGGCATCTAGAGAGAGCATTAGTATATTCGATTAGAAATATGAACTTGGAGGTGGGTAGGCAGCTAAAACAACTAGAAATGTAGGTGTGGCTTTTTGTAGTTATGTCAGTTGGGAGAAGCAGTTGGAATTTGAGATCCTAATGATCAGGGAGGTGAGACGTAGAGAGGGCTGAGTGTAATTCCTAGGGAGCCTCAGCCTTTTAAGGAGGCCACAAAAAACTTTTATAAGGATAACACATCAACAGAATGCACACAGGAGCTCATCACCTAAAAGATACTCTGGGGAGAATGTAGAAAGCAACATATGATTTTCCAGTTGTAATATATGAAAAAATTGGTGTTCACGTACATGTTTTTACTTTGAGCAAAACCAAAATTACCATAATAACAGCTTAGAGAAATTATTTTAACTTTTATTTTATGACAACAAAATGTGTCAAAATTTTTATGAAATACTAGATTTTTAAAAACACGGTAATGATATCTGTCTGTGTGTTCTATTGTTTTGCTGCGTGTTTGGGTCACATACTCAGTTTTCACTGGGGACCATGTTGCTGGGCTGTATCCTCTTGTCGAGCGCCCCTTCAAGACGACTTCTACCTTGGGCTTTCATGGAAGTGCAGTGTGAATATGCTGCTTTATGCAGATATGTTGTGGGAAAAGGAAGAGCATACATATTTTTGAAAATCCATCTGTTTAATTAGGCTGATCAAGGATTACTAATTGCTTCTCTTTAGAAAGCTCACTCCCCCACACCAAATAAAACAAAAGTTGTGATTGTTTGCCTTCATTTTTACTTGTTAGGAGACATTTTGAAAAATAAGATATTGTGTGTGTGTGTGTGTGTGTGTGTGTGTGTGTGTGTGTGTGGAGGGGGGGGTTGTGCACACTCTAATTTGGCTTGCAGTATAGTGGTGTAGGAAAACAGGTGGTGATAAGGCTAGAATTATAAGTTGGAACAACTGTAATGGTATTTGTAGATTAAGTGGAAAGGATATTCCTAGCATTTACACAAGCCACTAGTTGAATATAAGCTTGAAGTTCAAGCAAGCCATTCCCTTTGTTTGTTTGGGCCATCTAGTCAGTTCTAGAACACAGGGAGAGACGTCAGTGCCAGTGCTAGTCTCATCCCCAAGTCTGTTTTACATTGGCGATGTCAAGTAGTAATAAACATGTCTTAAAATAACATCATGCCTTCCGAAAGGTTCTTAATGTGCCCTGTGTCACAGTTAAATAAATCCTGTAGGGGCACTCACTCCATAATGTGCTGAAAGGCAGCCGTTTCTGGGAAAGAGAAAGAACCATTAACTCTTCTTAGTTTCAGGCTTCCCTTTCTCATTAATGCCTGTTGCCTGCTTCTCACTCTCTCTCTTACCGCCCCCCACCCCCGACACACACACCCTTAAACCTTTAGTAAACTGGAACAGTAGGAGATAACATAAGCCTACCATGCCCACTGTCAATGCACTCCCCTCATATCCACCTCTAGAATATATGAAAAGCTATTATATTAGTTCAAAATTTTATCCTGTTCAGTATTTCTTCTCTGACAGGGACAGTCAGTCCAGTTTACTTTCTGACAGGTTAATATTACGACATATAATGTAAATTTCTAAATATATCATAGTACTTGAATGACTTGCCATGGGTAGTCAACGCTAAACTACTAAGCTTTTCTTGTATCTATTTTGTAATTAACATTAATTTTTGAATAGATTATATACATGATGTAAAATCTAAAGTGTATAAAATTATATGACTTTCTTGCATAGGCACTCAGTTCTCTTCCCTGAAGGCAATCAGTGTTACTTATGTTGTGTATAATTTTCCAGAGATTATAAACAGAAACCTATACATACATATACCTATATATAAACATTTATGGAAAAATGTGTACGAACATATGTATACTTTTTTACAAAATCCTTTGCTCAAACTATATTAATAGAATTGTTTTAACAAATACACATTTGCACAGTAGGATATATCTTAATTGATTTAGCTACTCCACAATTTATGAACTGTAGTTTAACTCTTTAGCTATTATAAATATTGGTGCAATAAGTACCAAAAATTAGTTTTTTTAAATCTATTTTTTAAGTTTATTTAGAGAGAGAGAGAGAGAGAGAGAAGGGGAGGGACAGAGAGAGAGGAGGGGAGAGAGAGAGAGAGAGAGAGAGTGAGAATCTCAAGCAGGCTTCTGTCACTGCATAGCCTGACACAGGGCTTGAACTCATGAACCATGAGATCATGACCTGAGACAAGACCAAGAGTTTAACCCTTAACAGACGGAGCCACCCAGGCACCCTGATCCCTTATGATTTTCTACATAGAAAATTACATCATTTGTGAACAGTTTTACCTCTTCCTTTCCAATATATATGTCTTTAATTTTTTTTCAAATGTTTGTTTATTTTTGAGAGAGACAGAGACAGAATGTGAGTGGGTTGGGGCAGAGAGAGAGGGAGGCACAGAATCTGAAGCAGGCTCCAGGCTCCGAGCTGTCAGCACAGATCCTGACGTGGGGCTCGAACTCATGAGCTGTGAGATCATGACTGGAGCCAAAGTCAGACGCTCAACCAACTGAGCCACCCAGGTGCCCCAATTTTTTTTTCTTCAATTTTACTTGACTGAACCTAGAGTACAATGGTGAAAAAATGCAGTAAGAGTAGACATCCTTGCTTTGTTTCTGATCTAGTTAGAAAATATTCAGCTTATCACAATGAACTAAGATGTTAGTTGTGGGTGCTTTGTAGATGTTTCTTCTTTTAATTTTTTTAAGTTAAAAAAGTTTAAATCTTATTTTTTTTTATTTTATTTTTTAAAAGTAGGCTCCACACCCAGTGTGGAGCCCAATGCAGGTCTTGAACTCACAACCCTGAGAACAAGACCTCAGCAGAGATAAAGAGTCAGGTGCATAAACACCTAGGCACCCCTATAGATGTTTCTTTAAGGTTGAGTTTCTGTTCTTAGTTTACTGACAGTTTTTATTATGAGTGAGTATTAAATTTGGTTTATATATATATATATATATATATATATATATATATATATATAGGTTAATATATTTGGTCAATATATATATTATAATATATTATATTATATATATGTCTGTTAAATGATGAATAACATTGATTGACTTTTGAATGTTAAACCAACAGTACATTCCCAAGATAAAAACCAATTCAACATAATGAATTATTTCTTGTATATAGTTTTGGATTCTAATTGCTTTAACTTTTTAAAGAATTTTGGTTTATATTCATGAGTGGTACTTGCCCATAGTTTTCTTTTTTTGTAATGTTTATCTGCATTTGGTATCAGAATAGTGTTGGCCTCATAAAATGGAATAAGGTAGTGTTTGCTCGTCTTCTGTTTTCTGGAAGATTCAATGTAGACTTGGCATTAGTCTTAAGTGTTTGGGAAACTTTATCTGTTAAATCATCTGGGCTTAGATTTAGCTTTGTGGGAAGTTTTTAAAATTTGAATTCAATTTTTTAAATAGATATGAGGTTATTCAGGTTATGTATTTGTTCTTGAATGAGCTTTGACAGTTTTTGTCTTTCAAGCCACTTTCAAATGGTTAAATATATTAGAATAGAGTTTCTCATAATGTTGTGTTATTATCATTTTGCTGTTTGGAAGATTTCTATAGTGATGCCTGTCTTTAATTTCTGATGTTAGAAATTTGTGTCTTTTCTCATATGTAATCAGTCTGGCTAGTGGTTTATGAATTTTATGGACCTTTTTAAAGATCCAGATTTTGGTTTCATTGCTTCTCCTCATTCTTCCTTTTCTATTTTTTATTTTATTGACTTATTCTCTTGTATTGTGATATCCTTCCTTCTACTTTTATTGGGTTTAATTTACTCTTCTTCCTCTGGCTTCATAAGGTAAAAGTGTAGGTCATTTATTTCAATGGTTTCTTTTTTTTTAAATACAAATATTCAGTGATATAAATTTTCCTCAAATCACTGCTTTTGCTTAACTCCACAAATTTTGACATGTTAAGTTTTCATTTTCATTCAGTATCAAATATTTTTCATTTTTTAATGAATTCTTTGGCTCTTGGGTTATTTAGAAGTATCTTGTTTAAGATCCACATATTTAGGGGATTTTCCAAATGCCTTCATATTAATTATCATTTTAGTTTAATTCTGTTATGGTCAAAGATTGTGTTTTGCATGATTTCTATACTCTTAAATTAATTAAGATAATGATTTAAGTAAATTAAGTATTAATTGTAATTATCACCAAGAATAGTTTTTTTCTTTCTTTGTGAATGTTTTATATGCACTTGGAAGGCATATGTATTCTACAGTTGTTGGATTGATTGTTCTGTTACTATCAATTAATTCAAGTTGGTTGATAATAATTTTGAAGTCTTCTGTATCTTTGTTCATCTTCAGCCTGCAGTCTGATAATCTTACCCTTTTAATTAGAGTTTTTATACCATTTACATTTAAAATAATTAATACTGTTCTATTTAAATCCACCTTTTTACTGTCTATCTGATCTAATGTACTTAACATATTATTATAGCTATGCTGTCTTTCTTTCAATTAGTACTTTTATGGTATATCTTTTTTCATCCTTTAACTTTTAGCCTGTGTCTTTATAATTATAGTGACCTATTGTAAACAGTGTATATTTGAGTCTTTAAAAAAAAGTCTGAAAAATCTATGCCTTTTAATTGGAATATTAAACCATCCACATTTAATGCAATTTTCACTCTCATTGGTTTTAAATCTGTTTTGCTATTATTTTTTCTGTTTGTCCCATCTTCTCTCTGCTCAGTTTTTTTCCTTCCTTATTTTCCATTATTCTATGAAGCATTTTTTCTTTTTTTAAAATTCTATTTTATCATGACCATTTTCTTATTACTTATATGTACTGAAAAAAAAAGTTTAGACCTAAGCCCTAGGCTTTAGAATATAAATCTTTAATTTATCCCTATTTACCTTCAAATCATATTATACCACTTTGTATAAACCGTAAGAGCTTTAAAACACTATACTTAATACCCCTCCTGTTCTCTGTGCTTCTGTTGTGATACATTTTTCTTCTCAAATCCTATAAACCTCACAACTCATTTATGTTATTTCTGCTTGAAACAGCCAATAATATTTAAAGAGATTATTAAATGAGGTAAAAAACTTTTATATGTGGCCACATATTTGCCATATATTTTGATTTATAGCACCCTTTATGACCTTTTGTAGACAGGATTTCATCTGGTTTAATTCATCTGGTATGAATTTTAGGTTTTTGTCTTTAAAACACTTTTTTATATTTCTTCTCACAGTTCTTTCCTTCTTCTTCTGGGATTCTAATCACACTGTTTGATATTTTTTCCATAGGTTACCAGTAAATATTTTTTTTTCATTTTTTTCTCTCTGTGCTTCAGTTTGAATAGTTTTATCCATATACCTTCAAGCTCTTTTTTTCCTGTCTTGTCTAATGTGCTATTTATTCCAATTCTGTGTATTTCCTTTCAGATAATGCATTTTCATCTCTAGACAATCTATTTGGTCTTTTTTTTTTTATTTTCTATTTCTTTCATCATCATGTTATATTTTTCATTGCCTTCTTAAAAATATGGTGTATATATGTAATGGTCACTTTAACATCTGTATCTCCTAATTCTGTCTTCTTTATCACTTCTTGTTCTATTTTATAGATTGGTTTTTTTAATATTAGATATGGTTCATATTTTCCAGCTTCTGTTTATGCTTGGTAATTTTTTAGTAGATGCTGAGTATTATGAATATTATATTTTTGAGTACTAGATTTTCCTCCTATTCCTTTAAATTGTATTGGATTTGGCTCAGTGGGGCAGTTTAAATCAGTTGAAATCGGTTGGATCTTTTCAAGACTTGCTTTTTAAGCTTTGTTAATGTAGTTCCAAATTAGCATTAATCTATAACTAATTTAATCCTACTGCTAGGTCTACATCCTTTTTACTAGTCTACCTGATGCCTCACGTATAAAAAGTCTTCCTCACTCTGGCCAGTGGAACACATCTTATTCCCAGCCCTTGTCATCTCCAGCAATTGTTCTGCCCACTGGTTTTCATTGATTCTGACTTTAGTCCCAGATAGTTTCCTCTCATGCATATGCAGAGCAATACTTAGCTATAGACTTAAGAAAATCTTTTATAAATCTCCAGTGTTCTCTATATAGATCCCATTTCTTTAATATTCTGCTTTTCCCCTAGTTCTACTGAGATATAATTGGCAGACATTACTGTATAAGTTTAAGGTATACAGAATAATAGTTTGACTTCCCATATGTTGTGAAATAATTCTCACAGCAAGTTTCGATAGCATTGGTCATCTCATCTAGAAACAATAAAAACAAAAGAAAAAAATTCTTTCTGTGTGATGAGAACTCTTAAGATTTACTCTCTTAACAACTTTCATATATATCATGCAGCAGATTTAAATAAAGTCATCATGTTGTAAATGATGTTCCAGGTTCTTATTTATCTTATAACTGGAAATGGATAGCTTTTGAAAATTACAGGTGCATCAGTCTCCCCAAACTCTCATTTTGGTCTTGTCAACTAGGTGAAATGACCAGGAGGTAAAAATAATTGAACTATTCATTTGTAAGTAAGTTCTACAAAAGTGATTAAAGTATTTTTCCTTCTTAAGTAGGTTATTGTTACTCAGAAGTTTGGTTTTTAAATTTCCTTCATTTTCAAAATGACATTTTTTATAGGACAAAACTAAACTTCAGAACAATCCTAATGTTATCAATGGTTATGTATCTGACCTTATAAATGGTTTAAATAAAGGAAAATAATGGGGCTAAATGGCACAAATCTATAACTATACAGTTAGTCTTTCATTCTGCGGTAATACAATCTACCTGCTGTTTTTTGGTTGGTATATCAGTAAAGATGATAAAAATATTTTAACCCCAACAAGTTCTGAGAATAGTGAAAATACTCATTATGATAGAATGCATTACTGGCCCCAATTCTCTCCTCTCTCTGAGTCCATAGCCTTTGTCATGAAGTTTTACGGTACTCTCCCACTTGGAATCAGCCCAGCAATGTTATTTTTTTTTAATTTTTATTTTTTTTTGCCAGTAGATGTTAGAAGGTTTGATACCACAGAGAGTTGAATGGAATGTTGTCATTTCCACTTTTGGCCTTTGCTACAAGAAAATGCTAGGCTAGCCTTATGGAGGATCAGAAACATGTGGAATAAGCCCACCTATAAATAGGTAAATAAGGCAAAGTGACCCTAGTCAAGGCCACCTAGAGCACCTGGTTAAGGTAGTCAGCAAATCCCAGGTGAATAAGTGCGTGATGCATGTAGGTCAGCAGGCTACCTAATGACCATCTCAGATGTATTAGCCAGAAGTACTTGTTTGATGTCACTCAGGTTTCCTTGTTGCTTGCTATGTAGTATTATTGTGGTGATAGGTAACTGTCATGCCTATTAAACAAATAAGTATTGTTTGAATTCTTGCATTGTTTCACACATATATTTATGGACTTTCTAAGTAGGTAGAGGGAGCTTTAGGTCAAAAAGTCTGCTTCGTGATACATCTCATCCTGCCTTGATCTTCCTACTGCATGCCCTATGCTGATAGATTTTCAGCAAAACTGTCACCTCCATCTGTCAGACTTTTAAATTTGTATATTCTAAACTTGTGGTATTGGGGTGCCTGGTGGCTCAGTCGGTTAAGCGTCTGACTTTGGCTCAGGTCATGATCTCGTGGTTCGAGCCCCATGTTGGGCTCTGTGCTGACAGCTCAGAGCCTGGAGCCTGCTTCGGATTCTGTGTCTCCCTCTCTCTCTGCCCCTCCCCCATTCACACTCTGTCTCCCTCTGCCTTTCAAAAATGAATAAATGATAAATAAATAAATAAATAAATAAATAAATAAATAAACTTGTGGTATTAAATTTTAATAGCTTCTGAATGATTCTTTTTGGAGCTCTTGAATCAACAACGATTCATCATTGTTGTACCTTTTTGAACTAACTGTTATCAGTTAAAAAATGAAATTATATCTTGTTTAACATTTCTATTTAGTCAACAGAATTTGACAAATTGCTTTAAAGTTATTTAAGTTACTTTATAACTGAAATTGATATCAAATAGATATATACCCATGCAAACACAAAACACATGCATATTTATAAGACAATTAAAATCTTAACCTGATTTTATACTTTTTCCCATAAAAACTTATGGGTTTTGCCACTTATGGAGTATGAATCCTTCAACTAATAAAGAAATCGACCTTTGCTAAGAGAATACAGCCTTGCATTTTCTTTTTTCCCTCTTTAATTCCAAATATGCAGTCCCAACATTATATTAGCATAGATTTTTGCATTTAATATGTAATAAAGTGAGTGGGTAAACATTAAGTTGTAACAGTGATAAGCTTTTAATGTAGTTAAATATGGCAAAACAAATCAGTACAGGTTCTTAATTGATTTTGATTGTATTGTGTAGACAATCTCATTGGATTATATGTTCATTATGGAAAAGAAAGCAAAATCCAAACAAGCAAACCAGCCCTCTAGCATTTTCAGCCCTTGTGTCTATCCACATGTACTCTCCAGTGTGAATATTAAAGGGAATTATTTTTGAGCCACTGACACTAATAGATGTCATTTCCTTAAGAATCTGTTTAGTTGCCCTGAAATGTAGAAATAATTTGAAAATATTCTGATGCGGGTCAACTAATTGCCAAAGGAGATGCCCTGGTGTTTTCAAAATTATGATTCAAAGGCATAATTCAGATACCAAGACAATATGGAAACACAGATAACTGTTCAGATGTTGAATAGCTTAACATATAGCCATATATACTTTACCTTCCATATATATTTGTATTATCTTAAAAACTAAGCATCAAACAAAAATGGAAATTCTAAGATATCAGCTCAAAATAATGTAGTAACTTTGTTGGCCCTAAGGGGATTTAAAGGAGATACATTTTCATTCTAAATAAAAACTTGTTTGTTTTTTTTTTCTGAAAAACTGGGAAAGTCAGTGAGTAGTATCTAATTTGATATTTGTGATTTTGAAATATGCATAAGATGTAATTTCACTGAAGCAAAAGTAAAAGTATACAAATATTAGAAATTAGCTGAGTCATTTTATAGCTTATGATTTTATATGCTGAAATATCAAGTTAATTGTTGTGGGGTTGGTTTCCCTAGACCAGAACCTAAGTTAGAGATTCCTGAGCAAATTTTTTTTTGGTTTGTTTTTGAGGGCATGCTCTCAGAAAAAATGGCAAGGAAGTGACAGAAGCCAAATAGAATAGATGAAGAAGCTAAAAATGGATGTGCTTTAAAATTTTTTTTAATTATTTATTTGTGAGACAGAGCATGAGTGGGGGAGGGAAAATTGTTTTTTAATTATTTATTTCTGAGACAGACAGAGAATGAGTGGGGGAGGGGCAGAGAGTGAGAGGGAGACACAGAATCCGAAGCAGGCTCCAGGCTCTGAGCTGTCAGCACAGAGCCCGACGCAGGCCTTGAACTCACAAACTGTGAGATCATGGCCTGAGCCGAAGTTGGTCGTTCAACCAACTGAGCCACCCAGGCGCCCCAAAATGGATGTGCTTTTAGCAGAAGGCTAGGCTCAGCCTGATCCCAGATGGACCTTCAGAGAGATGAATGGCACCCTGAAGTTGTCCCATTGAGACAAATTGGATTTTGAACATTTGTTATCAATTACTGGCTGTGGGCTAAGCTCCTTCATGGGATGGGTGGAAGCTTCCATAACCACAAAGACATTTCTGGGAGAGGTATCTCCCCTTGTTCTGGGACAATTATCTAGAGAACAGAGCAGCTGTGAGCCATTGTAGCTAAAATTTATCATAGCTGGGAAACGGGTACACTTGTAAGTAAGGGGATCTGGGAAGGGAATTAACAGCGTTTACTACAGTTGCAGTGTAGATTCCAACACTTTGTCAACTAAATTATTGTTTACATTTCCAGTGCTCTTTTAGCTCTCTGTTCATATTCTTACTGCTTATGATATTCCCTGTTTGTTTCTTGTTTCAAACTAGTTCCAATCTCTGTTAAAAGATGTCTACATTTTGAGAAAACTATACCGTGTTTTTGGATATTCACTTTTAGCACAATGTCGATCAATTCATTAATCACCTACTATTGCTTAATAAAGAGTTTTATCAAACTCTTGTTAATTCATCAAAGATGTATGGTAAGAGACCCCTTAAATGTTTCTAAGAAAATTTTTCTAAATGTAGCTTTATCTGTGAGGGCAGAGGTTCCCTTAAAATAGAACTTTGGAATAAGTAGAGATGATCTTTTTCATAGAGGATGGGCTATATTTGCTCAGAGAACCAGCATATTTTGTGACATATTCTTTTTTATTTCCTTATACAGAAAACCAATCATTTAAAACTACTGTGAACTGATGGTCACATTGAATTTTTATGGAAACAAGCATTCTGGTTTTTGTAAAAGCCTTTTTTCTTCTTTTCACATTGCAATTTATGTTTATTCTAGAAGATATAGGGGCAAAATCTATTCTTTAATGTTCAGGGACCATCAGAAAAAGTGACCTTGATTTGGACAGTTTTATTGGTCAGTTTCCTTTCTCTGGAGATATTTGGAAATCCTGAAATTATTAAAGTGAAATTAAACCCTTTACACTTAAGGGTTGCGTGAAATCATACACTGGTCTGATGACTTCCAAATTCACATTGTCAACACTAGGAGTTAAGCCCATTGAACCTTTTCCTGATTTTTTCAGAATAAGATTATAAAAGCTCCATCTTCTTTTAATAGTTAGATTTCTCCCTATATTTTTCTCTTTACTTCTTTGTAAGAAAAAGAAACCTTAGCCAAAAATGAGGGGAAAATAGGGCATTATAATAGACTATACTACCATTCCTTGATGAATTCAAATTATAAAATAAGAACCATGTATCTTATGAATAAATATATGGTTACATTACTGAGCCAAGTATTTCCATGCTATTGTGTATCATGGTAACCCATATCCTTCACACTGAATTATGCCATAATTCCAAAGAAAAGCATCAATGTGCCGCTGCTGGTGTAGTCAACACTGCACTCCAGACCTCACTCTGGGACCTCAGCATCAGGTGCATGGACAGGGGGCAGTGTTCCTCTCCTGCCCTGGTTGAATGATAAGATGGGAAGAAGGGCCTCATTGAGGCTGTGAGGATGAGCTTCTTGGCACTTGTATACATTTCTTTTTCTCATAGATAGGAATATCATTGTTCTTGAAGGTAGCACAGTGTCATTATTATAGCATATATGTATCTTCCTGCCAAGCAACTATTGTGATTTCAAAGCCCATGTTCTGCTACATTTATTGTGCTCATCGTGCATATATTCTTCCAAGTACTATGGGGAGACTTTGTCTAATCACATTTATGTCATCACATTCATGATGAAAGACGTTTTTCATTAGCAGTGACAAAGGAAGGAGCCAACATTGGGAATGCAGCAATTCACCATGTAAGACTTTTGTCATTTGGCAATTGCAGATAAACTTTGTTGGCACATGATAACAATGCATGAAGTTTCTGAGATGTAATCTTAATTTTATAAATACTAGTGTATATTACCCTGAATGCAAACTAAGTTTTGGTAAAATAAAACCAAATAATTTTTTTCTAGTATTTATCTGTTTGACTATTTGAACATTTGTTCTTTAGGGACAGCCATAATGATGAACTTGAGGTGACATTCATTTCGAGCTCGTTGGCAAAGCAGCAAACTGTTTGTACCCTATTACTTACGAGTTCCTTATTTGATATTGCCAATTCAAAAAACTATAAACATTTCAGCATAGGGGCCTAGTCTTTTATTTTCTGTGTCTCCACTCCAGCATCTAGTCTGCTGTTAGCTATGTTCACACCAGCTTTTGGTAGAACTGAATTGATTTTGAGAGAAATGGTTTTATTGCTATATTATTGTGTTTGCATGATCAGGGTTTTGTAATAAGTTAGTTGACGTGTATTGTGTTCAAAGGCAGAACGTAAAGGGTCAAAAAATGCAAACACTTTGGTAAAGCTGATGGAAAGAAACACTCTGATTTCAAATGCACCCTCTACAACAGTGCCTTCTGATGGTGGACTGAGACCATGGCACTGTGTAACAAGTGACTTCTTATTAATGTATCTATTAATGTTAGCCATGGTGTGGCCTTTCTCAGGCTCATAATTTATATTTATGTCTAAAAGTCGCATATCTTCTTTACCAGTATGCTTGTATATGAATGCAGAAATGTCTACTGGTAAGTAAATAGTAACACCTAAACTTTAAATAGCATTGAATTAAAACACTTCAAAGAAATTTTGTAAACTATTGTGGATTAGAATTAGCACTTCTTTCAAAAGGAAAGCCTCATTCAAATTGCTGAACAGAGTGGTAATTTTCACACCAAAGAATAAGACAGAATGGATGAATTTAATTTTGTCCTCTTGAGGTTAACACCATCATTTTGTTGAACAGTTCCTGACATTCTGGCATTTCTACACTCCTATGGTAGAGAGAAAAGGAAATAACTAATGAATTAATTCATAAATGTCACTATTTTTAGACAAAACAGATATTTAATGCATTTTTCCCCAAAGGCATGCCCTCACCAGTTTCTTCTGAGGAGTGAGAACCCTATACTCTATCTCTGTAAATAATGCTGAAAGCAGTAGTTTATCAGTCTAAGAGTCCAGGCTTATATTAATGTAACCTGACTGGCCTGGCAATAGTTTCAGAAATAATACTTGTTTTATTTAAATTAATTTAAAGTTGGTTTTCAATATTTTATCATTTTTATAGAATTATTTTTTAATGACTTTAGTTATGATAGTAATTGTCCATTTGAATGCTCAACTTTAAAGGATACCAGACCTTTTGATTTAAAAACATTTGCTATTGTGATTATGTTAAGTGGTGACATCTGGAAACTATGAACGCATAATTGTGTGATCAGGTCAGTGCAAAATTGGCCAAAGGTTTTTGAAGTTAGAGAAAATTGCCTCCAATAGGCTGGGGGTAATAGCTGACAAAGGAACTGAACCGAGTAACCGATCTCATGCTTATGTCCAGTTACAAGTTCACGCAATTCCTCCATTCTGGTGCTTCATATGTCAATGGTGTTTTATCCTTGCTTTGCTCACTGAGCTCAGTAGCATGATCCACTTCTCAGCTACTCACAAACTTGGAGGGTTTTTTTTCCTTCACATGTGTGTTTATATGGTATCTATGTTGGGGGCATATACTGAGCTTAGTTTCATGTATCTTTTAACTTTCTATTTTGGAATAATTATAGGTTCACAGTAAGTGGCAAAAATGTATAGGGGGGTACCATATCCCTTTCAACCAATTTCCCCCAATGGTTACATCATTTATAACTATAGTATGATATCAAAACCAGGAAATTAACATTGATACGATCCACAGAGTTTATTCAGATTTCATCAGTTTGATACATGCTCATGTGTGTGTGTGTGTGTGTGTGTGTGTGTGTGTATAGTTCTATGTAATTTTATCACTTCTGCAGATTTGTGTAACTGTCATGACAACCAAGATACAAAAGTGTTCCATCACCAAAAGGCTTGTTCATGCTACCATTTATAGGCATACCTCTCTCTTTCCTCCCCATGCCTAACAAGTACTAATCCATTCTACATGTCTATAATTATGCTATTTCAGGAATGATATAAATGGAATTATATGGCATGTCACTTTGTGAAAATTTTTTTTTCATTCTGTGTAATTCCCTTGAGGTCAATCCATGTTGTTAGTGTTTCAGTGATGAGTTCTTTTTTATTGTTTGAGTAGCTATCCATGATATGAAGATACTGCAGTTTGTTTAACTATTTACCCGTTCAAGTATATCTTGGGTTGTTTCCCATTTTTGGCTATTACAAATAAAGCTGATTCCAACGTTCATGCACAAGTTTTTGTGTGAACTTGAATTTCCATTTTTACAGGATAAATGTCCAACAGCACAATTGCTAGATTGAACAGTAAGTGCCTGTCATTTGACAAGAGACTTACAAATTATTTTTCAGAGTGGCTATACCATCATTTAAAATAATTTTTTTTAATGTTTATTATTTTACTTTTGGGAGAGAGAAAGAAAGAATGTGAGCAGGGGAGGGTCAGAGAGAGAGAGGGAGACACAGAATCCAAAGCAGGCTCCAGGCTCTGAGCTGTCAGCACAGAGCCCGATGCGGGGCTTGAACCCACAAACTTTGAAATCATGACCTGAGCCAAAGTCTGACGCTCAACTGACTGAGCCACCCCAGAGCCCCAATAATATTTTCTTCTAAATTTTTGTTTCCAGGAGTTCCTGGGTGGCTCAGTCGGTTGAGCGTCTGACTTTTGATTTTGGTTTAGGGCATGATCCCAGTATAGTGGGATTGAGCCCCGTGTTAGGCTCTGTGCTGAGCATAAAGTCTGCTTAAGATTCTCTCTCTCTTTCCCTCTGCCCCTTCCCCCACTCATGCTCTCTCTCTCTCTCTAAAAAAATAAAATAAATATAAAAATAAATAAATTTTGGTTTCCTTTAGTGTGTTGTTGCTATATGGAAATGGGAATATTTTTTGTTTGTTTATCTTGTATCTTGCAACCTAGTTGAATTAACTTGTTAAGTCTAGAAGTTTTGTGTATAGTCTTTGGTCTTTGTATAGTCTTTGTATAGTCTTTGGGATGTCCTATGCAGAAAATCATGTCATCTGCAAATTGGAGAGTCTTAATTTTGGAGCTTATATACCTGTATTATTACATTTACAGCAAATACTTATTCTTTTTGAAATTATTCTCCATTATATGTTATTTTCTATAACTTTGAGCATATAAATGATTTTCTGAAATAACTCTTAGATCAATCATTCTTAAAGTGGTTAGGCAGTCCCAGGAGTCCTTTGAAACACTTTCTTTGAGTCCACAGAGTCAAAATTTTGTTCAAAATAATGGCAAGATATTATTTGCCATTTTCACTTTTATTCTCTCATGAACACATAGTAGGATTTTCCAGAAGCCACATGATGTATGACATCACACAGATTTAGGAATCTAGCAGTCTTTTATTATGTCACATACTGAAGAGATTTTCAAAAGTGCAAAATAATGCCCACTAACTTTTTGTTTTGAAAAATATAGTTATTTTTCAGAAAAATATTTTATGTATGTTAACATACAATGCATTTTTACTTTAAAAATGAATTATTAAATATATATTTTAAAGTTTTCTCAAGTATTAAAACAATTTTTAATATAAAAATATTGGTCAATGTAACTACCACAAAGAAAAACTCTTTAAGGGCTTTAAGAATTTTTAAGGTTTAAAGGGGTTCTAAAATGAAAAAGTTTGAGAATTTCTAACTTAGACCAATCTTATTTAAATGAATTCTTGAGTTACCAATTTATCATCTAGCACATGGCCTGATGTAAATAAATATAGGTTAATTTTATAAAAATATCTTTTTATCTTGTTACTTTATGGCAGAGGAGAAAGTTTCTCTCAGATTTACAACTCCTACTTTAAATGAAATAATCTATGAAAGTCCAGTATTTAAGAGTGAGAACAACGAAGATAGGCTTGGAGTTTATGCTGTTTGAATTTCCGTTCTCACACCACAGTGTCACAATAGGACAAATCATAGGGATTCTTTGAGTGTAATATGAAAATAATAATTGTAGAGAATTAATTGCATAACTACATAAATAAGGTATGGTTGCTATGTGTTATCAGCACTGGACATTTAAATCCAGAAACTTGTTTAGTGGCTGACACAGAGTAGGATTGACTACTAGAATATGGACATAACCTCAGATCATTTTTTTTTTTTTTTAAAGAAAGGCTGACTGCCACGTGCAGTGCCTCATTTGGATGTGTCTGGAGTCTTGGAAGCTTGATTACCCTATGTTGTCCTACAAATGGACCTTGAGAGCTTGTTTCCAGGTTCTAGCAGGGGAACACAGCTACTTGTTGTATACCCTTCACCAAAGATGGTCCTCCTCTATTGACACAGCTTTGGGAGCGATGTACATGGAAAGGTGAAGGAGGAAGGGGACACCCGCCTAGCCAGCCAGATCAACCAAATCAATCCTGGTGATCAATGGGGTGACAGATGTCACAGCCAGATAGCCCTCACATCCCAGATCATTTTTAAAATAGCAGTCATTGGGGCCACCTGTGTGGCTCAGTTGGTAAGCGTCGTACTTTGGCTCAGGTCATGACCTTACAATTGTCAGGACCTATGCTGACAGCTCAGAGCTGGAGCTGGCTTGAGATTCAGTGTCTCCCTCTCTTTCTGCCCCTCCCCTGCTTGGGCTCTGTCTTTCTCTGTCTCTCAAAAATAAGTGAACATTAAAAAAATTAAAAAAAATAAATAGCAGTCATTGAAGTAAACTTTTATCAACAGAAAAAAAACAAGCTTTCTTTCCATGGGGGCATACTTACTTAATGTATTTAATATCTAAGTATATTCAAACAAATATCTGAGTTCCACATAACTGAAAAGTGAATTATTTAAGCAAGAAATTACTGACAATGCTGTGTTTCTGAGGAAAAGAAGAATATATGAAAGGTAAGAGGAAGGCTTCTTTAATTATAGGAAGTAAGGAAAATGACCAGTTAAGAGCAGTTTTTAACAACATTTTTTAATTGCTTGAATTATGCCAAATTATTATCACTTTAAATTTTCTCACTCACATAATTAAGCACTTGCAAGTATTTCGTGATGATGTTTGCAGAGTAAGAAAGTGTTATAAACATATAAGACTCATCTACCAGACTAGGTTATCACTGGAAGAAACAACATGTGTTTTCCCTGAGGCTATTCCAAAAATGAAAAAGAAAAAGATGATTATATTAACAAATGCACAACAACAACAAAACCACAACAACTTGATGGGATATTTTAAGACAGTTGCTTATTAAGCCAAGAAGCCTTCTGCACAGTCTGACTTGCCACATTGTGTATTCTTGCGGGATTCCATGTGCTGTGACATTGGCCCTGGCTGGCTGCAGCAGGAGTCATTTCCAGCTTCTTTCCTTATCTCAAGAAAAGGCAAAATGCAAACAAATGAAAGCCAGTATGTCACCTAGGACCTTGTTTCTCACAGTCAGCAGGAAACACATTCTTCATACAACTGCTATTTTTATTTACAAAAAAATGTGGGGCTGTTTGTTGTATCATCATTAAAACCGTCAGAGGATAAGGAAAAGTTGATGGATAACTTCCTGGTGTAAATGAGTATCTTTTTTTTTTTAAGCTCCCCTAAGTGTAGAGGTCAGTAAAATACTCTAGTGCAGTAACATATCTTTCAGTACTTACAAGAAGAATCCTTGACAGTAATGTTCCAAGCTTGGTTAAGAGCAAGGCAAAACAAAAGAAGAAGGATTGAGGAAAAGTGAAGTAAAGTTCTTTCATCCAGTGATGAACTACATGTATTCATTAATATGTGTGGCCTATTAGTAGAGTTGGTCTTTGTGTTGGCAGTAATTCCAGAAGAGGTTTTCCCCACGCCAGGACTTCTTAGCCTCAGAACAAGAGAGCCTTCAACTGGCTGTAGATTTCCATGCCTACTTGCCCTACCATGTACATGGTATGTTATTATCTGCTTATCTTCCGTTTCTTGTAACTAGAAGACAAGGTTGATAAAAGCAAAGATTTTGTCTGCTTTCTTTACTACTGTAAACCCAGTGCACAAAACAGACATGCAATATTTGTTGGATGTATGTATATCTATATAAAGTTTCCAAAAGTTAATTTTTATTGTTGTGTTGCTCTTTATTAGATGAAAGAGAAGGTTCCTTGTCAACCACATAGATTTTCACAGAAAATTTAACAAGAAGCATACAAAAAATTCCCCTGTAACTGACTTACACACACACTTACAGAAATTGTGCCACTAGTAGCATTCTTACATGCAGGACAAATACCAGACATTGAACACCAACTCTAGTAGAGTATAAAGATCTCTGTGAACCTATAGCAACAGTTCTCAAACTTTTTAGTCTCAAGACTACTTTGCACTTTTAAAGTTTATTGAGGACTCTCAAAGAGTTTTGTGTTTATGTGTGGTATACCTATAGATATGTAGCATACTAAATATTACTCTGATAAAATTTAAAACATTTTTATCAATTCATCTTTAAAAAGCATAGCATGTTTTTATAAGCAATTACCATAGTTTCCAAAAAGTGTAAGTGTGGCTTTTTTTAAATACAATTTTTCAAATCTTTTTAATGCCTGACTTTGTAGAAGCCTGCTACTATATTCATACCTGCTGCTATATTCAATCTGCAGCAATATCTCATATAATGAGATTGAAAAAGACAAATTTTTTTTTGTTCATATAAGAATATCCACACAATAGCAGTACTTAACATTATAGTTGATGGTTGAAGACTGAATACTTTCCCTCACTAAGATCAGGAACAAGGAAAACATATCCACCCACACCTCTCTTATTCAACATAGTATTGAAAGTGCTAGCCAGCACTATAAAGAAAGAAAAAGTAATAAAAGGCATACATATTGGAAAGCAAAAAATTTTTCATATTTGCAGATGACATAATTGTCTACATAGAAAATCCCAAGGAATCTACAAGCCAAAACCAAAACCAACCAACCAAACAAAAAATCCTCAAAATTGCTAGGTCTAATAAGTGAGTTCAGCAAGGGCATGGAATACAAGATTAACACCTTAAAAAATCATAGTTCTACGTTCTAGTAATAAAAATGTGGATATAGAAATTAAAGATACAATATGATTTAGTTACTCAAAAATAAAATAAAATACTTGGTGTAAATCTAACAAAACATATAATACAGAACTTGTAGTCTTAAAATTATAACATAGTGAAAGAAAAAAAGACATAAATAAATGTTCATGGATTGGAAGACTCAACATAATTCTCCCCAAACTGATATAACACAACTGATCAAATGCAATTCCTATCAAAATACCAGCAAGACAGCAAAGGAAACAATCAACAAAACTGAAAGGCAACCAATGGAAGGGGAGGAGATATCAGATAAAGGGTTAGTATCAAAAATCTATAAAGAACTTACCAAACTCAACACTCAAAAAACAAACAATCCAGTGAAGAAGTGGGCAGAAGACATGAATAGACACTTTTCCAAAGAAGAGATCCAGATAGTTAACAGACACATGAAAAGATGCTCAGTATTGCTCATCATCAGGGAAATACAAATCAAAACCACAATGAGATACCACGTCACACTGTTCAGAGTGGCTAAAATTAATAACTCAGGAAACAACAGATGTTGGTGAGGATGTTGAGAAAGTGGGAATGCAAACTGGTGCAGCCACTCTGGAAAACAATGTTTTGTGGGGGTTCCTAAAAAAAATTAAAAATAGAACTACCCTTTTACCCAGCAATTGCATTACTAGGAATTTATCCAAAGGATATAAAAATGCTTATTTGAAGGGGCACATGCACCCCAATGTTTATATTAGCACTATCAACAATAGGTAAATTATGGAAAAGCCCAAATGTGCATCAACTGATGAATAGATACACACACATATAAATATATATACACATACAGATACACATCTTCTTAATCTATTCATCAGTTGATGCACATTTGGGCTTTTCCATAATTTACCTATGTGTGTGTGTGTGTGTGTGTGTGTGTGTGTGTGTGTGTATATATATATACATATACATATACATATATATATACATATATACTACATATATATACATATACATATATATATACATATACATACATATATATGTATATGTATATATATGTATGTATATATGTATATATATACATATACATACATATATATACATATACATATGTATATGTATGTATATGTATATATGTATGTATATGTATATATATGTATACACACACACACACACACACACACACACACACACACCCGTACATGCATACAGTGGAATACTACTCAGTGATGAAAAAGAATGAAATCTTGCCATCTCTGATAACATGGATGGAACTGGAGGGTATTATTGTAAGCAAAATAAGAGAAATACAGAAACCACATGACTTCAGTCATATGTGGAATTTGAGAAAGTTAACAGATGTTCATAGGAGAAGGGAAGAAAAAATAAGATAACAAAGGGAGGCAAACCATGAGACTCAAATACAGAGAACAAAGTGAGAGTTGATGGCGTGGGGAAAATGGGTGGTGGGTTTTAAGGAGGGCATTTGTTGGGATGAGCACTAGATGTTATGGGTAAGTGATGAATCACTGGATTCTACTTCTGAAGCCATGACTTCACTATGTGTTAAATAACTTGAAAAAAAATACCAACAAGGTTTTTTTTTTCCAGATATAGACAAAATTATTCCAAAATTCATGTAGACTTGAAAAGCACTTACAATAGCTTAAAAAATTGAAATAGAAGGAAAAATGTGGAAGGAATCTTACTACATAGGTCCAGTAATCAAGATTGTATGGTGTTGGCAGAAGGATAGATTATTGGAACAAAGTAGAAAGCCTAGAAATAGACCCACACAAATATGTCCAAGTGATATTTGACAAAGGTGAAAAATCAATTTACTAAAGAAAGGACAGCTTTTTTGACAAATAGTTCTGGAGCAGTTGAACATCCACAGGCAAAAAAAAAAAAATTGAACCTCAAACCCTTTACATAAATTAAATTAAATTGAACCATGAAGTTAAATGTAAAATTATAAAAATTTTAGGGAAAAATATGAGATAATCTTCAAGTTTTAGAGCTAGGCCAATAGTTCGTAGACCTAACATCGAAAACACAACACATAAAAGGAAAAATAAAAACTCAACCTCATCAAAATAAAAAACTTTTGCTCTGTGGAAGAATCTGTTAAGAGGATGAGAAGACAAGCAATGTAGTTGGAGAAAATATTTACAAGTCACATCTGACAAAAGACTGTCTCGGCTCCGTAAAGAAATCTCAACAATAAAAAAAGAAACAATTAAGTTAGAAAATGGGAAAAAGACATAAAGAGACACTTTACCAAAGAGGATATACACATGGAAAATAAACACGTGGAAAGTTATTCGATATCATCATCTATCAGAGAAATGCAAATTTAAGCCACAATGATCCATCACTATACAGTTATCAGAATGGCTAAAATAAAAAATAGTGACACTACCAAACTCTGGTGAAGATTTGGAGAAGCTGTTCCCTTACTTACATATTGTTGGTAAGAATGCAAAATGGTCCGGCCACTCTGGTAGACAGTTTAAGTTTCTTAAAAACTAAACAAGCAACTATCATATGACCGAGTAACGGCGCTCTTGGACATTTATCTCAGAGAAATGAAGACAGGTTCACACAAAAGCCTGTACACTAATGTTTATAGTAACTTTGTTCATAATAGTCAAAAACTGGAATCAGTCCAGGTGTCCTTCAACAAGTGAATGTCTAAACACACTGTGGTGCATCCATACCGTGAAATATCAGGGAGAGCCAATAATTCGCATGGATATCCAAATACCAAAATTCATATGTTGAAATCCTAACATACAGTATAATGGTAATATATGATGAGACCTGGTGAAGGTCTTAGGTCATAAGGGTGGAGCCCTCATGAATGGAATTAGTGCCATTAGGCATGGCAAAGATGATCTCTGCTCTCTGCCATGTGAGGATAGAATGAGAAGACAGCTGTCTACAATCCAGAAAAGTGTTCTCACTGGACACTAAATATGCTGGCACCTTTATCTTGGATTTCCTAGCCTTCTGAACTGTAAAAAATAAATATTTGTTTTTTAAGTCATCCAGTTGATGGTATTTTGTTATAGCAATCCACGCCTACTAAAACAGATGTTATCATGATACTTTAAGAATTCATAACGATGACTATATGAAAGGGTGAAAAATTGGAGTTACCATGGAAACCCATCTTGCAGAGCCAAGGTCCAGGTGGCATATTGCTGCCCAGAAAAAACACACTGGGCAGAGAGGGCCTGTCTACTGCTTTGGCTTTTCAGACACCATGAACTTCAGTAAAATGATTCCCTTTAGCATCTCAGTATCCACTATGAGTTTGGGAGGTAGCTGGAGTGGATAAAAGAACTGATTATTTTCCAAAGGGCATTGAAGAGATGGGGAGAAAAGGATAACAGATTTTTCAGGGGGGTCCATTAGTTAAGCTATTGAATCTATAAACCTCTTGAGCATGGGAAAACACGATGTTGTTCTTATCTGCCTCTGTAGACACCCCAGTTAGAATTCATTGAAACGACATTGTTTTGATAAAAATGGTAAGAGCCTGTGTATCACTTTTAATCAAATATGAGAAGTTATTTATGCCAAGAACAACAATATAGACATTAGCATATTATAAAAATAATATTTCCTCAGCAGTCACTGAGTCTAATCTCCTCATTTTGTACATGCAGGAAATTAAGGTTCTGTAAACTAAATGGATTTCTTCAAGTCCAAAAGCTAATTAGTGGCAGAATAAGCTCTAGACTTCTAGGTCTTCAACTTGAGTTCTTTGACTTTAAGTTCATTGGTTGTTAATTGTGCTACTTTACTAACAAGGAAGGTATATTCTAGTTGCAAATTGTTTTTGTCTCTCTTTTCCGAAAAATATAGAATGCGTAGTTTATATTTTACAATGTTTGTGCAGATATTTAGAATGGTCTAACTTTTGTATATTGCGGGTCCTGTCTAGTATTCTTACTGTTTTGCAGAAGCTCGGAAGCAAAAAGCTGCATTTCCAAGATTCCCTTGTGGGTCAATTTCTGGATGTGTTTTGGTTCTGCCTATCACGTGTATTCTGGCAAGACTTGGATTTGGATCTGAGTTATGAAGGGAGGAAAAGCGAGGGGCAGGGCTTTACTTCCTGGCACGGTCGTGGTGGAGGCAGCTGGTCTCTGCAGTTGTGGCTTTGTGCTGCACTGGGGCCTCTTTCCCATTCACAGGCGGCCCAGCAAATTATACATAATTAGAAATAAAAGTGTCAAAATGCAAATGTCGATTGAGTTGATGTGCAAAATTTATCAATAGCAAAGGGCAATCGGTTAATTAAATTAGAGCTAATGACAGTTTCAGGGCCCTTATTGTTTCGGTGATGAAACTGATTAACATTTATAGAGGACCTACTATGAACCTGGCACAAAGCTTCATGGTTTTACACACTCCATTTCATTTGGGGTCTCTAAAACTCTATAGTTCGATACAGTATTTTTATTCCCATTTTCCACATATAGAGACTGATATTCAGAATGATTAAAAACACTTGCCCTGAGTCATGAACACAAAGCCTGGGACAGAGGCTTCTCCAATTTCATAATTTTGAATTGGGTCTGGTATATTTGCTTTTACACGGTTAGGGATAAATTGAAACTGTGCTCAGATATAGTTTTCTCATGGGAAGGCAGGCAGGAAGTTGTGTTTTACATGATTTATGGCTTTTTCCCTTTAAGATGGCTAACTTTTTTATGAAGGGTTTATTTGGCCCAGAGGATTCATTAATAATAACAACCAACAAATAACAACAAACGGCATTTGTATCAGTTTACAGTCTATTTTCTTGCAACGCATTTTCTTCTATGTTGTCTCATTTTATCTTAACAACTACCCAGCAGAGATAGGTACTATTCCTTACTAATTTTAAGATATAAATTGAGTCACAAAAGTTGAAGTTATTGCCTCAAATCATACAGTAAGTAGAGATTCTGGATCCCAAATGCAAGAATTTGGTCTCCAAACTTCACTAGAATCTATTATTGCTGATGAGAGATAAGCGCTGACCTGGAGATGCTCAAAGACATCCCAAGCCACACTAAGGACCAAGGCTACAGAAAAAAATGGTTCTGTTTAATAGTTTATCCATTTCGTTCCCATCAGTCACTCATGTTATTGCTTGCAGTGTGTATTAACTGATCATATTTGTCTTCTTAGTATTCTGTACAGAGCTGACTATGAAGACTAGCATTTTGCCTTATTCCCTTTAATACTTTAAGCACCTACTACAATGCCTTACATAGAGTAGGGATTCAGTCTATGCTAGTGCATGAGTGCCTTCAATAGATTAACTTTAAAAGCAGAATAAAAACAATAAATTTTTTACTCTAATGGTTTAGCTGATATTTTCCCCTTTATCACCATAATAGATTTGGTGTATGGTGACCAGGATGATGCATAACAAATATTGGTACTGAAGTAATTAGTGTATGTTAGAAACACCCCATTATTACTACCAGCTATATCTGGCCTAATATTCACCAAATACCTCACTACTAAATTTAAAAATGTTGATATAGAAGCACCTTCTCTAGAAGAGTACACTATTGTGATTTTCACCCTTCACACATCAGAATAAGACAGATCACATTGGATTAGCGACTTCTTTTTTGGGCCGAAACCAAATGGCAGCTGTACCTGCCTTTGGAATCATGATAAATTACGCTTTCCCAAAATGAAATTCAATCCAGGCCTTGAGTCATATTGCCAAGCGCTGGTCAATGAAAACAACCACTAAGGGAAAGGATCCTGATTTATTTCTTCAATTTTCTCATGCAGACAGAGCGTTTGTGGTCAGATGGCACCTAAATTGAATAAAAACATTCCAACTTTAAGTCTTTATTTTTCTGACCTTTGTATATGATGGAAGACTGTTTCAAATCTGCTCTGGAAATATCCCAGGTTTGAATGAATGTGTGCAATGGAGAATGTCCTAGCTTTTGTTGTGTGCCCTTAAGGTGGTGGTTACCGTATGTTGCTTTTTAATTTTTTTTTTTTAATTTATAATTTTTTAATTTTTAATTTTATTAACCACAGGAAAAATCTAGTTCTATTGATAATGTCCTTCTAGTTTTCAGGTCATTTTGCAGCCCCCGGATACACAAATGCCTCAGAGTTGTTGACTCTTAGATGCAGGTGTGGCCTATAGAATTTACAATGTGTGAAAAGCCGAAAGAAATAGAGCAGAAGTCTGATCACCCTGAACCATTCGAAATCACCTTGCTGCCTGGAAATTTGCTTTTCTTGTCAATTGTTGATCATACCAAATAACATTAGCCTCTGTTTGGAGATCTTTATTTCAATGAATTCTGAATTTATTTGCATACAGTGGATTTATTTAGGACTCAATAACTAGTAATTACAGAGATAATGACCTCTGAAGAATAAGAATTTCATAGGATAAGAATATGAAATGAAAATAGATTCAGAATTGGGTTATGTCAACAAACTTTCCATTTCATACATTGATTCTAGAACTATTCACATTGTGTTAGAGTTAACCATTTCTTTGTCTGATTACTATCTTATCAATGTTAGAGGCTGAATTTTATTTATTTTTGTGAAATCAGTATGTTACCTGTGTAATCTCACACCATCATCAAACCAGTGCATAATACATAATAGATACTCAATAAATACTTGCTGACTCCTTAAATACTCTCTCTGTATGTTATATAAATACAGCCCTTTAGTTTTATTCTATGATGAACACATATCAATTACATTTAAATTATTCATTTTAATATGAAATAAATTCTATAATATAACATTTCAGATATAGAATGTATTTGAACTAGATTAATGCCATGAAAATTTTAAATGGTTTCTTGTCATGTTCAGAGAGTAAGAACTTCTTGGAATCAATTATGCAAATAACTTAATTTGGTGCATTATAATTTTTTAAATGTTTATTTTTGAGAGAGAGAGAGAGAGAGAGGAGCTAGCAGGAAAGGACAGAGAGAGAGAGAGAGAGGAAGACAGAGGATCTGAAGCCGGCTCCACACTGTAAGTGCAGAGCCCGACTTGGAATTGTCTCAGAGCTCAAACTTATGAACCACAAGATCATGACCTGAGCCAAAGTCTGACGCTTAACCGACTGAGCTACCCAGGCGCCCCGGTGCATTAGGATTTTTTATAACTTGCACAGAAACGTAATATATGCTTTTTGTTCCTCTAAAAATTCAGTGAAGTAGAAACATTAGGTATATTGTTTTTATTATTATTTTATTAACTACACTTCGGAAACTTTATAAAAGTTAAGTGATTTCTCTTAATTTTTTTACCTAATAATTATTGGGCAAAGGGTTGGAGCAGATTTTTTACTTCGAACACTGATTTTTTTTCTGCGATATGTGGAATTTTAACATACATTGGTTGGAGTTAAAGTGTGTTGACTTGAAGTAGTTGGTAGTTAAACTTAGAAAATTAGGTGTTCTTTTTTTTTAATTTTAATTTTAATTTTTTTAAGTTTACATCCAAATTAGCAGATAGTGCAATAATGATTTCAGGAGTAGATTCCTTAGGGCCCTTACCATTTAGCCCATCCCTCCTCCCACAACCTCTCCAGCAACCCTCAGTTTGTTCTCCATATTTATGAGTCTCTTCTGTTTTGTCCCCCTCCCTGTTTTATTATTTTTGTTTCCCTTCCCTTATGTTCATCTGTTTTGTCTCTTAAAGTCCTTATATGAGTGACGTCCTATGATTTTTGTCTTTCTGTGGCTGACTAATTTCACTTAGCATAATACCCTCCAGTTCCATCCATGTAGTTGCAAATGGCAAGATTTCATTCTTTTTGATTGCTGAGTAATACTCCATTGTATATATATACCACATTTTCTTTATCCATTCACCCATCAATGGACATTTGAGCTCTTTCCATACTTTGGCTATTGTTGATAGGGCTGCTCTAAACATGGGGGTGCATGTGTCCCTTTGAAACAGCACACCTGTATCCCATGGATAAATGCCTAGTAGTGCAATTGTTGGGTCATAGGGTAGTTCTATTTTTAGTTTTTTGAGGAACCTCCATACTGCTTTCCAGAGTGGCTGCACCAGCTTGCATTGCCACCAACAATGCAAAAGAGATCCTCTTTCTCTGCATCCTCGCCAACATCTGTTGTTGCCTGAGTTGTTAATGTTAGCCATTCTGACAGGTGTGAGGTGGTATCTCATTGTGGTTTTGATTTGTGTTTCCCTGATGATTAGTGATGTTGAGCATTTTTTCATTTGTCGGTTATTGGCCATCTGGATGTCTTCGTTGGAGAAGTGTCTATTCCTGTCTTTTGTCCATTTCTTCACTGGATTATTTGTTTTTTGGGTGTTGAGTTTGATAAGTTCTTTGTAGATTTTGGATACTAACCCTTTATCTGATATGTCATTTGCAAATATCTTCTCCCATTCTGTCAGTTGCCTTTTAGTTTTGCCGATTGTTTTCTTCGCTGTGCAGAAGTTTGTTGAGGTCCCAGTAGTTCATTTTTGTTTTTGTTTCCCTTGCCTCCGGAGATGTGTTGAGTAAGAAGTTTCTATGGCCAAGATCAAAGAGGTTTTTGCCTGCTTTCTCCTTGAGGATTTTGATGGCATCCTGTCTTACATTTAGGTCTTTCATCCATTTTGAGTTTCTTTTTGTGTATGGTGTAAGAAAATGGTCCTGGTTCATTCTTCTGCATGTCCCTGTCCAGTTTTCCCAGCACCACTTGCTGAAGAGACTGTCTTTATTCCATTGGATATTCTTTCCTGCTTTGTCAAAGATTAGTTGGCCATAGGTTTGTAGGTCCATTTCTGGGTTCTCTAGTCTGTTCCATTGATCTGAGTGTCTGTTCTTGTGCTGGTACCATACTGTCTTGATGATTACTGCTTTGTAGTATAGCTTAAAATCTGGGATTGTGATGCCTCCTGCTTTGGTTTTCTTTTTCAAGATTGCTTTAGCTATTCGGGGTCTTTTGTGGTTCCATACAAATTTTAGGATTATTTGTTCTAGCCCTGTGAAGAATGCTGCTGTTATTTTGATAGGGATTGCATTGAATATGTAGATTGCTTTGGGTAGTATCGACATTTTAACACTATTTGCTCTTCCTATCCAGGAGCATGGAATCTTTTTCCATTTTTTTTTTTGTGTCTTCTTCAATTTCTTTCATAAGCTTTCTGTAGTTTTCAGTGTATAGGGTTTACACCTATTTGGTTAGATTTATTCCTAGGTACTTTATGTTGTGTGTGTGTGTGTGTGTGTGTGTGTGTGTGTGTGTGTGCGCGCGCGCACGCAACTGTAAATGGGATCGATTCCTTGATTTCTCTTTCTGTCACTTCATTGTTGGTGTATAGGAATGCAACTGATTTCTGTGCGTTGGTTTTATATCCTGCAACTTTGCTGAATTTATGGATCAGTTCTAGCAGGTTTTTGGTGGAATCTTTTGGGTTTTCCATATAGAGTATCATGTCATCTGCGAATAGTGAAAGTTTGACCTCCTCCTGGCCTATTTGGATGCCTTTTATTTCTTTGTGTTGTCTGATTGCAGAGGCTAAGACTTCCAATCCTATGTTGAATAACAGTGGTGCGTGTGGACATCCCTGTCTTGTTCGTAACCTTAGGGGGAAAGCTCTCAGTTTTTCCCCATTAAGGATGATATTAGCGTTGGGTCATTCATATATGGCTTTTAAGATCTTGAGGTATGCTCCTTCTATCCCTACTTTATTGAGGGTTTTATCAAGAAAGGAAGCTGTATTTTGTCAAATGCTTTCTCTGCATCTTTTGAGGTTCTTGTCCTTTCTTTTATTGATGTGATGAATCATGTCAATTGTTTTGCAGATATTTTACCAGCCTGCATCCCAGGTATAAATCCCACTTGGTCGTGGTGAATAATTTTTTTAATGTATTGTTGGATCCGGTTGGCTAATATCTTGTTGAGGATTTTTGCATCTATGTTCATCAAATTGGTCTATATTTCTCCTTTTTAGTGGGGTCTCTGTCTGGTTTTGGAATCAAGGTAATGCTGGCTTCATAGAAAGAGTTTGGAAATTTTTCTTCCATTTCTATTTTGGAACACCTCCAAGAGAATAGGTGTTAACTCTTCTTAAATGTTTGATAGAATTCCCCTGGAAAGCCATCTGGCCCTGGACTCGTGTTTTTTGGGTGATTTTGGATTACTAATTCGATTTCCTTACTGGTTATGGGTCTATTCAAATTTTGTATTTCTTCCTGTTTCAGTTTTGGTAGTGTATATGTTTCCAGGAATTTGTCCATTTCTTCCAGATTGCCCATTTTATTGGTGTATAAATGCTCATAATCTCTAATTATTGTTTTTATTCTGCTGTGTTGGTTGTGATCTCTCCTCTTTCATTCTTGATTTCATTTATTTTGGTCTTTTCCTTTTTCTTTTGGATCAAACTGGCTAGTGGTTTATCAATTTTGTTAATTCTTTCAAAGAACCAGCTTCCGGTTTCATTGGTTCTACTGGGTTTTTTTTTTTTTTTTTGGGTTTCAATAGCATTAATTTCTGCTCTACTCTTTATTATTTCCTGCTTTCTTCTGTTTTTGGGTTTTATTTGCTGTTCTTTTTCCAGCTCCTTAAGGCGTAAGGTTTGGTTGTGTATCTGAGATCTTTCTTATTTCTTAGGAAGGCCTGGATTGCTATATACTTTCCTCTTATGACTGCCTTTGCTGTGTCCCAGAGGTTTTGGGTTGTGGTATTATCATTTTTATTGACTTCCATATACTTTTTAATTTACTCTTTAACTTCTTGGTTAGCCCATTCATTCTTTAGTAGGATGTTCTTCAGTCTCCAAGTATTTGTTACGTTTCCAAATTTTTTCTTGTGGTTGATTTTGAGTTTCATAGGGTTGTAGTCTGAAAATATGCACACTATTATCTCTATCTTTTTGTACTTACTTAGGGCTGATTTGTGTCCCAGTATATGGCCTATTCTGGAGAACGTTCCATGTGTACTGGAGAAGAAGGTATATTTTGTTGCTTTAGGATGAAATGTTCTGAATATATCTGTTAAGTCCATCTGGTCCAGTGTGTCATTCAAAACTATTGTTTCCTTGTTGATTTTTTGATTAGATGATCTGTCCATTGCTGTGAGTGGGGTGTTGAAGTCTCCCACTACTATGGTATTACTAATTGATGAGTTTCTTTATGTTTGTGATTAATTGATTTATATATTTGGGTGCTCTCACATTTGGCGCATAAATGTTTACAACTGTTAGGCCTTCTTGGTGGATAGACCCCTTGATTATGGTATAATGCCCTTCTGCATCTCTTGATACAGTCTTTATTTTAAAGTCTAGATTGTCTGATATAAGCATGGCTACTCCAGCTTTCTTTTGTTGACCATTAGTATGATAGATGGTTCTCCATACCTTTATTTTCAATCTGTAGGTGTCTTTAGGTCTAAAGTGGATCTCTTGTGAACAGCATATAGATGGATCTTGTTTTCTTATCCATTCTGTTACCCTATGTCTTTTGATTGTCCATTGACATTTAGAGTAAGTACTGAAAGATACGAGTTTATTGCCATTATGATGTTGTAGAATTGGAGTTTCTGGTGGTGTTCTCTGGTCCTTTCTGATCTTTGCTGCTTTTGGTGTATATATATATATATATATATATATATATATATATATATATATATATATATATTTTTTTTTTTTTTTCATCTTTTCTCCCCTCAGAGAGTCCCCCTTAAAATTTCTTGCAAAGCTGGTTTAGTGGTCACAAACTCCTTTAATTTTTGTTGTATGGGAAACTTTTATCTCTCCTATTTTGAATGACAACCTTGCAGGATAAAGAATTCTTGGCTGCATATTTTTCTGATTCAGCACATTGAATATATCCTGCCATTCCCTTCTGACCTGCCAAGTTTCTGTGGATAGGTCTGCTGAAACCTGACCTGTCTTCCCTTGTAGGTTAGGGACTTTTTTTCCCTTGCTGCTTTCATGATGCTCTCCTTGCCTGAGTATTTTGTGAATTTGACTATGATCTGTTTTGTTGATGGTCTGTTTTTGTTGAATATAATGGGGGTCGTGTGTGCTTCCTGGATTTTGACGTCTGTGTCTTTCCCCAAGTTAGCAAGGTTTTCTGCTATGATTTGCTCACATAACCCTTCTACCCCTGTTTCTCTCTCTTCATCTTCTGGGACCCCTATGATTCTGATGTTGTTCCTTTTTAATGAGTCACTGATTTCTCTAATTCTTAAATAGGGCTCTTTTGCCTTAATCTCCCTCTTTTTTTCTGCTTCATTATTCTCTAAATTTGTCCTCTATATCACTAATTATCTGTTCTGCCTCATCCATTCTTGCTGCCGCAGCATCCATCAGTGATTGCGGGTCAGTTATAGCATTTTTAATTTCATTCTGACTATTTTGTACTTCTTTTATCTCTGCAGAAAGGGATTCTAATCTATTTTTGACTCCAGCTAGTATTCTGATTATTGTAATTTTAAATTCTGTATCAGACATCTTGCTTGTATCTGTGTTTGTTAAATCCCTGCTGTCATTTCTTCATGCTCTTTCTTTGGGTGAATTCCTTCATTTTGTTATTTTGAAGGGAGAAAAGGAATTAATGAGGCAGAAAAATTAAAATTAAAAAAATTAAAATTAAAAAATATTAAAATTAAAATACACACACACACACACACACACAAAATCGAATAAGTGATGCTAGATCCTAGGTGTGTTTTGGTTTGGGTGTTGAAAGCGGTTTGACAGATTAGAAAAAAAAGGTGGGGGCAGGAAATCGTTTGAGAATTTGAAAAAATGAATACACTGAAGTAGACTAAAATGAGACGATGGGAGTAAAATAGAATTTGAAAAAAAAATTACACAAAAGTAAAGAATATAGTAGAAAAAATTAAAGAAAAATTATTTTTAATAAAAATTAAAAATAAAAATAATTTTTTCTTTCTGTATTCAAGAAAAAGAAAAGAAACAGGAAAGAGAAAAGAGACAAAAAGAAGGAAATGGTTTGAAAATTTGAAAAAGTGAATACACTGTAGTAGACTAAAATAAAATGATGGAAGTAAAATAGAATTAGAAAAAATTTACATAAAAGCCAAACATATAGTAAAAAAAATAAAAATATTTTTAATAAAAATTGAAAATAAAAATGAAGTTTTTCTCTTTCTTCATTCAAGAAAAAGAAAAGAAATGAAAAAGAAAAAAGAAAAAGAAAGAAAAAAATTGTTTGAAATTTGAAAAAGGAATACACTGAAGGAGACTAAAATAAGATGATGGGAGTAAAATAAAATTTGAAAAAATTAACACAACAGTAAAAAATATGGTAAAAAAAATTAAATAAAAATATTTTTAATAAAAATTGAAAATAAAAATGAAGTTTTTCTCTTTCTGTATTCAAGAAAAAGAAAAGAATTGAAACAGAGAAAAGAAAAAGAAAGAAAATTGAATAGATAGACCTGCTAACAGATTGAAATAGGACTGAAATTACTTCGTTTTCCCCTAGAAGTCAGACTATGAAGCGCTTTATAGTCCATAAACTAAGCAGGTGGTGAGACTTGTGTTCTTGAAGAGTGAGGTTGGCCCAGTTGGGTGGGGCTCAGTGTAACAGCTCGGTTCTCCACAAGATGGTGCTGCTAGCCTACTGGGGTGGAGTGTTGTGGCGCTCGTAGGTGCGTGTGCGTATGTGCATGCGCGGGAGCAGTGAAAATGGCGTCACCCAGCTGCCCAGTCTCTAGTATTGGAACTCTGTTCCCCCCCATCAGCAATCGTGCACCTGTCCTGTGTCTTCAGCTTTCGTCCACTCCTCGCTTTTTCACTGTCTGTGACCAGGCCCCAGGCAGTACCTCTCTCCCGAGGTTTGTCTCAGATGTGGCTGTTTTCCCTTGCACCTTACTTCTGAAGGACTGCGGCTTTGACCCTTTCTACCCCTCTGCGGGAGGGTCTCACCACCGAGCAATGGCTGAATGAGCAATGGCCGAATGTCGGTTGCACCCAGGAACGCTTGCTGGACCCTGGGTGCCCCGAGACTGCAGCCAGATGCCAGCCCGCCCCACAAAAAGTTCACAAGATAGTGTAGCAGTAGCGTTTCAGGGATTATGGAAAATCAGCACATATCTGGCACCAGGCTTCACCCTTGTTCCAGCACCAGCAAATGTGGCCAGTTTCTGGGGTCTGCTGGGACCAGGTGGCTTCAACAGTCTCTACCAAATGTCCTTCCGGCAGTGGAACCACTTTTCCCCATGTGGCCTGAGAACCTCCCAGACCCCACTCTGTTCCCGGGGATTTACCCTTCCCACCAGAGCACTGCCAGGTATCAAGCTGCGGAGTTGCAGCCTTTGCACTCCCCTTGTTTACAGTCTTAATGGGATTTAAACCCTCTCCTATCTCCTTTCTCCATTTTTAGTTTAGTCCCTGTGGCTGTTTCCAATTTTGCACTTTCTCTCCAGCTGCTTTTGGGGAGGGGTGCTTTTCTTGTATTCTCCCCCCTGCCCCTGTCTCCATCCTCCCTGCCTGCAAAAGCACCTCCCTTCCCGCGGCTTCTTGCTCCCCAAGTTCACCTCTCTGTGCCGCATACTTGCTGAATTCTGTGGTTCAGATTGTGAAGATTGTTGTGTTAATCCTCCAATACTTTTTCTAGGTGTTCAGGATGGTTAAGTGTTGGTCTGGCTGTGTTTCATGGATGTGAGACACACAAAAAACTTCCATGCTGTTCCTCCATCTTGGCTCCTGCAAAATTAGGTGTTTTTTCCGAGAAGGTTTATTCCATAAATGTGAAACCAAATTTGAAAGAGGTATGGTGAAAAGTACCTGGATTTGAAGTCAGGTTTGAATCTTAGCTGTGTCACATAGATGTGACTTTAATTACAAATCCCTATAGAATTCTTGAGTAGAATACAAATAAACAGAATAAATAAGAAAGGACAAGTGGGATTTTTTTTTCCAGAAAAATCTGTGGGAATTTAAAATATTTCTTAACTATTTGATAACACAGGTTTCTTATCTGTGAAATAGAAATGACTATAGCACAGGGTTGGGTAGAGGATAAGCTGAAAAGCATCCATTGCTTGAATACTATATTGACTATAATAATGCAACTATGGTTAAATCCTGCCAGAAAGGCAGATGATTCATTTGGCCTCCTGTATTTTATGTGAATATGCCTATGTTTAAAAACATACTGTCATTTCAAAATAAATGATAAAGTTTCTCATTTATATTGCCATCCACTCTAAAAATATGTATTTGCAATCTCTCTGTGTTGTTACTTTTGTAGTTCTATATTCCAGGTAGATTTTTGGAAAACATAGTATCAAACAATTTTGTAAAATCTTAGGCCTATTGATTGAAATACATAGCTATTCTTGCTATTGGCAATTGCTTAGGATTTAAAAATTTTTTCCCATTGAAAAATGTGTGTGAAAAATATGACTAACATGATACATCTCATTCTTCAAAGCCGATCAGGATGTTCTTTCTGGTTTCATTCATAAATAAGACTAATATGTGTGAGGAAGTAATCTTTTATTTGATCTATTTGACAATTTATTTATTTGACAATTTTCAGTATAAATAGCAATTTATTTTCTCACTCAGTGTTTGAACTTTGTTCTCTTTCTGGAAATTGTAACTAAAATTTACAAAAATGAAGTCTTTTACGTATAATATGTTTGACATTAATTAGCTTCGTTTCTTGGATACTGGTGTGAAGGACATAAATTCACTTTTGGACTCAGGAGACCACACTTAATAAATGGATGAATATTTAGGAAAAAAAAAACCCAACACCATTGCATGTGAAATGCACCTAAGTAGGGGCCTATGATAAAAGACTGGAAAGCAGTCTTTCCTATGTAACAGATATACAGAATCAAGATTTAGAGAATGTCAAATGATCTGCTATTAATAACATTCTTCCCATTTGGTCACTTTACTTTAATGTCTTTATTATATATAAATACTAATCATATATATTTATGACCACATATGTAATCACCAAGAATGAACGGCAATCATCTCTTAAAATTCAAATTATTAAATAGGAAAATTTTAAAACCTCGTAGGACACCCTTATTATATATAGAAGATGCTTCACATCTGTTAGAGATGCTTAAAACAGTTCCATAAATAGATACTTCCACTTACTTCCTGTATATCACATTTTTTTTAAAGTTTTTTCAACATTCCTAAAAGATTTATCTTACTCAATGGCCCTGTCCCTCAAAAGAGCGCAGGTATGACACTTCTCAAGAATTCCAGTGTTATGGTAATTTGTAGAGAACAGCATATTACAATACAAATGGCTGGGGCCAAGTGATTCAATTAGATGGCAGGTTAACGATCACACAACAGCTCTGGGAATCATTGTGAAGCTAAAATAAAGATTTTGCCAGCCATGAGTCAAAAAAAAAAAAAAGGAAGAAAAGATTGTCTTTTTTTTTAAAGAGATTATGCCCTTCCAAATTCAGACAGTTTATGGCCAGTTTGAAAATTATGGAGGTGGTAGGTAGCAGTTATTTTTTTTTTTAAGGTGATTATTTGGCAAAATAAGAGTTACCCTTAGCCCATCTATCCTTCCAATTGAAAAAAAAAAACAACTAGTGTTTGAAATCTTGAAATCTAGAAGCCTGTTAAGCTCTGTTAAGAAGTTCAGTTATACACACTAGCCTTCCTAAGTGGGTGGCTACATTTGTGGCTCAGCAAAACAAAACACAACACTTTACATGGCCCTTAAAGATCACTTTCACTAGTCAAGAAATGTGTGAACCCAAAGTGTCTACTGTTTTTCTATAAAAACTGGTTGCTTTTTTAGGTTTGTCTATTGAAATGCTATCATGTTTTTGTTTTGTTGTTGTTGTTGTTGTTGTTGTTGTTGTTGTTGTTAGACCATTGTCTAGATGATATGTTGTCTGGAGACACACTTTACATTTAAAGACAGAAATAAATTGAAAGTAAAATAATGAAAAAAAGTTATATTATTTAAACAGTAACATTAAAAAAATATAGCATGGTTATATTAATATCAGGTGAAATATACTATAATACAAATATAACTGGAGATAAAGAAGGAACTTTCATCATGACAAAAGGTTTGATGCATCAGGAACATGTAGCATTTAGAAACATATATGCACCTCACAACAGAACCCCAAAATACTCGAAGCAAAACTGGCTGAATTGAAAGGAGACATAGATGATTCAACAATAAGAGTTGAGAGACTTCAGCACCTTACTTTCAATAATGGACAACATGACTAGGCAACAGATTGGGAAATATATGACTTGGACAACACTATAAACCAACTAGACCTAACATATTGAAAGACAGCAGACTACACATTCTTCTCAAGGGCACATGGGAAATTCTCCAGAATACAATATGCTAGGCCACAAAATTAGCCTCAATAAATTTTAGATGATTGAAATCATACTGACTATATTTTATGATCATAATTGAATGAAGTTAGAAATTAATAACAGGGATAATTTGGACATTAACAAATATGTGAAAATTGACCAACATACTCCTAAGTAACCAATGGGTTAAGGGTAGGATAGAAAGGAAATTAGAAAATACTTTTACTTAAATGAAAAGGAAGACAGAACGTATTGAAACTTAAGAGATGAAATGAAAGAAGTTTTTGGAGAGAAATAGAGAGTTATAAACATTAAGTAAAAAAGAAGAAAGATATAAAATAATCTAACTTTCTACCTTAAGACACTGGGAAAAGAGAAAACTAAATCTAATAGAGTAGAAGCAAAGGAATAATGAAGTAGAAAAGTAATGAAATGGAGACTGGAAAAACAAAAAATAAAAGCAAAAGTTGATTCTTTGTAAAGATCAACAAAATGGACAAACTTTTAGCTGAACTGATGAGAGAAAAAAAAAATAGAGAAGACTCAAATTACCAAAACCATGAATGAGAGTGGGAACCTTACTTTAAATTTTACAGTTACAAAATGATTATAATGGAATACTATAAAAAACTATATGATAACAAATTAGATAATTTAGTTGAAATGGACAAATTCCTAGAAAGATAGAATTACTGAAACTTACTCAAAAAGAAATAGAACACCTGAGTAGACCTACAAGTAAAGAAATTGAATTGGCAATTTAAAACTTCCCCCCCCAAAATACCCAGAATCAGATAACTTTATTTGGAAATTCTACCATATATTTAAAAAATAAGAATGATACCAATTTCTGACAAACTCTTCCAAAAATAAAAAAAAGGAGAGACCGTTTTCTAACTCATCCTATGATGCCAGGTTTACCCTACTACCAAACCAGACAAAGGAAATCCAAGATAAGAAAATGACAAACTGTTATCTTTTATGAATATAGAGACACAAAAATCTCCAGAAAAATACTAGCACACAGAATCCAGAAACATATGAAAAGGATTGTATACTATGATCAAGTAGGACTTATTCAAGGAATGCACAGTTGGTTCATCTTATGAAATCAACAAGAGTAATACACTATATCAATAAAATATTTTATGGTTAATTGATTTTCAGCAATGATCTGAACACAATTCAGTGAAAGAAAGAATAATTCTTTCAATAAATGGAGCTGGGACAACTGGACATCCACATGCAAAAGAATGATGTTGGATCCATCTTTACATCATACAAAAAAAACTAACGTGTGCACAACAACCTCTCTCTTAGAAGAAAATGTAGGAATATATTTTCATCATCTTGAGATAGGCAAAATTTTCTTAGATATGAAACCAAAATCTTAAGCAATGAAAGAAAAAATAGTTAAAAAATAGGACACCATCAAAATTAAAAATTTCTGTACTTCAAAGGATTCATCAAGTGAAAAGACAACCTATAGAATCAGAGAGAATACTGTATATATGATAAGATACTTGAATGTAGAATGTATAAAAAACTCTTGCAGCCAAATAATATAAATAATCTGATTTAAAATAAACAAAGGAATTGAATAGTCATTTCTCCAAAAATAGCCTGTGTAAGCACATTAAAAGATGCTTGACATTATGAGTCATCAAGGATATGTATATCAAAACTACAATGCTTTGCAACTTTGCAACCACCAGGATAACTGTAATTTAAAAAAATGAGGACAGATTACTGGTTTCTAGTGTTAGGGATGTGGGGTTTCTAGGTGTTAGGGACGTGGGGGATGGGTGGGTGTGGTTACCAAGGGGGAACAGGAGGCTTCCTTGTGGTGATGGAATTGTTTTGTATTTTGACTGATTGTATCAATGTCAGTATTCTGGGTATTCCCTTGCACTGTAGTTTTACAAGATATTACTGAGTGAGGGAAATGGGGTGAAAGATACATGGGCTCTCTAAATTATTTCTTATAACTGCATATGAATATGCATTTATCTCAAAACAAAAGTTTAATTTAAAAAAGCATAAGGGACCTTTTCTTCATTGACAACTTGAGAGGCTGACATGACTTAGCAAAATAACACCCTTTAGTATTGGCTGCCTTGAATGTCAGAGACCCTACTTTTATCAAGTTGTGGCACAGTAGAAAATGGTAAGTAATTCTGAGATGACTCAGCTCCAGCTCCATCTGGCTGCCCCAAAGGCTGAGGATATAATAATATTGGGACACCTTGATCACACAGTTGGCACACCAGCTTGCTATAGTGCCCCAGTTAAGAAGCTGTATCCTGGAAAGCCTAAAATGTCTTTGAGAGGATTCCTAAATCCACCATCTGAGTATAGCACGTGTCAGGCACAAAAATTACTACGAAAGAGCAAATAAATATACTGTATTTATCATACTTGCTTCAACCAGTATTACTTGGCTGAGTAGATGACTTCATGTTGAATTGGGAGGAAAAATAACACAAATGTCAAACGCCATGATAAACATTTATTTATTAATCATTGTCAGCCTAGGAGTACTTCCTTCCTTAAACAAGCAATCAGAGGAAGGAATCTTTTGTATTTACTACCATAAATAGTTGAAAATGGTGCATCTTGAAAATGTTCCCTGGATTATTCAAATAACCAATATTGTCTTCATGACTGTTGTCACCCTGCTAATTCTAACAATCATTGCACTCTTCTAATTGTTATTATAAGCTCTAATTGCCCTGTTCTTTGATCTATCTTATGTTGTCCCTCAGGCACTACTTGTCACTTCATGATTTGTTTTGGGAATTGACTCGCATACTTAGATAGTCCGGTGATGGTCTAGTGGACAAAAAAAAAATGAAATTCTGTACATGTGAGACAATGAACACGTGATTCCTCACAAAGAATATCAGTTTTGAACAAATAATAGCTACCATATATAAATATGAATTCAATGGTGTAAATATTTCTTAGAAAGGACAACAGCACTGGTATCTGAAGAATCATAAAGGCTGCTTTTTTATATCAAAAAATAAATATTACCTTTTTGTATAGATGTGAAAAGAATCCATTTATTTCTTAAATTTATGTCCCAGTCCCCTCAATATGATACTTTATAAATAATTTATCTTTGTAATGTATTATATATTAATATTTAATTTTCTTCTGGTTCTAATATTATCATATTCAGGCACCAGAAAAATATATGTGCACATATATTTTTATGGAACTTACTGAAATCTTCAGATGTGTACTTAAGTTTTATGTAGATACTTCTTATGTAATATGAACCTTCACCCATTTGCTACTTCACCCATTTGCTACTAATTTTAATTGTCCCCAAGAGCAGATTTATGGGTTCAATATCAATTATTTTTGAAATATGCCTAAAATATTACCATTAAATCATACATTGGGGATTCTAAATTCCTCAAATAAATAATGTCCAAACACCCAAATATCAAGCCATTTCTTTGTGACTAGAAGAAAACAACTATTTAATCTGTAAGATATTTGAGAAACCACTTTTTAAAAATAATAAGGAAATGGACACACCTATATTTCTAACTGTCGAAGTATAACAGTTATGAAACTCTAAAAATGTTTTAAGATATGCTATGAAGCACAACTTTATTTCCTTCCTACTTAAAACATTTTAACTAAGTTTATTATAAAGGTTAACCTATTTGACAGGCCCAAATAACAGAAGTACAGTAACACAAGCACTCCTTCAATTATCCCCCAAAACAAGGATAAAGCAATATAATCCTATCTCAAGATATTCCCAAATTTAACAGAGTGGTCATCTTTGAAAGCTAGTTTTCTTTTGAAGAGTTTATTTTCAGATAACTGAAAATGTTAAATGCTGCTGACCACTAAAAAGACATTTAATGAGCAATAAAATATAACAACAAAAATGTTAAAGCTTGTTCCTCTTTCTTAAATATGTATGGTATTTTAGTGAGCTTTTGATCTGTTGGCTGTATTCCCTCATCCTTGAAACTAGGATAAGGAAGGCCTAGATGCCTTGCAGTTTCTCAGGAAGTTCAAGTTGTTTTGCATGCTAGTTTTCTAGCTGTCCCAGGTCTCTAATCCATTAACATGAAAGTGCCTTGAGCCTTCACCAATCTTATGATTTTTTCTTAAATGTAAATAATAATAGTACTTATCTGATAATATTGCTCTGGAGATAAAATGAATTAATTCATATATATAGATATGAATATATATGATGTATTTATACATATTTATATATATAGATATAAATATATATTTAATGTTTATTTATTTTTGAGAGATAGAGAGACAGAGCAGGAGCAGAAGTGGGGCAGAAAGAGAAGGAGACACAGAATCTGAAGCAGGTTCCAGGCTCTGAATGTCAGCACAGAGCCCGACTTGGGGCTTTAACTCACAAAGTGTGAGATCATGACCTGAGCCGAAGTTGGACGCTTAACCTACTGAGCCACCCAGGTGCCCCATGAGTTAATTTGCTTAAAATGCCTAGAACAGTCCTGAAACATGGTAAAAACTCAAAAAAAAGGAAGGAAGGAAGGAAGGAAGGAAGGAAGGAAGGAAGGAAGGAAGGAAGGAAGGAAGGAAGGAAGGAAGGAAGGAAGGAAGAGAAAAGAAAAAAAAGAAGTTAGTTGCTCTGATTATTATTGCTCCTGCTAAGCTTGAAAATTAAAGGATACTCATGTAATTAAGCAGTATTTGCCTAAAAGCACATATTCTAAAATATTACTCAGGCAAAAATTTATTAAGTGGCTTCTATCTCATCTTGATTCTAATCTCAAAATAGATTACTATTTATATACTATTTGCTTTAATTTTGGTTTCCAGGAAAGACTTTGAATCAGAACAATCTGTTTTGAATCTTGTCACTTCTATTTACTAGTTACATGACCCTAGTAAAGTTAATCTTTCTAAGCTTCCCTTCATTTGGCTGTAAAGTAAGGATAATTCTCTTGGGGTTTTGGGTAAAAATCAAAGAACATAATATGTATAAATATCTAACATATAACTTGGCCCACAATAGTACTCAATAACTGTTCTTTTCCACTCCTATTTTATAGTTTTCAAAGTTATGATCTGAAAATAATGATTATGATGCATAAAGCCAATTTTAGCTCCATGCAACACGCTAATTTAAATCTATTCTCCGTTGCTTAAACCAAGGAAAATTTTATAGTTAAGAATCAACTACTCTGATTTTTCTATTGGCTCAGAGAGAATTAAGCATGAAATTATAAAAATAAGGAAGAGCTGTTACCTTTTTACTAAATTTCTTCTCTAATACATACATGACAAACTTGTCCTAATCCTTTTCAGATAATTTGGCAATAAAAAACTGGTCTCGCCATTTCCCTATGTAACCCTTTGGATGGTCTTTACCTAGGTCAGGGAAACATTATATATAAAATACCAACAAACATTTAGATTTGTCCAGGTAGTAATTCTTAAATTTGTTTAACTCCTTTTTTTATGTTATCAAGCAAATGAATACATATGTGACTATGACTGAGAAATGTAGAAAAATGTAGCGACATAAAAATGATCACTCATAATCTCACACTCAAAAAGAACCATTATCTAACATTTTTTTCATTCTTTTTATTTTTCTTCCTTTTTTTTGCAGAAAATCCAATTCATTTTTTTAAAGCTTATTTATTTTGAGAGAGAGAGAGAGACAGTGTACCTGTGTGTGCCGGGGAGGGGCAGAGAGAGAAGGAGAGAAAGAATCCCAAGCAGACTCTGCACTGTCAGCAGAGTGCCCCCCAAGGGGATCCATCTCATGAACCATGAGATGATGACATGAGCCAAAATCAAGAGTCAGACACTTAACTGAGCCACCCTGGTGCCCATTTTTAAATATTTCATAAACTTATTTTACATTGGAAAGACACTGGAAAACTTCACAAAGGCGAAGCTTTTGGGAGTGAGCCAGTACGAGTAGCAGGGGCTTTTCAAGGAGGGATGGGGATTGGCTCCTCAGAACCATCTCAGGCAGCAGAGCCACCTGGAGTCCTCAGTGTGCTGGACAGGGAGGAAATGAAATTACATGAAGGAGCCCATCACTTTCTTGGGTTGAATTCTTCTGGGTACAAGGGAAGATCACATGTGGTCAAAGTTAGCCTTGAACATTTCTTCATTTACAGTGAGGTCTCACTAACAGGGGCAGGACTGAGCAGAGTAAACCCTTGCTTTCCATCTTCTTTCTCACACCAATATCAGGTACTCACTCTTTGAGGGAGAAAAGCAGATAAAACCTCTGAACTATGCAACTTTAAATCATTCTCACACTTTTATTCTTCCTCCCTCTTTTGTGTAGACCATAGAGTTGAATCCTGAGAAGTTAAATGTTCATAAAAAATACTTTTATTACTTTGCACTTATTTTTCTTATAGCTTTAAACATATCCAGTATATGTAAGGGAGCTTACATTTAGAATGAAGCCAGACTGAATGGTTATATTACTCGTGTAATATACTTATATATGTAATAAAATTATGTATTATATTAATATATTATGTATAATTACTTGATTATATATGATCATATATCAGTTCAGGAAACTCCTCCTCCAACCTTCCATTGGTGGACCATTTGGAACAAAATACTCAAGTTTCCTCTATTTGTTGGGCCTCTTCTATCATAAGGACTTCCAGAGTTACCATTAGTTTAGGAGATGTTGCTGGATCATCTAAACAATGAGCCTTTCAACACTCAGCACAAATAGGGAGTCCAATAGGGAAGGCATAAAACATCCTGGGAATTATAAAAGCACAAGTGGCCTTGAATTCATACAAATTCTACAGTACTAATATGGATCCTGAAAGAGTTAGAGGCCTTCTTCAGGTACTGCAGGATGACCTGAAATTCTTCCCATAGCACCCTTCTCCTGCTTTTCTAGTATGTACGAGACTTGGTGGACCAGAGAGAGGTGTTCTGAATATCATGTTCTGAGAGGTTTTCTGAGTACCATTTGCCTGGATGGCTTAGAAAGAAATATCTCCATTAAATCTAGAAACACTGTGCAATAAAACTCAGGGTAGGAGAGGAGCTTAACAAGGCTAGAGGTTTATTTTATGTGGAATAAGATCAAGATCATCAGTAATTTTTAAAAAAAGACAAGTTTAATTTGAGACTAAAGATGCTCTTTGGAGGAAATTGATACCCCCGGTGACAAGCTGTGTTTGATTTCAGATATTTTTGTAAGAAAATTAGCCCTAGTGTGAGTGAAAGCACCCACCATATATCTCCTCCCGTGTTCCCTAGCTCACTCTTCTCCTGTGAGAGAAATAGAGAACTACAGACATCTGGAAAACACCTCAGGTGGAAACATTTGTAAGACTCACGTCAGCACTGGAGGATGGATGTTCTCTGTGCTATTGGAAAGGGTGGTTCATCAGGAGATGGAAAGGGCTAGGAAGGGCTTCAGGGGTAGAATTTTGGAGAGGGAGGAAAGAAAGAAATTATGGAACCAGGGAGAACACTTGGGCTAAGCAAGCAGGCCATGATTCTTCCGGATATCAAAGGAGTTTATTGGCTAAACTAGGGAGGTGTTCTTCCCTCCATCAAACTCTACATTCTTGCTAGAATATTTTAGTTAAGAATGGCTTAAATCTCCCTTGGGTCTAGGGTGTTATGATGTAGATAAGGAGCTGTAAAGCAGAGTTAGGGACAGAGAAAGAGTTTTTTCTCCTGGTACCAGTAAGTTTCTTATTTGGAGCAAAAGCAGATTCCTGTTTGTATGTGCGTGTGTCTGTATGTGAACTCTTCTTTGGAGAATAGCCAGTTGTAATTCCTTTTGAGCAAACTCTTAGCTCTTTTAAGATACACCCGAGACAGTTCAGTAATAAGCCTTAGATTCAAAATGCTTTTTGTTCCATTAGATGATGATTTCAAGCTGCACTGGTGCTTTCTAATGGACCCATTTTGAGTTCTGATCAAGTTTGGTTTTTAATATTGGTGCAAACAGAATCATCAAAGCAGCTGCCTCCATAGAGTGGGATGGAATATAGAGGGTTTGTTGAGAATCTAGTTGGACTTTTGCTTACATTTATTTCAAGATTTTGATAAACAAATTCCAAGATGGATATCATCTTTTCACACCTAAGAGAACACTTTGATGCACTTGTAAATATTAACATATTCTAGCATATGTAATATGGCATATGTAATAAATATAATTGAATAGTGACTCGATAATATAGCTTGGAAGCCTCAGTGTAATACAACCCAAATTTGGTACTTTTTTTTTTTTTTTTTTTTTTTTTACTATACACAGGCCTCATTGGTTATTTGGACTGGTAAAATGGAGGCAAAGGGGTAAATACTCATGCATTTAATGATCATATTTTTATTCGTGCTTGCTTGCTTTTGTTTGTTTTGTTTCATTTTGTTTTGTTTTTAAAGCTGCCATAATGTCTTCCACTAGTACATATAATGATCTGTGCAAATTAGAGAAGACATCCCTTCTGGGTTGACCTGTTATAAAAGGACAACCTCTTTATTTGTACCCCTGATCGGCATTTATCATATCCTCCTGCTCTCTAATTTTTGACCCGGCTTTTTCAAGCTGGCTCTACAGATGTGCTTGCTCACTTCTGTTCCTTTGCGTCAGCAGTGTTTGCTTCATTTTACTGATGAGGAAACTGAAGTTCGGTGAATAACTCGCCCGAGGACACACTTTTGTAGTTAGTGTGACAGGGACTGGACAATAAGCATGCCTCGCATCAGAGTCTGAGCTAGGAAATACGGTCTTTTAGGGAGCTGATACATGAATTTAGTGCAATTTTATGCCTGCAACTGAGATAATTGGAAAATTAATATTCACTGTCATTTTCATAATCATTATCTCTTGTGACAGTAAATGAAGGTTTTCCTGGGACCTCACTGGAAAGATGATGGGATTACTTCAAATGCAGGTTCAATAAACATTTGTTGAGTGCAAAATGTAGCAAGTGCTAATTGATATGAGAGATAAAAAGGCAGCACAGACAAGCAAGTCTCCTTCATCAAGCAAGTTCCACTCATATATATATCCAGTGGACACAGACATAAAAGACTGAGCCCATTTGTGGCAGATTTCATTTCCCAAACTTGGCCCCACCATATCTTCTGCTCTTTTTTTTTTTTTTTTTAACGTTTATTTATTTTTGAGACAGAGAGAAACAGAGCATGAACAGGGGAGGGGCATAGAGAGAGAGGGAGACACAGAATCCGCAACAGTCTCCAGGCTCTGAGCGGTCAGCACAGAGCCCAACGCGGGGCTCAAACTCACAGACCATGAGATCATGACCTGAGCTGAAGTCGGACGCTTAACCGACCGAGCCACCCAGGCGCCCCATATCTTCTGCTCTTTTACACGCTGTTTTACAGTGTAGGCTTGCCACTCCTGCATCAAAGGCAGCATCTTACTCCCTTTCCCTTGAGTCAGGATGGGCTTTGAATCTGCTGTGACTGATAAAATACAGAAGTGATGCTGTATGACTTCTGAGGTTGTGTCATAAAAGACTAAACAGTCTTCACTTTGTTTGCTGGAACACTATCTCTTGGAGCCATGAGCCAAGAGCATCTCTGGTAGATAAGAGATATGGCAACCACCATGGTAAGGTGGCCATGTGATGAAGAAATGAAGCCGTGTGGGGGAGACCTCATGGAAACACTCTATAAGTCATCCCGACTCAGGCACCAGCCATGTTGAGACAAGAAACGTCTACATGATTTCAGACTTCAGCTGTCTTGATTATCTAGCCTTGAATTCTCAGAGCCCTGAATGTGGAGCAGAGATAAGCCATCCCTGAGATGCCCTGCCCCATTCCTACAAGATCCATGAGCAGATAAGATAATTGTTACTTTATACTATGAAATTTGGAGTCATTTAAAAAAAAATTTTTTTTTATGCAGCAATAGTAACAGGCAGGGGAATACTCTTAGGATCTGCACACAGATGCACATTTTTCCCCCCTCTAGCTTTATCTGGCACTTTTTATAAAGGGGAAGCAAAAAGATGTTGGAAGATAAGTAAACCAATATACCTAAAGATCATATTTCCTAAGTGATTTCTAATTTTAGAAATACTATAACAGCACTTTTTAAAATTAAACAAAAATATATATAAAATGTTCTAAAGGAAGGAGTACATAGGTTTTAACACAAATGAACACTAAAAAAATTCCCAGGACACTGTCTCCTTTATGCTGTTTCAAACACTAACAGGAGATGAGGAAGTACTGTCATTACTTTTATTATATATTATTTGGTGCCTGAGTTATATTTTATCCAAAATAGAGAAATCTCTATTTCTACCCTCTGGGTATACAATTTAAATCAGAGAGACGTTATAAGTGTCTCTGACAGAACCCAGAGTGTTCTGATTTCTTTATGCTGATTTGGAAGTTTTCAAACAACCTAATCACCAGAAAGTAAAGATATCAAGTGAAATGGAAAGCAATGACAGAACACTCTTTCGAGTCTCAAGTCTTTATTTCAACAGAGTAACTCTCTATTTTCAGTTCTTCATAAAAGAAGCCAATTGCATGCTCCATAATAGTTATAAGAATTACAAGATGCTGAGTTCAGTGATGTGCAAAGAATAGTTTAAATGAATGTTAAAAAAAAAAAAAGACACATCTTTGGAATTTGGCTGTACATATGTTGGAAAAAGTAAAAACAATAAAATCTACTAATTAGATCCAAGGACTATCTGAATTAGTAATAAGTCTGAATCACACATTAGGATAAGGAACTGTAATTTTATTACTTTACAATGAAATAAAATAACTTCTGCAGTTAGAAAGACCTTTTTCAGTACAAGTTCTGCATGACTGTTTCTTTTACTAAATGGATAATTTATAACTTGCATCACTGATCAACTGACCCTCACTCCCCAGCCCTGCATTTGTTGAGAACTTGTGTTTTCTAAGAACTCAACAAACATGTAGCAAATATTAGTCTCATGCCTAGTACTAGTGTACAAGATGTGGAGAGTTCTAGTGAAAACAAATTATTTTCCTTGTTCTCCATGAACTTAAATTTTGATTGGGAAGTTATTTTTAAGAAAAAAATTAGCCAACTTTTTTGTATTCAGAATACAAAGTGATTTATAATTCTATTTTGTAATACAGGAATTCTTAGAGAATTCAGATCTAAAGAATTGCTAAAGGCTTCTTAGACAACATTGCCTTGACAACAGTAGAAGATCAGAAATTATCTAAATCTCTGAGGAAACGGAACTTTATTTGGACAATAAGACTTGTAAGTCTTACTTAATTTACCTTCTGTATTGTAATAGTTTGGTTGAGAAACACTTTCTTTTCAGTTACGTATTTCTTTCTTTTCAGGTAAATCTGGGTCCAGACTAGCATCTAGATACTAGATGATCTTATTGAAGCTATCTGAATTAATGGAACTTAAAAAGTTTTAACCTTTAAAATAATCACGTACTCTACATAATACAAATGGCTAAAGTATCAGTGTTAAGTATCATGGATTATTGATTATTGGAGTGGCTTGAATTATTGTTGAATTTGGTGGTTTTCTCTGAGACCTGATACTGGAGAGAAACAATGGGTTAGTGTCAGAAGACAGGAATTTTCAGCCTTTATCATCTTATCTTATCTTATCTTATCTTATCATCATTTTATTTTATTTTGAGAGAGGGAGAGGGAGCTCATGCAGGCACACAAGCAGGAGAGGGGCAGAGGGAGAGGGTGAGTATCTTAAGCCAGCTCCATAACCAGCACAGAGCCCTACACAGCACCATGTCACGACTCTGGGATCATGACGTGAGCTGAAATCAAGTCAGAGGCTTAAACGACTGAGCCCCCCAGGTGCCCCTGAATTTGGCGTCCTAATGCTACTCTCTACCTGTTTTGTGGTTAAGGAAGCCATTTAAACCTCTGTAAATCAATCTGAGTTAGTAATGAGTCTCACACATTAAGATAGGGAAAGGCATTTTTTAAACAATAACTTAAACCATTACAAAATGATTTCTAAGTACAAGTTGGAAGACCACTAAAATAAAGTTTTCTCATCTACTTAACAGATCTGATAATACCATCTCATGGAGTTTTTGTGAGGATTAAATGAGATAGAGTGAATGAAAAAAAAATTTTAAGAGGAAATTTGATACACAATTTATAGACATTATTATGATCCTCTAATTTTTTTCCAGAAGCTTTTAGAAAAAACAGCTTTATTCTGGAAACAAGGGTTCTATCATAGAAATAGTATCAAACCAATAGAGATTTATTGATCATCTGCAATGCTGCCCTCTTTTCTTATTTTGGTGAGCTCAGTGAGGACAATAGCATACCTTGATTCATGATGTTAAAAAATAATTCAACAGTATTGAGCAGTTGACTTAAAAGGGTCTTTAATTCAGAATAAAATGTAGAGTAATTGTTTGATTATCTAACATGACTCCTAACCATTTAACTTAGCAGTCCTTTTTTCAAAGAAGTAGTAAAAAATTTAGTTTCCAATCTGCTTGCTAGTGTGTGTATGGGAAGGGGAAAAAAGCAAAGGGCAAACAATACTTAAGGAAAAGTCAGTCGCTTTTTTAGGAGCATTTGCAGAAGTAAAGTGACTAAGTTTCCTCCAGGGCCTTCAGGCTCAGTGGAGTCAAATAGTTTACTTTGGCCTCTATCATGATAATTGGCTTGTAACTCCCTCTGTACTTGCCTTTGTACCCTCTGTAAGCCCCAGGAGGGGACACACCTCACTCTGGGGGCTGTTTTGTTTTTCTAAGTCGCTTTGAAGCCAACTCTGTGCAAAAACTAAGAAACTTCCAATGTGGCCTTGGGTTTCCTTACTGATATTCACAGCAGGATTTTACCCAGGATGTTCCAAAATTGCAAGGTGTTAGGACACCTGGGTGACTCAGTCTGTTAAGTGTCTGACTTTTGATTCTGGCTCAGGTTGTGATCTCACAGTATGTGGGATGGAGCCCCACAAAGGGCTCTGTGCTGACATCTCTGCAGAGCCCACTTGGGATTCTCTCTCTCCCTTTCTCTCAGCCCCTCTCTACTCACGCTCTCTCAAAATATATAAATAAACACTAATTTTTTTTTTTAATTACAAGGAGTTTTCCGGTTCTTCCTCAGCTCTTGCCTCACACAAATCCTCTACAATCCTGAAGAGTAAATTTAATGTTCTTGCTTAGCTATCTTCCCAATTCATACAGGAGAAAGTTCAATCTGCTTTATAACCTGGGCCCAATCTACCTTTTAGTATTCTTTCTTGCCACTCTCTCATACCCACTCAACAATTTCTGCACACAGAATTGTCTGTTTTGGCTTACTTTTGCCATGCTCTCACTTTCATGCCTTCATGGTTGGCTCAGGATAAGCTGTCTACCTGGAATGCCTTTTTTTTTCCCTCTCTCTTTTCTGCAGAGCAATGGTCTGTTCATCTTCTCTGTTCTAAAGCTGCCTTTGACTCACACTTATAAATTCTTCTTCACCTACTGTAAAGCAATATTAGTTATATGCATGCCATAGAACATTGTATAAGCCTCTGCTAGAGTAATTATCACAGTATCTATTATTATGTTATTTTTCCTGTTTTAAACAACAGAATGTAAGCATCCTGAACACAGAACTCTGTTCCATAAATTCTTATCTCTTTTTCTTTAGGGACTGGCTTGGCACCTGTTATATGCCAAGTATTTCCTAAATACTAAATGGAGATGTTTTCAAATTTATACTAAATTTGTCAAGAAGAGAAAATATACTCTCTTTTTACTAGTAAAACAACGGCACTATACTTCCCCTGTGTATGAACAGATTTTGAAACTCATAAGGCATTGCACAAACGTCAGTGTTCTGGTCGTCTTGATCCATTTATTCCTGTAGCAGTGGTGGAGCTTAGCGGTTGAGAGCATAGAACTCTGCTGACCAACTGGGTTGGAATCCTGGCTGTACCACCTACTGGCTATTTACTCTTGGGCAAGATAGTTAAAATTTCTATGCCTCAGTTTTCTTGACTGTAAAACAGGATTAGTTTCCTTGCTAGTTGCTAGTGTGGATGTGAAAAAAAAATGACAACAAAACTTAGTGCTTAAAGTGCAGCTGTATTTCATAGTGTTGTTATGAGGATTTTGATGGGCTAATCCATGTGAAAAACAAACAAACAAACAAACAAACAAACAAACAAAAACTCAAACAGGCCTTGGCACATAACAATGTGAGGGTAGGCAATTGACAATTCATTGAAGATATGGAGTGTTCATTAACAAAAATATTTGTTGAGTGTCCAGTAGGTAATAGGCACTATTCTATGTGGAACAAACCAATAAACAAAGAAAATATGACTGATGTGTCATGGAGAAAATTAGAGCAGAGGAAGGGAAGAGAAAGGGAGGGATTGGTATTTTAAACAGGGTGGTCAGGGAAAACTTCTACGGAAAATGAAATGTGTAGCTGAGGAGAGATTGTTCTAGGTGGGGGAATAGCAAGTGCTTAGGCCCCGGGCAGGAATGTGGGTGGAATATTTGAGGAATGGTTATGGCCAGCGTGACCAGGTAGGAATGAGCCAGGAGGGGAGTAATCAGCAATTTGGTAACAGAGGGCCAGAAGCTGGATCCTGAAGGGCATGGATGACCTTGCATTTTATGCTGGCTGGTAGTTTTTGAGTAGAGGAGTGATGTGATCTCTTACCTTTAAAAGGCCCCACAACAGACTAAGGACTGGTGGTTGGCTATTGACAGTGGAAGAATAGATATGGGGCTATTACAACAATCCAGACTCTCGTGCTAATAATTATTTTCTGCTGCTTTAAAACAAAAATATCTAATGAACAAATATCGTATGTGCATTTATTACTTTTAACATTTTTTCACTATTTTCTCACTGGAGACAATATATCAGAATCTAATTTTGTTATTAAAATCCTCATTGATTTTATTTCTAGTCTTAAAGTTTAAGAGTTGTTCTGTGGTCTTACTTTCCCATTTTCTGATACCTTGCTATAATATTCTGCATGGAATGTGAACAAGAAACCAAATGCTGTTAGTAATTGTATTTTAGCACAATCACTGCCCCCCAAGTGCTTACCTCTGCATTCAGTAACCAAATACTAGGAATATTCTGAATGGTCTGGGGTAACTTCAGATTTTATTATAAATTTAGGTTTAAATAGAAATATGTTTTTATATCATTTATATTCCTTTTGTTTTTTCCATTTTATTATTTCCGTCGATGAGGTAATTCATTTCTAGTTCTACAGTAATGCTACTGCCCTTTAATATCTCTTATTCACCTTTCTCTTTCTACCTGCTCTCTTCACACTCTCTTGCTACCTGCTTCAGTCTTTACTTTCTTCTCCCTCCCCATGAACTATTGATTTCTATTTCAATTTTTCTTCCATGTTTTTCATAAATTTCCACATTGACATGTTATCATTCTTTATATTCACTTTTTATTTTTGTATTTCCTAAAAGCAGCTTAGATGTTCAGTGCCAACATAATTTCTTGATAAGCTCTGTATAAATTCCACAAGTAGATTTTTATGTCATCCTCAGTGCATATTGTTCAGTAACCACAAATATGACAGTCACTCTGCTGAAGCGTTGACCTTACAAATGATTGGTGACAAATAACTCTCAATGAACTTTGTACATCACTGTTTATTTGGACTGTGAATTCTAGTTTAATCATGAGAAATGTTTATTTTCCCACCATGTGGTGTATATAGTATTGCTAAAATACTTCATTACTATTTTTTTTTAAAACAACCTAACCTGCTGGTGAGAGAAAAAACGCGGGGTGTGGGGTGGGAAAAGGTGTACAATTAGTGTAAAGCCTCTGGAAAAGTGACAAGATAAAGATTTAAAAAAAAAAAGAACGTCAATATCTGTTAACCCAATTTTATGAACTTTATGAGATTGAGAGATCACAGATGACTAATTTTGGGGACAGAATTTACAAAAGCCAGTTGGGGGTGGGTTAAATGTCTAAACGAAATGCAAGAAGGTTGCCCAGAACATTTTACTGACCTCATCCCCTATTGCCATAGACAGCAGCATCTCAAGTAGCTGTATAGAATGGGGCTGGTTTCTGATGCCTACCATTCTGATTAGCAATTACAACTGAAATAAAGAAAGTGCCATCATAGAATGGTCTCCTTGATTACACAGAGAATCCTGTAAGAGCCCAGTTATGTACATGATGTTTGGTGAAGAAGATGAAGGATGAAAATAGAAGAATAAACAGGCTAATGTAGAACCACTCACTCAGGGTCATCAAGATGTACTCAGGTCATCCGTGTTTCCAAATAGATGAGCACTTGTTTACTTGCTTTTCTACCATAGTTCCTTGAGAAAATCTTGTTTCATATACAATATATCCTTCCAAATGAGGGAAAATTACTTTCATTTTTAATTTTCCAATTCAAAAAACTGTTCTAAAGTGAGGGATTTGACAAAAGTGCTTCAATTACTCTTGATTTTGTGGGTTTCAAGACATTTGAAGAAATGTTATCAAAATATTAAGCATAGAGGTGGGACATTTGAAACCACCTGGGTTAATATTGGTTGCATTTGTTTTCACAGCACAGATACAATAATCCCAATAGCTCAGTTATGTTCTAGTGCTATTTCTGATTCTCATCACTTTAGATAAAGAAGTGGCCAAATTTCAGTAAGGTTATTGGGTGACTTTGGGCAAGCATTTTTCATCAAAATAGTCAGTATCCGTATGTTTGGGAGTGGGTGGGTAGGTGGGTGGGCAGTGGTCAAGTCTGCTAAAACCCAAACCAAACGAATAAAGAAACAACCCCCACCCCCCAAAGCAGTAAAACCCCAAAGTACTGATATTTCTTTGTAAACCATGTGGAACATTTTCTCTGAATAAGAAAGGCAGACATTTTTACTTTATACTAGAGAATATCATCTTTTCTAACATCCAGAATTACTGATATGGGACCTTGGCAATTACAAAACATTTACACATCTATATCATTAGCTCAGACTTCTTTCCCTTCACTCCAGAGGCTTAGTTCTACCTTCCCTGAAACTTCTTCCCGTGGGTATCCCACAAACAATCCAAACTCAGTCTGACAAAAATGAGACCATTCTTTTATGCCTCAAATCAGATACTCCTTCTTTATTTCTTCTCTCAGTTATAGTTCTACCACTCACCCAGGCCAGAATATTTAGCATCTTTGATTCATACTCTTATATCAATCTCTGCATTTGATAGATCACTAAATCCTGAATACACTCACTTTTACCATCTCTAAATCTACCCATTCCTCTGCATGTCCTTATTTTCCTGTTCACAGTGTTTAAATATTGACAGGTATTTTTTGAGTACTTTCTATATGTCAGATGGGGATACAAGGTGAAGACAAAGTCTAGATTTACCTTACCTGAGTAAAAATATATTTTAGTCTTCCCCCTTCTGAATAGTCGTCCTCATATTTACCATGGAGATCACTCTAAAATATGGATTCAGTATTCTATATTGAAAATGGCTCCTTATCATCTCTAAAATAAAACCCCGTCTCAATCCAAAGCTCTATAAGACCAGATTCTTGTCTACATTTCTAATCTAGTCTCCTTTCATTGCCCTCTCCTCCTCTCTCCCAATTTATGTTCCAGCCGTATTGAAATGGCTTCATACTTTCCGTGCATCCATGCCTTTTTACAATGCTTCCCATGTGTCTGGAATATCCTTTCTTAATACCTTCATTTAAAACTCCAGTCATGCTGCCTTGGATCTACTGTACAGTGGGGAATAAGAGGGGTGTCTTTTCCTTTTCTTTACTTTTAAAGAGGATTCCAGTATTTAATCAGCAAGCATAAATTTTGCTATAGATTGGGGTAGTTGCCTTTTTAATTCTTGCTTGCTGATTATTAAACGATGTATAGATGCTGAATTTTATTAAATGTTTTTTCTGAATCTATTGAAGTTATCACCTTTTCCTACTAATGTGATGACTTATGTTAATCACTTTTTAAATGATAATACCATCTTTCTATTCCTGGGATGAACCTAATTGGGTTGTCATGTATTAGACATGCTAATATTAGATCTAGGATACTTGCATCCTTGTTAATTTGTTAGATTGGTCTATTCATTTTTCATCCTATGTGGTTGGGTATCAAGATTATAGCAACTTCATAAAATGATTGAAGAATATTTTCTATATTTCAGTTAACTGGAATTATCTATCCCTTCAATGTCTGGAAGAACTCACCTACAAATCTAGGCATAAAGTTTTCTTTTTGGATGAGGTTTTTAACTACTGATTTAGTTTTCAAATGCCATATGGAGTATAAATGTTAAATTGTATTTTTCTAGGAAATTTGTCATTAATCTAAGTTTTTATTGAACTATAATTGACATTTGTTTCAGATGTACAACAAATGATTTGATATATGTACATATTGCAAAACGATCATCACAAGTTTAGTTACATCCATCACCACACGTAGTTACAATTTTTTTCTTATGATGAACTTATTATTATTACCAGTCAATGCTTGTATGCTTTCTCCATACATTTGTGTATTCCTTTATCTAAACCTTAATTTGACTGGCCTATGCTTATGAATTCTTAAGAAAGTCCTTTTTTCAGACCCTGGAGCCTAGGTTAAGAAAAACAAGCTCGCTTCTCATCTTTCTTTCATCTCATTTCCTTCCTTCCTTCCTCCCTCCCTCCCTCCCTCCCTCCTTCCCTCCCTCCCTCCCTCCCTCCCTCCCTTCCTTCCTTCCTTCCTTCCTTCCTTCCTTCCTTCCTTCCTTCCTTCTTTTTAATTTGTTTTTTGTTTTCACTGACTGAATGGCTCACCGAGAGTCCTAGCTTTTGAGGGAGTTTTGCTCCAGATCTCTGAAAAGGCTCCATTCCTGCTCTAAGCCTCTTTTTTGCTGAGATTAGTCCCTATACCCAGCATATTCCCAGAATAAGTTTGTTCTCATCTCTCTGGAATTTATTTTCCTCCTTGATATCAACCCCTAAGGATTTCCCTTATTTTCTTACAGATCAATCATTCCTTTAACAGGGATTATTTTATTTTTCCAGAAAATTTGTTTCATTGTTTGAAGGTTTTCAAATTATTCAGTCTACCCTGTTGCTATAAACAGAAGTTATAATCTTTTCATTTCTTTTTCTCCTCCTCCTATCCTCCTCCTCCTTCTCATCTACAACATGGTCCTCTCTGTAGTCTAGGGACGATTTGAAGATGCAAAAGTATTTGACAAATATATGTAACCATATTAATTAATTGAGGCAGGTAACTTTACTGTTATATGAAATTGTCCTTGACTGAAAAGGCATATATCCCAGCTTACTGTATCCATTAATGCTCTATGATTTAAAGTGTGCAATGATAATACATTTCAAAATTGATTTTGCCTGTTTTTCTTATTCTTTCTTCCTCTTTAATTTCCAGTGCCTACCACAGTTTCTGGTATGGAATTGGTGTTAATTTTGCTGAAGTAATGCGTAAATAAATACACACCTAATATAAATGCATAAACTCACATACACTGTACTAAGGAAGTAAGGAAGAAAGGGGATGAAATTTTGGGTCTTGTTTTCTATCCTAATATTGGAGTGGAAAATTGTTTAAATAAATTCTAAATCACTCAAGTTGTATGTAGTTCAAATATAATAATGCATAGAACATTGCATCCATTGTGAGTCAGATCTCAGGATTGAGATATCAAAATATCAGAAACTTGAGAATTTTATTTCCTTTATTAATTCATTTTTAAACTTCAGGCCTTAGGATTTTTCACTAACTTAGCTCTGAGTAAAATAGTAAACTAGGAGAAATAACTCATTGAGAACTTGACTGGTTCACATTTTGTTAACTCATATCCTTTAACAGAATATTGTATTTCAAATAATTAAAAAATATATCAGAAACTGTCTTGTATAGGTGGGTAATAAATGAATGTTTATTGAGTTTGATCATTTAAAGAGATAAATGTGAGAAGGTAATTATTCTGATTGTAACCAAAGAGGGCTATATGTTGTAAAAACACATTTTAGAGAAACTGTGCTAAAATTAAAACTGAGACTTCTCTAAGGTAGCATTTTAAGAACATTTAAATTTAATTCCTACTCTTAATGCTTGGTATTAAAATGTGCTATGCATGTGACATAGACAAAGCTTCCAGAACTTCAGGGACAAAGGCCAGATACTGATATGTAAATACCCTTATAAGGGAGGGAGTTTGGTAGAGAGCTTAATGTGGAGGTCAGTGGAGGTTTGCCTTTTTAATCACAATTCCTACAGGAAAAGACAGAATGTATGTCAATCTTATTGGAAATATTTTTATTTCAAGCATAGGAATAAAAGATTGCATTGTAATTCAGAAAATTAAATGTAGTTTTCTCTATAGCAATATTTATTTCAGCAATTTATTATTTAACGTAAGAGATATTTACAAAATAAAGATCCTGACAGGGCACCTGGGTGGCTCAGTCAGTTGAGCATCCGACTTCGGCTCAGGTGGGTGGTTCATGGGTTCCAGCCCTGTGTTGGGCTCTGTGCTGACAGCTCAGAGCCTGGAGCCTTCTTCAGCTTCTGTGTCTCCCTTTCTCTCTGCCCCTCCCCTGCTCTCACACTCTGTTTCTCTCTCCCTCAAAATAAACACTAAAATAAATAAATAAATAAATAAATAAATAAATAAATAAATAAATGTCTTAAAACTTATTAATACTTAAAATAGAACAAGAAGTAAATTTCATAACAGGATATGTATGTCAAATGTGATTAGAATAGATGCAATTTAAATAAAAATTCCAGTGTGAAATATGTGTCACTATTCCATGTTCTCTTTAAAAATTCGTTCATAGTAACTTACATGGACAGTCATTGTCAATTGTCATCATGAAACATAACCTCAATTTTTTTTAATTTTTTTTAATGTTTATTATTTTTGAAAAGAGAGAGAGACAGAGCGTGAGTGGGGGAGGGGAGAGAGAGAGGAGACACAGAATGTGAAGCAGGCTCCAGGCTCTGAGCTGTCAGCATAGAGCCCGAGGCGGGGCTCAAACCCACCAGCCGTGAGATCATGACCTGAGCTGACGTCAGACGCTTAACCAACTGAGCCACCCAGGTGCCCCAACCTCAACTTTTTCAACATCATTTTTTTTTGTTTTTTACTAAGAGGCTTTGATATGATATAAAATCAGTTGTTTTTGAGACTAAAAAAAACCTAGTCACATTAAGTACTTTAACATACAACTTTACCATGTACAAAAAGCTCTTTTTCTATAGAGAAGAGATTCTCCTCTGATTCCTCATTAAGATCACCAGAAAATCATTTTTAAGTCACCAGAAGGACTTCAAAATGCCAGTTCCACAGCCCAACCTTGGTCCAATTAAATTGATTTTTATTCTTATTTATTCTCATTCTTATTTTATTCTTTTATTCTGTTGATAACGTACACTGAGTTGGCAAGACATTTTATAAGAATAAATATATGAATATCTGAAAAAATGAAGTGAAACATTTAACCTAAGTCAGATGTGTCTACTGTAACCATGCTAGTTCTGAGCATGATGCCTGGTGCAGGTAGAGGCAATTTGCCTGCATAGAATAAGTAAAGGGGAGATAATGAGGTCCTTACTTATAATTTTGATGGAAGTTTAGGAAGCAGACTGTGCTTGGGCCTGTGTGTGTCCTGGTCCTTTAAAAAATAGCAATTCATTATCAAAGTAGTTTGATTTATTAATTGTTTTTGTCCCCCCCCCCCCGCCCCCCCGTTTTTTGATTAAAAAGGGAATATATTGATGTATGGGTTTTCTAAACTGTGACAGCCAGTGGGCCATAGTGGATTTGTTAGAGTTGTTAGAAGGTTTATGGTTTGTTTTGCCTTTTTATGGAGAGAAAAAAATTTTTGATTAAAAATAGGAAAGCACAGGAAGATAGTCTACATAAGGTACTGTCAGTTTCTGGATAGATAAAAGAAACAAAGAGAAAACATGTAATATAGTGAGCATTTTTAGATGCAGGAAGAAATTAATATTTAAGATGAAATATATAATGAAAGAATAAGATTTTATAAAGATAAAATAGAGGAAATTGCTTAGCACTTAACATTTTGTTCTTTCTGCATTTGAAAGTGTATTGCTCACATTATTGGGTTGTTCCTGGATATGACCATTCAAATTCTGGGAAATAATAGGCATATTTATTCATTGTATTTGCCTTCTACAATGTTTCCTAGCTTTTTCCCTGAGAAAATCCTCATATTAGAATGTTTATAATGGACCTGAGATGTAGACTTATGAGAACTTCTGTTTTTCCATTTTCCCCTGAGCTTTATGTGATGAAAGGGACATAAAACATAGACTCCCTCTTCTTCAAATGTGGATCAGTAAGTCAGGTTTTTGGTAATGACTCAACACACGACTTCACCAGGATTGATTTTCCATCTAAGACCTTGCACAAATGTGTGTATTTATGTCCTTGCCTTCCTTTAATCTCAGAAAGGATGAGAAGCTATGGACTGTGATCATGTATGTGAAGTCAGCATGATACTATTGTTATTAAATATCCAAATATAATTTGTTGTATTGTTAAGGAGGTTGATCCCTTTAAACATAATTAAAAAATTTTTTTAATGTTTATTTATTTTTGAGAGACAGAGAGGCAGAGCATGAGCGGGGGAGGGGCAGAGAGAGAGGGAGACACAGAATCTGAAACAGGCTCCAGGCTCTGAGCTGTCAGCACAGACCCCGACGCGGGGTTCGAACTCACCAACCGCGAGATCATGACCTGAGTCGAAGCCAGATGCTTAACCGACTGAGCCACCCAGTTGCCCCTAAACATAATTTTTAATAGAAAACCCATTTGGTAAATTGTAGTTTATTAGAAAAATCCATTCCTACCATCTGGCTGTACATTACTCTCTAGTGGTTGCTTCTTCATATTACAAGTATGGTCTCAAATACAGAAGGCATATTTCACTGATTCCATTGCTTCTACTGATGGCAAAAATCACTGTCGTCATGGTCCAGAGCAAGACCAGCTGAGAGTCATTTTTTCCTTCTTAGTAACTGGTAACTGGCTCCACAGGTCAAAGTGCGAGTTTTCTATGCGTCAATTTTCATGTTGGAATGGACTTTCAAGTGAGGTGAGGAGTCAGGAAATGTTTTTCTAGCAAGCGCTGTGCTAGATATCTAGATGTCTAAGGCACGGTTCCCAAGGAGCTCACGGTCCAGCGACTGAGCCAGTGAAAAGTACTGATAAATCAGTGTGCTTTGATGTGAATGCTGAGGAAGCAGCCTCAGTTTGGGACTGTGAGGAAGATGTCCCAAAGGAGGTGATATTTAAACTCCATCTTAAGGGCTGAGGTTTTCAGGTGGTTAAGGGAGTGAAGAACATTCCATGCAAAAGAGAGAGTCTGGGGCATTCTGCAATAATGGGAAGTTGCAATACAGGAATCCACAGAGCAGGAGAGGTGATGTAGCCAGAAGTAAAGCATGACAGGAGTTTGTATTTTTTTTTTCCTTGGAGGTAACTGGTAGGATAATACCATCACATTTTGCCATTAAAAAATTAGCTCTAATGGACTGATGATGTGAGAGAATAGTTAGGCAGCCATTGCTATGATCTTAGATAAAGATGATAAGGATGTGACCTAAAGCAGTTGCCATGAGAAAACTAGAAGAGATAGGACTTGGGATACTGATGAATAGTGGTATGTGGGCAGTAGCAGTATAAAAGGAAACTCAAATATGTTTGTTTCAGGTAAATGAGTGAGTAGTGATTTCCTGATTAAAATAGAGAATATGTGAGCAGGAGCAGATTTGGATCAAGCAGAAAGATGTTTGTCTGTTCGTTTGGGTCATTTTGGGGTTTAATGAAGGCAATTTCTTATCTTTCCAACTGAAAGAGGATGGGCCCTCAAGTCAGGACCTCTTCCAAGAGCTTGCCTTCAAGTAAATTTCTTCATTTTATCCAGAGACAAGAAATAAAAGTGATACTTAAAAAGACATAAAGAGGGGCACCTATGTGGCTCAGTCAGTTAAGTGTCTGACTTCAGCTCAGGCCATGATCTCATGGTTTGTGAGTTTGAGCCCTGCAGGGGGCTCTCTGCTCTCAGCACAGAGCCCACTTTGGATCCTCTGCTCCTCTCTCTCTCTTCCCCTCTCCAATTCATGCGCTCTCTCTCTGTCTCTCATTCTCTCTCTCAAAAATAAACATTAAAAAATAAATAAAAAAACATACAAAGACATAAAAAGAAAACACAGGTTCAATTTTATTCATTCCTATTCTGAGTATCCAGTGGTTTGGCAAGGGTGGGAGAGATAACACTGTCTCATAAGAACAGTTTTCATTTAAAGTCTACAAGTATAAATAAAATGTTGTAGATATTTATTGAAGAGAGTACTCTTCCCTGGAATCCTGTGTTACTTTATAAATACCTAATACAGTCTTAATCATATAGTTATAGTTATGGCTATTGAGGACATGGCCTGGGTTTTCTAAATCTTTGTATTTCTAGGACCTAATTATATGGCTCTACACCTACCATGTAATTAGAACATAATTGGGCTCCCAAAATATTTTGTGAATTGAAGTACCCATTAAGTAATTTCTGTAGTAATTATAAATGATTTAATCAGCTTCTTTAAAGGAGATCTTTATTTCTCAATTTAAAAAATATTACATTGTCACTTTGTAAAATAAATATTTACGTCACACTTGAGATAAAATAGCATATATATTATAAACATTTCTGAACTGTTCATATGGATCTTTCTTTTTTTTTTAAATGTTTGTTTATTTTAGAGAGAGACAGAGTGTGAGCAGGGGAGGGGCAGGGAGAGAGACAGACAGACAGACAGACAGAATCCGAAGCAGGCTCCAGCCTCCAAGAGCTGTGAGCACAGAGCCTGACACGAGGCCGGAACCCACAAACTAGGAGATCATGACCTGAGCCGAAGTTGGACACTTAACCACCTGAGCCACCCAGGCGTCCTTCAGACGAAACTTTCAGACATGTAATTGCTATACGTTACCGAGTTACTGTGTCACATCATGCTATGTTGTTTATAATGCTTTTTGTAACCTAATTATTTTGATTATTTCTTTTTTTGATGTATATTTTATCATTAAAAGGTAGGCTACACCAGAGAAGGGAGTCCACCTATCGAATTTCCATTTGTACCCTCAGTGTGCAGGATAGAATGTGGCTCATAATTAGTGCTCAGTATACTTCTGTTGAATGGAAAAGTTAATACTTTTAAAAAAATCAAATTATATCGCTCTGTTAGGAAGAAATAGCGGAGGCCTTATTTGTAAGAGTAATATATAGATACATTGTAAATTTGTAATAAATAAAGCTTTATTTCCTACTACCTGTAGCAATAGCTTTAGTATTTAGAATACCATGGTTGCCAGGCACTGTATGAAATCCTTTAGTTCCATTTAATTTTGGTAATTTTGCAAATAGTTTCTAACATTAGCAATATTTTATAGATGAAGAGCATGAGACTCAGAATGTTTACATAACTTGCCCAAAAGTCACACAGTTGAGTCAGGATTTGAATTCGTGTGTAAAATGGCAAACCTGTTAAATTCTTCATTGCAATTAAATTTAGTTTTTTTTCCCCCAAAGATCTAACGTGTCACAAAATTCAAAATCTATTTTAAGAAAAAAATATAAATAATTTTAATGAAAATTAGAAAATGAAGATATTCTTACTTGTCCTCAGAACAGATGTGTCAAATGATAGGATTTCCATTGCACAGGTATTTCGTCAAGTGTCTCAGGCTGATGTGTCTCTTAAATCTGTATTGCTACACCTTACAGTAAACTATGCCCGACCACAGCAAGAAGGGATATGAGATAACGTGTCAATTATGAAAATAAGGAAAAATACTACATTTTTCCTCCACTATATCCCCCTTATTAGCCCTAAAGCATTGTGATAGATTTTTCTTTTGAGATACAAAGAGAATAATAAAACAAAATATTTTCTTTTTTGTTTTCTATGGAAACTTCACCTTCTCGTTCCTATGTGTACACAGAGGAATAAATGTCGCATTACCAGAATTATTCCAAAGATTTATAATATACTTCATACTTCAAATAAAAACATCTCCCTCCAGGCCAGTTTGTATGAGTTTTTCCAGTGAGCATAAGAAAAAGACAACTAAAATTAAAGTCAAAATTACCTTGCTGAGAAATATATGTGGTAAAAAATGCTCCTTTTCTATAAACCCTGTAGAAATATCGAGCTTTTCATAAATGAATAAAATGATCTTGAATTTTGTATAGAATAATTAAGTCATCAATAGCCAAGAAACTTGTAGAAAATGATGAAAAATATATACCACATCTTCTGTATTCATTCATCTATTGATGGACACTTAGGTTGTATCCATATCTTGGCTACTGTGAATAATGCTGTAGGAAACATAGGGGTGCATATATATTTTCAAATTAATGTTTTCATTTTCTTTGGGTAAATACCCAGTAGTGGAATTAATGGATCATCTGATCCAATATTTTTAATTTTTTGAGGAATGAATACATCATGGATACAGCATACAAAGATACAGCATAGGGAACATAGTCAGTAATATTATGGTAGTGTTGTCTGATGGCAGATGGTAGCTACACGTATGGTGAGCATAGTATAACATATAGATGTGTTGAATTACTATGCTGTACACCTGAAACTAATGTAACATTGTGTGTCAGCTATATGCAAATAAAAATTGTTTTAAAGATGAATAGGGGAGGCGTGCTTTATAGATCCAGGACATATAATTAAGCTATTATAATCAAATGAGTGGTAGTCCATGGGAATAAGCGAATAGACCAGTGGAATGAAATAAAGAAACCAGAAATAGATCCAGGCATAAATGAAAATTCAAATCTGACAAAGGTAGACGGGAATGGCACAAGGACAAATGATGTGGCAAAAGTGGCTTCCGTGTGAAAAAAAAAAAAAAGTAAAATTTTGTCCACTGCACATAATTGCCAAAATCATATTCCAAATTGATTCATATTTAAATGTATAAATTAAACAATAAATATCTTAGAAAAAATCTAGGAGGCTATATATACAATTTTGAAGCTGGATCTTTTTAACAAAGACTAGAAATTCGAAAACCATTTAAAAAGGTATAGAAATGATTGACAATATTAAAAATAACACACTTGAAAGGTGAAACGTTAGCAAAGTCAATTGATGAATGGTAGCCTTGGGGGGCAAGAGATGACAAAGGATTAGAATTTGTACAATATGATTTTAAACATTCTATAGGAAAAGATACAAATCAATAGGAAATTTACCAAAGAACAGGAAGAGGCAATTCAGAGAGGAGCAAATCTAAATGGACACCAAACATGAAAAGATGGTTAACTTCACTAGTAATGCAGGAAGTACAAATTAAATTGATAATGAGATCTTGAATGCTTATCAGACTGGAAACATTTTAAAGCTGTATAATACCTAGTGCTCACAATAATGGTGAAACAATGTCAAATTGTGAAAGTTTCTAGGTTTTGTGGGGAAATCAATTTGGCAATATATATAAAAAATGAAAAATACACTTTGATGAATTTATTAAATAACTCTTTGACCAAGAAAGCAGTCTTCATCCTGGGCATCTATCCACAGAGATAGAAAAAGCAAACATAAGAATATGTAGGTTCAAAGATGGGTGCTTCAGCATTGTTAATAGTGGCAAAATCTAGAAGATGAAGTCAATTCTCAGAACAAAGCAAGAAACAAAACTTTCTGCAAAAATAAGGAAAAATGCATGTGTATATCTGTATCTGTGGGAAGGTATTTGTATATATTCAAATGTATGCAAATTTGCACATACATCTGTGTATACATGTTTATATGAACATAGATAAAAGTAAAAACACAAAAGAACGTATACACAGCATCAACATTTATTGTTTTGAATGGGATAGGTTGTGTTTGATAAAATGAGGAGGTGAAAAGGAGGCAAAAACACAACACTATATTTAGTTTTTCATTTAGAATGCCTCAATCTTTTGATATCATACCAATTGAGTAAAATTACATATGGAAAAAGGGTCATTTTTATTCCTCAGAGTCCAAAACAAAATCCTCTCCTATGTCAGGTATACAGAAGTTTATTATAGCTGCTCTTTGTGTCACCTTGTTTAACTGAATTCCACTTGGAGAGAGATCTAAGAAAGGTCCTTCAGAGGCAGATAAGACATGTCTTGAACAGAAAAGAGAGAGGAGGCAACTCATCTATGATTATAGCAAGATTTTATGCCAATGTTAATATTGATGGGCAGAATTTTATTATAGCAATCATGTCCTGCTTACCTTTTTTCCTGAATCATGTAATAGAAATGGTAAATTCTGGCTTTTAGCAAAATCAGTGCAACTTCTAAGCTGATGGAAGATTAATGAAATAGTATCAGCGTCAAATGAGGTTGGATTCTGGTCAGTGTTGCAGAAGAATCCAGTCTTTTAAAATAATCAGCCCAAGTTACACTAACCTTTAAGACTGTATAACTTTGAACTTCACTGTGTAGCTTTGATGCCTAATTTTACTTTGAACCCTGATCTTGACTCATGAAGTTCTATTGCATAACATGGAAGGAATTGACAAAATGCCCCTAAAAGCTGCCTAGTTTTCCATAATTCATTTCCTCCTTTTTTAACAGATATTCCCAAGGTAATAATTTTTGTAAATTGTGTAATCCCATGGGCAAGACCATAATCTTGGTCACTTCAACAATGAACTTATGTAGTCCTTAAAAACCATTCATCAAGATATTATTTTCTCATAAAGAAAGAGCAGAAAACAAATTTAAGTTTCTAACACTGGGAATTATTTTCATTGGACTTCCCCAAGGAAATGCCACCAATATCCTGAAAATATATTTCCTTTGATTTCTTCTGACTGATTGACCTGTAACTCTGAGCAGAGTAGTAGCATTGTGGAATGTTAGAAAGGAAGGTCCCTGATGTTGTTTAATTCAGCATATCTCTTTAACAATGCCGATACTGAGATCAAGAGAAGCCGAGAGGTTTGCTAAAGCAGGGACTGAGCTGCACCTAGAGCAAAAGCTTAATTCCCGGGAAAAGGATTTTTATTTTAATTTTTTTTATTATTTATTTATTTATTTATCTTTGAGAGAGAGAGAACACAAGCAGGGGAGGGGCAGAGAGAGAGGTAGACAGAGAATCCGAAGCAGGCTCAAGGGTGTCAGCGCAGAGCCTGACGTGGGTCTGCAACTCACAACTGTGAGACCATGACCTGAGCTGAAGTTGGATGCTAAACTGACTGAGCCACCCAGGTGCCCTGGGAAAGGATTTTTAGATGACACCGTGTTCCTTTCCTTGATAAAATTATTAAAATATTGTTTAACTAAAAGTATTCCTGGAAATTTTTTTCTTGTTCATTTTGTATCAGCCAATGCAAATATGTGTAATTGTTCAGAGGTTGGAAGCATCTTATGTTCTTGTTTTTACTGCAGGATCTTCTAAAATGTTCATATGTAGGAGCTCCTGGGTGGCTCAGTGGTTAAGCATCTGACTTTGGATCAGGTCATGATCTCCTGGTTCCTGAGTTCAAGCGCCATGTAGGGCTCTGTGCTGACACCTCAGAGCCTAGAACCTGCTTTGGATTCTGTGTCTCCCTCTCTCTTCTCCTCCCCCACTTGTGCTCTGTCTCTTTCTCAAAAATAAACAACACACACACACACACACATATATATATATACACACACATATATATGTTAAACATATATATACATGTACACATATACACATATATATGTTAAACATATATATATATACACATATATATGTTAAACATATATATACACATATATATGTTAAACATATATATATATATATATATAAAATGTTAGTCTTATCATACATGATTTGCAAAAATCTTGGAGGAAAATCTTTAAAAACTACAGTAAATTTCAAAGATGGAGGCAAATTTCTTAAAAGGCATGAACTTTAGAAGCCACAACACAAAACATAAAAATTTTGGACAATATGAAGAAAATATGGGTTCCAAGTCACTATTTAAATAATAGACTTGGAAAATTTTTGTAATATTAACTGCTGATATTATATCTGGTCCAGTCAGGACCTGATATCGGTTACATCTTTGGTAAGATGTTTCTCTTCTTGGGGTTCCTTTCGGCAGGGAGGGGGCTGGAATACCCAGGCTGGTCCAGCAAAGTCACTTCCAGCCTCATAGTCTATTTACCCAATGATGTAAAAATATATATTTACTCCTAAGTCTGTTTATCCCGTGATGACATACAAATGAGTGCCATGAAGTAGAAAACACTGGGAATTCCTAATCTTTAATATACAAAGAACTTTTGTGAACTATCATGAAAAGCCAGATAGCCCAATAGGAATATGGATATGAAAGACAGTTCACAGAAATGCATATCCAAATTGCCATTGTAAGAAGACTCTATATTTGTTTAGTAACCATGGAGATGCAGATTGAAGTAAAAGCTAGATATCTCTATACATTTATAAAGACAGCAAAAATTAAAAAGTACAGTGAAATCTGGTTCTAGGGGTACAAAGAGAAGAATACTTCCATTCACTGCTGGTGGTTAGGTAAAAAATTTCAGCCCTTTTGGAAAAATGATCTGGCAATGTCTGTGTAGCTTTAAACTATAATATTTTGGGGGCGCCTGGGTGGCTCTGTCAGTTAAGCGTTGACTTCAGCTCAGGTCATGATCTCACAGTTCATGGGTTTGAGCCCATATCAGGCTCTGTGCTGACAGCTCAAAGCCTGGAGCCTGCTTCGGATTCTGTGTCTCCCTCTCTCTCTGCCCCTCCCCTGCTCGTTGTCTGTTGCACTCTGTCTCTCAAAAATAAACAAACATTAAAATTTTTTTAAAGTGTATATTTTTTGGACACAATAATTCCACTTTTGGAAATATATTCCATAAAATAGAGTCATCTGCATTGATTTGTACACCCAGACACGTACACATTCAAGGATGCTTATTGCATTATTGTGTATTATTTTTCATAACAGTATAAATCAGGAACCAATATAAACAAATATTAATAGAGAAGTGCTATATTCAATGTAATGATAACTTGAAATATAATAAGCCTTTCTGTAAGAGAGAAATAGCTAAGAAAAGACTCTTTTAGAATGAGAAATCAGCTTATATAAAATGCTAGCAATAAATTACAATAATATTGATTTTCTTGTGTCTACTAATATTGATTTTTTTTGTATTTATAGGGATAACTTTCAGATATAATATTTAATTTTCAGTCATAACATTTTCATCTAGATAATTATATTTTGGGAGATGGCATAATGTGTCTTCTTTTTCATTTAAAGACAGTATATTTTTATCTTTGTCCAGGTCACCTGGCTGAAGCAGGAACCACGATGGACCTATCTGGAGGGGGGTGGGGGGGAAACGGGGGTGGGGGTGGGGGTGGGGCAACTCTTGTGGGAAATGCCACTCAAGACAAAGAGAGGTGAGGATGAAGTTTCCTGGATTTTCCTTTCATCACTCTTTTGATAGCTCTCATCTGCTAATCCCAGTTGGAAACATAGCCTATGGGAATCCCTGCCTTCAGTATAAAGCAGACTAGAGTAAGGGCAAGCAATGGATCTGAGGGAAAATTGTCCCAGCACCGGCACACTTTTCCTTTGGAAAAATGATATATTTAACAGTTTTCCTCAACTCTGTCATCATCTCCAAGATTTTTTCAGATGATCTCCAGATTTAGGTTTGTATTTTATAAAACTTCTTTTCTTTAGAGAATTTTTTGGGAAAATTTTGTCCTGTGACTAGTCTAAGAGGAATCTTAAATCTATGTAAAATTTCATTAATTTTATTACCATAATATTCATACCACTTCTTTGCCATTCTCAGGCATTTTTATTGCAGTTCTTTTTTTTTTTTTTCTTTTCTCGCCTACAAACGATCCCTTAGGTAGGTGGCACAGCCTTAAGACATTGCTCTATTCTTTCTTAGCATTTTGTCTTGTATGTAAGGAAGATAATTCCAAACACAAATGTATTATTTGCTTTTAAGTCCTACTTTTTCTGTTTGGAAGTGTGTAGATTTTATTTTTAAATATTGTATTGAAATTTAAAACAAACAAATGAAAACTTTAGCCTGTCACTTAAAGAACTTTCTTGATTTGAAGCTTCAATTCTGTCTTTGGTGTAGAGATATTTTTCTTCTTTGATTATTGCTCTTTACCTTGATTCCTTTTATGACTATATTAAATATCCTATTTATTCACATATTTTTAACCACAGATGAAATTAACAACTACCTTATCTTGACTTGCTTGAAATATTTTTAACGGAAAGGGCCTGAAATTGCGGGCATGTATATGATTCCATTTTGCTTGTGTCTAGGATTTATATAGACTTTTTCTAGATAATTTTTGTGTTTGTCATTCCCGTGGGTACTTGGAAGAGGAAGAATTAAACATCTTCACTCAAATCACCATTCTAAACAAGAAGTATATCTTAATTAAATTTATGTATTAATCAACATACAGTTTTCTCCAAATACTACCAGAGCACATGGCTAATTGAGTAAATTAGAAAGTATCCTCTTACCTCAAGGAGTTTCTAAGTTGTTGAAGAGGGGGAAAAGACATTCTTTCAAAAATTGAGGGAACTGAGAATTTTGATTCATCTCTAGGACTGTTTGGTATCACAGGTTCGCAGGCTTATTATTGGTGTGAGTCATCCCTATCCATCTACTCATCCTAATTGCAGTGTCCCATTGGTATACTATGATGTCAGGTTTAGAGAACATGGCACAGTGGAATAGCTTTGGAGACCAACAGATTCCTGACTCTTTAAGCAAGCACTCTGATTCCAGTTTCCTCATATCTAAAATGAGGCTAATCCTACTTGTGTATATTACTAATTTATTTGAGACACTTTTATTAAGTGGTTACAATGTGCTGTATCATGTATTAGGATTCTGGGGTTGTGAAGATGAATAATATCCAGTATCTACCTTCAAGGATTAAAAAGACTGAGAATTATGTGAGACTGATGTCTTCATTTATTTAAGAAATATTTGTAGAGAACATAATTGTTGTTAGGAACTCCCCTAGGCACTAAGATATTGAGATGAATATTGAGATGAATAAAGCAAACTTATTAGACAATGGTGATGACATTTTAGCAGAAGACAAAGGTAAGATGATTAAAAATTATAAAAAATCATGTCACATATAGAGAAGTTCTGTGAAGACAAATAAAGCAAGATTGGGAATAGAGAATATATGGGACTGAAGAGTGGGAAAGGGAGCTACTTGAGATAGGATAGTCTGGGTGGTCTTTCTGGAAAATGGGAGAAGGAGAAGCAGATTTGGAGTGTTTCAGAAACACAGAATCAAGGAGGGGTGCCTGGATGGCTCAGTTGGTTAAGCATCTGACTCTTGATTTCCACTCAGGTCATGATCCCAGGGTAGTGGGATCAAGCCCAGCGTGGGGCCCCACACTCAGCATGGAGACTGCTTAAGATTTTCTCTCTCTCCTTCTTTTCCTCTCCCCAACTCATGCATGCTGTCTCTGTCTAACATAAAATAAAATGAAAAATAAAAAAAAGAAAGAAACAGCAACAAGGCAAGAGTTGCAGAGCTGAGAATGGAGTGGGATTTCCTAGGATTTGTTGCATGGTAAGGACTTGAGATTTTATTCTAAGTGTTACAATGAGGAAATCATTGAGGAATTTATACAGAGGACATGATTTGATTTGTGCTTTGCAAAGATAAGTCTTGCTGTTGAGCCGGGATAGCTTGTAGAGGGGCTGGAGTAGAAGCAAGGGAAAGGAGAGGTGGGGTGGCAGTGAGGGGGAGGCTGACATTGGGGTGCAGGAGACAAAGCTGTGACTTTGACTTGGAGGTAGTGATGGAGTGAATGAGATATCATCAGATAATATGGTATTTGGTAGGGGTGGTTTTTTGTTAAATAATTCCATTATTATCATCAAGTCTGTATTAAGCAGCAAAAAGAAGCCATATATTCAGTCATGAGTCAAGTAGGATAAAAAGTAAAAACATTTTTTCTCCTAAATCTTATAAGAGAAATTAGATGGTATTAAAAATAGTCATGTAAGAGTTTTCATGACGAGGCCATGGAAGAATTTCTACAACTTTGTAAGAAAAAAAAATACCAATGGAAAATAGAGAAAAGAAACTAAAAGGAAGAATGTATGGCTAATAAACTTATGAAAATATGCTCAACTCTATTGTGTAATCAAGAAAATTCAAATTAAAATATAAGGAGATTATATCACACCCATGTTTTTGCCAAAATTAAACACTAACCGGTATTGACAAAGATATGGAAAAATAAAAACATTTATACAAACTGTTGGTAGAAGTTTATATTGATATAAACATGCTGGACAACAACATTGCAGTATATAATAAATTTGAAATTGCTATTTCTCTATGACTCAGCAATTCTACTCCTAGCTGTATACTCTAAAGCAGATGTTCTCAAAGTTTCTTCTTGGACCTGTAGCACCTGTGTCACCTAGGAACTTGTTAGATATGCAAAATCTTAGGCCCTGTAATGGTTAATTGTATATGTCAATCTAACTGAGCTAAGGGATGTCCAGACAGTTGGTAAAACATTATTTGTGAGGGTGTTTCTAGAGATAAGCATTTGAATCAGTAGACTGAAAAGATCTCCGTTACCAATGTGGGTGGGCATTCCCTTGAGGGCCTGAATAGAACAAAGAGGTGGAGGAAGGACAGATTTCCTCTCTTTATTCTTGAGCTGGGACATCCATTTTTTCCTGCTTTCAGATATCAGATTATGAGAACCTCTGATTATGAGGTCTTTGGACTCTGGGTCTTACCCCAGTTTGCCCCCTTCATCCCTCTCAGGCCTTCCACCTTGGATTGGATTATCTTGGTTCTCCAGCAGAGAATGAATAATTAATTATTTAATAGTGCAGATATGTTCTGCAGCAGATCATGGGACTTCTCTGCCTCCATAACTGTGTGAGCCAATTCCTATATCTTTTCTGATACATATCTATATCTATTTTTTTAACTGGTTTCATTTCTCTGGATAACCTTAATACAGGCCCCATCCCTAACCTACTGAATTAGAAACATTGAGGTTGAGGCCCAACTATCATGTTTTAATAAGCACTCTAGGTGATTATAGAGCTAAAATGTGAGAACTACTGCATTAAAGAAAGATTTGCACATGTGTACCAGAAACATGTACAAATAGGTTAAAGCATCTCTTTAAAATAGCAAAATACTGAAAATAACCCATGTGTCTGTTAATAGTATAAATTATAAATGAATACTGTATAACAGTGAAATGAATGAACTACAGCTGAATACAACATACATAAATCCCAGAAATATAATAGTCAAAAAACAAGGCAGAAATTGCAAGTGAAAACATAATAAATATACATATTCCAAAAAATGAAGAGCATCTTATTGAGGGAAATAAATATATGTGGTAAAAATGGTAAAGTGATGTGGAAGAAAGAAGGGAATAATAAACTAAAATTTCAGGAAAGTGGTTATTTATGAAGGAGCAGAAAATTGGGTAAGATCAGGGAGGAGCCCTTAGTAGTCTCCAAAATGATGATAAAATTTCATTTCCTAAACTGGGTAAGGTGTGAATATTCATTGTATATGGTGCTTTATAACCTACAATATTTTATAAATACTTGGTTTTTGTTTCCTCAATATTTGGCAACAATAGTAATAATAAATGCAACACTATTAGTGGAAATAAAGCAAACAAACAAAAAGAGATCATGGAGAACAAAGTGGACTACTTTCTCTGAGGTATCCACCCTGTTAGGAAGAATGTAAAAAAAAAGTTCAAGAATAACACAATATTTGCATTCACATCCGTTCTCCTTTTCTCATCATCTTTCCTTTTCCTCCATGCACAAGTTCAGTCATGAAAATTTATCCTTACTCTAAGTTCAAAGTCAAACTTGTTTTTTAAAAGTGGATCATATAGGAAGATGCACAGATAACTAAGAAAAATAAGCCTGGAAATGCAGAAAATAAATCCTAAAAATTTTAAGTGCAAATATCCTGATTCAATTAAAAATGCTAAGCTCCAGTGAGTGACTAAATATTACATCAGCATGTTCCCTGAGTTTTAATGAGGCAAGGAAGAACTGTAATCCTTGCAAGAAGGGCAAGTGACAGAGGACATTATGTGAACAACATGTTCTCTACTCGGTAACGCTATAGAAATACTGCCTCCTTGTCATCGACTCTCAGTTGCTGTTTATACAGGAAATAGGATTAAAATGCATGCTGGCCATCCACACTGCACATGTAAATTCACTTCAATCAAGTTAACTAATTATTACAATAAAATATTCTGTATATAAGCAGAGGAAATTCCTTTCCTTCCATAATTACATTTAGGCACTTAAGGATGACAAGTTTCAATTATAAAAGGAAGAGTTAACCATTTCTGTCCTTCTTGGAAGCATGCTATCATTTGAGTAGTATTTTATTTTGGCAACTAAACAAGTGAAGACAGGTGCATGTGCATGGAGACAGATTCTATGTGTAATATTTCAAAGAGTACTTTTGAGACAGGAGTTATTGTGCTAACTGCATAATGTGCTGTTTTGCCACAGAGTAAGATAGTTATCTTCCCCACAGGATGCCAGTTAGGGACAATAGAAACTTTACATTGCTTTGAATTATGTGTTGAAAAATAGTTTTTTTTAAATAAGCAGGTATAACCCAAATGAATAAAAAATATTATTAAAAAGCATATAAATAATAGTGTTTCAGTTTCAACACTGCTGGAGTAGAATAGTTGTTTTTGATATAATTTCTGTTGGTTTTTGCAGTTGGAAGCATAGACCACAAAGGTTTTCATTTAAACTGTTTAAATTTTTTAAAGACTTTAATTGAACAACTGAAATGCAACACGAGTTTAAGAAGCTGGACTCTTTGAGATGTCTCACTAAGGGCAGTCAATGAACTTGTGAGCAAATTCTAGAAAGGGCATTGAAACTATGTCTTACGGAAGTGCATTATCAAATGACTAGGCTTTTTATCAAAGCTTTGCTTTGTTTTTTTCTTTTTTTTAATGTTTATATTTGAGAGAGAGACAGAGTGCAAGAGAGGGAAGAGCAGAAAGAGAGGGAGACACAGAATCCAAAGCAGGCTCCAGACTCTAAGCTGTCAGCACAGAGCCTGACACAGGGCTTGAATTCACCAGCCCTGAGATCATGATCTGAGCCGAAGTTGGATGCTAATGAGCCACCCAGGCACCCCATCAAAGCTTTGCTTTAATATGAAGTAGTTTCTCAAGCTAAGTAATGAATAGTACTGATATCTAACTATATTTTATTCCCAAGTTAGCAAATATTAAATATAAACCTAAATGCTTTTAAAGACAGTTTTCTAATGAAGCCATCATGTATTAGTAAAACACAAAAACAAGACACTGACATCTAACTATATTTCAGTATCAAGTTAACAATTAATAAAAATAATTTTGGAGCGGGAGTGATCAAGATTGGTACTCTCATTTGTTGCTGATAATTACATAAACAATACAAAATTTATCAAAGTCAGTTTAATAACAGAAAATAATAGCCTTAAGAATATTTCTACCCTGAGTTGCCTGGCATGCACTGGGGAGACCAAGAACATGGTTCTCCCAGTGATGTAGCAGCAAAGGAAAAGAAAGGGATGAAGCTCTGCCACTTAGTTGACAGCCAGCCCAAGTAGAAGTCACACATTAAAGTGTGACAGGGGCACTTCTGAGAAGATGACTTAATAGGAGGATCCTAAGCTCAACTTGTCTTATGGACATACCAAGATAACAGGCACATTAGTGCCACTAATTCAGAAGATGACCCAAACAGACTTTCCGCAGTTAAGGTGACTACAATGGCCCATGAAGACATAGCTGGGAACCAAACCCCTGGTGAAACTAACCACAAGCAGGAAGGACATCACAAGCATGGAAAGCTAGAGAATCAGATACCTCCTCAGGCATCCTGGGCACAGGGGACCCGTACTAGGAAGACAAATACCCATAACAGTTGTTTTTGAAAATCAACGGGGCTTAACTTCACCAGTTTTTACAAGTGGGGCTTAACTCTGGGTACTTCAAAAATCATTGGGCTTAGCTCTGAGGGAACCAGAGGGCCACAGGAAACTGAATCCCTGTCCTTAAAGAGCTGGCATAACAGATAATTTGCTGAGATACAGTATAGAAACAGCAGTTTGAAAAGCACCTGGGTATACATGAAAGAGATTTACTTTCTAACCTCAGAATATATGCTGGTGGGTCAGGGATCTTTAAGAGACTTCCCAAGAACAGGCACCATCTCTCCCCACCCCTCTTCCCCCCAGCCTGGATAGTTGGCAAAAGCCAATGTGAACATTATCCTTCTATCTTGCTAACATTGTGCACCCAGCCCCTACATTCTCCTGTGGATTGGCCCATCCAACTCACCCCACTTGGCAGGTGTCTTTCCAAAGTGGTTTCTTCTTCTATACATCCTGCAAATAGTCCTAGCAGAGACTGGCACTCTCCAAAGTGACTTCTGCCCTGTGGAGAGGGGAATATAACCACACATACCAGTGTGCCTATGGTTACACCAGCCAGACCTTATAGTTGGCAGTACAGAAAGAGTATCTTGTTGATCAGTGCTACTGAAGTTCCAGCAGATGGACTGGGGTCAGACATTGTATCTGACTGCTGGCCCCACTCACCAATAGAAACTTCTCAGAGAATGGCACAGGTTGAGAGTCCTGCAATTCTGTGCCACTGCAGCCTTGGCAGATGGGTTGAGGGCAAGCATCTGTTCTGATGATTGACACTGCCCAACTACAAGCCTACAGTGGGCCCAGACTGGCCCCCTAGGAGCACAAGGACCAAACCCTGCCCAATGTGCCCACAACAAGCAAAGTGGGTCATTTCAGCTAACGTTCTGAACTGAAGACAAACGTGGCTCAGCCACAACAGTAGGGCACACACAACCCACATAGGAGACACCTCTGAAGTTCCAGGTTCTGTTGAGCAGGGAGCATTGACACCACAGGACCTGTTCTTAATAAAAATGCTACTTTCAAGGTCAGGAGACATTGCTGGCTTTACTAATACATAAAAACAAACATGGAGAGTTAGATAAAATAAGGATACAAATGAAGATGTCTCAAATGAAAGCACAGGACAAAACCACAGCAAAAGAGCTAAATAAAAAGGAGATAAACAATATGCCTGATGAAGAACTCAAAGTAATGATCATAAAGAGACTCACTGGACTTGAGAAAAGAGTGGAGGATGTCAGTGAGACCTTCAACAAAGAGAAAATATAAAACAGAACCAATCAGAGATGAGAAACTCAGTCACTAAAATAAAAACTAGAGGGAATCAATAGCAGATTAGTGGAGGCAGAGGAACACTTCTGTAACCTGGAAGATTGGTTAATGGAAAATAACCAATCTGAACAGCACAAAGAAAAAAGAATAATGAAAATGAGAATAGATTAAGGGAATTTAATGACATCATCAAGAATAACATTTGCATTATAGGGATCCGAGAAGGAGAAGAGACAGAGAAAGGGGCAGAAAATTTATTTGAAGAAATAATAACTGAATACTCATAATCTGGGGAAGGAAACAGACATCTAGATCCAGGAAGCCCAGAGAATGAAAGAGGTCCACACTAAGACACATAGTAATTAAAATGTCAAAAAGTAGTAATAAAAAGAGAATTTTAAAAGCAGCAAGAGAAAAGAAAATAGGTATATACCAGGGAAACTCCATAAGGCTATCGGCTGATTTTTAGCTGAAATTCTGCAGGCCAAAAGGGAGTGGCATGATATGCATAAAGTACTGAAAGGAAAAACAAAACCAAACCCTGCAGAATAGTCTACCTAGCAAAATTATCATTCAGAATAGAAGGAGAGAGAAAGAGTTTCTGGACAATCAGAAGTTAGAGTTCATGGCTGCTAAACCAGCCTTACAAGAAACATTAAAGGAAATTCTTTGAATAGAAAGAAAAAGGAGTTTCTTATTAGAAGTAAGAAAATTATGAGGGGAAAAATTCACAGGTAAATGCAAACATATAATAAATGTGGTAGATTAATCACTTCTAAAACCAGCAATCAGACAATGAAAAGAAAGAAAAAGCATCCACATTGGTAACAAAGAAATAAATTTTTTAATTTTTGCAGATGACATATTTAAACATAGGAATTCCTAAGAACTCCTTCAAAAAACTACCAGAACTGATAAATGAATTCAGTAAAGTTACAGGCTATAAAATGAATATACAGAAATCTGTTGCGTTTCTGTATACTAATAATGAAGTAGCAGAAAGATTAAGAAAACAGTCTTATTTACAATTATATCAACAATAGTAAGATATCTAGGAATAAACTTAATTAAAGAGGTGAAAAACCTGTACTCTGAAAATTATAAAACATTGATGAAAAATTAAAGATGATACAAAGAAATGGAAAGATACTGTGTGCTTATGGGTTAGAAGAACAAATATTATTAAAGTGTCCATACTACCTAAAGCAATCTGCAGATTTAATGCAATCCCTATTAAAATGTCAACAGCATTTTTACAGAGCTAGAACAAATAATTCTATTGTATGGAGGCACAAAAGATCCCGAATAGTAAAGGCAATTTTGAAAAAGAAATATTATAAACCCTGATTTCAAGGTATGTTACCAAGCTATAGTAATTAAAATAGTTTGAGACTGGCACAAAAATCGATGCATAGATCATTAGAACAGAATAGAGAATACACAAATAAACCCACAATTTTATGGACAATTAGTGTATGACAAAGAAGTTGCAATATGCAATGAGGGAAAGACACTCTCTTGAACACATGGTGCTAGGAACACTGGACCTGCAAAAGAATGAAACTGGACCACTTTCTTATGCCACACACAAAAATAAATTCAAAATGTATTAAAAACCCAAATGTGAGACCTAAAACCATAAAACTCCTAGAAAAAGAAAAAAAACACAGGCAGTAGTTTCTTTTACATCAGCCACAGAAACATTTTTCTAGATACATCTCCTCAGGCAAGGGAAACAAAACAAAATTAAGTTATTGAGATGACACCAAAATAAAAAGCTTTTGCACATCAAAGGAAACCATCAACAAAACAAAAAGAGAACCTACTGAATGAGAGAATATATTTGTAAATGATATATTCAATAAAGGATTAATATCCAACATATATAAAGAGCTTATACAACCCAACACTAAGACACCAAACCAATTTTAGAAATGGCAGAGGACCTGACAGACATTTTTTTGAAAGAAGATAGATAAATGGCTAACAGACACATGAAATCGTGCTCATCATCACTCATCATCAGGGAAATGCAAATCAAAACCACAATGAGGTATCACCTTATACCTGTCAGAATGGCTAAAATCAAAAGCACAAGAAATAACAAGTGTTGGTAAGGATGTAGAGAAAAAGGAACCCTAGTGCACTGTTGGTGGGAATGAAAATTGGTGCAGCCACTGTGGAAAACAGTATGGAGGTTCTTCAAAAACCTAAAAATAGAACTACCGTATGATCCAATAATTCTATTACTGGGTATTAACTCAATGAAAACAAAACACTAATTTGAGAATATATATGCACCCCTATGTTCATTACAGCATTATTTACAATAGACAAGAAAGCAATCCAAATGTTCATCAGTAGATGAATGGATAATGAAAATGTGGTATATATAAACAATGGAATATTACTCAGCCATAAAAAAGAAAGATCTTGCCATTTACAACAACATGGATGGACCTAGAGGGTATAATGCCAAGTGAAATAAGTCAGAGAAAGGTAAATAGCATACAAAATCACTAATATGTGGAACTTAAGAAACAAAACAAACCAATAATCAAAGAAAAAAAGAGACAAACAGAAAAACAGACTATAATAGAACAAACTAGTGGTTGCCAGAGGGGCGGTGGGTGGGGAGACGGGTGACATAGGTGAAGGGGATTAAAAGTGCACTTATCTTTTTGAATCATTATATTGCACATCTGAAACTAATAATAACACCATGTGTTAATTATACTTCAATAAGAAAAAAGTTAAAGAGAATATTTGTACCCTTTCATTTATTTATTATACATCTAAAAATCTATCCAAAGGAAAGGAAAAACCATAAATATAAAAAAATTTTTAAGTCATAAAGAGGACAAGAGAAATAAATTAAGAATTTAAACGTAGGGAAATGCCTAAGCAAACTGTTACATAGCTAATTTGTGATGAAATATGAAGACATATAATAGAACTTTATGAAAAACTATATATTAACATGGAAAAATTTAAGTGATAAAAATAGCATTAAAAGCTTTAATCAATACAATTGTAATTATGCAATAAACTCCCACGTTCCCCCCAAAATAATAAATAGGAAAGAATATCAATACAAATGGACATAATAATAAGTGTCTCTAGACAATTTTTAACTCTTCTGTATGTCTATAATGGGATTGTACTACTTATATAACATAACAAATCTTTTTGAAAGAAAAATCCAAATCAACACTATGTTAAAATGGTGTAGAAATTCTCCAAAATTTTTGATGTTGTATGGGGTATAATATGGTTTTAAAATGCTAAACTACTGAGTATATTCAAAAGACAATATTTATTTTCCATATTCTGATAATACTATTTTTCTCTATTGGGCATCAAACTATTTTTTTTTTCTGATACCAGTTAGTAACGCATTTTTCAGAAATGCAAAAAGGATTAATGGTGGTCCTGTGTACAAACCTTCCAGTTGATTCAGAATATACTAGAAACTTAAGAGCCCCTTGATTTCAGAATCCATCAACTTACTTGTTTATAAGTTCTGGTTGTATTTTATAAAGTGGATTTTTATAATCCGCTTTATAAATGTCTGGGATAGGTTTAAGATATTAGATTTTTCTTACAGGTATAAGTGGCAACTCAAATGCAAAGTTAAGTAATTGTTCTTTTATAGGTTCCAGATGACACTAAATATCATTCTGAGTGAACATGGTGATCTGCTTGTATCTGTAGTTCTTGAAAGCCTCACATCTTTGTTCTTATTCTGATATTTCCTGTGTAAACTGGCAAATGCTACTAGATTTGATAAATTGTCTTTAAACTCTTTAAGGGAACAACAGGAAAAATAAGAAGTAGTTGTTTATGGAGCAAGAAGGGGAAGTTACTTTAGTAAGTACATTGCAGTAAAAGATAAAGGATCACTTTCAAATTATATGTAAGTGGCAGACATTTCTTCTTAGCTTGGTGGAAGGGAGGGCAGGTAAACTCAATTTTAGATTAAATAATGATATTAATATCAAGTGGCAATGTATTTGAAGAAGGAACAATAAAATTCATTTGAACTAAATTAAATTTGACTCTGGGATGGATTAAGGAAGTATATATTGTTTTTGATAAACAGTTTTGTGAGTTAACCATATGTGTGGTGCCACAGTTAACAAATATTAATAGTATCTAACTAAAGTTAATATTGAGATGAGCTTCAAAATCATGAAACCCTATCAAATAACCAGTGTTGGAAGGAGGCCGGTTAAAAATTATAGAATTATTGGGGCGCCTGGGTGGCTCAGTCGGTTAAGCGTCGACTCTTGATTTCCGCTCAGGTCATGATCTCACGGTTTGTGGGATCGAGCCCCACATTAGGCTCTGCTGACTGCATGGAGAATGCTTCAGATTCTCTCTCTCCTCTTCTCTCTGTCCCTCCCTGGCTCATGTTCTCGCTCAAAAATAAAGAAACTTAAAAAATTTAGTTAAAAAGAATTATAGAATTATAGAGAAATCCATTTGTGATTTTCAGGGCACCTGGGTAGCTCAGTCGGTTGATCATCCGACTTTGACTCAGGTTGTGATGAGCATCTGACTTCAGCTCAGGCATGACCTCACAGTTCATGGGTTCTAGCCCTGTGTCAGGCTCTGTGCTGACAGTGCAGAGCCTGGAGCCTGCTTTGGATTCTGTGTCTCCTTGTCTCTGCCCCTCCCTCACTTGTGCTCTGTTTCCCTCTCTCAAAAATGAATAAGCATTATTATTTTTTTTTTAATTTGAAAGCAACTGACAGTTGGAGGGGATTTTTTCCAAGGGTGATCCTAGACATAGTGCAGTTGGCAGCAGTAAAGAGTTCCCTAGGTTTCTACTTACCGTGTTTAAGTCTGAACCTATGAAAATGTTTTGGGGCATTATTTTTCTTGGTCTTCTCTTTCTTTTATCATTCAACAACACCTTACTTTCTAAGCTCTGTTTTACCCGAATGCGTCCCTAAGATGCAATTTATTTAATATATGGATGGATTGATCTAAGGTCCATTTGAAAGGCTTTTAAACTCTCTTACATTGGCCACCAGAAATTTCCCAGTTTGTAATGGCACTTTGCTTAAAAGTGTGTTAGAATAATTTTAGTTAGATAAATCTTTCTTAAAAAGGTAGATATAGTTGAATGTTATTGCTCACATGTAGTTTGGGTAAATTTGTTAAATCAGACAATTTCCAGTTTTCAGAACTTTTAAAATTGATGGTTAATAAATATGCATTAAAGTTCAAAGGTCTTGGGGCCCTTGGGTGGCTTAGTCAGTTGAGCATCCAATTCTTGATTTAGGCTCAGGTCATGATACCAGAGTTGTGATGTTGAGCCCCCCAACCCCCACCACCACCATCAGGCTCCACTGAGTGTGGAGCCTGCTTAAGATTCTCTCTCTGTCTCTCTCTGTCTCTCTGTCTCTCTCTCCCTCTCTCTCTCTCCCTCCCTCTGCCTTTCTCCTCTACTCATGCTCTCTCTCTTTCAAAAAAAAATTGCAAAGATCTTAAGTGTGCATAGTTTGGTGATCTTTTTCAAAGTGAATGCATGCATTTTTAAGGCTATTTATTTTCCTCTAAGTACTGCTTTGGCTGCTTTCCATAATTTTTATTTGTTGTGTTTTCATTATTTATTTTAAAATATTTTATAATTCTCACTACTTTTTTGGCTTTTTAAATTATAAAATATTTTAAGATATTTTATAATTCTCACTACTTTTTTGACCCAAGATTATATGTGTTCTGCTTACTTTCCCAACATTTTGAGAATATTTTAGTTATCTTTTTCTTGTTTATTTCTGCATCACATCTATTATAGCCAGAGAATATACTGCATATGATTTCAATGTTTTGAGGTTTGTTGAGACTTTATGGTCTAGAAAATTATTGCTTTTAGTGAATGTTTCATGTGCACTGAAAAGAATGTGTGTTCTTCAGTTTTGTTAATCATGGTACTAAAACATATATTCTTACTGATTTTCTGTTCCCTCTTTGTGACAATGATTTTGTAACATCATTTTCCACTGGGATAACATAAAATAATATAGTGTTTCCTTTAACATGGTTGATTTACAAACCTTCCTCATTTAGTATTAAAGAGATTTAAAATACTTATGTTTGAAAAACAAAGCAGAACACATCTGACTGGGCATAAATAGATTATTATCTCATTATGTCCACATCTGCATCTTTAAGGTAGGCATTCAGCTATCTGAATGCACACTTCTGGTGCCTGCAAAGCATTCTCTTGTTAAATACAAAATGAGTAGCATATGCTGTTGAAATTATATGCTCATCTCCCTAGCATCTTACCATTAGAGTATATTTCATTGTGACTTCTAACTGCCTGATGACTTTCACTGATTTCTAGAGACTCCTCTACTCACTTTCAAATCAGGCCAGAATTTCTTGGAATTAATGACTCCCAGGAAAACTTTTAACTGATGACTGGTAGGAATTCTATAAATACCTCAGTGTGTTTTTCCCTGAGTGAGATAATTCAGAGCTGTTGTGTCCTACTGGATCTCAGAGTCTTCTAGCATTCCAGTGACTCCCTTAGTGGTAAATGACTTGGAAACAGACACTATTTGTTGCCCTTCCTTCCTTGTCTTCATCCCTCTGTACCTGCTAGTATTTCCTAGGGTCAATTCCAAAATAAATTCCTTACATTAGATTCCTTGTTACAGAATCTCCTTATGGCAAAATCTAGACTAAGATATTTTGTTATAGAAGGGGTAAAAGGAATGAGATTCTTAGAATGGAATTTGGGATTAAGTACTTGCCAACCACATGTCAAAAAGGAACCCATTGTTGGTGATGAAGAATGGTGTTAAACCCTGGCATAGTAAAACATCACAACTACTAAGTAATTGTGACAATTGCTAAATATCATGAGATATTAAGTTGAGGTATGGGAGAAGGGAGATATATTGGCTTGTGTAATATCCTTAGCAGTTAAGTGACATGGGCAATGTAATTAAGGATGGTGGAGTGAATTTATTGTTAAATGCATCAGTGTCTTGAGGAAGAAAATGACAAGCTCAGATCAAGGCCTGGTATCCCTGCCACTAAAGAGCAGGATATACCGAAAATTAGTGATTGTGGCAGTGTTAGAGTGACAAAGAAAGGTGAATTTCCAGTCCTGCCATTGCCTATGTAACGTCAGAGAACATTAAGTAGAATGGGGACCCCATGACCAGAGATGGGGTCATTAGTGGAGGAGCTTGAGGTAGACTATGTAGTTTGGCAGAGGGTTCTAACAGCCACAGAAATTTCTCTTTCTAGAAGATAACAGCTTTCCCCTGCTTCAAAACCATGCCAAAAGGCCATACCTGAGGTGAATATACTGCAAAGTCATGCTGTAAACAGCAAATGAGGAACTGAGGGCTTCCAACAATCATGTGAGTGAGCTTGGAAATGAATCCTTTGCATCCAGTTAAAACCCCAGATCTCTGAATTTCTGGCCAATGCCTTAATCTGCAACATGGTGAGACACCCTGAGCCAGAACTACCCATCATGATGTTTCACATAAGACATTGGCCACAGATTCAGAGACAACCTACTCTCATATTCCTTACCCACAGTAACTGTGAGATTACAAATGTTTGTTCTTTTAAGCCACCACTTTGCGGGTAATTTGTTACACAGCAATAGGTAACACACAGTGGGAGAACAAAATGCTGTAATGGGAAAATTATAATCCATCGCACAATTTTCAGATCTGAGCCCAGAGCTAATCATCTGAGAGGAAGGTCGATTCTCTGTGTAAAGACACAGCAAGGCTCCTCAGTTCTATAAAGATATTTATGGACTTTTACCAAAGCAGCTGTTCACTGTGGAAAGAGAAATATATAGATTTTTAAAGAGCTGTTGAACTGACATGAGTAGATCCAAAATGCCACAGTAATCTTGTTAGAGTGAGGAAGTCTGAAAGCGCAGCGATAAAGACTCAAGTCTGTTTCAAAATGCACCCAACATGACTCTGTGGCCTTATAGTATGGTTATTTCCTTACTACTTAAGTGCCTAATTGAGGTGGATATACTTAGCGGCTGGAAAAACCTCTTATACTGTTTGCCTCTTCTACCCCAAACCAAGATAGTATATTGTAAGCAATCCTGAGTGCATATGGAGTGGAATGGCAGAGATTAGTGCCAGGCTCAATGACTTGAAGCATGCAGAGGTGGTGATCCTATTGTATCTCTGCTTAATGAACTGTATAAGTCTCTGAAAAACGAAACAAAACAAAACAAAAACACCCCAGATCCTATGGTAGATAATGGTAGACATTGGTAGCTCCAATTATAGCTGCTGTGTAGGGTGCAGATCTTTACTAGACAAATCGACACAGCCTGTGCCAGTGGATATGTACCTATTCATCCTATCAATACATGCTTTCAATCCCCATAAGAAACTTCTGTTTCAGAAGCAGTTTACATTCACATTTAAAGAACAGCATTACATATTCTTGATCTTGCCTCAGGTCTGTGTTAATTGTCCTGCTCTCTGTCACAGTATAGTCTGAAGAGATCTTGATCATCTGGACATTCTACATCTTGATCATCTGGACATTCTATATAATATTATACTGGCCCGGTATATTGATGACAACAGTGAGGAAAATGGATGCCCTTTGGATTACTGGGGCAAACAGAGCTACTTGCCTCTAATTTGGGTAGCCTGAGACTCAGACATTTTATAACTAATAACTTAGTGAGTACTCAGTATGCTCTGGGCATAGTGCTCTGTTCCAAGTGCTTTACATGTTAGTCCATTTAATCTTTAGCAATCCTATAAAGTAATATGAGGTATCTATGGGATAAAATGAGGACACTGAGAGCTTAAGTACATTGACCAAAGTCACAGTTTGGAAGTGGCAAATCTTTTTGAATTAATTTTTTCCTCTCTCAATGTCAAGTCCATTGCTATCCTTTCTTGATGCTAAATAAATCAATCCTTGACCATACCTCTTATCTTCTCCTTTTCTACTCTTTTGTCTTTACCCTTTCTAATATACTAAGTCTGACAGACCAGGTAATTAAGCTTATGAGAACTCTGTATGAAATCAGAGTAAATGGGATCATCAAGTGGTCACTCAACTTTGTAACATCTGTTTAGATTCTTCAGATACTTTCTCAGGTGTATTTTTCTAGTTGAGGTTGCTGAATAAGTTGATTCATAGAAAAGTGAAGTTGAATATACTTCCAGAGTGAAGTTCCATTTGAACCAGAACCCCTATTGAGTGAAGTTGCCTCTTCCTGTTTCTGTTTTTATGTTTTTCCGTATATTAAAGCCAGTTCAGTTCTTTCAAATTTGTTAGAGTTATATTATCAATTTAAATCAAATGTTTTGGGTATATGTAGATAAATCCATATTATTGCTCAGTGCTCCAAAAATTAGGATAACTAGAATGTATACATATTTAGTGGAGGAGCAGAATTTGAAACTATAAACTAAATTACTGTTAATAGTGACCTATTCCTTTAAAATATTTTAAACACAAAACCCTACTTTGAGGGGCGCCTGGGTGGCTCAGTTAAGTGCCTGACTACACTTCAGGTCATGACCTTGCAGTTGGTGAATTTATGCCCACGTTGGGCTCTGTGCTGACAGCTCAGAGCCTGGAGCCTGCTTCAGATTCTGTGTCTCCCTCTCTGCTCCTCCCCACTTGTGCTCTGTCTCTGTCTCTCAAAAATAAATAAACATTAAAATTTTTTTTTAATTTAAAACATTACTTTGAAATGTTTTGCAAGAAGAGGAAAAGAAAAATGATTAAGGAGATAAATAATTGTACCCCTAAAACCAGACCCTTTCGAATGACTTCTAGGTATACTTGTCAGTTGAATTTCAAATAAGTTATGGGAATATGGTTTTCCTTCATGTGGTTGTGGCCTTTCCAGTTTTTTTTTCTTTATTAGTTTCATATTTTACATACCAGATTTGCTATTTGATATATAGTGCCATGAAAATGTGTCAGCTGACTAAATGCTTACTTTATAAGTTAAGTGTGATAGAATTAAGATGATTAATTGAGAAAGCTGCTGCTTAGAAGGGAATATATTAAACATTTAATGTATTTAGCTGGATAACTACATCATTAACTTCATATTCTTGTACATTCTTTCATATTCCTTCTGAAGAGAGTCAGTAGCTTGAGACTTGACCCAACAACCACTAACAAGGGAGTTGTCTGCAAAGATAAAAGCTTTGAAAATCACTACAAATAAAGCATCTTGTTTTCCATTAAGTTACATTCAAATACCCATGTACTATAGCCTGTAATTAAGTCAAATATCAATTTTAATCACTGCATCCTTACTTAGTACATAATTTCTGTAATGCAATTCCAGCAGTATAATACCAAGCAGCTAAAATGCCCTAGTTAAATGGAATTTTAACTGCTGCAAATTGAGACATAGAGAAAATCACCATACCTGTATTCAAGCAGTTAAGCTGAGAGATTTATGTTTGGGAAAGTAAGGGAATAAAGACTGGTTTAGTCCATATATTTAACAAACACGTTGTTAGGCTGATTTACAACGTCCCTATTGGTTTTGAAATAAGGCTACTGGCTGTGACTTGATTTTAAAGAGTGAATAGAAAAAGATCTTTAAAGATAGGATTCCCATTCCATTGGCTAAAAAATTGAGCCTAAAATTACATTTTGAAGATTGCCATCTAGAAGATAGCAGAGGTTAATTTGGGGGGGGGGGGCAATAAACGCCTTCACTCTGCTAGCTTTCCAAGAAAGGAGTTTGTGCATGGAAAAGCTTTATTATTTAAACTACAACTTGCGGTTCTTCAATTAGAAGCAATTTCACATGTCAGCTTTCAAGTCTATACAACATCTCACATAAATGTAGCAATTGCCTTGTATATCACTTGGCAACAGCTCAACTCTGTTTAAGTCTGTAAGAAAATATTTTGAGGAGAAATAGAGACTGCAAAATAATTACTAATGTCACCATGCTTTCTTTACATTGACATATCCTCATATTAGAAAAAATTGTCTGGTCATATCCTGGATGTTGCTAGGATTAAAAACTGTTGCTCCTTTCTTTAAGGAGTTGGCCCAACATCCACACTGTCGTTGTTCCAAGAAATGGAAATCATCTATGAGATGTCATGTAGCTAATGGTTCTAGAGCCTTGATAGAAAATTTACAATTAAAAAAAAAAGAAAGGTTTGGAAATTATGAATAATTCATCTGACCATTCAGCACAAAATGTTCAGCTGAAATATCTCAGTGTTTTGTATACAAGTGTATACAAGCTAAAGCTACTCCTTTTTCTCTGAGGGAAAGGGAAAAGTTTTTTGGTCACACCTTTCTTTCAGCATCCAACTTTGAAACCCCCATTTGGATGAGGTTCATGTTCATAGTTTTTGAATTATTGATTACTTGAAGGCCAAGCTATCCCAATCTGTGTCATAGATGCATAATTTATCATGATATTTAAAAGCATGTGTAACTGAAAGGCTTCTGGAACTTTAATCCGATGCCTAATGACAACACATTTTGAGCTTTTTTTTTTTTTATGTTTTCAAAGTCTTGGCAGAAAGACAGGGCTTTCTGGTGCAGTGGCCTCACGTGAAAGCTCAGTATCTTTTAATGTTCCCTTTCTCTCTTTGAATTTTATACTTTTCCTTTCCTTTTTGATTTGGTTCTTTTTTTTTTTTTTCCCCTGAGTCCTTCATGACGCTAATTCTTTCTTTGGTCGTCTTTGTATTTTTTTAAGACTCTATTTCACAGACCTCTCCATGGTGCCTCGCATTTATTCTTTGTATCTCTCTTCTTTATGTTCTTCTTTTGTGCATTCTGCCTTCTTGGATTTCTAATGCTTGAGAAAACCCTTTCAGCCATTTATTTCCTATTTATTATCTTATTTTTCTTTGTAGTGAGAGCCTAGTTAATTTATTACTGGTCTGAATTTTGTCTCTGATGCTTCTAATATTTGCTGCACCACAGTGGAGAAAAGAGGTGGATAATGACAAACTTCCTTTAACTGCTGTTGTTGGAATGGTAAAGTTGAGTGGGGTGATTTCAAAGCCAGGGGTGATTCAGGCCTTCCATTTTCCCAGAGGTCAAATCAGCCAACACTACAATGAGGCCGCCATCTTCCCACTTCCTTGCTTCTAACCCTGGCAATGGCAACTCCACACTTAAGTTGCAACTGACAGAAAATTCCAACTCAGCAGAGGGTCAGAAAAGAAAAAGGGGCCAAGAAATGTGGGTGAGATGGAAGGGGATATGTAAGCTCCTTCAAGGCTCAAAGGGCAGCCACACGCTTCAATAAAAACTTGGGGGAAAAACCACCCCGTGTTTCTATTTTAAATGGCTTTTTAGTTTTTGTCTCAGTTGTTTTGAACTCTTCTTTCAAAGCATGGCTTGAGTAATCTTTCTTAGAATGTAATCGTTCTTACCTTTTGGTTCCTGGTTATGTAAATTTATCATAAAGAGCTGTTGTTTTATGTATGTGATACAAATCAGAATCCACATTTCACTTGCCCCACTGTTTTCAGGAACTTGACTGTTGGCTAGAATAAGATTCTCAAAAAAGGATAGTATCTACAGAGATACATGTGATGGCCAATTTAGGACTTTATGCATAATTTTTTAGATAGAATTAAATATGTTTATTGTGAGGACACACTAGGAGATGTATTTAGAAGTAAAATTTACAATTTGATTCAGCATTCCTGGACTTTATGTAACCTGCTTGTAAAAGGATCCTAAGATTGGTGAAGATCACTTGATATGTTAGCAATATTTTGCCTTTTCTTGAAAATTCTATATGTAGCTGTTTTATTTCAGAAGATGGATTTCAATCCTTGGTGTATAAAAATCCACCTAATGCAGGTCTTTACTTCTCATAACAGGGAAAAATTACCTATAGTCAGGGCATTCCATTACCCTATTAACGTGACCTCTAGGCTTCCAGAATTTGTTATCTTTAGATAATATGGTATTGACTTCTTATATTGCTCTTCATGTGTCAAGACAAGGGATGTTTTTTTTTTCCTCTACATTAATGCAAAGCTTCTTCAAGATCCATGCACCAAAGTTACACTTCACACCTTTGAACTAAGGTGCCTGGGAGGGCTTTTAATTCCCAGTATAGACACCTAACTGGCTGAGCTCTCAACTCCTCTGTTAGGAGGGCTTACATGTGAGCTCTTCCATGAGGCCTTTCACTGCAAACTTCTAACTAGGTAGCCACTCATTTATTTGGTTCTCTCTGTAATGTGTTCGTTTCTCAGTCATAGCCCCTAGAACATGTTATACACCCAAGATTGTGCTTGATATAAAATAAGCATTTAGTATTTGTTGACTGGCTGATGGGTGAACTGGATGGGTACTTGATCATGTGCTGTTCCTTCATCAGACTGGCATGCTGGTCAATTCATTCCTCTGGGTTTTTGCTGATGCATTCCTTCTGAATGGTCAGTGCTCTGACTAGCTGAATAAGGTTAGAAGAAGAAGAGGACAGGAATAAATAGCCAACATTATTTAAGGGCCAGCTGAGCCAGGCACTGTTCTGAGCACTTTACATCTATTTGTTCATTTTACCTCACAACTACCCTGTGAGGCAGGTACTAGTATTATCCCCATTTGACAATATAATAAAACTAAGACTCTGAGAGAGTAATGAACCTTCTATGATTTTAGAACTAGTGTGGAAATTGATTCAGTCCTGTGCATTTGACTGAAGACGTCAAGCATATCACCTTCTTCTGTCCTGTCTTACTTAAATAGTGAATGCAAACTTATTTTTCAAAATCTTTATGGGGTTAAAAGATAAACTGAGGCATATTAAAAACTTTTCAAGAGTTTGTTTGGGAAAAAAATTGATTTGAATCTGCCAAACTGGAAGTAATAGGAGCAGGAGAAAGACTTATATACCAACAGCCAGGGGAAAGGCTTATATAGAGAAAGTACAGAAACAAAGAAAAGAAATTATTTGTTTGGCTATAACTTAAAGCCTAGCTGGCTATTTGTGATTGGTGTCCCTCTTACGTTTCTGTTGTGTAACCTGGAAGCATTTACAGGCCTAGAGTTTGGTTTGCTTATACAGGTGCCACAGCATTAGATCGACCTCAGCCTAATGGCCTCTTCAATTAATTTAACAATTGCCAATTATTCCTCCATGGAGCATTTTTTGCCATCATAGAAATTTCAGTTTTTTCTCCTTTGGATAGAGTTAGATGAAATTATCACATTTATTTTATGGGACTATTTAAAATGTGTTTCTCCTGTTCCTTGAGGTCTGGATGATACTTACCATCTTATTTCTGGTGCCTGCACATTTCCTGAGCCATAGCTGAATAAACAAATGAATGTCCTTACTATAAAAATCTTTATAACACTTACATGTTTTACAGTTATTTATCTTATCATCTCTTAGTCTCTTTCCTAGCCTTGCCTCTAAAAATGTGTAAAATCATCAGTTGAACGAAGGGAAGAATAAATATGTGAAGGTGTGAATACATGCAGGTGACTGCAGGGTGAAAGGTTTGTTCCTAAATTGGATTTGTCAGGCTATCCAAAATTTATTTGCCCTTTTCTTGTTTGTCTGAAAAATTCCAACTCCAGTTTGAAGACTTGAGGTATGCATCTTTTATCAGGAGAACTCCCATCCCCCAATATTTACATCCAATATTTACACCTACTCCAGTCTGGCAGAGGGGATATGGCTCCTTGCTCTAGCCTCAATGCCCAGACCTTATCTCCATGATAGTACTTCCCACCTTGTGGTACCATTGTTTATTCAAAGGTCTGAGTCTCCCAGTAGACTTAAGACCTGAAGACCAGTGTCTTATTTAACTGTACATCTTTAGTGTGTAGCATATTTCTTAGCCTGCAGTCAACAGTCAATAGTTATTTATTGAATAAATCGGTTATTCTATATATCAGTAAATTGGGGACATCCTGAAAATTAATAGAGAGAAGGGAAAGTTAAAGCTATTCTTTTTTTTTTTTTCCCTCAGTTTGTGTAACTTGGGTAGGGAGATTGCAGCTGCAGGAAAACTCCTTCACTTTGAAAACAGTCACTTAGTGCTGTTTAAAAATATACAATAGGGGCACCTGGATGGCTCAATAAGTTAAGAATCCAACTTTGGCTCAGGTCATGATCTCACGGTTTGTGAGTTTGAGCCCCATATCAGGGTATCAGCAGAGTCCACTTCGGATCCTCTGTCTCCCTCTTTCTGCCCTTCCCCTGCTTATGCTCGTTCTCTCTCTCTCAAAAATAAATTAACATTAAAAAAATAAAAAATAAATAAGTAAGTAAGTAAGTAAATAAATAAATAAATGCAAGAAAAATCACTTTAGGTCAATAACTGTAAATATGCAAACTAGGGCTTCCAAAACTTTCCATAATAAAAAGTAAAAATCAAACACTTATTTTTAAAAAATTAATCAATATTGGTCCATGGTAGAAGGGTTATAAGGATTTTTAATTTTTCATAATGGGTGATTATATATATATATATATTCTCTATTTGCTATTCAGGATTGGTGGGGCAACATTCCTCCCCACATCTGCACCTATCAAGACACTACTATATGGTTGAAAAGGACTCCAAATTACTTTTATTTTTATTTATTTATTTTTGAAAAATTTTAAAAGTTTATTTATTTATTTTCAGAGAGAGAGAGAGAGAGAGAGAGAGAGGGCACAAGCTGGGGAGGGGCAAAGGGATATAAAATTCATTTTCTTCTTAAGTCTTTGTATTATTTTCATGCTTATTTCCAGTTGGTAGATGAAGACAGAGGGACAAATTCATATACAAGCAAGATTCTAGGCAAAGATTTTTTTTTAATATAATTTATTGTCAACCTGGGTAACATGGTGTGTAAAGTGCGCTCTTAGTTTTTGGGGTAGAGTCCCGTGGTTCATCGCTTACATACAACACCCAGTAGTCATCCCAACAAGTGCTCTCCTCAATGCTCATTACCCATTTTCCCCTTCCCCCAATACCCCATCCATCCTCAGTTTGTTCTCTGTATTTAAGAATCTCTTATGGTTTGCCTCCTTCCCTCTCTGTTTGTAACTATTTTTTCCCCTTCCCTTACCCCATGGTCTTCTGTTAAGTTTACAAAGATTTTAATATGAGATTAAAAAAAGATACATTGGGGTGCCTGGGTGTCTCAGTTGGTTAAGCATCCGACTTCAGCTCAGGTCATGATCTCACAGTTCGTGGGATCAAGCCCCACATTGGGCTCTGTGCTGACAGCTCAGAACCTGGAACCTACTTTGGATTCTGTGTCTTCCTCTCTCTTTGCTCCTCTCCCACTCATGATCTGTCTGTTTCTCAAAAATAAATAAACGTTAAAAAAAATTAAAAAAAAGGATTCACTCAAACAACTCATTTACTTTAGCACTATTTTTTGTTTAGGAAAAAAGATTCATAAAAGTTGAATACATTTTTAAAATTTAATGTTTTCAAAGATTTTATTTTTATTTTTTATTATTATTTTCTTAAGTAGGCTCCACACCCAGTACGGAGCTCAGCATGGGACTTGAACTCACAACCCTGAGATCAAGACCAGAGCTGAGATCAAGAGCTCAACCAACTGAGCCTCCCTGGCACATCTATTGTTTTATTTTTAAGAGTATTAATTTTACACAGGCTACATGAATGTATAAGTAGCTTTTAACATATTCTAGGGGCATATTTATATGTATATAAATGTATGTATATGTTTTTATAATCTACACAGCTCTGAAATTAGTTTTGAAATGTATGGGAAAACAGGATTTGTTACATGTGCTCCTTCTTAAGTCTCTGAATAGCTATGTACGCTATATTTTATTGTACAAAATGATTGGATGTTATACAGAATTATTTTCTAGCTGGTGTCATGAGGGACAATTTTTTTTGCAAAGAATTCTTTTACTATTTTAGAGTGTCTTTTTAAAATAATGACAATTTTAATATAAAATTAATATCCGTAGACTTTTAAGAACACAGCAAGTATTACAAAAAGAATTTGCGAGACCTGATTTAGAATATATTGACTAAAATAAAATTTATTCATATTAATTTAGATCATAACTGCTTTTGAACATCATGAAACATATGAATGACTTTATTCCAAGTGAAGATCATTCAGTAGACTCAAACTATAGTGCTTTCCAAAGGAATTTCCTTTTAATGGCTTGCAGATGGTGTTGTGTTCAATGCCAGTGAAAAAAATGAATTCAGCTTTAAGACATAAAAGTTTACATGAAATTAATCCCCTGCGTGGATTAAGTATTTCCACTATCATGGAAAGAAATTTGGAAAAGAGTAATAACAGATATTTTAAAAATGTATTACTGAAAATGTTTGCTAAATATTTTAATGATATTCCTAAAGCAATCCCTTAAATTGAAAGCCCCCAAAATAAGTAATTTTCTTTCAGAGAGAGGAAGTCTCTTTAGGGATAGAGGAAGAAAATCTTAACATTTCAATATCCTATATTTATTTTTTTTCAATCAGCATTTTAAAATGCTAAATATAATATATGAAAAACGAAGTTTCTAAAAAATAAGCATTCCTTTTAAAGGCAAAATGTATCTGTAACCTGTTTCAAATGTGTAAACCAGTGCTTCACAAAAGTGGTCCTATAAGTATACGCATCACCACCAGCTTGAGGATTCTTACTAAAATGATGGCGGTGGAACTGGGGGATATATGGCCTAAGGTGTCTTGTCATGGGAACACAACACAGTGTTCCCAGTTTCCCAGCCCAGTTTCACAGTGGCTGAAAGACCATCTAGGATCTTACTCTCCTTGAGTCCCCCCACTAAGCCCCAAATAGCCATGTAGTGAGGGTAAAGGAAGCTAACTGTAAGCTGCTACTAAAAGAACTGAATTTCATGGCTTAAACTGAGCTTGTTGAGAATAGATTCCCAACTCTTAACTTTTAAAATTGGCTTTAGAAAATGAAGATGCCTAGACCCCATCCCAGCTCTTATATTAGAATGTGACTTGGTCCCACCCCTCTGGACCCTTACCTCCAGTACTCACCCAATGTGTTCAGTGCTCTGAATTTTAGGTGGGCTGAATTTTCAGCTCTTCCTGGGTATCAGCCTGACTCTTGCTTCTAGGCCTCAGCACATAATGTCATTTCTGTCTCAAATACTCTTCACTGCCTCCTCTCCTCTCCTTGTGCCTCTTTCATCACCTTGGTCAACCAGGACTCTTTCTGCAGGCAAGGTGCCTGGATATGTGCTTCCATAGAACTTGGCCTTTCCCCTCTCAAACAAATGCCTCTTTATTTGTTTATCTTCCCTGCTGGATTGTGAGTTTCCTGAGGTTAGGAAGCATGCTTCTTTGCTCACTACTCTATTTCAGTGTCTAGAACACTTTTGTGCCCTCAAGAAATATTTACTGAAAGATCTATTCTTTTTTTTATTTCCTAAGGGTGCCAGAATTCTGATAAACCATTCAGAAGTAGTAGCATCCCAATATTAGCATTTCTTTAGTCATCTATCAAGTCTTTTTTTCCCCCCATAAAATGAGGACCTCTGGATAAAATCTTGGAGATCTACATTTTTTTTTCCTTTTAAAGGGGCTGAGCATACTCATTATACCAAGTTGCCCTATGCATTTTAAACATGCTATTAGCTTTAGAATTAAGACACAATCTAAAGGAAGTGCTAGGAACCAGTCCAAAATCCAAACAGGAAGTAAAGAAAGCAGTTGAGAGGGAAGCTAATAGTCATCTGGACTCCTCTCTATCTCAAGCATCCTTTCCTTACACCCATCCCAACTATGGGGTCAGTTCTGCCCCAACATCTGGGAGCAGTTCTAACTTCAATACAGGGGACTTTAAGTATTTTTAACTGAATACTCGAGGACACGCACAGGTGAATCTACTTTCCTCTGGTTTTACTCTCATCTTTTGTTTCATTTCTAGAAAATTCAGTGCCTGTCTTGTTAGGAGATCACTTCCTCCACTTATACTGCACTTGGGGAAACTGAGTGCAGAACAGCACGTCAGTAGTTTCTCTTGACCCACGGGGGGCTTACTAGTTTGACCCTAAGTGGTCGTTCCTGTTCATGTTCAAACAATCAACAACACACCCAACCCTTGAGAAATGTGAGCACATACTACTCACCCTCCTTCTCCAAACGCTCCCTCAGAAATAAAACATACCCCTGGGTAGCTCTTTCTCCCTCATCACTTTCGCCAGATGTCGATTGCCGAATTCCTCAGTTCTTTTATTACCAAAAATCATTCCAGAAGATGTGTTGTTACTCTCTCTCCAGAACATGAAGTACTCATATCTATTTTGCTCATGACATCTACTTCATTTGCACGTGGTCCAAGATGAAAACTATAAGCGGTAGACTTGTACATATTGGCATTTCAGTCCTATGATTCCCGATGTTCTCCCTAAAGTTAGGAGGTGATTCAATTTGCAGTGATTTCTGTGCATGTAATTATTACTGTGTAACACAATATTTTAAGAGTACATTAACTCGTGCCTTATGAGATGATGTATGGCATAGCTATACAAATAGCAGCAGCTTGGATGATCTAGAGTTCAAAAAAGAATGGAAGAATGGTATTATCCTTCAATCATGACTGTGTCTGAGATCCATATGCCAAGTCTTGTCAGGCTCATGCCTGTGGGTGCCTGCGTTCTGTGTCATATTTACTCTCTGTATACCAGATAACAGAAAAACAAACAAAAAAACGTGAAGTTCAGAGTGCAGATCTCTTTCAGAAAAAGCACGTAATGTGTATAGTAAAATTGCTTAGGCTAAGAAAAAGATTGTGCCAGTTTATAATAAAAATGAGGCTTTAAATAGTTTATAAGTGGAATATTTAAAAAATCCTCTTTGGCTTTTGTGACCTTCAAAAATAGCCCTGATTATCAAAGCAGAAATAAATCAGATGTGTGAATCAAATTTTCCCCTACAAATAAACACTCGTGACATCGCGTTAAAATAAATTCCATAGGATTTATGGGTAAATGAGACTCTAGTGCCAGCAGTGTTGCCTGTCTGATCAACTTCTAAAAGGCAAAATTTTTTGGCAATAGACTCTTCCTTGCCATAATGCAGATTGCATTTTTAATTTTGCAAATGTCTATTGATTGACCATTGTGTCCTTGACATTGTACTAGGTACCAGGCACTCAGCGATTAAGCCTGCCTTGTCGGAAACTAAATCTGGGTTAGGAGGAACAGAAAAGAAAAATAAATGAGAAAAGCATTTTTCATGAAGAACTATTCTGCAAAGAATACCTTATTTTTGTCTTTTCTCTCTTTGTCCCAAATCTAATCTTTTTATCTGACGTTGACATTTATTCTTTGCCAAATGTTTAGTCTTGCTATTGATTTATTCTTTGCCAAATGTTACTATTTTGTTGACATCCTCTATCATTTATTTACCCCATATTTTATTTACTGTAATCTATGTATGCACGGAGCAAGATAGATTGGGGAGTGAGACTCTCAGAGTATGGTTTTAGACCTCTTAAGAAAAATTTCCTTTAGTTCTCTCCTCTGCTCACTGCTCTGAAGATCGAGTCAGTATTGTGAGGCAGATGTGAATTAGGTAAACCCATTTCTGCAGGCCTATTAGATTTTTATGATTAAGATATATAATATTATATATATATATATAAGCTGTAGCTAGTATCTTACAAAGTTTTCTTACTCTGAATATACTAAAAATGATTGTCGTAGTTGGAAGAAGGAACTACAAGGTCAAAGTGTTAAGACAAACATTTGTCAGTTGATAGCCAAATTGGAAAAACATAAGAGATTATAATGAAATTCACTTTATATGTCTATTATCAATACTAATATTTTTATCTGTGAAAAGAGGTTCATTATTTCAACTTTTTAATTATGAGAACTCAACTTTTTCCACTTCATATGAAGAATCCAGGCTCCATAGATGTTTTGCAAGATTACTTTTCTTTAAATAAACACGTGTATGTATATATGTGTGTATATATATATACGTATAACATACACAAACACACACACACACAGATGAATAGCTTTTTAAATATGAACGTACAGGGACAACTAATGAATCTCTTTATTTCTTAATTGTTCTTTCCTCCTGTGGACTTTGGACAGTGCTTTTTTATTTTAGGTAACAGGTAATTCAGTTAAATGAATTGGTTATTTTCAGCAAACAGATCCTTCTTGGCCTCCCGCTGGGTCTGAGGCACTGAGTCAGGAGTTGGAATTAATCACCAGGTCAGGGAAAATTCCAAACAATCATTAGTGTCTGGAATCATATGAGACATTTCCTCATGATAACATCATAAGATTGAGAAGGAAAAATTGCCTTCCTGAATTACAAACTGCAGAATTGAGAAGGTAGCATCAATTACAAATTTATCCACTTATTAGGGAATTTAAAACTTTATCATTTTGTAGAGAAAGAGCCCATATTGTTATTCTATGTCCATTTATACAGCTTTAAAAACCCCCAAAGATTTACTGACAAAGATGCTAAACTTCTGCTTTTAGAAATTACCTGAACAGTGCCAGAGACAAATTTCTGTTTGAGTATAAAGCCATTATTTCCAATAAATCAATTTATTGGGGGTAAAGATTTCAACCATCAACTTTCTCTGTGATGATTTTACATTTTTTATTATGTTATGAGATTATGCCGTAGCCTATGCCAGAAGCCTGTTGCTGTGAGCTAGAAAGATGAGAATTTAATGAGGTATAAAACATATACACAAATTGCAACGTCAGTGATGATGTCTTAATAGCTTAAGAGGCTTGCATAACTGCATTATAAACTGGAACATAAAAAGATACAGCATGTTGACATCAAGCTTGTAAATCAGCAACCCAAAGGCCTAAGAGCTTCACAATCTAGAGCAGAGGCAATTTGCTTCAGTATTCTTAACAACAACAAAAAGCAGAGTGCACAACATCCATAGAGAACTGTTTTCTTATTCCAAAAGTAAGAAATCCTGCCATTTGCAACAATGTGGATGGAACTGGAGGGGATTATGCTAAGTGAAATAAATCAATCAGAGGAAGACAGATATCATATGTTTTCACTCATTTGTGGAACTTGAGAAACTTAACAGAAGACCATGGGGAGGGGAAAGAATAGTTTCAGAGAGGGAGGCAAACCATAAGAGATTAAATACAGAGAACGATTGAGGGTTGATGGGAGCGCAGGGGAGAGGGGAAAATGGATGATGGGCATTGAGGAGGGCACTTACTGGGATGAACACTGGTGTTGTATGTAAACGATGAGTCACGGGGTCTACCCCCCAAGCCAAGAGCACACTGTATACACTGTATGTTAGCTAACTTGACAATAAGTTATATAACAAAAATAAATAAATAAAAATAAAAGTAGGCTGGATTTACTTCTTTGTTAAAATAAAACAACCTAAGTCTTAGAGAAAGAGCGAAGTTAATTTTTTAAAATCATTTTTTCCCCTGTAAATCAGATGACAGAATAAGAAGCCATTTCATTTTTATTACAACTAAAAGCCGAAGCAAAGGAATGGGAAAGGCAGAATGGGTGTGGAAAGGAAAGGTGATCCTTTTCATGTATTGGGATCACCACCAATCTAGTCTCTGCTTCCTCAGTTTATTAAAGAGATCTCTGAAAAGTAACCCAGACAGATTCATTTGTTTTACAACTCAAAGATTTCCTGAGAATATCTTCCTAAACCTTTAGTTCTGGAAGTCAGTTCTATTTGCTGTCATGCCATGCTTTCCTTACTTCCCTAGGTTTAAAACCAGCAGCTACGGCAGCAGCAACAACTTGCTGAACGTCACGGACAACCTCTGATAATGTCAGGGCCCCACAGCCGTGCCAGAGAGCTTTCAATATTTCTAGATTTTTTTATTCCTGAATTGGGAAAAAAGTCTGTTGGATTATGAGGGATACCAACTTGGTTGTTATATTTTATTAATATATTTAGGAGAAGGATAAAAAGTGAAGGAGCAGTATATCAGAGAGATAAAGATCCAGCTTTCTTTTTTAAATTGGCCAGACCTCATAGGTTCGATTTCCAGATCTGCTAATTAATAATTTAATAAATGTGTGATCTTGGGTAAATTCCTTATTTTCACTATATTTCTATCTCCACGTCTGTAAAATGGGAATTATAATGATGATGATAATAATAATAGCTACCTTGAGGTTGCCTTTTTAGTTAGAACAAAACCTGGTGCACAGTAACACTCTATATAGAATTAAATGTTGGACAGTTCAGTCCTTTTCTTCAAGACTTTCCCTAATTAATCAGGGACACTGGCATACCTCTGTTGCTGTTTCATATGGATTCAAAACATCTTTATAATTATTTTTGAAGCTTGACACTTTCATACAGATTAAGGAAAATCTAGAGAAAAACTTGCTTTGAAGGCAAAATGTTAATATCTAAGTCAATAGTATTCCTCTTAGAATGTGTTTTCTGTTGAAAACTTTTCCTTTTGTTAAAAGGAAAGCACATTCACATTCTCAGCATTTACAGCTAAGTGAAAAACTGAAAAACATTTGACTGTCAAAAGTTTTATTACATGTCAAAACTTGAATTTTTATTAGAATATGATGGAAAAAATTTCACGTTGATTTTTTCTCACTTAAACAAATAGGCAGAAATTTTGTATTTTAATTAGCTTTGGAAGTTGTCACTATCTTTTATTACTTGAGAAAAAACAGATTTTTCTATATATGAAAATAGAAGTAAATAGTGTTTAATTTAAAAATCCATATATGCATTCCAGTATTTTCCAAAAAAGTCTGATTTAAGCATCACTCAGGGTCCTTCTTGATAATGCAGATTCCCAGGGTTCATTCCAGAGCTATCAAATCAGAAGCTCCAGGAGAGTTTGTAATAATGTGCTAGGTGATTCCTCTGATCAGATAAGTATGTAAAGAACTAACTTAAACAAATGTTTCTCTGAATTAAACATGTCTTTGAGATATTTAATCATTAAAAGACAACATGGACTTTCTAAGAGAGAGGCTTCTATTGATAAAAATAGCACAAGTTTGAAGGGCAATAAAGTTTATATTTTATCAACACAACTAATTTATTACCTTAATTCCTTTTAACCATCTCACACTATTCACACTAGTTATATTTAAATTTGTAATTTCCTCAGAATCACAAAATGTTTTGACTCTCTGACAGTCAAAACTAAGAAGTGCAGATCATACCTAAGGAGCTTTGTAAGTGCAGACCTACTGTTGCTGGTTTAATTTGTGAAGGGATTTTAAATATTGATTTTTTTTTCTTTAACAAATGACTTAAACTATCTGCATGTTGGTGCCTGCCAAGGTATTGTGTGAAATTTTACCAGCTGGGAATTATTCCCTCATTCTCTGCTGTGATTAACACTTCCAGCTGTAGAATAATTAAAATGTCAATCAGTTCTGAAACAGAGCAAAACAGTTTCTCATTTGATCCGTCAGTTGGAAGGCTAAATGGGGAACACGTCAGGTGTCTGGCCCTCATCACAACCAGAGTTCACATCCCGCCCCTCCGTTCTCCCCCACCACCTCCCCCTCTTCTGCCTTTGAGTACACACACACTCTGGAGGCGGAGGGCACGTTCTGCGCAAGTGTGGTTCTTCAATATGCCATCAATTTTTGAAAATGTGTTTTGTTGATTATCCTTAAGGAATTGGAGGAAAAGGAGGTCAGAAGTTTAAGTGATGGTTGGATATATGTGTTTTCTGCATGGTACATGTTTCTCGGACCATGTTAACATACATTCCATTAACTTTTCCCCTGCTTTCTTGAGATATAATTGACATATAACCTTGCATAAATTTAAGGTATACAACGTGTTGATCTGATACACTTCTGTATCATAAAATGATTACCATAATAGCCTTGGCCAGTACCTTCACCACCTCACATAATTGCCATTGTGTATGTGTGTGTGTGTGTGTGTGTGTGTGTGTGTTCAGAACATTCAAGAGCTACTCTTTTGGCAACTTGCAAGTATACAATACAGAATTACTAACCGTAATCACCATACTGTACATTAGATTCCCAGAATTTAATCATCTTATAACTGGAAGTTTGTTTAGTTTTGAAACTTCTTCCTTTCTGACCTGTGGGCATTGACCTGATGTATGCCTCCCATATATAATCTTCCGTAATGATCAGGCTTCTAGGTCTAGGAGAAAAAATCCACACCATGCCGTATGCAAGGCATGTTGTTCAATGATTAATGCTACATAACGTTCTAGAGTCTTTAGTCTTGTGCCAATATGGTGGCTGGACAATGCAGGGTGAAACAGAAATTTAGATTCATGCATCCTTGAATGTTCCAGCCCCATCTCTGCTTCTTAGATATTCTTTTATAGGTCTCGATGCCTGGAGTCAGCAGTGGCTGTGTGGCTTTTATGTTTTCCTGTTAGAGTTCTTTTTAACTTAATTAAGGCCTTAATAGGAGTTTTATTTCCCTTAGAGGGTTATTGTGAAGTTTAAAGTGGCCTCAGACACAAGTACCCAAAATACCTGTTCCATCAAATATCTTTCTGAACTTCCAATTTTACTCAGAGGAATATTGCTAATCAGGTATGTGAACTGTTTTGGATGAATCTGATATTCTAGGTAACAGTCTGTCTGACTTCTATAGTGATTATTTTGGTGTTTTTTTTTTTTTAAGCCTTTTAAGAGGTGGTAGCAAAATGTGAGTTTCTGAAAAGGGTGCCAAATTGGTGGAAGCTAAAAAAGTTGGGTTTCTAAGAAAGGTCCTCTCATCTGAAGGAACCCTGAGGATCTCGTAAGCTAGTGCCTACTTTGCTGACAGACTGAAGCCCAGGTAACATGGTAATGCCTCTGTGATTTATATTTTCACATACACCATTTGTAGCACATTTGCTAGAGCACATTTATAGACTTAACTCTTTAAAGCTCCTTTCTTGGGGCGCCTGGGTGGCTCAGTCGGTTGAGCGTCCGACTTTGGCTCAGGTCATGATCTCGCAGTCCGTGGGTTCGAGCCCCGCATCGGGCTCTGTGCTGACAGCTCAGAGCCTGGAGCCTGTTTCAGAGTCTGTGTCTCCCTCTCTCTCTGCCCCTCCCCCACTTGCACTCTGTCTCTCTCTGTCTCAAAAATAAATAAACATTAAAAAAATTAAAAAAAAATAAAGCTCCTTTCTTACCATTTTTCTCCTTCTAAAATAGTTGTGCACACATGTGTTTTTTGAATTTTTGTTACTGCTAAAAAATTTACTCTTTTTACTATTTTTTCCTCTTTCTTCAACACCAAACATCTTTGTTCCAAAAGAGGAGTTAAGACAGCTGTAATCTTGGTTTACTTTTATGGGCAAAAGAATTATTTTACTGATTTCTTGAGTCATTATTCTTATACATTAAAGGTAATCTTTTCCTCTGATGACCATGCTTTTATTGTGTGGCTAAGATTATATCAACAAGGGCTAGTCCACTGATCTCTTAAGATGCACACTTGAAAAGGAAATTTGGGATCCAATAAGGGAGGTGAGACTACAGTTCAACTAAAGAAATTGCCTTTTAAAAAGGACAGTGAAATTCCTTCAAGTCCAAGGTGTGCACCTTGAGCTGTTGAAAACTGTAGTTATTGTTGGAATTTTACTCTGGGTAGCAGATATTTTAATGTTGATGAGTCCCGAGTGCAATACTCTTGGCTATTTTTGAAGACTGTAGTGCGTTAGAAAGCAAAAAAATATAAAGTTACCCCCAAAATGTCAACATCGCATCTGAATGGGTTCGGAGCAAAATCAGTCCATGCCCTGATGCGTTGTGCTTTCTCTGAGAATGCAGTAACTACAAATGGTGCCAGAGGGAAAAGGGAAAGGGCTTCTGTTGACTTCAAATAAAGGCGATATCTGACAAAAGGGAAGCAAATGGTACCTGGATACGCTATTAACAAAAGCCTTGTATATCTACAGCTGCACTCTATGAGCCCTTTGGAAATTAAAGAATTGCCAGCTTCTCCACTTTGGGACAAAAAACATTTGTGCTAAACAGCCAGTAAGTAAGTGCAGTAAACATATTTTTACAGTGAATAGAATTGTTTTATATTTTGGGGACTGATTGTGAATTTCTACTGCTTCTTGATTAGCAAACATTTGGCAGTTCTCGAGTCTTTAGACATTAAAATGCCAACACAGATTTTTATTCTCAGACTGAGCTCCTATATTTTTTTTCATCCCTCTAACAATTATCCTCAAAACATTTGAAAGCACTAAAATAAAACGTGTTCTGAAAACACATTAGGAAACGTTTTACCTGTGTGACTTTAATAAGCATGTAAATAAAAAAGTACTGGGTTGCTGTTGAACTTCCTTAGGGCAGAGATGAGAACACAGTACATGCGGAATGGCTGTTTAAACTGTTGGTGGGCACTTCCTAAGGTCTTGCCTTGGGACAACCAAGGGTTTTACTGCTGTACAAGAAGGCTAGTAAAAACAGATGTTTGTGCAAAGCTTCTTGGGTTTCTCTTTTAGTAGTGAGATTCCTGCTCATTTTTTGAAACCAAGAAATTTCTAAGAGATTTGTAAGTTTTCAACAATGACTTTTACTCACTTTGATTTTTAAGGGTCACGTCCTTATGAAATCTTTTGTTATTATATTGTAATTACCTCCTTTGGAAGATTTTCTTTTAAATGATAATTTTGAGTATCTGACATTTCTACCTTAACAATGCCTTTAAGATCAGGAGATTGACTATATTTGTTTTGCATCCATACTGTCAATATTATTTTTCATTATAGTTAGATTAGCTAATTAAATAGAAGGCAGCTTTTTAATTATCAGCTTTTACAAAATTTGAAAATGCAAAGAAAACTCGTGAGTAAAATAGTTTAATTTTGCAGTGGCTTACATCTTGGTCGCAATGCAGGATTTTGCAAATCTGTGATTGTATGAGTGTGTTGTGGATGTATTTGTGCATGTGTGTATGTGTGTGTGTACAAGGGGGAGTCATGGCTTTGTCATTATAGCTAAACATTTTAATTATAACATGATGGTGGTGTATTCGTTTGCCCTGGAACAAATTATCACAAAGCGGCTTAAGACAACACACTTTTATCGTCTTTCAGTTCTGGAGGAGAGCAATCTGAAATGGGTTTCACTGGGGTTAAAATCAGAGTGTCAGCAGGATTACCTCTTCTGGAGGTCTAAGGGAGAGTCTTCTTTTTTTTTCTTTTTTTCCTTTTCTATTTTCTAAAGGCTGCTTGCATTCCTTGGCTCCTGGCTGCCTCCTCTATTTTTGGAGCCAGCAATGGCATCACTCTGACCTATTTCCATCAGCGCCTGTCCTTTTCTGACTCTGATTCTTCTGCCTCCCTCTTCTAAGGACCTTTGCGATTATATTGGTCCCACCTGGATGATCCGGGATAAGTTCATTATCTCCAGCTCAGAATTCTTAGTTTAACCAGAGCAGCAGTCACTTATGCCATGTAAGAGAATATACTTAAAGGTTCTTGGCATTAGGACACAGACATCTTTGGCAGGGAGCATCATTCTGCCTACTATATGCCTTTTAAGTGGCACGAAATTCTCTCCTAATAAAATTCTCACCACTCACCTCTCCCTTCAGCAACACTGCCCACGATTTCTTACCTCTCCTGAATTCCCGCATTTCTATCATCCGACTAGTTCACCTATTATCTCAGGTAACCATCCTTGAGTGTACATGAAATTAATGTTGATGCAACTTGCCCAACCTCCCCCCAGTACACCTACTTCAGAAACTCTGGACTTTTCCTGACTTCTCCCTCATGTGGGGTGGAAACATTACTTCTAGAACAGAATTCTTCAACCTGCATTTCTTTTCTCAGTGCTGCTTCAGTTCCCTGAAACTGAAGCATATCTTTCTTCCAGAGGTGCCATTTCTATCAGATCTTACACTGGAAGTAAATTCTTTTTCTACTTCTCATACTCAAAATGCATCCGGCCCCTTATTCCTTGAAGGCTCTTCCAGACCATTATTCCACCACCATCATTTCACAATCCCTCCTCCCTTGAAGTTGTGTTCTCTCCATACTTCAGCCTCTCCTGTGTATCTTCGTTAATATTCTAGAGCGGTCCTTGCAAAACTATCTGTGAGGTAAAAGACCAGTTTTTTTTTCCCAACCTGTTGTCAACTAATACTTTAGTAAAAATATAATAAATATGAGTTATTTGGGGATTAAAAGAAAAAAAAAAACAAGACATTACTAAATACAAAGCAAAATTTTATAAGATTCAATCTAAAATATTTCAATAAATATAATCAAAACAAATAAAATAGGATAAAATAATAAGAATCATAAAAATTAAACATAATGCATTGAAAAATGTGCTTGTGAATGGTTAATATAGGGTATAGTCATATTGCTCATAGCAGTGTGTTATTCTGCATCATAACTAAACAGGAACAAAGAGTTTTAAGTGGAATAACAACTTTCCATATTTTCCCCTATGTACTCTGAATAAACACCATAAATACATATTGTCTTTGGAAAATAGGCTTGCTTATTGCCTAATTTATCTAAAATAGAGGGTCTGATAACTATGTACTTGCAGAAGATAATGCAAATCTAAATTTTTTTTTCTATATTATCCTTTCATACAGGAAGCTTAGGGTATTTGTTCTTAACTTTAATCCAAAATGAAATAAGTGATGCTCTTTTTTCAAAATATGTTCAGTGTTTCATCAGTACCTGATTTTAATAATTTATCCAATAAGGTGCAATTAAATCTAAATTATACTTAGATGAAAGAAATAGATTCTAAAGCCGTGAAATTCCCATGTATGGAAATTTCTGTGTACTCTTCTTTTGATGGAAAAGTAAATTCTCAATATTCTATCAAATGCATGAGGTATTTGGTTATAACTTTCCAAACGTAGGCAGTGTCAACACAATCACCCTTTCAGTGATGATTATTGTTAAACCTTGGAACTTATCACAAGCTGTAGAAATTTTGTTATTTCATGCTTTTAAATTTCATTTTTTCCCTTTAATTTATCGGATTTAATTTATCAGCCAATTTACCCATTCCTTCCCTGGATGGAAGTATTAAGATAACTAAAAATGCCAAATGTATCATGCCAGTAAGCAAGCCTGGCTGTAAAATCACATCTTTAGAAAACTGATACCAAACTAGAAATGTATTGGATTTATTTCCTAGTTTAAATATCTTCAATAAAACTTTTGCCTTAATAAATGTCATGCCTCATTCATGCAACAATTTTTAAATAATAAACTTTTCATATTTTTAAAATAGATAATAATCTCAAAGTTAATATATTAGCCTTTACGTAACCACAGTTTTCACTATGACACCAGGCTTTCTGTTTAGTTCCACTGAAAACATTTTATAGGAAGACTCTCTTGATGAAGGAAGCGCCATGTTGATTTATACTTTTTGCTCAAGCTCGGAAATTTGGGCAATAGCCCAGAATGTTTCCCTGTTTTTGCACCTGTGAAATGTGCCATCAGAAAATACTTCTACACCAAGCTTAAACTCCAAACCGTATTTGCTAACTACTTTTATACATTCTAGAGCTAGTTGTGTTCATTGGCACTGAAGCTAGAAGAAAGGGTGGGGGGAGAAAGAAATGAAACCTCTCTTCATACCAGCTTCATGTTTGGATTGCAGTTATACTAAAAGAAATGCCATAGTAGCAATATCTGTGCATTCAAAAAATTGCAGTTAAAAATGTGTCCTTAGCTTTATCTAGTCTATGCATCTGTCCTTCTTATCATTAGCCATTTCCTAATTTTTGAGCTATGGTGTCACTGGAAAGTGATACTTGAACTACACACTTTGCCACAGATACACCCAACATTTTCAAAGAAACATCTTTGACGTAATTTTTTACTTCCATCTTGGGAAGTAATATATAGATTTTTATTCATAGGAAACCAAGCTGCTACTCTGTAAGAAGACTCCAAGCTAAAATGCTTAAGTGAGGATTATTGAATGTCTACTCTACCAGCTTTTGAATTTGAAGCGCTTTTAAAAAATTATTTTGACTCCCTAGTCTCACCCTGAAACAGAAAAAGAAAATTTGATTTTAACTTATGTTATTTATGTTATTTCTTTATGGTTTTAATCCTTCACTAGCCACTACATTTCCAAAATAATATACCTTGGTTTTAGCACTTCCTCATCCCTTGTGACTAAAAGATCAAATTCAATATATAAGGAATTGTATATAATTTGTGGTAAAACCATTACGTATTCTACTGATCTTCATTTTTTGGAGAAACTCCCACTATCATCATTTGGTTTGCTATTATGGCTGCATATACAGTATACAAGAGCTATGTCTTGGCAAAAAGGTCTAGTGATGCTTATTTCACCTGTTGTAAATTAGGGAAAAGTAAATTCAAATTTTATTTTCCTAATTAATAATGTTAAGAATTTTATTGTTTTAAGTTTATTTATTTTGAGAGAGAGAGAGAGAAAAAGAGAGAGAGAAAGAGAGAAAGCAGGACAGGGACCGAGGGAGAGAGAGAGAGAATCCCAAGCAGGCTCTGTGACAGTGCAGAGCCCTATGTGGAGCTCAAACTCTTCAACTACGAGATTATGACCTGAGACAAAGTCAGATACTTAATGAGCCACCCAGGCGCCCCTAGACTATAATTTTAAAACAAGCTTGATTAAAAATTAAAATTATTTTAAAATAATAAGAGAGAAGAATATAAATAATTGTTTTTCTCATACTTCTGTATGTTTTTGGATTATGGTTAATGAATTAATCTTAAAATGTCACAGATTGTAACACTGTGCCATATACGAGTTTTAAAATACCCAATCTGGTATATACACTGCCAATGAGATGAGATCGCTGATTCTGTGCTTGGATGTCACAGCAATGTTGAATTGTTATAAACATTTCTAAACATTTATTTTCAATTTCTGAAAATAGTTCAGTTTTCCAGACAAGTAACAGAGGGATCTGCACCAGTTCAGTTACCATACTTTGGCCTCAAAATTATAGGCTATAAAAATATCTCGTGAAGTTAATTAAAATGCAGATTCAGAGTCAATAGATCTGAAGTGGAGTCCAAGAGTATGAGTTTTTTTTAAACCCCCTTAGGTGTCTCTTATAGGGAGTATTTAGACTACAGCTTTGTGATGCAACCTCCAAGAAAGCTATATTCTCTTGATCTTATGCTGATCTTATTTTACTAATCCTTGGAATAAAATTTCTGAAAATGTTGAGCAGGAATCACCTGGAGTGCTTGTCGACAAAGTAGATTGGTAATTCTCACTGCAGAATCTCCAAGAGTGGGCCTTGGGAATCTGCATTTTTAAGAAGCTTTTCCAGGCTCCTTATGTACATGTAAGTCTAGAACCCACTAGCCTGCATGCTATGTGTCATCTGCTTTCTTCCATTTTCTCCTGTATTTCTAATCATTTTTATTCAAATACAGCATGACATTTATTCTACTTTTAGCTTTCTCATTGTTTTCCTTTCTACTTTACTGGCTTCTATTTCCTTCCTACCAAGGTTTTCTCTTCTTTTATGAGGTAACCCAGTCTCATGACTTTACCATGTAACCTCTGTGGATAAATCATATTTTTAATGTGGACTTCCATCTTTTGTTCTATCTTATATTTTCAATTCCTCTGGGCAACTCTTATATTTTTGGCATTTCAATAAAAGTTTGAACAGAACTGAATTTATCTGCTCTCCCAAACTCTTTTATATGTTGATTTTTTTTGGGTATCATTTTACAAATGCCACCATTTTCCCAGTCTCTAGGATCAAGTCTTTAGATTTGTGCTTATTTCTTGCTTTGATAGGCAAGATTCTAAAATGACTCCTGTGATTTGTACTCCTTGAAATACATCCCTTTTTGTAATCCTCTCCTTTTTAGTGAAGGCAGAACTGTGATTCACTTCTAACTATTAGAATATGGCAACAGTGAAAGAATTGCTTAGATGTAGCTAATGTCCCTAACCCCTTAACTTTAAGTTCGTTAAATGGGAGATTATCCTGGGTAGACCTGTCTTAATCATGTAAGTCCTCTGTAAGAGGAAACAGCAGACACTCTATTCCACGCTGGCTTTTAAGACACAAGCTGCCATGAATTCTATAGCATCAAGGAATGAATCCTGCCAACAACCTGAAGAAATTTGGAAATGGATTCTTCCCTAGTCAAGCCTCCAAATTAAATGCAGCCCCACTATCATTTTGATATCAGCTTTGTGAACCTTGAGCTGAATACCCAGCAAGGCCACGTCCAAACTTCTGACTTAAAGAAACTAGAGATAATAAATGTTTGTTGTTTAAGCCACTAGAATTGAGTAACTTGTTATGCAGCAACAGAAGAAGACTAATACACTTCTTTTCCTTCAATTTCCAGTTTCTCTTCAAATGAGGCAGAATTTACTATTCTGCCTATACATTATTTCTTACTCCCATCTTTCACCTTCTGTTGGTGCCACTTTGATTCCGAATCTCATTTATTCCCTTTTTATCACTGAAATGTCCTTTTAAATGATCTTTTGTTTTCTATATCTCATCCTAAGAACCACTACAGGCACTAATCATGTCTCTCTAGCTGGAAAGAGAGAGGGTCAGTGTGGTTATATAGTGTAATGTTTGATCTGTGGTTTTGCTATAGAGAAGTTACAGGACAATCATGTCCATGGCAGAGCTACCAGAATGGGTGGCTGAGATGGAGAGAGAAGGATCCTAGAGATAGGTTAAGGTTAACAAAAATCACAATCACTATGTTGTATATGCTATCCAGGTGGACATTGAAAGTATAAAATATGCTGGTTATTTTAATATAATATTAATATAAGAACTGAATATAAATGGAATGACCCATTTTATATTGTTTCTCATGCCTATCTTCATAGAAACATAGTAATAGTGCCCCTTGACTTTTTGAGAAAAAATAAAAGAAAATATGAATTTTATCTAACTCTTTACACCTTGTAACAAAAGTCATGTGTTTCAAAGTCCAGACAAAAAAATTTGATGCCATGTAAGAAAAAAACAAAACAAAACAAAACAAAAAAACCCTTATGATTGTCAAACCTGCTAACAAAAGGTGACTCACTTAAGCTCTTTCATACAGTGGCTGCTTTCCACTAGGAAAAACAAATGCCAGTGTTAATCAAACCAGCATGGAAGTTAATTAGAACCCCAAGAACAAGCAGATGGGCTTTGCACCTTGGACACATGAGTACCCTATTTCTAAAGATGACCTCAAAAGATTGCATAACAATCAAGCTCGGCACAAGTCAAAAATAACTAATTAACTTTTCATTTTTCCCATAGTAATTTAGTCTTGCTCTTTGAAAATATTTTTAAACTGAGAAATCCCCATTAATTTCTGCATATTGGTTGTTCAAAGGAGGGTAATGACCCTTTACTTGATTGTACATACCCATCATTTAATTTATTTTTATGTGTGCCTTAAAAACAACTCTCAAACATGAGGCATCTTTAGTTAATGGCCTCATTAAATTTGAACACAGAGACAGGATTCTAGAGATTAGAAAACTTCCGAACACTATATGGAAAATATTTCCTTATCTACCTAAGAGTTAAGAGAGAGATGGCCATAACCTGTCCCAGAGGCACTAGTGGAGGGACTCTTCCACTATCCGAGACCCCTGGAGGCTTAGAGTGGAAACGTTGGGAAGATAGTGCATCGAGGAAGGCTTTCTTCCCAACAGTTCCTTCGATGTTTTAGATGCTGCTCTCACCTCCTTCAGGAGTGGAATCTGCCCACTCATTGGTTGCCCAGACCCAGCACTGATAAGATCAGGGGTCACCTGCCTTGTCACTGGGACAGGTTTTGTTTTGTTATGCTAGTTTTTTTCTATAATCAATCTACTGAGGCCCCACAATTATATTAACTGACCCGGATGAGCTTAACTCTGTCCTTCCCTTTCACTTTTGTATAGAATCCTGACAACTGGCCTAGATTTTCTCTAACCCATGCCCCCCATGCTCTGAAGTTGCTTATGACCTTTGGATACCCGCCTTGGTTTTGTGGAGCATCTTCCCTTCCTGACCCTAGAGGACAGTTCCCCAGATGGGAACTGCTTTACAAATAAATGTCTCATTTGTGAATTGTGATTTCAGCTGTTGACCACTCACCATGTTAACCCATTACTTCCCTCCATTTGCTCATAAACAAAAAAAGTGCATTTTTTGCAATGTGCAAACTATTGGGGATACAGAAATAAATAAGGTGTCTGCACTTGAGTGACTGGTAAAGGAAACAAATATGGGGGAAAAAGAAAAGAAGGTTCCTGCCACTGTAGAAAGAGATCTCATGTGGAAGATGACTGCTATAAGCCCCACGAAGCAGGATTACATAGCATGCGTGTAGCAAGAGATTGCCTCATATGTAGGTAGGCCCTTGTAGGGGATATGGGTCCTCCCCCAGCCTAGTGACAAAAGGCAGTGAGTCCTGGCTCTGGGCTGCTCTGGCAGGATTGGCACTCTCCCTTGTAGCTGACCAGACTTTGGACACCCACCATGAGGGACCAGAGACTCCTGGAGAGCTATGTTCCCTTTCCCATGTGCATTAATTATTTGCATTGTTCGTTTATGAGTTTCCTCAAAGCCAACTGGATGCCAATAATGCCAAGTCCAAATCATCTTGCTTGTCGATGTTGGAATCCTAATCAGACTTTGTGGTGGTGTCTGTCCACCCACCTTCCCCCTTATTACTGACAGAAAAGTCACTGGGCCTTGCCCAGGACCATTGGGACCAGCAGAGTGATATCAGAGAGGCTCAAGACCATGCATCCTGAGCTGTCCTGCAGGCTTCTAAGCAACCCCTGGCTACCCTCTCCTCCTCTTCCCACTCCTCTGAGCTCTAGATAACCAATGGAGAAAGGCTCTAGGGAGAGAGCAGTGCTGAAACAGAGGTTCCCCGAAGAGTATTGCTACCTGTTGGGGTCAGCTTATGTGACAGAGGAAAGAGGATCAAGTCCAGAATGTGGGTCCTGAGCCACGGCCCTGGGCTGCAATCCTCCGACCATAACGAAATCAGGAGCAGCCCATGCTGCTCAACCCTGTCCACATGACCAGCCAAGATACTGGACACCTGCAGGTGAAGATGTGCTCACTGCCAAAAGGGGTCAGACATTTGAAGGACACATAAAGGAGAGTAAATACAATGATAAAAGAAAGTAAATAAATGAGCAAGCAAGACTAGATGAAATAGGCAGGTCAAGTTTTTTAAATAAAATAATATCCTGGGCGCCTGAGTGGCTCAGTCGTTTAAGCCTCTGACTTCTGCTCAGGACATGATCTCATGGTTCGTGGGTTCAAGCTGTGCTGATAGCTCAGGGCCTGGAGCCTGCTTCAGATTCTGTGTCTCCCTTTCTCTCTGCCCCTCCCCCGCTCACATATTCTCTCTCTCTCTCTCTCTCTCTCTCTCTCTCTCTCTCTCTCCTCTCTCTCTCTCTCTCTCTCTCTCTCTCTCTCTCAGAAATATATAAACATTAAACATTTTTTTAAATAAAATAGTATCCTCTAATACATGGTAAAATAAGGAAAAAGCAGGCCATTCTAAAAAAAACAGTGGAAATTTTGAGTGTTAAAAGATAATAATTAGAATTAAATAATAGATGGGATAAAAACATGGAAAGAATTAGGAAGATAAAGAGAGAGAAATTATAAAAGAAAAGTTAGGATCTGTAGAATTTGGTAGGATTGGATGGAGAGGAAATTATTGAGGAATCATGCATAATTTTTTAAAACTAAAGCAAGGTTAAAGTAAATAATGTTGAAAAGATTCGTAGGATACTAAATAGAATAAATAAAGAAAAAAATCACATAGATACATTATGGTGAAATTTAAGAACATCAACAATATTGAGAAAATCCCACAAGTTTTCACAAAGGAAAAAAGACTAGATGGGACTTAGACATCTCTGTAAGTAACACTGGAAGCGACAATGAGGTATGGAATTTTATTCTGATTACTATTATTAAGTATTTGTGACATACAAAAAAGAAATAATAAACACCATACATCTATTATCCAGGTTAAGGAATAATACATTAACTACATTTCTCGTGTAAGTACTATGCTTGCCTGAGTCAGATTCCTTCCCACTATGCTGAATTTGGTGGGCATCATTACATGCATGTCTTCATGATTTTAGTACTTGTGGGCACATTTGTAGACAATGTTATTTTGTGTTGTGTTTTTTTAAATACGGAAGCCAGATATTTTACTATCGCTATTAAACTGTCACTTATCTTGGTGTAGCAGTGTTTCTTCATTTGTCTAAATGACAGGAGCCAAAGAGATACATGGACAAATTAAGATAATATTGCATATCAGCTAATGCATGCAGCTAAACAAATTTGATTTCCACTTTAGTAATTTCTAGAGGCACTTACTTAATATCAATGAGTTCTGACAGGAACTCATTGATAGATAATGTAGACTAGTTACATCATTCAGGGCCTTTTTACGGAATAATGTCAGCCTTAAAATATATGTTCTTTGAACTACTCTTCACCAGATAGATACTATGAGAAACTCTGAACATTTTAGCTAGAATCCAGTTTGAAAATCACCAATGGATTGTGCAAAAGGTAGAAATTATGTTTATTTGTAATCATTGATACGTTCATGGAACTTTCCTTCAAATATCATAGTTATAAAAACAGTATCTATTTTGCCATGGATATTACTAAAATATTCTATTTCATATCTTCTCTTCTCATTAATTTAAGACTTATATGCTGAGACTAAGTTGTTTTATAATGATATTATTGGGTATTCTGTTTTTACTCCTTAAAGAGTTTTGATATATTTCCTTTGTGTAGTCATCTTGCTTAATTGGTTCATAACATCATGTGCTGACACGTCCTGTATCTTCAGCAAGAGGTTAACTTCTGCTACTTTCCCTGATAGAAAAGAGTTCACTAGGAGCTTTCTTACTTTCCAAAGCATGGAATTAATCTTGTTTGTTCAATTTTGTCCCTACTTCTAGAAGCCCGGAATAAATGGCATCCCACAAAACCATCCAAGATTGTTGATTCCCAATGTCTGGCTACAATTTGTCTATGCTATTCATTCATTTTAAACATTTTTTTAAAGTTTTAAATAATTATAGATTTGCAGGAGATTGTAAACAAATGTGCAGGAAAGTCCCGTGCAACCTTCCCCCAGGCTCATCCTGTCTTACACAACAACTATGCTACAATATCAAAACCAAGAAATTGACATTGGTGCAACTCATGGAGTTTATTTAAATTTCATAATGTATGCATGTACTCATTTGTGTGTGTATAGCTGTATGCAACTTTATCTCATGTGTACACTTTGCATAAGCAACACCACAATCAAGATACTCACTCACCTGTAACACCACCACAAAATTCATTCAGGCTTCCTTTTTATAGCCACACCTACATTCTTTCCACAGCCCCACACCCTGGCAACCACTTGTCTGTTCTCCATCTTTGTGTTATTTTTATGACTATTACATAAATGGAATCACACAGTATGTATCCTTTGAAAATTGTCTCTTTTCACTCAGCATAATTTTCTTCAAGTTCATCCAAGTTGTTGCCTGGTATCAGTATTTTTTTTTTCTTTTTTTATTGCTGAGTAGTAGTCCATACTATGGCTGAACCACAGTGGGCCTTACCATTTACCTGCTGAAAAACATCTGAGTTATTCATAGTTGCTTTCAAGCTATTACAAATAAAGTTGCTATGCACATTTGTGGACAGGCTTTTATGTAGACATAATTTTCATTTCTCTCAGAGAAGTGCCTAAGAGTGCAATAAGTAGGTGGCATATAGTATGACCATGGTAATTTTGAAAGGAACTGCTTGAGTATTTTTCAGAATAGTTTTATTATTTTACATTCCCACCAACATTTTTTTCACCAAATCTAGGAAGTTTTTCAGTCATTATTGTAATTTTTTTTAAATATTCTTTTAGTCTCCTTCTCTGCTTCTGGGACTCTGATGATGTGAATATTAAATCTTCTGCTGTTGTGTTCCACTGATCCCTGAGGTTTTGCTCATTTTTTTTCTATTTTCTTCTGTTTTTCGGATTGAGTTTAAGCTTACTGATTTTTATCCTCTGTTATCTCCACCTTGCTACTGAGACCCTTTAGAGTTTTTCATTTTATTTATTGTATTTTTCAGTTATGCAATTTTCATTTGTTGTTTTGTTTTTGTTTTTTTTTAATGTTTGTTTATTTTTGAGAGAGAGACAGACGGAGTGTGAGCAGGGGAGGGGCAGAGAGAGAGAGGGAGACACAGAATCAGAAGCAGGCTGCAGGTTCCGAGCTGTCAGCACAGAGCCCGACACGGGTCTGGAACTAACTCACTAACTGTGAGATCATGTCCTGAGCTGAAGTAGGTCACTTGCCGTCTGAGCCACCCAGGTACCCCATTCATTTGTTTTTTATCACTCATATTTATTTGCTGAGATTTTCTAGGTTTATTTGTTTTTAAAAATTGCAATTGATTGTTGAGGCATTTTTAGGATAGGTAAAACCCTTGTCAAATAGTTCTAACATCTAATTCATCTCAGTTGATTGTCTTTTTTCATTCCAGTTGTGATTGTTCTGTTTTTGGTTGTTTTGTTTTGTTTTGTTCTGTTTTGTTTGAATTTTGGTTTTTGGCATGACAGGTGGTTTTCAACTGTATCATAGACATTATGGTTATGATATGATGTTTGGAGACCTTCAATCTTATCTAATCCTTCCATTTTAGTTGGTACTTGCTCAGTGTAGATTTAATGTCTGGGTTCTGGTTTACTTTGGTGGCTTTAGTTCCCATGACAGTTTAGTTTTCAAAGCTCTTGCAACGCTATTTCAGTGTGCTTCATTCTTCAGGTACTCCTGGGCATCCCCTTCAGTCCCTGCTGGTGGCCTCTCTGGGGTGAATGGTGCTGCGTGTCATTTGGCCACCTTTTGCTCTGATGGGTGGGACTTGGGCCTGGGTCTCCTTATATTACTGGGAGACTCAGGAGCAGCTTACGCTGGCCTTGGGGGCAGCTGTGGCCACCCACTAGTGTCCCAGTAGTGAACCCAGGACCAGGAGTGCCTGAGGCTTCACTGTTGCCACTGCTGCTGGTGGAGAAGGTTACAGATAGCACCTGCATTGCAAAGCAGGGGTTTGGGCTCACCGCGGGTCTGTCCTGGGCTCCCTTGAACTCGTTCTTTGGTCAGGGTGATACATGTGTATGAGTATTTGTGTATGTGTACATACGTTGGGGATTCCTGGTTATAGGTTTACTGGCATCCTTTTTGCCAGCATATGGTTGATTAAAATAAAACCCAGAATCTGGACACATTATTATTCCTCAAGTCTTGAGGTTCCTAGCCAGTCTTTCCTCTTTCCTGCTTTCAGAGTCATTTTATCATTGTCTGATGGGTATTTTTCAGGGTATTTGGCTGTATTTAGAAGGTAGAAAGGGAAAAGTGAGTCTGTGCTGTCTCATTCCAGAACCAGAACTATTTATTCATTTTTTATTGTAAATGTATGACTCCATTGTGGTGGTGATGACCATAGAGGAGGTAGGGAAGTGATTACCCACAGACTGGAAGTTCTCATTCGGTGATTTTTGCATGTCTTTGAACTTTATGTAAATGAGATCATACTTTATACATTTGTCTTTGAAAATTGAGATTTTTGTTCAACTGTCTATGAGATTCGTCTGTTTAGGTGCATAGTTCAAATTCATTCATTTTCATGACTGTCTAGTATATCTCAAATTATTCACTCATTAATATTGGTGAATATTTAGGTTTTTAATCCATCTTTTTTTTTAAATGCCACAGAATAATTTATTTTATACCTGTATCCCTATATTGTACTCTGCATCTGATAGTAAATGAGTAATGAAATATACTTAACTCAAAAAACAAAACAAAACAAAACCAAAGCTATGTAGATATCAATAAAATAAAAAGAAGAAACAACAGAATAATCAGCAAAACCAAGTTTTTCTTTAAAAATATTAGTAGGCTAGAAAACCTTCTAGGTAAGATGATCAATTAAAAGAGAATATGCAGGGGTGTTTGGGTGGCTCAGTTGGTTAAGCACCTGACTCTCGATTTTGGCTTTCATCATGATCTCAAGGTTTGTGAGATGGGGTTCCGGGTCCAACTCGGGCTCTGCCCCTGACAGTGCACAGCCTGCTTGGGAGTCTCTCTCTCCCTCTCTTTCTCCCTCTCTTTCTCCCCCTCCCCCACATGTGCATGCTCCCGTGCTTGCTCTCTTTATCTCTCAAAATAAACAAATAACCTTAAAAAAAAGTAGAATATGAAAGTAATCAAAATGCAGAAGGATATATGGGAATAAGCTATTGACACAAGTGATATAATTATCAATAACTATATATTCATTAAAATAATAATTTGAAGAAGGTTTGTTTATGTACATAGATAAAAATGTAAAAGGCCAAACTTAGGGTAAGGAAAATAACCAAAAACCTAAATAAATAATTAATTAAAAAATTGAAACAATATTAAAAGACCTTCCCCGTTCAAACAGTCCTGACATGTTTGGGCTTAATAGGTACATTTTATCAAACTTTCAAAGAATAGACATTCCAGCTTTTAAATTGCCACATAAAATAATAAATGTGGGAGAACTACCTAACAAATTTTGTGAAGTTACTCTAATCTCGATTGCAAAGCTAGGTAAGAGAATAAATAAGATAAAATTATGAATTCATTTAGCTATGAATATAGTTGCAAAACACCAAAGATATTAGCTAACCAAATTAAACATATATTTAAATATATATATATACACATGACCATCAACTAGGGTTTAATATGGAGTTAAGGATGGTTCAAAATCAGAAAATTCTGGCAATGTAATTTATCGCATTAATGGAACAAATTGAAAAAAATCATTAAATGGAAGCATCACATAATGTTCAATAATTCTTTGTTACAAAAATAAGCAGAATACTGGGTTTTGAAGGTAACTTATTAACTTGAAGATATATGTGAAAAATTATTAAAAACACAGTTTTTAGTGTAGAAACCTATTCATATTCCCATCAAGACGAAGAATAAGACAAAATGCCAATTTTTACTCCTACTGATTTAATATTATTAGACTTTCTGGACAATGTTATAAGGGGGAAAAAGCATGGCAACTGTTAAGGATTAAATAAATGAAATGAAAGTATCATTGTTGGTAGGCGATATCCTCTAAATAATACATAAAAACACATTGTGAAAAACTGCCAGTACTGATAAGAATCTAAAAAAGTAGCTTAAGGACTTCTGGTTTTCAACTTAAAAAATTAAACTTAAGGACTTCTGGTTTTCAGTTTCATCCAAGGAGCTTGGAAGTTGTCACCCTGTCCTAACAGCAAGGAAAAAGCTGAACAGACTGAAAAATTAATAACTCTTCTTGAATCCATAAGAGAAGTGAGAACACAGAGCAAATCACTCCTTTAAGATTGGAGAGATAGGCAGGTAAAAAAAAAGGAGTCATAGCTCACCAAAGCACAGACTCACAAACAGAAAGCATGGAGACACCCACACAAGAGTAGGAAAACCTGAACTAATTAATTGATAAATTGGTGGAGGCTGAGTGTGGACGACTTAGAGAAGTTAAAAAAAAAAAAAAATCCAGGTGGATGCCCCGCCTCCCCCTTCCGCCACCACAATCACAGGGGAGCCTGCCCAATTTTGTGAGATTTACCTCTAGAAACTCAACTAGTCTCTCACAGTAAATACTGGATAAAAATCCCCTTGAGCTACTACTGGAATGAGAGGGGCGGGGGTTGGGGGGGGGAGCAAAAACAAAAACACAACATTTTGAAATACACCAGAGCATAAGAGAGCATAAGGCCTGCCTTCAAGGGAAATTACTTAACCAGAGCCTAACCTGTTGGGTGGTTATTAGAGCCTACTGACTTGGGAGAAGTACCCAATTCCAGTTCACCCTAGGCATTCTCTTCCATCTACTATTCAAAAAGGTCTATTAGTGGACAATCAGCCATAATCTTTGCAGGAGAAGCTGTGACAGGTGGAGCCTGGATTTCAGTGGGATGAATTGAATGGCGGAAGATGGCGGGGGGGGGGGGGGGGCGGGGGGGAAGGGGGGCGGGGGGCGGTGCCTGGGTGGCTCAGTTGGTTGAGTGTCCGACTTCGGCTCAGGTCATGATCTCGCGGTGTGTGAGTTCGAGCCCCACGTTGGGCCCTGTGCTGACAGCTCAGAGCCTGGAGCGTGCTTCAGATTCTGTGTCTTCCTCTCTCTCTGCCCCTCCCCTGCTCATGCTCTGTCTCTCTCTGTCTCAAAAATAAATAAAAACATTAAAAAAAAGAATGGCAGAAGGTGGGGTGATGGCAAGAGCAAGTTTAGATCACAACCAAGACGTTTAAGAGAGAAGGCAAAGAGCGAATAGTAATAAGCAAGTATTGAGATCAAGGAAACAATTTTCTCCCTTCCTCTTCATCACTTTCCCTCTCTTACCCCAATTCTGGTATAATTGTGAATTCTGTAAAATTAAAATCTTGTCAACATTTCTGTCTTTATGTAAGAATTTTTTTTTTAATTTTTCAGATGAGAACGACTTGGGTGAATTAATAGGCTGAAGATAGGAGATTGATAGGCAGAAGATAAAAGAGGGAGAAAATTGGTTTAGTGAGGCTGTAACTCAAGAATGAAGAAATGGAAGGAGAATTAAGATCCAAGGTTAGACCTGACCAAGAGCAGTATTGTCATCAACTGAAACATGATAAGAAAGGATAAATTGGGAGAGGCAGAGGAAAAGAATATTTGTGTGTGGTAGGGATGGAAGTTGAAGGAATTCGCAGGGTAGAATTGCCTTTATTTCTCTGTGAATGTAGAGAGGCAAAATTATCTATTGACGGTAAGGTGTCAGGTTAGGAGCAGACAAAAATAAAAGTCTGAAATTGGAAAGAAAATGGCATTTTCCTCTTTATTGGAATGGAACCATCTTCAGGATGCTTAGTATATGGCACATCTCAACTACCTGAACCGCCTGCTCTGTTGTAAATCTTTTCTTACAAGTAGAAAGCCATGGCAAGCAACCTGTCACAGAGTTCCAACTGCGTGCTAAATGCGTGTTTTTCTTTAAAACCTTCTCAACGATCACTAAACAGATGGCCTTCCACAGTTAACTTCACCAGAACATCTTGTCAGGCCAAGCCTGTTTAGCTTTGAAGATGGCATTAGTTTCCACTGGCCTGACTGTATTACACTGCAGGGCTGTTTACCTACTAATTATTTACACAAGCCTAATAGTTTTTATAAAAGCGAAGTTCAGGAAAAGATATGACTGTCATTTTCTTTTCTTTTTTTTCTAATATATTGCTTTATTAAAAAGTTTCATTCTACAATTAAGTCTGATCATTCCTTTGTTTAAAATAGGTCATAGGCCCCATATTCTAAATTGGAATAAAACTATTATTTGCTTTTTGTTTTTAATGTTTATTTATTTATTTTGAGAGAGAGAGAGTGAGTGTGTGAGTGGGGAAGGGGCAGGGCGAGAGGGAGAGAGAGAATCCTAAGAAGGCTTGGTGCTATCCGTGCAGAGCCCAGTGCGGGGCTCAAACTCACAAACCATGAGATCATGACCTGAGCTGAAACCAAGAGTCTGGAGCTTAACCCACTGAGCCACCCAGGTGCCCCCGAAGTATTATTTCAACTGTAGCTCTCAAGTGTGACTCTGTGACTTGGACCCATCAGTCTCATCCTATGATGGAGAGTCTTTTTCCTGGTTTTCTCTCTGAGCCTTCACACAGGCTCTTCTCTATAAGTGCATCATGCACCTCCTTGTACTATCTCGTGTAATATATACTCAGGCTTCATGTCTCAGCTTAGATATCACTCCTTCCGAGAATATTCTCTAACCTTCCAGGGGTTAAATACTCCTACCATGTGCTCCTCTGTTTCTGCTTTACAATTGACTTGTTATCTTTTCATCTCCATCTGTATTTTTAGCCAGGTAAGGTCAAATACCATATCTGAAAGTATGCTTTTCTTTTTATGGTACCTTATATATAGTTCCTGACACATAGTAGGAACTCAGAAAACATTTGTTAGATTAAACCATGGTTTTACTATTTTATGACTTTGAGAAGAGAATGTATAAAAACAGCAAGATTGGAGTTTGGAGAAATGATCCAGTTCCTGGTGACACATTTTACTAGCTATAGGACTTTGTAACATTATTTAAACTTATTTGATCATTATTTTTCTTTTTTTTTTTTATTTTTGGGACAGAGAGAGACAGAGCATGAACGGGGGAGGGGCAGAGAGAGAGGGAGACACAGAATCAGAAACAGGCTCCAGGCTCTGAGCCATCAGCCCAGAGCCTGACGCGGGGCTGGAACTCACGGACCGCGAGATCGTGACCTGGCTGAAGTCGGACGCTTAACCGACTGCGCCACCCAGGCGCCCCATCATCATTATTTTTCTTAATTGTAAAATGGAGTTAAGTCTATCTACCTACCTCCTAGTAAGAAGTAAATAAAACAGTGTACAATTAGCACAATGAATAGCACACAAAAAAGGGTAACCTAAAGAATGGATCTATCTTGCACTACTTTTTTCACTTGAAACACCAATACCAACGTTCTCTAATTGTTTCCCTCCTTTTCTTTTCCTTTTACTCATTGTATCAGGATGGCAGCTGGAAGTACATTTGAAAAGAGCTATTTATACAGTAGTTGAGATACCAATAGCAACTGAAAATAGCTCACATTTATTAAGCAATTACTCTGTGTCTGGCATTGAGCTAACTAGTTTATATGTACAATATTCCTAGCACTTATTTTTATCGTTCTATTCATGATATTCAGTGTCACAGAGGATGAATTCACTTGCTCTTCCTGCCGTCTGTGGTGACAGTGGAAGACAAGACAGAATACCAATTATCTTGATAGTTCAGGTGGACACAGTGTATGCCTAATTTCTTTTCTATTCTCTCACCTTTTCACAGCAGTAGCGCAGTAGGAAGAGAGGAGATACATGAGAGGAAATAGACTCCGAGTTGCTCCTCTCCTGAAGCTTCTGTCCACAAAATTTGCCTCTCTACAGCTACACAGATGTGTCCCTTTCTTTTCAAATGGTCACTGATTTCTGGGCCATCCTCTTCTTCGAACTCCAGTGAACATCCTGCACACTTAATGTCACTGAAACCTCACGTTGTTAGTGGTGTTTGTGGTGGCGGCATGTGTGTGTATTTTATATAATCGCCTTCTTATGGCCATATTCTTGTGTTTCCCCTGTGGGTTTTTCAGCTTCTTAAAGGCAGGAACTGGTTCTTACTTTCCTTAAAACCCCCAGAACCTGCACTACCAGCCATATGGTAAGCTCCCCAAATTCTTGTTGAGTGAATACATTTTAAATAAATCACACCCCCAGACCTGACACATGTACATACACACACCCACGTACGAATATTTGCTAGATAATTGATACGGCTGTCACAATTGTGTTAAGATGTGTACTGAAAGGGTATGTTTATCTTGCAGAGCTTGATTTGGGCTAAAAGATACTGTATGAGCAGTGCTGGCCGCCATAGAAAGTTGGGGCTCTGGGAAAGAACAATGGGGAGAAGGCGGGTGTGCAAAATGAATAGGTTGTGCTTCTCTGTTAAAAGTAGGAATGATGAGAAAAGAACTAAGTGTGCTAACATGACCTTGGACATTATTCTGGACTCTGAGCTAACCTTATTCTGCCACCTCAGTCAAAATAATTTTCTCAATTACGGTCTGTGTTCTCATCTGTCAAATAAACGTGCTAAAAATGACCTTCACAGGATAGTCCTCAGGAAAAGCTAATAAATGATTGCAAAAATCTGAGAGAAGGAAAAGCACTGTGTAAATCTTGAATAATAAATCAGGACCTTTCTGTACGAAGTCAAATTAGGAGGCATTTAATTTGGAGTCTTCCAGTGTTTGGCTATCTGCTGAAGGAAAAAGGATGACAATAAATGTATATATAAAAGAAGAGCTGACAGTTGAAAAACTAAAATGAAAAGTAACGACATAAACAATGTTAGGAGATGCCTTCAAGGAGACGAGTTCTCAGAAAGTTGAGATCTCAATTTAGAACATTTCTTTCTCTCTAATTGTTGTTCTGTGTGCTGCTGCAATATGATGAAATGGCCATAAACTTAGTGTGATAGGCTTGCAGAATAATTTAATTATAATTTAACATTTACTTTTATGCTATGCAATTACTTACATTGCTTTTTGCTGAAGACAATACATTTAAGCAGCTGCACACAATGAAAAAATAGCTGACAGGGTCAATTCTAAAGTTATACTAAGGTTTAGTTACATTCCTTTTTCACCCAGTGGACTTAACAAATTAGGCAGCATGAGACTGGTTGAAAGAAAATCAGACAAGTAATCAGGAATCCTTGATTCTCCTCTAAACTTTTGTAAGATCTAGCTCTATGAATTTTATAGATTCCTTAACTTTTAGTGGGTAAGTGACCATTTTCTTATGATAAACATTGTCACGGGATGGTCAATATTTCTTTCATTCACTAACATTCTGTGAGAATGATACCAATGTTGCTTACAGAATCAAAGAAAGGCTGTGTCATTTCTGAGACTAAATTGATCCCCAAAGCCAAAGTCATTGACATATGCTGGGTATCTATGCTACAGTATTGTGCAAGACTGATTCATGATGTTAGGCTTTCATTCTCTCCTCTAGATTCCTTTATAGTTTTCCTCTTCCTGAAAGTTTACATAAGTAATTTTCACATGAGCAGTTTAGTGCAAAATATTTGTTGCCTGGGTTTCATAAATTGGCTTTATGAAAATATCACTTAAAATATTTTTGTGTTAAGTACCATTTCCTGTTCTCTCTTTGTGACTTGAATATTAAACAATCTATGTTAATTTTTAGATTAACAGTGTTACCTTTTACTACCAACACATCCATTTGACTTCTATAGTTTAGAATTTGGGGTGATTCTTATAGTAAACAGGCTCTGTTAGAATTAGAAGTCCCAAGTTAAGGGCATAACTTAGAGGCCTATAGTTTTGAAAGGGTGCAGGAAACACAGAAATTATTTTATATATAAATATATATCTTATTTTAATTATTTAGTATATATATTTTAGTCCATTTATATATTAAAAACAGATATGTATTTAAACAATTTTATTGAGATATAATCAATGTAAAAAATTCACCCATTTAAAATACACAATTCAGTGTTTGAAAATTCACATGGTTGAGCAGCCATCACTATGGTCTAATTTCAGAACATTTTTACCCCCATATCATCTATCTTAAGTAATCTATCTCTGTCTCCCCTCACCACTCCTATCTCCACTTCCAAACAACCACTAATTTACTTTCTACCTCTATGGATTTAATTATTCTGGATATATCAAAGAAATCAAATCACATAATATATGTATTTTGTGATTTGATTCTTTTACTTAGAAAAATACTTTCAAGGCTCACCAGTGTGGTAGCATGTATCAGTACTTCATTTTATTTCTAAATATACATTCTGTGGATAAACCACCTTTTATTTGTATATTCATCAGTTGCTTAACATTTTGGTGGTTATTAATTCTTTTTTAATGCTAGGAAAACTGCTGGGAACATTTGTTTGTAATTTTTTGTATGGACATACATTTTTAAGTTTATTTATTTGAGAGAGAGAGAGAGAGCTCACACAGGGGAGAGAGAGAGAGAGAGAGAGAGAGAGAGAGAGAGAGAGAGAGAGAGAGAGAATCTCAAGCAGGTGCTTGGAACTGTCAGGGAGGAGGCTGATATGGCATGAGATCATAACCTGGGCCAAAATCAAGTCAGACACTTAACTGACTGAGCCACTCAGGCACCTATTTATGGACATATGTTTTCATTTCTCTTGGGTGTATATCTGACAGTAAAATCACCGTATCATATTGGTAACTAACATTTTGAAGAACAGTCACCTGTTTTTCAAAAATGTTGCACAATTTTACATTCCCACTAACAGTCCATGAGGGTTTCAATTTGTCCGCACTCTCACCAACACTTGTTATTATATTTTTGATTATAGACATTCAGTGTGTACAAAGTGATATTTCCTTGTGGCTTTGATTTGCTTTTCCCTAGTGACTAATGATACTGAACATCTTTTCATGTACTCGTTGGTCGTTTGTATATCTTCTTTAGAGAAATATCTATTCAAGTCCTTTGCCCATTTTTTAATTAGGGCAAAGCGTTATCTTTTGATTACTTAGAACTTTTTTTATTATTTAGAATATATAAAGAACGTTTACAATTAAAGTTTCTTCATATATTACATTTGTTATCTTCCAGTTTTAATGATAACCATCCTGGTAGATTTGATGTGATGTCGAGCACCTTTTCGTGTGTTTATTTCACCATTTGTATATCTTTGGAGAAATGTCTATTCAAGGCTTTTGCCAATTTTTGGATTGGGTTGTTTCGTTTTTTATTATTGAGTTTTAGGAGTTCTTATATATTTTACATATTAAATCACTATCACTATGATTTGCAAAAAAGTTTCTCTCATTTTGTAAGTTGTATTTTCATTTACTTAATAATGCCCTTTGATGAACAAATGTTTTTAATTTTAGTGAAATCCAACTTACTTATTTTGTCTTTTATTGCTTGTACTTTTAGTATCATAATATCTAAGAATTCTTGTCAAATCCAAGTTTATGAAGATTTACCCACAAGTTTTATTCTAAGAGTTTTATGGTTTTAGCTTTTATATTTAGCTTGTTGGTTGATTTATTTTTTTGAATGTTTTAAATGTTTTTATTTATTTTTGAGACAGAGAGAGACAGAGAATGAGCAGGGGAGGGGCAGAGAAAGAGGGAGACACAGAAACCAAAGCAGGCTCTGAGCTGTCAGCACAGAGCCTGACACAGGGCTTGAACCCACGGAGTGTGAGACCATGACCTGAGCTGAAGTCGGACACTTAACCAACTGAGCCAACCAGGCACCCCAACTTATTTTAACTTTATTAACTTTAACTTTATTATTTTATTAACTTTAACTTTACTTTTATTAACTTTACCTTTATTATTTTAACTTATATTACTTTATTTTAAGTTAATTTTCATATGTGTTGTGGGGAAAGGGTCCAACATCATCCTTTTACGTGTAGAAATCCAGTTGTTTCAGTATAAACTGTTGAGATTTGTTTTTTCCTATTGAATGGACTTAGTGCTTTTGTCAAAATCAGTTCGTCATAAAGGTTTGGATTTATTTCTGGACTCATAATTTTATTCCATTGATACATACCACCCTCTTTTGAATACTGTATTTTAGTAGTTTGGACCACTTGCATTTCATGTCAACTTTAGGTTCCGTTTTTCTATTTTTGCAAAAAAAGGCCATTGGAATTTAATAGGAATTGTGTTAAAACTGTAGATTGTTGTGTGTAGTATTGAAATTTTAATAATATTAAATGTTCCTATCTGTGAACTGGGATGTATTGCCATTTACTTAATTCTTTCAGCAATATTTATAGTTTGTGGTGTACAAGATTTTCACCTCTTTGGTTAAATTTATTCCTAGGTATTTTATTCTTTTAGATATTTTTGTAAATGGAATTGCTTTCTTAATTTACTTTTCCAATTGGTCAGTGGTAGTGTGTAGAAATACAACTGATTTTTGTGTGTTGACTTTATATTCTGAAACTGAAAAATTCATTTATTATCCTAGTAGTTCTAGGGCCTTTGGGAATTTCCATGCATAGGATTATTTCATCTGTGAATAGAAATAATTTTATTTATCGTCTAATTGCTCTGGCTAGACCTTCCAGTACAATGTTGAATAACAGTGGTAAAGCAGGCATCTATTTCTTGTTCTTGATCTTAAGGTGGAAGCTTTCAGTCTTTCACCATTGAGTATGATGTAAGCTGTGAGTTTTTCATAAAAGCTCTTTCTCATGTTGAATAACTTCCCTTCTATTTCTAGTAATGTTATAATATTTACTTTTGACAACCACATATTTTAAAGAACTTAAGGGAGGAAAAATAGGCATTTATATTTACACTGATATTCACCATTTCTGTTGTTCTTCCTTCATTTCTAGTTACCACTGTCCCCCTATTATCATGTCCCTTGTGTCCGAAGATTTTCCTTTAGAATAGATGTGCTGGTAATAAATTCTGTTACATTTCCTTTGCCTCAGAATGAGCTTATCTTACTTTCATTCCTGAATGATATTTTTTTTCTGTATATTAGATTCTGGTTTGACAGTTCTTCGCTCTCAGCACTTTAAAAATGTTGTTCTAGTACCAATGGTTTCTGATGAGAAATCCATTATCATTTAGACTGTGGTCTCCTATAGATAATATATCATCCATTTCTGTTTGCTTTTAAGATTTTTTTTAATCTATAATTTACAAAAAGTTGACAATGATATTTCTAGGCGTGGATTTCTTTGTGTTTATTCTATTTAGGATTAGCTGAGCTTCTTGAATCTGGATGTTTATGTATTTAACCAATTCGTTAAGTTTCCAGCCATTATTTCTTCAAAAATTTTCAAACACATTGTTTTATCCTTTTTTCTGGAGCCCTGATCACGCAAATATTAGACCTGTTAATGTTGTCTGATGGATCCATGAAGTTCTGTTTAATTTTTTCAGTCTTTTCTTCTTCTTGTGCTGATTGGATAATTAGTATTGAACTAGCTTCAGTTTACTGACTCTTTCCTCTGTCTTCTCTATTTGGTTATTAAGTCCTTCTGGGGAATTTTTGTTTGTTTGTTTTAGTTATTGTGCATTTTAGCTTTAAAGTTTTTATTTTGTTCTTTTTTATATCATTTATTTCTTTGCCAATAGTTTCTCTATTTCCATTCTTTTAAAAAGTGTTCACCTTTACTTTTGGAAGTTTGATTATAATAATAATTTTGTCAGGTAGTTCATTCAATATCTGCATCATCTCAGAATTGACATCTGTTGCTTTTCTCTTCTTTTTAGGTTATTGATTTTTTTTTACTGGATTTTCATATGCTGACTAATTTTGGATTGTATCCTGGACATTTGGTATATTGTTTCATGAAATTCTGAGTCCTGTTTAATGCTTAGAGATTGTCAATTTTGTGTGGGGGTGTGGGGATGTGGGTGTGGTGTGTTTTATCAGTTAACAGACCTGGCTAGGTGTAGGCTGGAAGTTCTAAACTACCTTCTGTGGGTTATGGCTCTAAGTTGGTTCACTTTTAAAGGAGTTTGTAGTGTTAACTGGCATCCAGAGGCCACTTTGAGACCTTCAGGATAATAGTTCCATTCTCAGAGCCTTTGGTGTGCTGTTGAGGATCACATTCATGAATCTGTAGCTTAGGTTATACAGAATTTTATGGGACCACTTTCTTAAATTCCTTCTTCTTTGCAGTCTCCTTGACACTTTCTGGCTCTCAGAGGCATCCACTCTTTTCTTTGGTCTACAAAGTTAGGGCTCTAGTTTCCTCACCTGGCTGTGTACGTCACACAAATCTGTCTGTCTCTGGGTTCAAGTAACAGGATGAGAGAGGGAGAGAGAGAGAGAGAGAGAGAGAGAGAGAGAGAGAGAGAGAGAGAGAATTGGAATACTCCTTCACATTCTCAGGACCACAGTTTGTCTTGTTAGAGGAAAGGGTTCTTTTCCCTCAGAGTTTGAGTCCCTGCCCAGCTGCTGCCCAGCCCTACCACCACTGCCATGGGTTTGCCTGGGACTAGAATGGAGAAAGTGACGGGGGAGTGAACTTTCCCACTCTCTCTGACCTGGGGGATCTCTTCCCTGATGTTCAGACCAGAAACAAAGGTCTTCTCTTGGAACCCTTTCTGCCTGCAACCAAAGTTTAATTCTGGCCTTTGGATTGTTTTTCAGCCCAATCTGGGGGGGACTAGAGGGGAAAAATACAAGAAATTCACTCATATGTTGGCCTTACTTTGAGTTCTGGTTTCCTTTACCAATCTATCTGCTGCCAGGTAACTTTTCAGAGTCTTAAGATAGCTGCTCAATGCATCTGTCCAAGTTTTTAGTTGTATTCAGTAAGAGAGACAGGATGAAGTATGTTTGCTTTTATCTGAACTGGCACCAGAACCTTAAATGCATATTGAAAAGATTATATTAAAGTAGATTATTCCTTATTTCTGTCCGTCTCATTTACTTGTTTTCCCTCCATGTATTTTTAGGTTTATATTTTCAAAACCACTCTAGGCAAATGGCACAAATTCTTTTTGGAAAACAAGCAAACAAACAAACAAACAAAAAACTATAGAACAACATTTCAGACCCTCTATTGGTATTTAGACCCATGTTTTTATTTCCTTATCACCAAGAATTCCTTCCTGACATTATTCCACTAATTTTAAGTTCATTTTCTTTAGTTTAGCTGTGGCAAATCATATCATTTTCTATGTAAGAAGTTGTTAGGTAAATACTTAGAGGAATTTTGAATTTTAATTGTATCTATTTAAATAAAAGTTCTTATAGGTACATATGCGTATTTAAGAATAATGGCACAGTAACAAGAAAATTTCAGTCAGTCTGCCTCCCATTAAAGGAGCAGAGGAGATCTCCACCTGTCAGATATAAATACACAATTCAGAGAGTTTGCTGAATATATGCTTCAAAGTGAGATACAGATGTAGAATGCTGATTTTTAGGCAAATTCTTACTTCTTATTGACTTGACATATAACCTAGAAAGGATTTTCTCTCTAATTTTATGGTCATCACAGCGCATTATATAATTTTCACTGAATAATTACAGGTGTACTAAATATTTTGTGGTGCTTAGTAAGAAGAAGAATCCAAGTCCAGGTTCAAGTGGTCGAGTAAGCGAAGACCACTTGAGTGGGAATAGAAGTGCTGGATGTGACCCCAGCATTGAAAAGAATTCCACGTGCCTGACCTTGTGGGAATTTAAGGAACAAAATTGATTTATAACTAAGCTAGTAAGGGTAGAGGTAAAGATTTTTCAGAATCCATAGTGAAAAGAACAAAAAGGTGTTATGTTTCCCTAAGGTGTATCTTTTTGTGGTAGACTATAACAAAGCAATAAAGGAATCGGCAATACTTGCATACCCAGTGGACTATTTAAATATTACTGTGACTGAGAACAAAAGACTTCAAAATTTCCCTAGCTCTCTTGTTTAAATCTATATGGGAATACAGATTTAGAGCTAAATGGAGCACAATCACACAGGGAGCCTCTGGAGGCTACAAGGACTATGAATATTGATGGCAATTCACTTCTGTGTTGTGCTCTGAACAAATGACAACAGAGTAGTAAACAACTATTTCCTTGGAGATGCAAATAGATTCCATAGGCTGTGAACTGAGACTCTTTCCCACTCAGATCTTATTCAAAGCAGTGTATTTAGAAGGGTACACATACCCTAACAATTAGACTGGGTTTGGCAAACTAGAGACAAAGAAACAGAATTAGTTCCAACTCATTATAACTGTAAACAAGACTTTTTTTCCCCCTCTCTTGCTCACCAAGTAGGCTAGAGATGACATTATTTTTATTTCACATAACACACACTTTTAGAAATAAATGAATTCATTCTAGGAAAGTTGCCTTTAAGTATTTAACAAGATTTTGCTGGATCTGAATTCTGCCAGTGCTACCTTTCAGAGGTATAGTATTTTCTGGAAGATTGTTCCTAATATCATTTTTACTCACTGAAAAGCTCTATTTTCCAAATAGGAGAATTTCTCTCTGGAGTCTGCAGAGGTTCATAGGTGACCTTCCACGTGACAAAATGCCACCAGGACCTAAGGGGAAGGTAAAACATTAGAATAGCTGATGTAAAATCTGAAAATCATATTCTGAAGAGAAAAATAGAATCCTTTCTCTTGGAGGAGAGAAGCAGCTGGCACTGTTGGATTGAAATTTAGAAAAGGAAAATATACTCAACCAAAAGACAGATGAGCAAATTGTCAGAAATAGTGGGGTTGAATGGTAAAACTGTCCTCATAGAATTTAGCATGTTTATAAATATATTTTAAAGCATTAGCATTAAGAACAACAGTTTTTTAAAGGCAGGCAAATTTAGATTACTTATAAAAACAAACAAAAGAAGTAAATTTGTGTATTGTTTTTTATTTCTATAAGGAAAAAATAGTCACTAAATTGAATTTGGAATCCCATTGAATTTTCTGAGAACAAGGGATATGTTATTCTTCTTTGTGTTTCTGGGACCCAAGTTGAACTCTAAATACAGAGATAAACCAAAAGACTGTCTACATAGTGAGTGCTAAGATACCAATCTATAGGGCTGCTCAGATATCACTAGAAATGCTGTAGGATGGTGGTGGGGGGAGTATTTTCCTGGGTTCCTCTTAGGAAGACCATTGCATTCTGTTAGGAGGGATTCTTTGACACGTCCTTGTGTTTGGCAAGCTAGACCTTAATGAGTATGCTCAAGCAATAATAGATGACTAATTGCCTTCTAAGGAGCATGATTTTTTTTTTTCAGTCATAGGGCTTTTGAGTTCTCTAGTGCAAAGTACAAGTTCATCAAAGAGCAGAGAGACAGAAGAGCAAAAAGCAAGATGAGAGAGGAGTTAGTTTTCCTTTGGTCTTTCTGACAAGAGACCCTCAGTGTCTTTTCTAAATAAATACTTAAAGCATTTACACAACAACTATGAAAAAGAGGCAGCAAATCGTTAGCCTTCTTGGGGTACCCACATGACAGAGTCTGGATCTGCTTATACATCTCACCATCCTTAGAGGTGCTGTATTCATGCTGAATGCTATTTGGTTCCTTTCCTGTTAGAGGATATTTCTGCTAACAGGAAGTAGGAAAAGTCAGTCTGAGGATTAGGGACTAGATCTTGCAGATTCTGTTAGAGGCTGTCAATCATGTCAACCTTTCTTGAAACATTACTCTCTACTTTTGTGCCATAAACTGGGCTGTCTCCGCTGCCCAAGCTTCCCGATTCCTGTGCTTCTAGTAGATTTTCCATGCAGAGCTGCTGTCAAATATGCACACGCTCTCACATCTCACATTTTAAGAGTCTTTCCAAGATGTAGCTGAGTCCTGATGAGCTGAGGGTGTAGGTCAGTTCTTATCTTGACACATTTGCAGCAAGCTGATCCAACCCTGGCCCTATTTTCTCCAACCATCATTAAAGATGTTAAGCCCCCGAGATCATCTATTTTCTCTTTAGGTTTCTCAGCACACTACCGCTCTGTCTGGTCAACTCCAAAATTTTCCAATGTGCTGTCTGAGAAACTTCTGTTCTTTGATTATTAGACTCCCATTCATCCTTAAGCACCTCACTGATCCTTCCTAACAATGTCTGCCTTTTAGTGAGCTCCGGCTCTTGTGGAAATCATATTGTAGCTTACCTCAGCTTGCAGTGGAAGGAAGGTTGTCATTCTCCCAAACCCTGTATGTATTTTGGTCTGGGTTTGGGTCCATGGCCAGAGGCTGCTGGTTGTCCCTGGTTATTCATTCACCTTTCTTTTATTGTAATGGAAGTTCCAGTTTTTAGCTGAGTCATAGTCATCTCAAATAAGGATATTTCCCAGAATCCCTTACAATGGGGTGGCATGTGACTAAGTTCTGGTTAATGGGATATCAGCAGGAGGAGTGTATAGGCTTCCTCAAATGTCTTTAAAGGGAGGGGACAAATCTTTCTTTTTGTTCTTCCCTCCTATTAGATGAAGGGGATGTGATGCTGGAGCTGGAACAGCTGTGGCTTGTGGGATGTTGGCCACAAATGGCAGAGCCACAGGAAGAAGTCTTGGTGTCTGATGTGTTGAGTATTCTAACTACATTGGACAAACTACATTGGCTTATTTTTGGATGCTATTTAAGAGATAAATAAATCTATTAAATATATTAAAAAGATAAATAACAAACCTTTTTCCCCCCACTTACTGCCAAACTTAATCGTAATGGAGATAGGACACTCCTCTTCAGTGCTGGCTCTCCTCTGTTATTAAAGCCAGTTATCCTTTAAGATTCATGCCCTTTGCCTAAACCATTTCCCACCACTCCCATTGTTGCCATCTCCTGACCTCACTCTCTTCCTCTTATCCACTGAAGACCTCAGCAGCTAGTCTCAGGGGTTGTTTCCACTCCATATTCTAGAAGAGTGACTTCATGCTCCCTGTGTAAAATACAGTCACCACACGGGCATCTTAGTTTCTGGTCCTTCTCAATTCCTCATTTATATCAATCAGGATAGGATACGTTATATGCCAATAACAAACAACTCTCAAATCTCAATAGTTTACAGTAACAAGGGTTTGTCTCTTATTTGTGTTGCAAGTCCATTATGTATCATCTTCACTCTAGTATCCCTGCTGGCCTAAAACCTCTAACTTAGCCATTGCCCCTCTTATGGGAGAGGTAAAAAGACATGATGATCCATGTGCTGGCTTTTACAGCATCTGCTCAAAAGTGACACACGTCAATCACATTTGAAGTTCATTGGCCAAAGTAATTCACATGGCCAAATGTAGAATCAATAGAGTGAAAGGTGGACAAATATTTGGAAAAATAGTATACTATACCACACTAATGCCTATTGCTAAAGATATAACATATACAGTAAGTATTTATAGACCAATTGAAATATAAAATCTTTGTTTTCATTTAAAAATAATGTAATTTTTATTTTGAAGGAACAAAGATCATCTAATTCAATTTTTTATCCAATTCTGAAACAACATTTTTTTTAATGTTTATTATTTGAGAAAGAGACAGAGAGCAAGCAGGGGAAGGGGCAGAGAGAGAGGGAGACACAGAATCGGAAGCAGCACCCAGGCTCTGAGCTGCCAGCACAGAGCCCGACGTGGGGCTCGAACCCACAGACCACGAGATCATGACCTGAGCTGAAGTCAGCCGCCTAACCCACTGAGCCACCCAGGCGCCCCATGAAATAACTTTTTATAGCATCCTGACAAGGGTTTGCTATTCTTCCTTTAAAAACTGCTTAGCAAGGAGCTTACTACCTTATAACAGAATTCACTGATATTTGGTTTTATATAGATATAGTTATTTCAGTGGCACTTTGAAAGGATAGAGGTAAACATATGGGATCAAATCCCATCTTGGATCATAAAGTCCTATAAATTTTGAATCTCTGTTGATGTTAACACTTCTTTATAATAAATTGAGATTTGTCTTCTCGTAATGTCTGTCTTTTGGCTCTTAGCTGAGTTTGGAGATGATGAATATAGGGCTAGTAAAGAGAACTTGTCTGGAAAATTGAGCAGCACCTGTCCTCTCTGAAGGAGGTAATTTTTACTCAGCTCCAAACAACTGTATAATCAAGAAAATTGCTCTTTTATCCTGCCCATAGATTAATTTACCCTCCATTGTAGAAATGGATTTCAATTAAAAACAAAGCATATTAACACTAATAGGCAAACCACAAAATATCTGCATGTTATATCTGGCCTTAGGGTCTGTAGAATGTGACCTCTCTGTAAGACTGACTGACATAGCTTAAGAATAAAACCATTCCCCTCTGGACCTTTTATGTATCAGTAGCTCAGCTATGCCTTATAGTTCAAAAGCTGAAAGGAAACCAAGTTTGGAAAACAGGAAAGCCAAGAACTGGCGAGTGCCCTAAATTCTCTTAGTTGCCTTGCGATCTATGAGTTTCATAAAACTGGGGCCAGAGACAGCAAAACTGCATGTATGACATGGAAAATTCCATCCCAGCATGGCTGGGCATCACAAGAAAGGTAATTGATGTCTCTCGTGTACATGGTTTCTATCTCTATCTGGCTGTAATCATTGATAGAACTTTTTAAAAAGGCAGAGGGAGTGCCTGGGTGGGTCAGTCAGTTAAGTGTCCTACTCTGGATTTTGGCTAAGGTCATGATCTTGTGTTTCATTGGATCAAGCCCCGTGTTGGGCTCTGCACTGACTGCGTAGAGCCTGCTTGGGGGTTCTCCCTTTCCCTCTCTCTCTGCTCCTCCCTGTCCCTCTCTGTCTCTCTCTTAAAATAAATAAATAAAATTTAAAAGAATAAAATAAAAAGACAGAGAATCAGAAGCAGCATGAGTAGTGTGCAAGCCTGTGAGAATTCCCTTCTGGTAAGTACAATAATGATTCCTGTCTGTTTTTGGTCATTCAGGCACCCATAAATCACTGTTACTTCTGTTATCCTGCGTAGGTTTTTCTTATGTTTATAAAGATATCTTGAGATAGTATGACTTTTTTTTACTAAAATTCACTTATGTAATATTTCTTCTGTTTGCTTCAAGTGTTTGCTTCCTTAAGAAAAACAATTTCCTGAAGAGTACACAGCTTTGCATTCAATGCTTCACTCTAGAATGATGCTATGAATCAATCTCTAAATTGGTAGTCAGCAATTTCTGGAATCTATTCTTTTTTCTCATGTTAAAAGTTAGAATATTTCTTTATTCTGTATTTCTGGGATTTGTCATATTTGTCACAATTCTTCAATAATTACTAACAGTTGGTCCTGTGATCATATCTGTACATGTTGTTTCCTGGGGTATAATTAGTCAGAATCCAGGATCTTGAAGTCATTTAAAATAGCTCAGTGGTCTTGTACTATTTTGATTTTTGTTTGTTTATTCACCAAATATTTATTTAAGCCCAACATGTTTGGGTTAGGACTTGGGGATGGAGCTATAATACTAGATACAGATTTTGCTTTCTAAGACCTCAAGTATCATCATAGTAATAGTTAAAGGGATTGAGTGTTGCATGTGTCTAAGGAATACATTTCAGACATTTGCTTCCTAGATGCTCATTTTTTTTCCTCATAATATCATGGGGAAGAAGCCATTCATTTTATATACGAGAAAGCTGCTGAATAGAGGGTTCTGATGAGTTACTGAAGAGCTCACAACTCATAAGTAGAAGTATCAGTATTTAAATCAAAAGTTTATATACACACCAAGATACAACTCTGGCCCTATGCAACTTGAAATTCTGCCTCTCATTAATCCACTTTACTGTGGTTGGTTTGGCTTTAAGGCCATTCTTAAGAGAGAATCCAGGAATGAAATAAGGTTCAGGGTAGCACTTATTTTCTGTCTCCCACAGATATTTCCTAATTCCATCAGTGGACATATAGGATTGTGCAAAACTAATAGAAGCATAATATTACAATACTGGAGAATGTCCTTCTCTTCATCCTTTTCCTAGCTTTAAACACTGTTGTAAATACCCTTTACATTGTTGTTTGTCCTAAAACGTGTTCACAACTATCCTTTCTATCCATTTCCAACATCTCTATCATGTTTTTTTTTTCTTTTTCCTTTCCTTTTTTTATGTGTTTCTTCTTTCATTTACCCATATGTCCTTTACCTGGAATCATCAAAGACATCCCTGGGAGCTGTATTTTAAATGACATTACACTATTGAAATAAGTCAGACACAGAAAAGAAAAAAACTGCATGATCTCACTAACATGTGGAATCTAAAAGAGTCAAATATATAGAGTCAGAGAGTGGAATGGTTACCAGGGATGGGGAGGTGGGACAAATGGAGAGATGTTGGTCAAGTGTACAAAGATATAGTTATGAGGGATGAGTAAGTCTAGTCCTCTAAAGTACGGCATAATTAATAATCCTGTATTGAAGACTGAAAATCTGCTAAGGGAGTAGATTTCAGGTACTCTCTTCACACAGAAAAGAAAGGTAACTTTGTGAAGAGATGATATGTAAAATAGCTTGACTCTAGTAATCATTTCACTATGCATATGTAGATCAAATCATCATTTGCACACCTGAAATATGTACAACTTTTATTTACAAATTTTTTTAAAGAATAAATGCGTTCTTCCCCCATGGTTTATTCTTCTTAGGATCATACACAGCTATTACATTTTCTCTTTAATGGAAATATCTTCCCTCCGAATATATTTGGTAATAGTAGTAATCCTTCCCATCCCCTAAATTTCTGGAAATCAATTTTCTTAAGTCTTTTTCTGTGGTAGCATATCCAAAAGTAAAGTTCATCCTCTTTTGTAACATTCAATTCAGTATTCCAAGCACAGTGGTACAGGCTGTGCTCTGCACAAAGGTACCCTGCTAAGGAAACATGTTGGGGGTGGCGGGGACCTGAAATCAGCCTGAGTTTAGTTTTCTAAGTCATGGGGCTGTGGCACGAAACCTGTACCTCCCCACCCCCAGCATCCTGCCCTGTAAGATGGGATGCCTGTGAGACTAGATTCCTTGGCTAATAGGACAAGATCTTTTTCTTCTAAGCTTCCTGCCACTTTCATTTCATCAATAGATTCTTTTTGGTAATAATTAAGTCTAGAACAGCAGTATTCTCTGTTACTTCCACTCTTCTTTGGACATGAAAAATCAACAAGATAACCTAAAAGAAATTGCTCTGCTTTGATCAATATGAGTTCTCGTCAAATCTAAATAGGAGAAATTTGTCAACTCTTGGTTGGCATCTTTGCTAAGAAAAAGACAAATTGTATTAGAAAACATATTTAATTTGCTCAGTCTGGTCAATGGTCTGTAGCAGCCAAAGATATTTTTGATGAAATAGATATTGTTTTCAATTTAAAGTTAGAAGACCAGTGTTTCAGTCTTTGTATCAATTTCCTCTTACTAGGACCATCACCTTTTAAAAGTAACTAGTCTTCTCTGCATGTTTTAACCTATAAAATGAGATCAAATGGAATGATGTGAATGATGAATTCTTTTAGTATTCTAGAAATTAGTAGAACAACATAATCTCTTGTGTTTTCACCTCCTGTATCCTCGCTTAAATGGACTTCTGCCAGGCTAAAATCAGATGGAACTTAGGTAATGAGGTCTTTGTTATTTTATCAAAAGTCTGAGACAAAATACGTTGGTGTGTACTTTTAACTATTACAACTTAAAACTATTACTTTTAACTAATACACCGTATTTCACTAATTGAAAGATTACTTAATGCCTTAGTGGTATTATTAGTAATTGTCATGACGAATCTATTCCCTTAAGACTCCATCATATATATAGAACTCTGTAGTTGTATAAAAGTCTTTCAAATATTTATATAAAAGAAGATAATTTATAGCATCATATACCTTCACATCAGACTAAACTGTGCTTTGGCTCTAAAAAAATGCTGGCTATGTGATCTTAGGAAAGAAGTAAACTCAATTCTCTAAGGCTCAGTTAATTCATCTAAAAAGTAGCGATAACAATCTTGCTAACCGTGAAGAATGAGACATTGTAAGATACCGTGTCTGAAAAGTACACTACCACCTTTATTTTTTTTTTTTAATTTTTAAAAATGTTTATTTACTTTTGAGAGAGAGAGACAGAGCGTGAGCAGGGGAGGGGAATAGAGAGAAGGAGGCACAGAAACCGAAATAGGCTCCAGGCTCCAAGCTGTCAGCACAGAGCCCAACGTGGGCCTCGAACCACTGACCATGAGATCATGACCCAAGCTGAAGTCTGATGCTTAAACGACTGAGCCATCCAGGCGCCCCCATTACCACCTTTAAATTGATGTAGTTATTCTTCAAAAACATGCCACCATACACCATTACAAAATTAGGAGTTCATCTAAGATTATATAATAGTGTTGCCCAACTCCAGGGGATTTCATGAGCACTGGCATGCCCTGCAGTTGGGCAAAGCCTTAGCTTTGAACTCAAGTAGCTTACTCCATAGTCTCTGAGTTCCACTAACTCAACAAACAAATACTCAGTATCTAGTAGAAGGCTGGCTGTGTGCTACGTGACAAAGACAGATAGGACACGATTCCTTTTTAGTAGAGCATAAAACTTAATAAAAATTTTGGATAGAGAATAATGGCTAGAAATAAAAGGTAGCGAGGGGCTTTTGCTTTCACATACTTACTGCACATTAGGAAAAGGCTCCTTCTCTGGGTGGAAAAGTTAGAAAAAACTGTTCCTTATAGGGGGGCCTGCAGGGGAAAGCAAGCTTCATGCCACAGCCTCATGATTTGAAGAGCTCAGCTCAGCCTGATTTCAGTCTCCAATCACGTTTCTTAGCAAGGAATCTTTGTTCAGAGCACAACCCGCACGACTGTACTCAGATACCCCGAAGTGAAGGTTATAAAAGAGGATGCACTTTACTTTTGGTTATGCTATAACAGAAGACCTAGCGATGCTAGCGAACCTCAAAATTTTGCGTTATTTGTATAAAGCCAAGTTACCGGGCCATTGTTGCATTCAATGAAATATGAATCTGGCATTTACAATAATTGAGCAGCAATTTAAATTTCTTACTTTAGTGCTTAGAGAAAATGCCAAAAGGGATTGCATTCACAAAATAGAACTTTTTTTTTTCTTTACGTCTTTCTTTCTCTTTCAATGTCTCATACCAATGGGTGGGTGGGGGTAGAAGTATGTTTCTCTCTGTCCCACTGGTTTAAGACATCAGATTTTTATAGGAATTGTCTTTACAGGTAGAATAAAGATGAGAAATGTTGTAATATAGTGTGGTACTTGAGAAAATAATCCATTTGCAGACATCATTAAAGTCCAGAGAGTTGGCTAGCTAAGCCAGAAATTTTTTTTTTTTTTGCTAATTTTTTTTAAACGTTTATTTATTTTTGAGAGACAGAGACAGTGCGAGCAGGGGAGGGGCAGAGAGAGAGAGAGAGAGAGAGGGACATACAGAATCGGAAGCAGACTCCAGGCTCCAAGCTGTTAGCACAGAGCCCGACGGAACTCGAGCCCATGATCCATGAGATCATGACCTGAACCGAAGTCGGACGCTTAATCGACTGAGCCACCCAGGTGCCCCCAGAATATTTTTTTTAATGTTTATTTATTTTTGAGACAGAGAGAGACAGAGCATGAACAGGGGAGGGTCAGAGAGAGGGAGACACAGAACCTGAAACAGGCTCCAGGCTCTGAGCTGTCAGCACAGAGCCCGACGCGGGGCTTGAACTCACGGACCGTGAGATCATGACCTGAGCCGAAGTCGGATGCTTAACCGACCTAGCCACCCAGGTGCCCCCAGAATATTGTTTTTAATTCAATACTTGCTAAAGTTAGTGGTGGTGTGTTGTAAATTACCTGTCTCCCTGAAGTCGTGTAAAATACACCACAAACTAACATTTAAATAAAACCAATTTCTGTCCCTCTTTTCAACTCCTAACCCTAAAAGCTTATGAAAAAATATATATACTTTGGGATAAGGAACAGATAATTAATGGTTGCCTGTAATTCTGAAGCTGAGCATGTTCAATCTGGGTAATTACACCAAATCAGGCAGAAACACTATTATCAGCTGTTAAATGCTATTGTACCACTACGCTTTTTACCTTTGTTTTTCCACTTGAGATGAGACATGACACCTTAATTGAATATATCCTCAAGTTGATGACAAATTTTAAAACATACAAAAGTACTTTCCCCCTACTGAGTACTCAAGAACAGTTCTAAAAGTAGCTGAAACTGATCTCACAAGTCTACAGATAACAATGTATTTTACCTGATCATTCTGAAGTCTCTTCCGGAAGGGCACCAAATACCTCTATATTTATAATTCATGTTTTAAACTTTAAGCACGTGATTTTCAAATCAATTTTTAATTGTATTCATACTTATTCACTGCTCTGTTTCAAGGAGATAAGACTGAGAACAGGATTGAGAAACCTATCATTCCAGAATTTGTAAATACCTGAGGTATTTTGCTCAATACCCTGGCTTGTAGATGAGAATAATAAAATTCAAGAAATTTAGTACTTATTTTAAAAAGTCATCAAACTTGCCTGTGGCCTATATCAAGAACTAATACCCGATCCCCATCCAGTAGCATGCTTTCAACTCTAAAATTGGGGTTCAGAGCTCAAACTGATGCCAGCATTTGGACAAGAATTGAGACAGTGAACACCACTCAAACTATATTTTATAACTTTATGTCCATCACTTCAGCTTTAATGTTGTTCAATATTCATAGTAACATTGAAAATAAACAAAGCAATCATTGAGATAATATAGTGAGAGAGAACAATGGAATATAGTATCAGTATCTTTCAAAAGTATTTTCTTGACTAATAGTTTTTGACTAATGTATTCTCCCTTATGTTTAACTTTCAAGGTAGGTATAGAAGAGAAAATACAAACTTTTCACCCAATTACTCTCTTTGCTGATTTAATAGTTTTAAAATCCTTATCTTTTAAGAATTTTTGACTGAGATTAGATAGTTTTGTCTTCAACATTCTTCACTCAAAAGACTTGGGGTAATTTATTTAGAATAGAGCACAACATAAAAAATAATGCATTTGTTGTTTCACCCACCGATGTTTATTTTAAGAACACAAAGGACTAAGTTATGGAAGGGAGAGGAAGAAGCTATAGATGAATTGCAGAACCATATAGGGTGTTCCAGATACAATACCATTTGGGAAAAATTTATCGTTTCAGATTTTATACCTATTTAACTTGCAGTGACACTGAGACATCTAATTGGAATGGACTAATGAGCAAGGGAGAGATCTGACTCATCTCATAAATCTGAGTTAGTCATTTCAATTGTGCAAATTTCCCAAGGGACAGTTAAGCAAAAGAAGGACAAAGGGTCGAGAACTAGACAGAGGATTCTCATGTTTTAAAATGAGATTTAAAAACTGAGAAATCGGAAAAGAGAAGTCAAAACAAGAAGCAGGAGAGTTGAAAGGGAAGAAAGAAATGAAGGCGTCTTGATTTAGTGTTCCAAAAGCCAATGCCGAACGGCAGTCTTGGAGAGGTCTGAAATACTGTTGATGTGTGGTCTGCCGTGGAGTCAGTTCATCCAGTGTATGTTAGAGTCACCTGGACCTCCACCATGGTTTTCTCTCCCACCTTCCTGTGAGACTTAATGATTGTCACCCGCTCTCTGGTCTGAACCCCCCCCCCCCCCCCGCCCCAATCTTCAAAGTTCTGGACTTATTCAGGGCTGAAATGAAGGATCACAAATATGTCTTTAAAAGTGGTTTACCTCAATGGTTGTAGATAGCTATACCAGGATCAATATTGAGCCTTAAAATAATTGTAGACTGTTATAGATATTTTATTTTTGCTGTTTACCCCTTCTCTGGACTCATCGTTTTCTTGATTGATATGCTGACTTTTCCGGCCTGATTTCTTCTTTCATTGTCTACCACCGTAGTGTCATGAAGATTGTGTGCAGATTTTTATCCTAGATTTTTAGAACTCTGGTATCTTCGGTATCATCCCATTTAGCCTCATTTCATGGGAAAGAAGCAGATACAAAACAGGCTTAGTGCTTTGCCAAAAAATACAGCAAACTGGCTTCAGAGACTGGTCTAAAGTTTCCAGATTGACATTATGAGTTAACTGTGATTTCTCTTTATTTTTAGTGCATATTTATATTACATCAAGGACAGAGATGTTTTAATAGAAGATGATAATGGCTTGATCTTAGCTTTACTGTTGCTGTGTGACCTTAGATTAAATTACTTCACTTTTCAGCACCTCATTTTTCGCACATTTCAAATAAGCATAGCAATGGTAATTTTTTTATAACATTGTTGTAAAGACCCAATAGGCAAGCAAATACATGTAAATCTTTAGAACAATGTCTTGTAAGTGGCAACCAGTCAATGTTTGTTAGCTATGTTGTTATTGTTACTGTTATTATTATTATTCTTATTCCTTGGTATGAACAAATTTTAGGCCTCTTCTCAAGGAATTCATACTGTTGTGTGTAATTAATTTAACAAAATTAAACTTATGTTCCTGAGAAATTTATGGACTTGGGAGATTTCAGTTTGATTCCAAGTCTGCTATTTTTTTTTTAAATAGCAGAGGGAGGAGCAGAGGGAGAGAGAGAGAATCTTAAGCAGGCTCCATGCTCACATTGTGGGGCTCGATTCCCCAACCCTGGATCATGACCTGAGCCGAAATCAAAGAGTCAGACGCTCAACCGACTGAGCCACCCAGGTGCCCCTAACTCTGCTATTTATTATCCAGGTACACTTGGGACAGTAATTTAAACTATCTGACCTCAGTTTCTTCTTTTGCAAAAGAGGGCAGGAATGATTGCTGACTCCTGGGATTACTGTGCAGATCACACCAATAATGCCCATGCAAGTATTGTGTAAATTATAAAATGCTATCTACGTGCAAGACTATTTTTTTTTTTCTTTCATGGGACACCAAATCCAGTGGAATCCTGTTCTGTGAAATTGTGCTTAAATAGAATATGAAGGCAGGTTTTATGACACCATTTATTTTCTCTTGTTCATACATAACTTCCTTCTTTTCTCCTCCCTCCCCTCCACCTCCTTCCCCTTTCCTCCTTTCATCCCCTTCCTTCCTTCCTTCCTTCCTTCCTTCCTTCCTTCCTTCCTTCCTTCCTTCCTTCCTTCCTTCCTATAATTGTTTTTTAATGCCACTGTGTGCCAGGGCCTGTGCTATCTATTGCAAATAATAAAATCCACTTTTCCCTCAAGGAATCTCATTGTCTAGAAAGGGACGCAAACACACACACAAGAAATAAATTATATGATGTGATAAGCTCGATAGTAAATGTATGAACTGGATAGCAGGTTTAGTTATACAATTATCGAATTGGGTCTTTGGAGCATTTCTTTTTTTTTTCTTTTTTTTTTAATGTTTATTCATTTTTGAGAGCCAGAGAGACAAAGTGCAAGCAGGGGAGGGGAAGAGAGAGAGGGAGACACAGAATCCGAAGCAGGCTCCAGGCTCTGAGCTGTCTGCACAGAGCCTGACGCGGGGCTCGAACTCATGTACTGTGAGATCATGACCTGAGCCAAAGTTGGACGCTTAACCGACGCAGTCACCCAGGTGCCCTTGGAATATTTCTTCATCCATTTGTAGTATGTTTGTATTACAAAATCTTTAAACCGAGAAAACAAAAGTTAAGTCTTAGACATGGAGTTATAAGTACCTTGGCAGACAGAGTTCATATATGCAGGGTGCTCAAGAATTATTTGTGAACTAATTAATTTGAAAATATATAAAGATAAAATTTTAAATATTTAGGTGAGAGAAGTCTTATTAGGAGTCTAATAATTTTATAAAGTGACTGAAATTTTCTGAAATCTTAAGTTAATATTCTATATATAACTGACTGTTATTGTTAAAATATGATTATCTGCTATGAACAATGAAAGGCAGTCTCTAAAATATGCAGGTATCTTTATTAATATCCAAATTCCAAATAACTTATCTTTCCTTTTGAATCCAACTTAGATAACCCACAGTGATAAAAAAATTCTGATCAATATTTGAAGCATGTCCCTTAATGACAAGTAACAGCATTGCAAATTCACATCAGCCTGGAGAAACACTGAAGCAGAAGATACAATTTTAGCCCTTTATACACTAATCCAATGAAAAAGAAGCAAAAAAATCCCCCACATTCCTATATATTTGTACTGAAATACATGAACACAAGTGAAGAACTGTCAGATCAATTGAGATAATTATAGTCGGTGACTTAGTCTGAGGAGGACGGCCAAAGGAATTCTAGCAAAGATCCCAATGAGCCTGTAATCTCTCCTTTTGCATTTTATTCTTCTCACAGTTTTTATTTCTTCGGTTATTTGTGGTAATTGGGTCATCTCCTAACCTTTTCCCCCTTCTTAGCTGCGTCATCACTGAACATCTTTCTGTGTGCCCCGGTCTTTTCATCCACCCATCTGTCTAACTGCTCCATTCGCCTCCTGCCGCGTCTCATGCCAGTCGGCTCCCAGCTCAGCTTCGCTTCCACCCACCTCTTCCTTTTATGCTCCAGTGCACAGTGAGCTCAAAATGGCATCCAACTGATCTCCCTCTACTTGAAGGATCACAACACCATTGCCACAAAATACAGAAAGTTTCTAAGTTAACTCAGCTTTCTTGTCTTTCTGTCTGCTAGTTAAATGCCATTTTTAAAAAGAATTCAAATCGCTTAATCCAGGTTGTATCAAATCGGGCGACTCTTCCTTTGTGGCACTGGAAAATTTGTTTCCAGTTCTTCCCAGACTGAATATTATATTATGTTCTGTTATACAAACATTATTAATGAGGTTTCATTAAAGCATATTTTCATACTTGGTGAATTTACAAAATACACATTACTATAAACAGTGAAAGTATTTGTAGCAAATAGAATCAGAATTCCACTGAAAAACTCTAACAGTATATTTTCTCTGTAAAAGTCCTTAGCCCAACACAATAGCCATTAGTTTATTTATTATATCTGACCACACTGACTAAAGTCTAGGGGAAGTGAGGAGAACAATAATGAAGAATTGGATAATGAAAAGGTTCCTCTGGTCATGGAGATATATTGTCCATAATAGTAGCTAACATAATGGAGCCCTATATGCCATGCACTGTTTTAAGTGCTTTACATGTACCTGTTCTCTGAGGCATGCACCATCGTTGTCCTCATCTTACAGCTGAGAAAACTGAGGCCATAGGTTATAAGTAACATGTCTGAGTGACCTAGCCAATATGGGGCTGACCTAGAGTTTGAGCTCAGTCACTCAGATTTCCTGAGACCTCTCTCTTAACCTGCTGTCTACTCAGTAATAATTTCAAGCCTTAATTTAATTTTAATTACCTTGAATATATTTTACATAGAGCTTAGTAGGTGAGCTCAGCCAGAGGCAATCAATATATTTCACACCTGAAATATATATATTTTATATGAAAACTCACAAACATCAGACTAAAGTTCAACAGACTTGGCTGATGAGCTAGAATGACCTTAAGTCATTCTGAGTAGGCTATATAACTTTTTTAAACCTCTGTTTTCTCAAGTGTATAACGAGGGAAGTAATAGCCCTCTCTTACTCAGTTATTCTACAAATTAAATGAAGTACTAACAGTGGGCACACAGGAAGTGCCCAGTAAATAGTAAGTAGCTGTGACTTTGTGTGCGTGCGTGTGTGTGTGTGTGTGTGTGTGTGTGTGTGTGTATTATCTCATGCTGAATGGCTCCATTTTAAATGGCAGTCTTTTGAATTCATCTACTCTATTTTGAAATTTCAGTTTCATTTAGCTGCTTGCAGTGAAGATACGGAATGGAGAAAGCCCATCGGCTTTCAAGAACAGTTCTTCCTAAAAACATCTATTTCTAAATTTGCAAATGTGGGAATGTTTGTAGAGGTTTCAGCTTTTGCAAATCCTTTTGTAAAAAGTCATGTGTTTGCTGTGCATATTCTCATACACAAAATTAAGTACTTTTCATTTCTTTATAACTGACACTTCTATCTTTCTTCGTGGACACTTTTCTCAAAGGACGAAATATTATACTCCATGAGTGTTACTGTCACAAGATGAGTAGAAAAACCATAAAATTACACTGAGATGCAGATACCAAGGATTTGTTTTCTGACTTATAGTTGTGCCTTAGCAAAGCTAATATAGCAAGACATGACTTTTCAGGTTAGTGGGAAAAAGTAGGCATTCAAGAGTGTTAAATCTTCAACTACCACAAACCTAGAGAACTTTCTATAAGTTTAGTGCTATTAAAATAATGGTAACCCTAGTGTATGATTGTAGTTTTAGCACAGCACTATTATTCAAAGTAAATAACATTCTATTTTTAAGTAGAGATGATATATGTGATCTATTTCTAAAACTTTTTTTCAGAGTGTTACGTGTAACAGAACCTGAAAGGCATTTTGCCGATATTTTCCCTAAAAGACAATGTCTTTATAAAGGAAATAAAATATATATGATTATAATTAATTCATGCACAGCTCCTAAAAAAGTTACTTCTGGCACTAACTACCTGTTATTCAAGAAATCCTTTGGCTTTTTAGTTTTCCTCTTAAACAGGAAGTCATATTTTCATAATGATAAACAAGTACAATTCCCCAAAGATTTAAAGCCAGTTCAAAAAGGTCAGATGGGTTCTAATATTGGCAAAATCATATTTTCCAGATGCAGTTTCACAAATTTAATGGTTGCCTTTTTTCTTTTTTTTCTTTTTTATAAATAGAAATCCCTTCGCCTATCAGTATCCAAATAAGTGATATTATAGTAAACAATTTAAATATCTAGTTTTAATGGTATAGCATTAACCCCATTAGAAAAATGCTATGCATAGTGCCATCTCAGTGATCTATTTGGAAAGCTTAAGTTAAAAAAAAAAAAAAGAAAAAATCCAGGTTTTTCTTATGCTTTCAAATTTGCTTGTGCAAACTTTCCTAAATTCTCTGTGAATATATTAGGTCTTTATTTCACTTTTTCCTTAATCGTTTTGGTGACTGGTTTTTTTGTCCTGTCACTCTAGGATATGAGATGAATTAGAAATAAATATGTTGTGTGAAAGCTTTAGATTATGAGGTGTAGTTTTATGTTATTTCTCAAACCTGGCATTATATATTACGTGTTGTATTACATTGATTTAAAATATAAACTTGCCTTTGTTTGATCTACCCATGTTTCATATAATTCTTATGGATGTGCCACAAAAAATGGTCTACAACATATTCATTAAAATTTTTGACATGTTTTTATTAGGAGAATAGTTATTTTTCCTGAACATTCATGAGATTGTGCCTTTTTTATTTGGGCAAGGAGAAAATTATTCTCAGCATTGCATCAATGTTGTGTTGAATAATTTGCTGGGCATTTAAATTTCCCTTTACTTCTTTAGCTCCTGTTTAGTCCTTAACCTCTTGAAATGTAGCCATTTCCCTTTTGCAGCACAGCTGCTCTTACTGAGATCACCTGTGACGTCCTGCTTGCCACAGTCCATAGTCTTCGTCTTTCCCTACTTCCGGCCAGTAATTGCCGTTACCAATTCCTCTTTCTTTTCTGAAGAAGAAAATAAATGCGTCTTCCTATTTTTTATCCTACTCTTATGGCTATTGCTTCCCAATTTGATCCATTGGATTGTCTTCCTCTGCAGCCTGCTGAATGCTAATTTTGCATAGAATTTTCTTCAGCACTATTTTTTTTTTTTTGGCCAGGGAGTGAGGGCTTCTTTTTTAACCTTAAGCAAACCCAACTTTGTTATTTTTCTAGGGTATAAGTGACCACATACATTCCCATGACTCCCAATTTTGATCTTCATCTTACATTTCTATCTTTAACTCTAATTTTATATGCCAAACTGTTAGTTGGGATTCACTAACTAGAATGTGCTTCAAGATCAACAAATCTAAAATAAATTTAGCACCATGCTTCCCAAACCTAACTGTCCTCCCTGACTCTCAATCTCAGTTAATAACCCCACCCAGTCGCTTAAGTGAGAAACTGGAAATCATACTAGACTCATTCTTCCCCAGGGATGATATCCAGTCGCTCATCAACAGGATATCCTGTTGATCCTACCTATATTTTCTTACCCTTTGCTGCACCTCTGCTGGCCTTCTGTCACCATCTTCATTAAGAAGTGCATCACCAATTGTCTAGACCATTACAATACCTTGTTTCTGGTCTTTCTCACTCTAGTCTTTCCCTTTTCCATTGTTTTCCTTTAAAGACCTTCTTCATTCGGTCCTCACCTCTGTTTGGCATCAACTCCTTTCTATTTCTACTTTGAACTCTCCAAATATTAGATTTCAAGTACTCTTCCAAAGGGGCCATGGTCTGTTAACCACTTTTGCATTGGCACAAGCTCTTTTGCTTCTACCTTTCTGTTCTGTTTCCAGTGCCTACTCACTATTACCTATCTAGCTAGCTTCTGAAAGGGAGCCAATTCACTTCTTTTTCAAGCTGCTCTTATCTTAGGTTTATCTATTGATCTATTGATCAGTCTCTGTAATCTGCTTATTATATGTTGTGTCTAAAGTGGTCTTATACATCCATTAGAATTTTGTTTAATAAATGTGGGTTTTTTTGGTGCCTACTGTGTGTCTAACAATGTGCTAGGATATTACTAATAGAAATAAATGAATAGGTAGGATTCCTGACCTCAAAAGTTCAGTTTTGTAGGTACATCTTAACTCGTGCATTATTGTCTCTTCTCCGAAGATTTTTCTAACCTCCACTTCTCTAAGAGGCCAGACTTAGGCAGTTGTCATCATGCATTCAGCAGCTTTGTAGGAATTATATTATTCTATTATAATTACATAATATCTTTGCATTAGACTCTAGGTCACTTAGGTTTAGGGACTGTGTCCTTCATCACTCCATTCCTGGCATAAGGGAGCAACTCAGTAGGTAAGGTTTCTTAATGAACAAATTAGTGAAAAACTTTAGAAATGTCTACAGAACTTTCTGAGCCATTTAAATTTATTATATTAAGATATTAATTTTTGATTATGCATACCTTTGTTTTTCCATTTAACATTTTTTTCTTTTAAAGATGCCAATTTAAAATGTACCTAGGGGCGCCGGGGTGGCTCAGTCGGTTGAGCGTCCCACTTCGGCTCAGGTCATGATCTCGCAGTTGGTGATTTCGAGCCCCAAGTCGGTCTCTGGTACTGACAGCTCAGAGCCTGGAGCCTGCTTCAGATTCTGTGTCCGCCTTTCTCTCCGCCCCACCCCTGCTTGTGCTCTGTTTCTCTCTGTCTTTGAAAAATGAATAAACATTAAAAAAAAGTTAAATGTACCTAAATATAATTAGGATTTATTTTCTTTGAAATTACTCAGTTATGTATTGGAAATGAGCAGTATAATACAGGCAGTCAGTGGAAAGCATGGCCATTTTCTTAAGAAGCTCAGATTCTAATAAAGAAAACAAAGCAACTCTTTACATTATGAATCTGTTAAAATTTCACTTAACAACTTTTGAGGAATACCTACTATCTGTTAGACACTGTGCTAGAAATTATGGATTTTTAAAGGGTAAGATGGGGTTCCAGACCTTAAGAACTCTATTTTACAAATAAAGAACTAATGCTGCTTATATCCACAATAAAAGGAAAACACCAATTAACAGAATCATTAATTGTTCTTTGTGAACACCTCTATTGTAATACATCTATTTTAATTAAGGCTTTCTACCTAGATCAAAGGTGTTAACATGGCTTCCTGGTGTGAAATGTAAGACTTGTGAAATACTAACCACTTGCCTTTACTCAAGTCCTATAATTAGAGGAGGACTTCTTACTTAAACAAATAATTAACTTTGATAATGGCAGTGTAAAAACAAATGCTGTGGACACTAGTAATGCTATAATCTTTCATTACATACATACTCAAAACAAATAAAATTTATAGCAAATTATTATCTATAATTATGGAGGGACTTATGCATGTGTCTGTCTGTCTGTCTGTATGTATGTTTGTATATGTATTAAGTAAAATGGCAGACAGGCAGAGTAATGCTGAGTACACAGAATAAATAACTAGAATAATTAGTGACTAGAGTTAAAAAATTCCAGACTGATAAGATTTTAAGTAACCAATGGAATGATCAGAAAACAATTACCAAGGGGCACCTGGGTGGCTCAGTCGGTGGAGCCTCCAACTTCGGCTCAGGTCATGATCTCATGGTTCATGAGTTTGAGCCCCGTGTTGGGCTCTGTGCTGACATCTCAGACCCTGGAGCCTGCTTCAGATTCTGTCTCTCTCTCTTTCTCTGATCCTCCTCTGCTCGCACTTTGTGTCTCACTCTCTCAAAAATAAATAAAAGTAAAAAAAAAATTTTTAAAGAAAACAATTATCAAGAAAAGAAGAGTGGGGGAGGAAGGAAGGGAATGGATTAAGTAGGTGACAACGTTTAAGAAGTGTACTTGTGAGCTCCTGGGTGGCTCAGTAGGCTAAGCATCTGACTTCGGCTCAGGTCATTATCTCCCGGTTTGTGAGTTCAAGCCCTGCATCAGGCTCTGTGCTGACAGCTCAGAGCCTGGAGCCTTCTTTGGATTCTGCATGTGTCTCTCTCTCTGCCCCTCCCAAGCTCATACTCTGTCTCTCAAAAATAAATTAAACATTTTAAAAACACCCCTTAAAAAAAAGAAGTGTACTTGTGATGAGCACTGGGTGAAGTATGGAATTGTTGAATCACTATATTGTTACACCTGAAACTAATAAAACATTGTATGTCAACTAACTGGAATTAAAATAAAAACTTAAAAAAAAAAGAAGAGTGCTTACCAGGTAGGAGAGCAATATAAATATACATTTAGAAGTATGGAAATATAGCAAGTACAACTTTGGAGAAAGAAATTACTTGATATATATTCTTGAGACTTGCTGTTCTGTAAGAAATATAACTATGAATGAAGCTTTTATATTAAATATGTCAGTGCTCATTTGCTTTGAGGTTGGAAAGCAAAGCAAAAAGCCTTAATTTCAGAGAAAATTTATGTTATGATATAGCGCGCATGGCTATCAAAGCCATTAAAATTTTCTGCCAGAGTATTTTTGTTCATAATTGTAGATATATTAGGAAAAATGCAAGGTGTGTCACAAACTTTAATATCTATCATTGAAAAATGGACAGCCATTCAGGTAGTGAAATATTAGCTGTGTGTGTGATGAGTAGAATGCAGAACCTGAAAAAATAGATAAAAGGTTAATATTTATAACAACACTGTGTAACATTCTTGTAAATTTGATGTCCCTTGAGAAACCGTTTTTTTTTAAAGGGGGAAGTTTTATTAAATAGATGAAAATACCTTTTTAAAAATAGACTTAGATAAAGACTGAGGTAACTCATTTTATGAAGGAATATTACAAAAGCCAAATTCTCTTTTTTTTTTTTTTATTTCTGGTATTAAAACTACAATAAGAAGTGCGGCAGTGGTTATAGTCCTGTTTCTACTGTTACAAATCCAGTGCAATTTGGAGTACCTCTAGCTAACTGACGAAGTTAAAGTGATATTCAATATTTCCTGTGGATTCATGTTAATTTGTAGTTTCAATTTGTTACCATTCACAGCAGAACAATTTCCTCACCAGGTTTCCTCATTGAAAACAATTCTCAATTTGCCAGAGCTCCTACCACACAATCTTTAGAAGTACAGAGGCAGAATTGATTTTCAATAAAAGAAGCAGATTACGTCCTTGTACAATGCCCATTATCTCTAAAAAAATCTTTAGCTTATGATAATATGGGTTCTAATTACCTCATTACTCTTAGTTGCAATTGTTTACCATGAAATACCTAGATATTTCTCCTCTTGTCCAAGAGAACAGGAGCTCATCTGATAGTTGTTTTCCTGACCACAGTTCAGCTCCTGGAAACTGTTAGAAAACTAAAATGGTGACCAAAACAGATATGAAAATTAAGTGAAACTTAAAAAAAAAAAATGGAGTCAAAGATATTGCCTTAGAACCTCATTTACTGACTTCTAGAATCTGTCCAAATGATTAAAAAAGGTGGAATTGGGGGAATGAAATATCATCAGCAATGAAAAAAGGAATAGTAGCAACAATTCAGCTGGTTGCCACTATTTCCTATTAAACATCAAAGCGTGTTGTTGTTTTTTTCAGATGTTTATATCAAATATAAAGATGACTTTGGGACTGACAACTTCTTTTCTTAAGGTATCAGCACTTTGTTATGATAAATAAGTAGATAAAATTCCATCAAATATCAATAAATGCTCTGATTTTTCATAGGAAAAAATGGAAACTCATTTTTCACTGCTGATCAATAGCATTCTTTATCTAGTAGGACTGGATTCTTCCTTGAATCTGACCATGTCTCATTGTTTCCTAGGAGATACTGTTATTTTTTTGATCCCCTTGCCTGGGGGAAGGCAAACAAACAAGTCAATAATGCTTTTTGCCAGACACCGCCTTTGTTTAGAGTGCTATATATCAAATTTCTTAAATGTGTTGTGTGTCTTAAACATAGAGATGGAAAAAAAAAGGCAAACTCGAGTAAAGTCACAGATATGTATCTGTGCCTTCCACACCATCTGCAGAGCCCTCAAATTTATGGACCCGAGACACAAAAAACTTCCATCTTGGCTCCTCCTGCAGAGTCCTCAAATTTAATTACCTCTGTAGAAAATGATGCACAACAATCATTGGCCATTTGGGTCACTATCTTCCCTTCAGAGCTGCTCCTAGAGTGGCTGAACCACTTTGGAAGAACGGAGAGAGTTGAACAGGAACCAGCAATTGAACTACCCTACTGTCTGTTAGGCTTGTAGTTATAATCTCTGGAGAGCTATCTTTTTGTACTTGTAGTCAGTTGCATTTTATAGCAGAAAAGATTGAATTTGGGTAATTTTTACAGATGAACTAAGTGTTTAAACAGGTTTACTTATTAGAAGGACCATCTGTGCCCACTTTACATGCACGCAAATACACACACACACACACACACACACACACACTCTATACGTGTATATATACATACATATTTTTTTCTATAAATTATATACCTCTTCCTATCCCCAAAAGTGAGTGGCAAATTAAAGCTTTTTTAGGGATTCTTCTGGCAGCCTACATATTCCAAGATGTAATCTCTATCTGTAATTGTAAAATGTTCAGCAAGTTATTATTCAGAAATCAGCAGTTATCAGTCTTGCTTTACCACTTTTGCTAAACTTGTTTATACTGTGGCTTAGATTTTCAAGACATTTTCAATTTGAGTAAAAATTCCAATTTTGTCTGTATTGTGCAAACTTTGTGAAAGATGATGGTCAATATTATGTGTAAGTTGGGTATAGTTTTTCAGGAAGGAGATATTCCAAGATCCCACCACATTTGCTACAACTGGGAAATAATGCAGAAGATGTGAAAATGACCTGTCTGAAGCCACTTTTTATAGCAGTGTAACAGACAAATTGAGAATCACCATAGAAAACCTTAGACCATAAATCTTATATTCTATCAAATGCATTGCCAAAATGCAATGCAGGAGAGCAATCTAAAGTTGAAGTGTACTTCCCAACAGTCCCAAAATCCTCTTTTCTCTATTTAGGCTGGGTAGGATCTTGCTCTAAAAGTTTCAACAAACACAGAGAAAAGGCAGAGACAAAAACTCCTGAACTCCCACAACCACAAATGACCTCCTACAAATTTCTTAATTAGTATTATTAATAATATGAAACAGTATCATGCTTAAATTACACCCCCCCAAAAGCATAAAATTTAATGATAAATGAAACAAAGGAAAAATAAGCAAACAAATGAACAAAAAACTTTGGACCTGACCTATTAAGGTAGATAGAACTAGATATGAGATATTTTTCTTGTTACTGTAATTTTCAAAATGATAACGAGCTATATAATTACAGAACAAGACATGAGTTGAAAAATATTGAATTATAATTATTTATATATATATAATTACATGCCAAGAAAACCAAACTACTAGAATTAAAATGAGTTCATTAAATAAACTGATACAAAATAAATATATTAAACTTCCTTAATAAGTCCCTTGAAAGCTAGCATAATCAGTTTTAAAATACAATTAAATAAAATTTAAATCAAAGCATACATACTTACCAAGAAATGTGCAGAACACACATGAAAAGAAAATTCTACTGAGGAATATAAAAAGAAGACACTAGAAAAGTATTATGTGGCCTTGGGACATTTGTAAATTTTCTTCAAATTAAGCTGTGTATTTTATGCAATAGCAATCAAAATTGCAAAGTTTTTTTTTTCTTGAAAAATTTGTGAAATATATTTAGAAAAATAAGTGGATAAAAATACCCAGTAAAATTCTGAAAAATATAATGAAGGCACTAACCTTATCAAATATTAAATTATAATTTCAGCTACATTGATTGACAGTGTGGTAAGACTCCAAGAATAGACTAATCAATGAAACAGAACAGTCTCCATAAATTGATAGGAAAATTAGTATCTGACAAAAGTAGCTTTCTGAATCATTGAGCAAAGTTTTGGTTATTAAAAAAAAAAGAAGTGAAAAGCAATTGGATATCTAGTTGAGAACCAAAATAAATAAAACAAATAGAGCTCTAAGTCATACCTTAGATCAACATGAATTCCAAATGTATTAAAGAAGTAATATAAGTACTAGAAGAAATATTAGATAAGTATTTTAACAACTTTGGCATTACAAAGCCCTCTAAGCACATATCAATGGTAGATTACATAGAATATATAGTCATATATTCAATTAAATAAAAATTAAAACCTAGTATATTATAAATACACTATGAAGAATTAGAGAAACGTGGTTAGAGATATATATTTGTAAGACATCAATACTTTAATGTTCTTAGTTACAAACAACAGAAAATGACTAACATAAGCAGAAAAGTAATTTGAGGAGCTGCTCAAAGAACCAATAGGAAGGCTTGAGAGGTAGGTTTGAATCAGTAAGCAGCAAGGTAGGACAGGTATAGCCAAGGTCCTATACAGGAGCAGCATCTTATCAGCAGGTGGTCATTGTGAAACTTTGAGACCTTTTACTCTACCAATGTCATCTCAAATTATCTCTTACAGACTCTATCTTTCATCACTTCCTCTAGATTCAACATTCCCAGCAAAAGTATCTGATTGGCCATCCTTAGATCATGTGCCTCTGTTCTACTTGCCAGAAGATGGAGAGAGAAAATGTTATTTCCCATTTAACTTCCAGAGTGCAAAGCAGAACGGAATTCTCCCAATTAGAAAGGGAATTTATTTGCTGGGCAGTCCAATTATTTTCTACTAAAACATAAAATCCTTTACATTTAAATACCTTTTAAGAATTAAATAAGAAAAGAACAAATACTCCAACAACAAAAATGAGCAAATAACATTAAAGTGCAATGTGGAAGTAGAAATACTTCTACTTCTCAATCCAATAATGCAAATTATTGAAACAATTAAAATATGCAAAGAAGTTATCAACCAAAATTATAAAAGTTTAGAAATATCCAGTGCTGGTGAGAATGTGGGGCTATGGACACTTTGATATGGTTGTGTTACTGGCAATATAAATTAATATAACTTTGTATAGATATTCTCAACTATATTTCCACCAGAATGTAAGCTCCTTGAGTGCTGCCATTCTCTTCTGTTTTGTTTACTGCCATGTTCACAAGGCCTATAATAGTGCTGGGCACATTGTAATTTCCATAAATTAGTTCTATAAATGCTGTTCAATACATTAATATCAACATTTAACTTCCACATAGTCTTTTGCTATACAGTTCCACCTCTGAATATTTACCCTAAGGATGTAAATATCTGAATGTTCAACAATCACTTACTGGCTAAATATACTATGGTCTTGGGGTGTCTGGGTGGCTCAGTCAGTTAAGCATCCTACTCAATTTCGGCTCAGGTCATGATCTCACAGTTCGTGAGTTCAGGCCCCACATCAGGCTCTGTGTTGATAGTGTGGAGCCTGCTTGGGATTCTCTCCCTCTTTCTCTGCCCCTCCCCTGTTAGCTCTCTCTCTCTCTCCCTCTCTCTCTCTCTCTCTCTCTCAAAAGAACATAAAAACATTGTAAAAAATTTAAAAAATCTATACGGTCTTCACATACAATGGAATATTAAATACTAGTTTTAAAAATACACATGTATATGTATTAACATGAAACAATGTTCACGACCCGTTACTGAGTGCAAAAAAAGCAGTTTGCAAAATGATATCTTATTTGTTCAAATTTTTAATTTTTTCAAAAGGAAGGGCCATCTCTATAGGTGATACCTGTGTGGACAAAAGCTTGCTAATTATATACCAAAATGGTAACAGTGGCTCATCCTTTATCCCTTCCCTTCTCTTCTTTTTTGGAATAATTCAGTCCAAAAGCCTTTGGGTGGGACCTCCATGAGAGGGAGGGGTTGCCATGGACATTGTCATTTTCAGTAGTTGCATCCTCCATGATTAGACTTTACCACAAACCAGTACTTTTGATTTTTCCAGGGTCTTTCACCCTAGTTCCCTGATCTAAAAATTCCTTGTGATGTACAATGTAATTACTGTTCTAGTTGTTACTGCCTGACACCTCCCTGTCCCCCCACCCCCAGATATGCCGACTTTGTTCCCCATCAGCTTAAATGCCATGGTCAGTTGTTTAATCACTCCCTCACATACATCCTCAGTTCTCTCCTGTCATCCTCTCTTGGAACTCATCCTTTAGTTGGAGTCACTAGTAAAATACTAAATAAATGAACTATATTATGTTAAGTAATGTTAGCAGCTATGGAGAAACATAAAGCATAAAAGAGGAACACTCTATTCCTAGGGTGTTGCATGCCTAGAATGTTCAAGGGCCAGGGAGGACAACAATGTGGCTATATCAGAGTAATGGGATGACCTCAAAGAGGTACAGATAGCCACATATGTAAGGCCTAAATTTAACACCTAAAATCTTAACCACTTTTAATTTTTTGGCATATTTTCATCTAGTTTTGTTCCCTACATAAATTATCTTCCATAGTTAGGATTAACGCCACACATTTAAATTTTTTTGCATTAGGCCTTTTTAATATTTTCCTTTTAGCATGAACATTTTCCAATGGCATGACCATTCCAACACATTTTAAGTTACTCCATAATATACTATTATATACTACATTTACTACCTTCCGACTGTTCACAAAGAAAGTGGATAAGGAAGCACAGGCTGATGATTCTGCAACTCAGCATTGGTTTTTTTATTCCTGATTCTCACAACTCATGGAACAGTGCTTGCCTCATTTCCACGACTGCACCTCTTCCCTATTCCTTTTAGTTTACCTAGCCCATACCAGAGTCTGTATCTTGATAAGGTTCCTCTTTTCCTATTTTTTGGGCCCGAAACCTATGGAGTTCTCAGCTTTGTGGTTTTAAAAAAAAACAAAACAAAGCAAAACAACAAAACATAAAACAAAAAATATCCACTATCTTCAGACCTATTTCTTACAGGTAACATAAAGGATTCATATTTTTAAAATGGTTTCATATTAATACTTCACAAGTCTATGATAAATAGTACATCAGCACATAGCCAAACTTTAATTTCCCAATTGCAGAATGGCAACATAAGACATTTGGAGCAAAACAAAAAAAAATGTATGGTTTCTATTAGTGCGTTTGACACACAATTTGCAAATAACTCAACTCACCTAAACAGGGAAACATATGCCATACTGAAGACCTTATTAGTTCATTATGACTCTACTATCTCAGAAGGAATGCATGACGTCCTCTGGCCCACACAGCAGCTATATGGCTGGAAACTCTCTGAATAGTGGGGAACCCAGAAAGAGAAACATAAAAGAAAGATTGATAGGAAATACGCTAATCAGATGTTTTATCTCCTTTGGGGAGAATTCTAGAGATTATCCCAATTTGAGCCATGGGTGGTGGAGGTAGAAAAGGTAATTTGGATCATCCTGTGGTAGATGTGAAACTCCAAGTATTTAGCACAGGGCTCTGTCAAGAACATCAAATACTGGCTTTCTAGCATAAAGACCCTTGTAGGCCAGCATTTTCCACACACTGCTTTGTTGAATCAGGATTTAAGGACACAACTTGGATGGATATTCTTCCCAAAAGTGACCAAAAGATCTGCATAATGCAATCAGCTTTTATTAAATATTAGCTATATATATGTTGTGACGCTGGAAAAACTTCTCTCCAGTTCCCAAGAACCTGAGTGTTTTAATGAAATAACACAATTACTACTACCTGATTTAAAATGGCCATGGATATTAGTTCTATATGTGCCATTATTTAAATAGCATAACAAAGATCATTGAATTTTCCCAAACCATCACCTGCTTCCTGCCATCTTTATTGTTGTGGTTATATATGTGTGTGTGGGCGGGGGGTATGAATTGCTTGAAAAGTAAAATACCATGAATGTAGTCTTTTTCACTACAAATTTCTGTTCAGAAAATGAAATCTCAGGAAGAAACATTTTTATACTGAAACCCAGATAAATTGCATTTTGTCTTTCAAGCTCATAGAAGTGTCCTCCTTAAATCTTCCTCAGCACATCCAGATTATGGCTTCCGGTGGAGCCACCTAATCACACAGTGGGAAGGATACATTAATGGAAGTCAGAAGTATGGCAGTGAATAGACTAATGGAAGCTTTTTAAGAATTCCAAGTACTCTTCATATTAGAACCTTTGTCATAAAGGTGACAATATTAACAATAATAATCCTCTCTAACAAAGGCCTAATATCAGATCTGACTCAGTAAGAGCCACTGGTTCCACTCTGTTCTGTCCATGGATGCCCTGATTTCCATTTCTAGCCCTGAGTACATATTGTTCAATTCAATAACCTAAATTTTCACTGGTAAAACAGAACGTCAAAATGAATTCAGTAATTAGCTTCCCTGTTAGGGGGCTCATTTAATTTCAAAGCTAATGCTATCCACATTTCCGTTTCTAATTAATCCAAATATAGAAATGCTATAGTAACCAGACAGTATGTTCTTCGAAGAGCTGAACTCATGACATTGTCATGGCGTCAACAAATGTTCATTAGAGTGGTGATTATAACACACTATTCCAAACAAGTAAAACTATTTCTCATCTTTTTTCTTGAATTTGTTTTTTTTTTTTTTTTTTGCAATTTTAAAACATTTGAGAAATGCGCAACTTCTCCCAGTCTGATTCCTTGAGAAAACTTTTAACCAGTTTGTAAACAGGATAAATGTTTTTATAAGATTCAGAATTAGAATATGGGTGATTATTTTCAGATCAAATCCCAGAAACCTAAAGCAGTTATGGAAGGTTTCCTTGAGAAATATTTTAAAAAGGACATGCCTACCTGGTGGGGTAGGATTCCATCCCAGTAACAGCTTTGGCATATGTGAAATTATCTAGTGTTATAAACATTCCTTTAGTTCTTTCTGGGGATGTATATCTATATTCCAACCTTCCAAGTAGTCCAATGTCTGTGGAAGTAGGTAAAGGAAAAAAGGAAAACACTGAAATTTGAAACAGTATCTAATTATTCTCCAGTAGAAAAAAAAATTGTTAAATGGAATATGGCATTGGCTTGCTCTCTCTCCAGCAGTAAGGAGGATTATTTAAATGTGGAACTCTGCCTAAAGTCACATTTTCAAATAATTTTACCTGCTTTTCCCCAGATGAAGGTGGAGGTTAGAGATTTGTCATTGGGTAAATATATAAATATACAATGATGTGGATATTACATATGTTCATACTTATTAGGAAGCGAATAAAACAAAGATTAATTTATTGATTGCTTGAAGGAGAGTCAAAGTCTTTCTCAACATTCGGGTGAACCTGGAAGACTTCATCTGGAAAGCGTCTGATCAATTCACAGAAACAGTAGGCTTGAGACAACCCAAAGAAAAGCGTTAACAGCTACCGGATCAAAAGGAATCACGAACATAGAAAAATGAGAAGAAGCAATCAGTGCGATACAAAGTCTATCTTCTTCCATCAAAATGAGTACTGTTGAGTACAAGGAGATAGGTTGGATCCTCCTGGAGTGGTTGGACTTATGATTAGAAAAACTTTGTAAGAATGATTTTTAAGTGGCTACAATGAGGTTTTCAAGCAAGAATTATACATTAACAGTTTTTTAAAACTTCCAAAACATTGGTCAAGCAATAAGGATGTTTGACCTCTGCTTTCTTGGAAGCAAATCAAAGACAGGCTGTTTCATAAGAACAGAGCACCACCTTGTGTTGGTAAGTCATTACACCTTCCTGGGACACCTAGGGAGGCCCTTGGCATTGTAGTAAATGAGAGCTCTGTCGGTAATGAATGCTACTGAGTAAAATAGGCAGGTGTAACAGCTCCTCAGTTTAAACTCTTACCTAGCCTTATGTATTTAGCTGTGTTTACGTTCTAAGAAAGATAAAGAAAACAAAATAAAAAGATGATTTTGACCAAACAAAAACTATTTTTCACTTTTTAAATATAAATGTTTTATTAGGAAGGAATTTTGTTAGCTAAATTCATAGCTGGGAACCTAAGTTGATTTTGCATTTAAAACATTATACTCATTTTTTTTAAACTTGAGCCAGGTTTAATATCAAATCTCAATAAAACAATTTTTTGAGTTTGAAATGACGCAGAAGTGCATTGTTTCCCAAGTAAGTAGTCAACAAATAAGTTATTTAGGAATCATCAAATATTAACTATGTTAAGTTGAAAATAAATCCACCTTAACTATTTCTGATAAAACCATAAGAGAATTTATCAGGTAAGAAAAAACATTAGTCAAGTAGCATTGCAAACCTTCACTTTCCTTGAGTCACTGCTCTAAGGTGAGAAATAGAAGGTGAGAATTTTTTTTTTATAGAAGGTGAGAAATTTTCGAGTACTGCCACCGATGCCGATGTAAGTTTGCTCATTGTTCAAAATTAAACTGAAATATTAACGTAAATTTGTCTGTGGTCGCCCGGTCCTCAGTATTCCTGGGCTGTTGGTTTTGTAAAGTTACAACAGTTTAGTAGCCAAACGACTTTTGCGCATGCGTCCTCGCATTCGGCGTGTCTTCAGTTCTTTGGCTACAGGGTCCTGGTCTCAACCCCCTTTAATGTCCCCCAACTGTCTAGAAGACCTCTCATGCTATAGGACTTTCTGCAGTGGTACAAATGGTTTTTGCAGTAATATAATGTCCACCAGCCACATATGGTCCTTGAGCAATTGAAATGTGGCTAGAGTGACTAAGAGACGAAATTTTAAATTGCATTTAGTTTTACTTAATATCAACTTAAATTTCATAGTTACACATGACTAGTGGCTACTGTATGAACAGGGTAGGTCTACACAAATGCCTTAGGAGTAAACTAGCTGTTGAGTGAATAAATGACAAATTATTCAAACATGACATGTTAAATGATTTCTACATTTTAAGTGTAGGAAATAATTAAAATGCTAATATTCATATTTTATGCCTTTCCTCAAATATAAGCTGAGAACCCAACTCATCCTTGTGAGAATTTTTTATGGTCTAAACTATTGGGCTAGTTTTGTTTCTTTCCTATACTCACCTTCTGCCTTGCATTCTCATATAGTTTAAAAAAAAAACATTTTGTTTTCTACATCCTGGGCAAAAAAAAAAAAACATTTTGTTTTCTGCATCCTGGATGAGTTCTGAAAGCAATAAATTTAATTATTTGTTTTATTAGAACAACATACTATGTTACCCACCTATGTAAGTAGATTTGGAATTTATGTGAGTAGACTTCAAACTCAATACAGTCTTGTCCAAATTTCTAAAATATAGTATGAAGCCCTTATCTCATTAGTTCTTTCTCTCCCTCCATCCTGACCAAGTACTTAAAATAATGTGGTATCTTGAAAAGCTTTTTTTTTCTCGATGAAATCCTGCAAGAGTATAGGCATACCTTAATATGTTGCATTCAATTCCCAATTTCATTTGCATTTATTCAACAAATATTTATTAAATCTATATTATATGTCAGGCACTCTTCTAGGTACTGGGACAGATATAAAAAATAAACTCTCTTTTATCCTTAAGGTTTGCAGTTTTAGGGCCAGAAAGTAGCTAATTTTAATAGTTACTGAGTATGTAATTCTTCCCACAGCTCTGTGAGGTGCTATTATTCACTTCATTATACAAATGATAAAAATAAGGTTTGAAGATATAAAGCAACTTTTTAAAAGTATTTTAATTGCCAAGTGGAAAAGTCAGGATTTGAACTTGTATCCTCTTACTTGCAAGCCAGAAACTGATAAAAGCCATGTTACACTGAATTTTCTATAGATAGTTATTTTAAACAAAACATTGTAAGTGCCATAAAAGTTTTGGGGAAATACTGTGAGAGCTCAGATGAGGAAGTCACTAAAGAGAAGACATTTCTCAACAATTCAAGTATACTGAGTATATACTTCTTTGATATATAGAAAAGTGGATTCGAGCATAAGTGAAACAGAATTTTATCTCATAATCAGATCAGTATTTTTCAAGCAATATCTAATTTAACTTAGAGACAAAACAGATCCCCTGATTACACAGAGTAGTATTTGATGCTGTGCAGGAATCCCGGATCATGCCTTTTTATTTTACCTACGGGCTTCTCTGAATCACTAGTTGAATAAATATCCCAAAACATCATCGGTCCTTTGTGTTTAATTGCTAAATATGAAATGAGAGACACTTGCATTATTCTAAGAGAATGGGAATGGGTCATCTCACAATGACTTTTATATGGGAAGGCGAATGTTTTTATATCTTATTTAAATGAAACACGTATTCTCTTTACCTTTTAGAAACTGAAAAATTCTACACTTTTTAAAAATCTACTTTTTTTTCTTTTAGTTTTTTTCTAAATATATAAACAGAGAGCCTTGATATCCAGTTTTTGAGTTGTGATTGTAGAGATGATAACCACCCTTTGTAGGGAAGCCATCTTATTTTCAAACAACTGTATACCTGTGGTCAAATAGGAGAATTCAAAATTGGGTTAGTATGGCTTCATGTCAAAATAGCTAATGTTTATTAAGTTAATGTTTATTGAACCTATTTCTTCTTATGCTTTTTCTGTGAATATTTTCCTTCTTCCTGGATATCTGGGTATTAAAATTTAGGAGATATTAGCATTTCATTTTTTGTGGGGAGGTTAGTTATGTAGATTGAACATTAGTGTCTCAATGACAGTCCGTGTGGTCAAATTAAGTGTGAAGAGAGTGGTGTCCTGGGAAAAACAGCCTAGTTGTGACCTTTAATGGATTTCTTTAGGGGACGTTACTAACTCCCTGAGAGTCTTTTAACATCCCAAGAAAGCTCCTCCCTCCCACACCTCAGCAAATGACTGAGACTAGAATTCCATCCCACTGTAGAAGCTTATAACTGAGTCGCATTCTATCTACTTTCCCAAATTAAAAATTAAAAATACATGAACCCCAATGTTTATAGTGGCTCTCTTAACAATAGCCAAATTATGGAAAGAGCCCAAATATCCACCAGCTGATGAATGGATAAAGAAGATGTGTTATGTATATACAATGGAATACTGCTCAGCAATGAAAAAGAATGAAATCTTGCCATTGCAACAATGTTGATGGATCTAGAGGGTATGATGCTAAGTGAAATAAGTCAGTCAGAGAAAGACAGATATCATATGATTTCACTCATGTGGAACTTGAGAAACACATCAGGAGTGCCTGGGTGGCTGAGTTGGTTAAGCGTCCAACTTTGGCTCAGGTCATGATCTCGTGGTTCGTGAGTTTGAGCCATTGTTCAGGCTCCATGCTGACAGCTCAGAGCCTGGAGCCTGCTTCGGATTCTGTGTTTCCTCTCTCTGTGCCTCCTTCCCTGCTCGCACTCTATGTCTCTCCCTCTCTATCTCTCTCAAAAATAAACATTAATTTTTTTTTAAAAGCACAACAGATGAACATGGGGAAAGGGAAGGAAAAATAAGGTAAAAATGGAGAGGGAGGCAAACCATAAGAGACTCTTAAATACAGAGAACAAACTGAGGGTTGGGATGAGCACTCAGTGTCATACGGAAATGATCAATCGCTGGGTTCTACTCTCAAAGCCAAAACTACACTATGCCAACTAACTTGAATTTAAGTAAAAAAATAAATAAAAAGAAAGACAAATAAAATTAAGGATTGTATAACAACAACGACAAAAAGATACAATGTCCTATACATTGAATCCTGTAAAGCAAAATCATACTGGCCTCTTAGTGAATTAAGCAGCTATCTTTTTGTTGTTTGTTTTGAAATATAATTGAATATATAATATAATTGAATATGATTGAATATAATTTGCAATATAATTTTTTTGAAATATCATTGTATTAGTTTAAGGTGTAACACAGTGATTTTGTAATGATTAGTTAATGTCCATCAATATACATAGTTACAATTTTTTTTCTTGTGATGAGAACTTGTAAGACAAACTCTCTTAACAACTTTCAAATATGCAGTATATTGTTATTGTCAACTATAGTCACCATGCTGTACATCACATCACCAATGTATTTCTTTTATAACTGGAAATTTTTACCTTTTGACCACCTTCACTCATTTTGCACTTCCCACCCCCCCCCCCCAACATCTCTTGTCTCCGGCAATCACCAATCTGTTTTCTATAGCTACAAGTTCATTTTTGTTTTTGTTTCTTTTTAAATTTCTGATAAAATATTCTATTTTGTTTAAACTATTTTATTTCTCTTAGCTTTTATGTTTTGTCATATCAGATTTCATGGCTAGCTGATTGTGCTTAGTTTTATACTGTATCCGAAACATCCAAATCACTTCCTCAGCTATCTTTTTTTATTTATTTATAGTCATCTATGTACTTAATCAGTTTACAAGCTTATACCTCTTGAGCATTTACAGTGTGTCCAGCATTGCGGCAGGACACACAGAAGACATGAGAAACATTGTTTATGTCTGATAGAATTTGCAAATTTGCTTGGGTGCCACGGTTAACAAATATCATCAGTATTGTCAGATAAAATAAAGATAAAAATAGCAGTAAGCCAATAAACGTAAGGGGCATTAGAAACATTAGTGTGGGCTCAATCTTCTCTTCGTAATTTCCTTGTGACGTAGGAATCATTTCACTTCATTTTATAGATGAGGAAAGTGAATAGGAGGGAAGCAAAGTGGCTTTTGGGAATTTGACTCCAGCGCTGTTGTTCTTTCCACTGTGTTACCATGTTAGGGGTCGCTGGAGGTAGTACTCAAGGGGAATCTCAAAAATGTGTTGGGCTGAAATAAACAGAGGGCAGGAGGGCAGCAATAGAAGCCGAGGATGGAGGGGCACCTGGGTGGCTCAGTCAGTTAAGCGTCTGACTTTGACTCAGGTCATGATCTCACACTTTGTGGGTTCAAGCCCCATGTCAGGCTCTGTTGCTGACAGCTCAGAGCCTGGAGCCTGCTTCATATTCTGTGTCTCCCTCTCTCTCTGCCCCTCCCCCACTCATATTCTGTCTCTCTTTCTCTGAAAAAAAATGAATAAACATTAAAAAAAAAAAAAGAAGCTGGGGATGGGAATGAACATGGCAGATGTGGAGGCTTGCCAGATGAGCCACCGCTTTGTGTTGTGTAGGAAAATGAGTAGGACTTTGAGCCAGAAGCAGAAGGTCTTAGAAGCCATGCATACTAAGGAGCTGATTCGTTTGTGATAGATTACAGAGCAGGACAATTGCATATTCAAATGACATTTTAGGAAGATTTCTCTTTCTTAAAAATATTTATTTATTTATTTTGAGAGAGTGAGAGAGAGAGAGAGAGAGAGAGAGAGTGTGTGTGAATGGGAGAGGGGCGGGGGAATCTCAAGCAGGTTGTGCCCTGTCAGCACAGAGCCCAACATAGGGCTTGAAGTCATGAACCGTGAGATCATAGTCTGAGCCGAAATCAAGAGTCAGATGCTTAACAGACTGAGTCACCCTGGCGCCCTTAGGAAGATTTCTTTAGTAAGTGAGGCTGGAAGAGAATGGGGAGAAATAGTTGCAATCAGAAGGGCAGCTTGTCTAGAAGTTGTAAAGAAAATATTGTAGTGGATACAGGGTAAGACAAGAAACTTCATTTTATGCTTCTAAACTTTGAGCTTCTGGAATGAGTGGTGTATGTTCATTGTTTACATTTATGCATCCCTGTTTCCTCTCAGTCAGCTCAATGTGGCTTCCATAACCACCATTTCCAATTATTTTTCTCAACAGTAGAGTAGTTTTCAAGTTGTTTTTTTAGTTGTTTAAGTCTTCTCCATCAATATATAAGTGTCATGATGGAAGGAAATTTATCTTCATCTCACTATTCCTAGAACATATATGTCGAATATATCTTGACACATAGTAGGTGTTCTAGAAGTATGCTTTTGAATTTTTACGTCATTGGCTTTTGTTCAAATCATTATAACATCCTTCAGACTTAATGTGTGGACATATTTGCATAGCAGGATTGGAAATATATATTATACGATGCTTAGCAAAGTTGCTCATGAGAGAATTGCATACTGGAATATAACTATGTTTAAAATGATGGTGGCCTAATTCCAATTACTCAGAAGCTGATTAGTTTGCGAATTGTCCACAGGCCCCCTGCTTCTCTTCCTTCTAACTGCTGCCAACTTTTGGCTTTTTGTGCTCATTAGCACTTCCTCTAGAGCTTGGGCAAGGCAAGGGTGTGACCTTTGAGTCTGTCCATTTTGCTGCTTATTAACAGTTTTGGGGAGGATATGGTGCTATAGAGATTGAACTATTGGCAAATATGAATAAATATATTATTTTGTGTAGATTTTATTTATTCATGTTATTATTCCTACTTTATGCATGACTTATTTGAAAGGTAAATGTGTAATATGAATATAATATACATAATGGTCTCTCTGATCGTGAACATTTGTTGACACATCCATACATATGGATTATAATGGGAATAGATCTTTGAATTCAAAGGTTAAATTCAAGACAGTTGTCATGCCAAAGTTATTCAGTGTGCTAGTGTGGATCTTCTATGTCTCTTAATGTTCAAGGACTTAGACAACCTTGTATCTTCATAATTTTGTTTTCATTTTAATTAATAAAAGTCATCTATATTTTAAGAACCACATATCATATTTTAATGACTTAATTTGAGCACAAACCCATATACCAAAGACCTGTATGGTAATGAAAACATCAAGTTCTGTGATGAATTATAATAAATTGCAAAATACCGTGGAATTAGAAATATCATCAGGATTAGATATTATAGTATTAGACATGAAAAAACAACAAAAAAATAAATTATAGCCATAAATTCAGATTCATTAAGATAAGGTGGAAATATCAATGAAAGACAGTAATATTAATAACATAGATAACATGCTGCAGGACTCATGAGCTTAAAATATACCGAATAGTTACATTTTCTGAAGAAATGCCATGAAAATAGTCAGTTATATGGACATACCAAATTGATAAAATCTCTTCCTCATATAGTACAAATTACTACTGTGTGATCTGGAGTTAGTTTGAATTTGACACATAAAAAAATCCCATTGTTTTAATTAATGCAAGTGTTTGTGTGATGAATAAAGAGGTCAAGGAGTATATAGGTACAGAGATCAAGCTGTACTCTTTCACTTTTATCTTTGGGAAAAACACAGATGGAAGTAAAAACACAGGCAATGCTATTATTTACCTTCTTCGAAAAATTAAATTCAAAATGGGTTTAGTCTCACAATTTTGTTAGATATATGCTAGAGGTACAGCAACATAATGTAAATGAAAATAAAGAGGATAGGAGCTCCTGGGTGGCGCAGTTGGTTGAGGGTCTGACTCTTGATTTTGGCTCAGGTCATGATCTTGACTCAGGTTATCATCTCACAGTTTGTGGGTTCGAGCCCTGTGTTGGGCTCTGTGCAGACAGTGCAGAGTCAGCTTGGGATTCTCTGTCCCCCTCTGTCTCTACCCCTCCCCCACTCACACACTCTCTCTTTCTCTCTCAGAATAAATAAACATAAAAAAGAGTATAGTTTGACTGAATGGTGAAAATTATAGACTGTTTCTAAAGATGTTTTACTGACTTTGCCAAACTTCCTTTGAATTAATTTCAAATGGGCACTAATAAGTAAAATTAGATCATCTATCAATGTAGCACCTAATAGTGTATTTCCCGGTATAACACAAGTGTACTTGTCTCAAGCTATGTCATATTTTACTCATAATGTTTTCAAGAATTATTCTTATTAATTAGATTTTATAGTCTCCAAAGTTTATTTAAAGCACAGTAAGATATAAATAAATGTATATACAAATAAATAAGTTTAGCAATACTAAAATTCCAAATTTTAAGTGCATCATTACTGCTGTATTTCTCTCAGCTGCTGCCACTGTGTTGCCATCATCTATTCTATTTGTATTAGAAATTCTGGGGGAAGAAACAAGTAATCCAGCAATATATATATATATATATATATATATATATATATATATATATATTTTTTTTTTTTTTTTTTTTTTTTTTGGCCATGTCTTTTGGCCATTTAAGAACCTGCCAGAGAAGCATTTATGTACCAGTCACTGATTGATGCAGATTTTTATATTTTGTTTTTGTATTTAGTGTTCAGAGATGGTTGTAAATAGGACTGGTATTTGAATGCTACCCATCAATACTAGTTGTTTTTGGATGGCATCTGTTCTGAAGGGTCCATGTCAAATACATACTAGTTGTTAAATATTTTGAATATCATCCTAGTTGCAACTACAGTTTTCCTGGCTTGTGTGCATGAAAGCAGGAATTTTGTCAGTTGATTACTAGCCCTAGAAAACAAACTATTTTTAAAAAAATAAATCACTGTATGTTCAGTTTACTTAGAAAATAAACTATTGTTTGTATTTTACATATTTCACAAGAACGAGTTTATGATTGACAGAAGCACACCAACATATGCTTTCCAGAGACATACAATTTCTCCAGTAATACAAGATGAAGATACTTTTGCAGAGATTAAGTAGAGCGGGCGTTAACACAGCATGCTCCCAGAGACAAGAGCTGCTTCAGGGACCCTCAGAGATCCCACAGGGAGTCAGCTCTTAAGGAAACTACCTGTGTGGGGTGAGGCAGCCAGCAGGGGCTAGAAACTCTCCCTGTCTCATTTTTGTCACAGATTTTATATCCTTCTGAGAACTCCCAACTGCAAGGGACTAGCAAAATGCCTGCCTGCCACTGAGTACAAGAGCAAAAGCAATCTTAGCACATTCCTTGGATATTTCTAAGGCCATGTGTAAAATGAGGTCATTTTTCCAGGAGCAGCCTTCAGCTGGCCCGAGCTACAAGCCTGTGTGACTCCTCTTGGATTAATATAATACAATATAATATAATATAATATAATATAATATAATATAATATAATATGACATAATAGTATAATAATTTTTATTAGTCAACCTGAATTTTATATTTTGATGATGATTCACTTATTACTCAATTACCTACTTTTCTCAGCTTCTGACCATTGGAAGCTACCAAGTCCTCCTTGATTCCTCTCAGCATCCAAGACAATGACAGATATTTACTCTCCCTGAGCCAATAGCTCCACTTTCTACATATAGAAGACACAACTTTAATTGGTGTGTATCACACTCTTTGCTTCAGTTTTGTGTAGCTATTTAGGATTCGATGAACTATTTTTATTTTTTTAATATGAAATTTATTGTCAAATTGGTTTCCATAGAACACCCAGTGCTCATCCCCAACAGGTGCCCTCCTCAATGCCCATCACCCACCCTCCCCTCCCTCCCACCCCCCATCAACCCTCAGTTTATTCTCAGTTTTTCAGAGTCTCTTATGGTTTGGCTCTCTCACTCTCTAACTTTTTTTTTTTCCTTCCCCTCCCCCATAGTCTTCTGTTAAGTTACTCAGGATCAACATAAGAGTGAAAACATATGGTATCTGTCTTTCTCTGTATGACTTATTTCACTTATCATAACACTCTCCAGTTCCATCCACGTTGCTACAAAAGGCCATATTTCATTCTTTCTCATTGCCACGTAGTATTCCATTGTGTGTATAAACCACAATTTCTTTATCCATTCATCACTTGATGGACATTTAGGCTCTTTCCATAATTTGGCTATTGTTGAAAGTGCTGCTATAAACATTGGGGTACAAGTGCCCCTATGCATCAGTACTCCTGTATCCCTTGGTCAATTCCTAGCAGTGCTATTGCTGGGTCATAGGGTAGATCTATTTTTAATTTTTTGAGTAACCTCCACACTGTTTTCCAGAGCGGCTGCACCAGTTTGCCTTCCCACCAACAGTGCAAGAGGGTTCCCATTTCTCCACATCCTCTCCAGCGTCTATAGTCTCCTGATTTGTTCATTTTAGCCACTATGACTGGCATGAGGTGGTTTCTCAGTGTGGTTTTGATTTGTATTTCCCTGATAATGAGTGATGTGGACCAGTTTTTCATGTGTTGGTTGGCCATCTGGGTGTCTTCTTTGGAGAAGTGTCTATTCATGTCTTTTGCCCATTTGTCCACTGGATTATTTATTTTTTGGGGATTGAGTTTGATAAGTTCTTTACAGACTTTGGATACTAACCCTTTATCTGATATGTCATTTGCAAATATATTCCCCATTCTGTTGGTTGCCTTTTAGTTGTGCTGATTGTTTCCTTCGCTGTGCAGAAGATTTTATTTTGATGAGGTCCCAGAAGTTCATTTTTGCTTTTGTTTCCCTTGCCTCCAGAGATATGTTGAGTAAGAAGTTGCTGTGGCCAAGATCAAAGAGGTTTTTGCCTGCTTTCTCCTTGAGGATTTTGATGGCTTCCTGTCTTACATTTGGGTCTTTCATCCATTTTGAGTTTATTTTTGTATATGGTGTAAGAAGGTGGTCTAGTTTCATCCTTCTGCATGTTGCTGTCCGGTTCTCCCAGTACCATTTGTTAAAGAGACTGTCTTTTTTCCATTGGATATTCTTTCCTGCTTTGTCAAAGATTAGTTGGCCATACTTTTGTGGGTCTAGTTCTGGGGTTTCTATTCTATTCCATTGGTCTATGTGTCTGTTTTTGTGCCAATACCATGCTGTCTTGATGATGACAGCTTTGTAGTAGAGGCTAAACTCTGGGATTATGATGCCTCCCGCTTTGGTCTTCTTCTTCAATATTACTTTGGCTATTTGGGGCCTTTTGTGGTTCCATACAAATTTGAGGATTCCTTGTTCTAGGTTCAAGAAGAATGCTGGTGCAATTTTGATTGGGATTGCATTGGATGTGTAGATTGCTTTGGGTAGTATTGACATTTTAACAATATTTATTCTTCCAACCCATGAGTATGGAATGTTTTTCCATTTCTTTGTATCTTCTTCAATTTCCTTCATAAGCTTTCTATAGTTTTCAGCATACAGATCTTTTATATCTTTGGTTAGGTTTATTCCTAGGTATTTTATGCTTCTTGGTGCAATTGTGAATGGGATCGGTTTCTTTATTTGCCTTTCTGTTGCTTCATTATTAGTGTATAAGAATGTAACTGATTTCTGTACATTGGTTTTGTATCCTGCGACTTTGCTGAATTCCTGTATCAATTCTAGCAGACTTTTGGTGGAGTCTATTGGGTTTTCCATGTATAATATCATGTCATCTGCAAAAAGTGAAAGCTTGACTTCATCTTTGCCAATTTTGATGCCTTTGATTTCCTTTTGTTGTCTGATTGCTGATGCTAGCACTTCCAACACTATGTTAAACAACAGCGGTGAGAGTGGGCATCCCTGTCGTGTTCCTGATCTCAGGGGGAAAGCTCTCAGTTTTTCCCCATTGAGGATGATATTAGCTGTGGGCTTTTCATAAATGGCTTTTATGGTGTTTAAGTATGTTCCTTCTATCCCGACTTTCTTGAGGGTTTTTATTAAGAAAGAATGCTGAATTTTGTCAAATGCTTTTTCTGCATCGATTGACAGGATCATATGGTTCTTTTCTTTTCTTTTATTAATGTGATGTATCACATTGATTGATTTGCAAATGTTGAACCAGCCCTATAGCCCAGGAATAAATCCCACTTGATCATGGTGAATAATTCTTTTTATATGCTGTTGAATTCGATTTGCTAGTATCTTATTGAGAATTTTTGCATCCATATTCATCAGGGATATTGGCCTGTAGTTCTCTTTTTTTGTTGGGTCTGTGTCTGGTTTAGGAATCAGAGTAATGCTGGCTTCATAGAATGACTCTGGAATTTTTCCTTTTCTTTCTATTTTTGGAACAGTTTGACAAGGATAGGTATTATCTCCGCTTTAAATGTCTGGTAGAGGGGCGCCTGGGTGGCTCAGTCAGTTGCACGTCTGACTTCAGCTCAGGTCATGATCTCACAGCTTGTGAGTTCAAGTCCCGCGTCGGGCTCTGTGCTGACAGGTTGGAGCCTGGAGCCTGCTTTGGATCCTGTGCCTCTCTCTCTCTCTCTGCCCCTAACCCACTAGCATTCTGTCTCTGTCTCTCTCAAAAATAAATAAACATTAAAAAAAATTTTTTTAAATGTCTGGTAGATTTCCCCAGGGAAGCTATCTGGTCCTGGACTCTTATTTGTTGGGAGATTTTTGATAACTGATTCAATTTCTTCATTGGTTATGGGTCTGTTCAAGTTTTCTATTTCTTTCTGTTTGAGTTTTGGAAGTGTTGTGTGGGTGCTTAGGAATTTGTCCATTTTTTCCAGGTTGTCCAATTTCTTGGCATATAGTTTTTCCTAGTATTCCCTGATAATTGCTTGTATTTCTGAGGGATTGGTTGTAATAATTCCATTTTCATTCATGATTTTATCTATTTGGGTCATCTCCCTTTTCTTTTTGAGAAGCCTGGCTAGAGGTTTACCAATTTGGTTTATTTATTCAAAAAACCAACTCTTGGTTTCATTGATCTGCTCTACAGTTTTTTTAGATTCTATATTGTTTATTTCTGCTCTGATCTTTATTATTTCTCTTCTTCTTCTGGGTTTGGGGTGTCTTTATTGTTCTGCTTCAATTTCCTTTAGATGTGCTGTTAGATTTTGTATTTGGGATTTTTCTTGTTTCTTGAGATAGGCCTGGATTGCATTGTATTTTCCTCTCAGGACTGCCTTTGCCACATCCCAAAGTGTTTGGATTGTTGTATTTTCATTTTTGTATGTTTCCGTATATTTTTAAATTTCTTCTCTAATTGCCTGGTTGACCCATTCATTCTTTAGTAGGGTGTTCTTTAACCTCCATGCTTTTGGAGGTTTTCCAGACTTTTTCCTGTGGTTGATGTCAATTTGCATAGCATTGTGGTCTGAAAGTGTGCATGGTATGATCTCAATTCTTTCATTCTTATGAAGGGCTGTTTTGTGACCCAGTATGTGATCTATCTTGGAGAATGTTCCATGTGCACTCGAGAAGAAACTATATGCTGTTGCTTTGGGAGGCAGAGTTCTAAATATATCTGTCCATCTGATCCAATGTATTATTCAGGGCCCTTGTTTCTTTATTGATCCTGTGTGTGATCCTTTATTGATCCATTGTTGTAAGTGGGGTATTAAAGTCCCCTGCAATTACCACATTCTTATCAATAAGGTTGCTTATGTTTGTGATTAATTGTTTTGTATATTTGGGGGCTTCTGTATTTGGTGCATAGACATTTATAATTGTTAGCTCTTCCTGATGGATAGACCCTGTAATGATTATATAATGCCCTTCTTCATCTCTTGTTACAGCCTTTAAAGTCTCATTTGTCTGATACAAGTATGGCCACTCCAGCTTTCTTTTGACTTCCAGTAGCATGATAGATAGTTCTCCATCCCTTCACTTCAATCTGAAGGTGTCCTCAGGCCTAAAATTGGTTGCAGCATTTAGTCCATTTACATTCAGTATTATTATTGAAAGATATGGGTTTAGAGTCATTGTGATGTCTGTAGGTTTCATGCTTGTAGTGATGTCTCCGGTACTTTGTGGTCCTTGCAACATTTCACTCACAGAATCCCCCTTAGGATTTCTTGTAGGGCTGGTTTAGTGGTGATGAATTCCTTCTGCTTTTGTTTGTTTGGGAAGACCTTTATCTCTCCTATTCTGAATGACAGACTTGCTGGATAAATGATTCTCGGCTGCATATTTTTTCTGTTGATCTCATTGAAGGTTTACTGCCATTTCTTTCTGGCCTGCCAAGTTTCAGTAGATAGGTCTTCTGCTAGTCTTATCAGACTCCCTTTATATGTTACAGCGTGTTTATCTCTAGCTGCCTTCAGAATTTTCTCTTTATCCTTGTATTTTGCCAGTTTCACTATGATATGTAGTGCAGAAGATCAATTCCAGTTACATCTGAAGGGAGTTCTCTGTGCCTCTTGGATTTCAATGCCTTTTTCCTTCCCCAGATCAGGGAGGTTCTCAGCTATGATTTGTTCAAGTACACCTTCAGCCCCTTTCTCCCTCTCTTCCTCTTCTGGAATTCCTATTATATGGATATTGTTCCCTTTGATTGCATCACTTAGTTCTCTAATTCTCCCCTCATACTCCTGGATTTTTTTTATCTCTCTTTTTCTCAGCTTCCTCTTTTTCCATAATTTTATCTTCTAATTCACCTATTGTCTCCTCTGCCTCTTCAATCCGTGCTATGGCCACCTCCATTTTATTTTGCACCTCATTTACAGCATTTTTTAGCTCCTCATGACTATTCTTAGTCCCTTGATCCCTGTAGCAATAGATTCTCTGCTGTCCTGTATGCTTTTTTCAAGCCCAGCGATTAATTTTATGACTATTATTCTAAATTCTTGTTCTATTATATTGCTTAAATCATTTTTGATCAATTAGTTAGCTGTCACTACTTCCTGGAGTTTCTTTTGAGGAGAGTTCTTCCATTTTGTCATTTTGGGTAGTCCTTACAGTGGCTCCAAACTGCAGGGCACTTCCCCTGTGCTGTCTGGAGTAACTTGTGTTGGTGGGCAGGCCGCAGTCAGACCCGATGGATGTCTGCCCCCAGCCCACCACTGGGGCCACAGTCAGACTGGTGTGTACCTTATCTTCCCCTCTTCCAGGGGCAGGACTCACTGTGGAGTGGTGTGGCCCCTGTCTGGGCTACTTGCACACTTCCAGGCTTGTGGTGCTGCTTCGATGGGATCTGGCATATTCGCCAGGGTGGATCCACAAGGTGCAAAAAGGCCAGAGGGAAAGGCTTAGCTCGCTTTGCCATTGGCAGTCCCCTGTGGGAGGGTCCCTGCAGCACTGGGAGGGAGGCAGACCCATCAGAGGGATGGATCCACAGAAGCACAGCGTTGGGCGTTTGCACAGTGTAAGCAAGTTCGGTGACCGGAGCTTGTTCCCTTTGGAATTTCGGCTGGGGGATGGGAGAGGGAGATGGCACCTGCCAGCGCCTTTGTTCCCTGCCGAGCTGATCTCTGTCTTCTGAGACTCAACGACTCTCCCTCCCAACGTCCTCTCACCCTCCCGCTCTCTGAGCAGAGGTGTTGACTTTTAACATTCCAGATGTTAAGTCCTGCTGGCTTTCAGAACTCATGGAGTCTGGCCCCTCTGGTTTTGGAAGCCAGATTTCCGGAGCTCTGCCTTACCTGGCATGCTGCCCCTCCACTGCCCCGGCTCCCTCCCGCCAGTCCGTGTAGTGCATACCGCCTCTCTGCCCTTCCTACCCTCTTCCGTGGGCCTCTTGTCTACGCTTGGCTCCAGAGAGTCCATTCCGCTAGTCTTCTGGGGGTTTCTGGGTTATTTAGGCAGATGTGGGTGGAATCTAAGCAATCAATAGGACGAGGTAAGCCCAGCATCCTCCTACACCGCCATCTTCTTCAAATGAACCTTTTTTTTTTATTTGTGATATGAACTGTGGTGAAGACAGTGATTCTCATTGCCACAGGAGCTGTCTGTTCTGTAGTCTTATAGGATGGGAGACTTTATCATGTTGACCAACCTAGGAAAAACACACCAAAAGATACTCGCTCACTCACTCACTCAGTCACACATCTCTAGGTATGATAGCATCCACAGAAATCATCTTCTAGTTATGAAGCATTCTCCATTCCTGATAATTTTCTTTAAAACCTAATACCCCATATATGGCCATTCACTAACTTCTGTCTGCCTTATGCTTAGCATGAAGTTGTGAAGAGATAAAAAAGCATTCACAACCTTTCTCAGAGTACTAACACAACACAAAGGCAAATAAGCCCAGGCTATATAATGGATCCATTATACATAGGATATTCAGTAATCCAATTTAAGGACATATATTAACCCAATACGCCAAAATACCTGCTTCTTCTTCACTCTGAAGAGCACAAGTGTTGTTTGCACATACAGTTGGAAGGAGACTGGTTGTTTTCAGCTGCATTCATCTTTACAAGGCACACGGAGAAAAAGATTTATAGTTCCAAGATGTAAATACTTTGATTTTTCTTTTTCAAATATTAACCTGGGATAAGAAGAATCTGCAAAAGCTAGAATAAATACAGCATATTAAATAAACTTGCTTTTAAAATGTATATCAAGTTACTCTATGTTTTTTTTGAGTTTTGTGCTTGTGTGTGTGTGTGTGTGTGTGTGTGTGTGTTTAATTACAAAGCAATGCATGCTTAGGGATATAAGAGAGAGGGGAAAAAATCACGAATCATCCCAGCCTGTCCCGTTAGCCCCTAAATCCCACCCTCAAATATAACTAACCTTAATGTTGTCCTTCCACATCATTGTCTAAGCTTATACAAGCTTTATTCATATATATATATATATTTTTTTCTTTTTCGTCTTCCTTTGTTAGGCAAATATAAGATTCTATTAGAGAAATTACTATGAAACTACCTTTTTATTTAATATAATAAATAGGTATTTATTTATCACCCTTGCAAGTCATTATCAGAGCACTGACTTCCTTTCAAACAGCTATATAATATTCCATGCATGACCTGGAAGATATTCAACCATTTTTCTATAAGTGCACATAATGGCTTTTGTGGTTATTGTTATTTTCCAGTATTTATGACACTCAAGCAAAACTACAATAAATAACTGCCTCCATATATCCTTGGGCATGGCAGCACTGCTGTTTCTAGAATAGATTCCCACAAGTGCAACTACTGGGTCAATGCATGCATATATATGTCTTGTTTTCCTTTATAATGCTATATTGTTTTATAAAGAGGTTTTGTTTGTTTTTTATGAACTCATACTAGATGTTATAGTTCTTTTAATTTTCGTTAATTCAATAGGTGAAAAACTGGTACAGTGTATTTTTTAAATCTGTATTTTCCTGATTGCTAGTGAGATTGAGACAGCATTATTTTATGCTGACCGTCCATGTGCATTTCTTCTTCTGTGAATGGTTTCCTTATCAATCTGTAAGCACTTGTGTAACTCTATAGCTATTAACCTTTTGTTATATGTGTTTCAGATATTTTATTTATGGTTTCGTGATTTGTACTTTTTAATTCTTATATAGTCATATATATTCTTCATACTTTTATTTTTAAGTTTCATCATTTGCTTTAAGGTTTTCTTTATTCTGAGTTAAAAAAATACTTCCTAATACTTTTCTAATATTCTTTTTTTAATTCTCTGTTAGAACATTTTATTGAAAACTGAAAAAGAGAGAGAGTGAGTAGGGGAGTGAGTACAGAAACAGAGGGAGAGAGAGAATCCTAAGCAGGACCCATGCTGACAGTGCAAACTCATGAACCATGAGATCATGACCTGAGCAGAAATTCAAGAGTTGGACCCTTAACCAGCTGAGCCACCCAGGTGCTCTCTAATGTTTTAACTCAAGTTTAGAACTTTATTCCATTTGGAGTATTTTTTTTTTTAATGGTTGGAGGTAGGGACTCTAATTTTTTTCATTCTGTATGGATAAATGATTCTAACACTTTTGAAATAAAATGCTATCTATGGTATTTATTATTTCATTAGATATCATTTTGTATTTGAGGACTCTTTATTTGGCTCCAGTGACTTAGTTTACTATTAGGCGCTCACAAATATTATTTTATTACAGTAGCTTTATGGTATATTTTGGTATCTGTTAAGTTGCTTCCAACCCCCACCTCTATACAGTAAAACCTTGGATTGTGAGTAACTTGTTCTGCGGGTGTTCCACAAGATGAGCAAACATTTTTAATAAATTTTAACTTGATAAGTGACCAGTGTCTTGCAATACGATTAGTATGTGCCACCAAGCATCACATGATCACACCTGAGCCAGTGGTTCCTCTCTCTCTCTCTTTTTCACTGCAGGATTGTGGATGATCAGTCTCCCATGCTCTGATGCTTGGTCTCAGTCGGTGGTGTTTGGCAGAAATCAGTGATTTTTCAGAATGTTGGAATGTGCCCATAACTGGCACCAGTGTATTTTTTGTCACTTCAAAGCACCTATGGACAGTCCTTTGCTCTTCCATACAAGAGTAAGCTTAGGAAGGCTGTGCTACATTCTAGGTGATTAGATAGGTTCCTTGTTAAAGTTGCATGAAAAGAAAAAGATTCCATCGAGCCAATAGATAGTGATTCTGTTAGTGGTAGTGAAAGTTGTCTTACACAACAACCCTCCTTTCTCTTGTCTCTCTCACAGAACCATTTTCACAGGTAAATGCAGGTTAATTTATTTTCCTTTGTATTTTGTATTTTCCTTATTTATTATATTGTGGTATTGTAATCATTTTTTATATGAATATTTTTGGGCTGTGGGATGAATCATCTGAGTTGCCATTATTTCTTAGAGGGAAATTTTTTATTGATAGACAAGTTCTTTAGATTACAAGCATGTTTCTGGAACGAATTATGCTGCATACCAAGGTTTTACGTATTTTTATTTTTCTGTGTGAATTTTAGTATAATTCTGTCAACTTTAATGTAATTTTATTTGGAATTATACTATACCAATGGTTATGCACACACACATATACACATATCTTAAATTCTTTACATGCTTATATTTTTAAGTGAAATTTTATGTTTTTTTCTCATAGGTCCTATACCTTATTTTTATGAAATTTTCCCTGAACTTTTTGATATTTTTGTTTGCTTGTATAAATAGAGTTCTATTCCCATTTCCTAGGTGTGATGTTTTATTTTAAGTTGGTCTCAGGGCAGTTTGCACCAGCTTGTAAGTTTATTGAACACAGCAATATCGGTGTGCTGCATCTGGCTTGGATGCAATGCCTGTGGGCTCTACTACAGGGGCTAGTCACATAGCAATGATGTGCCTGCCTGATCAGTGAAGTAAGTATAAGACGAGCTGAGATTGCATTTTGAGCTCCTGATTTCAAGGTGTTCCATACACATGTGGGAGGTTCTTGATCCAAGAGAGAAAGCACATCCAGGATGGCCCTCCAGATGAAGGACCATTGGGGCCCGTACTAGACCTCTCTGGACCCCTTGCTGTGAGGCAGTCTTTGGCTCTGATGCATATCCTTAAATAGTGATATTACACTTATATGCTTTTCCTGCAATAAAGTGCAGATTTGTAAACATTGTGGTTGAGTCCTGTGAGTCTTCTTAGTGCCTTCTTTGGCTTTCTTTGGTATCTGATTACCTTAAGCATATTTTTGTACTGGTTTGAAAATACACTTATACATACATATGCACATCACTAGCTTCTTTACTGGCTAAGTTACTTATCTTCTTACTCCATTATATGCTGACTTCTGCTCTTTCATATTCTTGAAATACACTATGGTTGTGACAAGAACCAAGGGTTAAAAAGGCTGTTGCCAAGATAAAATATCAAAGTACATTTCTGAAGTTGGGAAGATAAATCTGTGTTTAATATACCGTAACACCGTGTACTACTAGCGTAATACCACTAGCCCATTTTGGAAATGGCTTTTGTAGTGACAAGGTCAAAGAACACATTTCTGGAGACTCAGAGAGATGCCCTGGTGTTCTACCCCCTACCAGGCAGTTCTCCAGTGAAGTTCTCCATGAACAAAGTCTTCTTGCTCTGGTCAGTAAAACAGTGCCAAAGTACTAACACATATGAGGCTGTTGGCTAATATTTCAGTTATTTTTCTTTCTGAGTAACGTTCCTCATCATTTGAAACTTAGATACAGTCATGTGATTGATTTGTTTTCTCCAACGAAATATAGGGCATTATTTTCCAAGTTGCCTCTGAAGATAATAGAAGCACATGACTAGATGAAATCTCTTTGGGCCTGAGTTCCTGAGTAATTGTAGTAAACAGTAGTCCTCAAGTGATTGCTGGACATGAAACGTAAGCAAGAAATAAACTTTGTATGTTAAGCCACAGACAGGTGTTTGTTACTGCAGCATAACCCAGCCTATCTAGCTAATCTAGGGTATTCCTGTCTCATATCTGCCTTTTAGTATATACTGAACTTCTGGGCTCTGCTTTATATAAATTCTAGGAGAGATTATTTGTTGAAAGATTCTTCTATAAACACTCCTCTTCGATTTTCTTTTACCATTTCTTTTTTTACTCTTGGATTTGAAACATCGTTGCAAATTGTGTTTTATCTGTTTTTTATATTGTGTAACTAGAAAAGATTCTTCCCTAAAACCCGTGTATTGTATTCTAAGGTTAGAATGGAATATATATTCCTTCAAGGAGCCATTTATTTCTTGATTTTTCTGCAGTGATGTGGTAACTATGTTTTCAATCAATGCCCTACTTCAGTGGTTAGTGGTTACACCCATTTTTGCACGATTACAAGAGGAACACAAGCAACAATAATTTTGAAATTCATTACAATGCCAGGGTTTATATGCTCTCATTAAGCATTAATTGGTAGTTGATGGCTATTGCTATTTTTAACACCATTAGTTCATAGCAATATAATTAGTAACGCTAAGTACAGGAACCACATTAATAGCATTACTAATTGTAAATCTGGAGATAGAAACACAACATGACTGGTTAATTTCCAGGCAATATCTCATGATAATTAGCTGTAGGACATTTGTGCTGAACTAGAAAGGTAAATAATTTAATTTTTTTTTTACATTTTTTTGTGGTTTGCAATACTAATACCACCCTTTAATGCATAGATCTCATCCTACCTTCTAATGTTAACATTTTTTTTTCCTTTTGAGCTCCCTTTTGATGTACAGTAAGTAATGATCCATTTATTGCTCACACAAAAAAATTTACTGTCATTTGTTGAACAAATTTTGTTGTTCCATACTGAAGTTACAAAAATAAAATCTATTAAATGACTTACTACTTGTATTACATTATAATTGGCTTCTAAATTTAGTGCAAACCTCTTAATAGTCTTTCATAGGTACCCTTTCTCCCCTCATTTTTCTAGCAGCAGACTGGTCAACTTCCTAAGTCTACTTACTATTAGGTTTCATGATAGTAGAATTAAGGAGGAAATGTTCTTAAGCTATAATAAGTGATTTTTTAAAAAAAACATACTAGATATTCTATATTTACTTTTATGCTTCTTTAACATGTACTGATTCCTTCTGCAGTCACATTCTATGGGTTTTAACAGTCTTTAGTACCTACAGCACTGGAGAACACATTCTTTAATTGCCCTTTTATGTGCTTGCTAAAGGACAGGGTTTAGAAAGAGATTGTCTGTTTGTTTTGGGTTTTTTTTTCTTTTCCTATTCTTTGCAGAATTTTGGTGGACTATATGTGAGGAAATTGGGAATAATAAAACACTGCTATAGTCAAAAATATTTGAGTCACTGTATAAGAAATCATAAAGTAGACTATTAATTTTGCGTTAATCCTTCCAAAAGTATTTTTCCGTTTAGCTATGAAGTTCTTCAGAGACAATATTGGTAACATGCCATTTCAGGCATGTCTTTGTGTTTTTCTTTGGCTTTTTGAACAGACTAGATTACATCTGAAAACACCGTTTTTCCTCTCTTGACTTGGTTTTCCTTATTCTTTTCGCATCTGACAGTCACCATGCGTGTCTTGCTGCTCCATTGGTAACAGGGGGAATGGCCAAAATGATGATTTCAGCATGTTGAAGCTGTGAATGTCAGTAGATTCTATGATTTATGATTGGATAAAATTGGTAAAAATGAGTTGATTGCTTAGCGAATTAGTTTGGAATGTTAATACAAATCCAAATGCTTTTTACACAATGAGAAACAAGAGGGTAAAAGAAAGACACATGGTTGGTGAAACCCTCGGAGAGTTTTATTTCCCATATTGGCATTTGAGGATTCTGCGAGTGGAGTAGCTTTATTATTCTCTTTCTTGAGCTTTCAACTCTTAACAGAATGTACATTAACCTGTCAAAATGTGCAATGCTATTATTTAGTTGTAATTAGTTAATGATTATGTCGTTTCTTTTGGCAGGGAATGCTTTAACTGATGAAACAATCTTCTACTCACTTTAAAAATATACATATATAAACAATAGAGAAAAAGGAGCACTGGGGGAAACACATGATGATTCTTTATTTTCCATCACATTAGCACATTAATGTGCGGTGAGTTTAAAGAAGTGGCATGAATAAGCCACTACACTGTACTGTTGGTAATATTGACTTTTATGGGCAATTTAATTCTAAGTCTACAATATATGGTTTAAAGCAGTTCTGCTTTTCCAAAGATGGAGTATGAAGGTGATCCTTATTTCAATGGACCACCAAAAGAAAATAAACTATTTCATCCTTCTGGCCGTGGCTGAGGTTAGTAGAAATAATACTACCAGTTGCTCCACTTTCACCAGCTAATCATTTTTAAAGTGAAAGGTGATAATTAATTAGCTGCAGCTAATTATTACTAGAAAACCTTGTGGCTGAATCGAAGAGGAGCGTTTCCAACTTAACGATAAAATTATCAAGATGCTTTCTCCCCGTTCATGAAACAAGTAGAGGCCTGGATTTTAAGATACTTATCACATTACTGGATTTACTGTACTTTTGTTTTTGCAACTTGCGAGCTGAAAGAGTGGCCTTTCCCCTCCTCTTGCCTGCTTCAGAGGAGCATGCTGCTCTGGAAACCGACAGGTAACGGAGCAGGTGGCCCTCTTGTTGGGGAGAGTGTGAGCTCTGAGTGCTGCAATTTCCTTGCCATCTGCCTGGAGCGCATGAGCTTCCAGAAAGCCTGAAGTCTTCAGGATAATATATGGTCAGTCTGGAAAAAAAAAAATTAAATACATGTGTGAATCTGTTGTGGGAACAAGACACATGTGTAACAAAGGCAAGTTTTATGTGTCCCGAGAATGACTGGACCGTGAAATGATAGAATATTTAGAATTTTAACAGCCATGCACTATCTGAAGCAGATGCGTACGAGAGGAGCCTGCTGCCTGAGAGTGATGCCCTGGCAAACCCTTAGGAGAAGCCAGTGTTTTATTGTTCCAGACCTTTATTTATCCACCAGCAGATGTCCCTATAAGGCAATAATATCTTACAGCTAGAACAGCTGATTATGAAAATCAGAAACTGAACCACTCATCATATTTCCAAAGATTAATGGGATTAAATCCACCATGTACTTCAAAATGTTTCCAGAGATAGATAAAATGCAGTGCAGTGCAGAAGTAAATTCAGTGTATTTCAGAAAACCACATGGAACAAAATTCCTTTTTATTTATTTATTTTTTATTCTAAGAATCCCCAACCTTTATCAGTGCTAAAACGACTTTCTAAAAATAAAATAAAATAAAATAAAATAAAATAAAATAAAATAAAATAAACAAAACAAAATAAATTTTTGTTTGTGTCGGTATTATCAATATACTCTAAAGTATCCATTGAGCAAGGAAAATACTCAAAGTCCAAAAATTAATCTGAATTCAGTAAAATGTTTAACTGAATTTGTATTTATAACTGGGTTAATATCTTCATACATTTGAGAAATAATGTAAGACATGCTATTTTTTGTTTCCGTGAGACACGTTACTCAGCTTACAGACAATTTTATTTTTTTTTATTTTTTATATTAAAAAATTTTTAATGTTTATTTATTTTTGAGAGAAAGACAGAGGGTGAGTGGGGATGGGGAGCAGAGAGAGAGGGAGACAGAAAATCCGAAGCAGGCTCCAGGCTCTGAGCTGTCAGCACAGAGCCCGCCCTGGGGCTCCAACCCCTGCCCTGAACCATGAGATCATGACCTGAGCTGAAGTCAGACACTTGATCAACTGTGCCACCCAGGCATCCCCAGACAATTTTAGGTGCACAGGTAGATTTAAGGAGTCTGGGAACCACTCAGGCTGCCCAGAGGATCTGTAGCTCCAACCGCTGAAACAGTAGTGTCTTCCATTACATGTTTTCATTCTTTAGCGATATGCTACTTCTTGATGGATGGAAAACAGCGTAGAGGAAAGTGGTCGCTAGGAAGTAACAATTGGCCGACAGAGTGATTCCTTCATTGATAAAACATGCTGAAATTCAATTAGTTAAATTTGATAAAGTTCAAAGTTAATATCAATCCTGATTAGCATTGCTATTTTTAGAAGTAATAGGAATAGTATTTGTTTTTCTCCCCTTATGAGAGACAAATGCTATTAAGGCCAAAGTGCCAACTGAGGTGTGATAAAAAAAATAAGGATTTTGAAACAAAGCAACTCACACTTCTCACTATCATTGCCACTTTCTAGCAGTGTGAGTTGGGGCAAGTTACTCAGTTTTTAGCTTATGTTTTCTCAATGGAGAAAAACAGTAAAAAATCTCATGGAATTGGTGCAGGCATGAAGATAATTTATAAGTATGCTGGTGTGTTATGCAAATCAATAGGTGCTTAGTTCCCTTCATTTCCTCAATCAGTTATTTTATGATTTCAGTGAATATCAATTCATTTACTTTTCAGAAGAAGGTGAAAATTACCTCCCATTGTGGGAATTAGAAAACAGGTCATGAAAGGGCATAAAAGTCGGGGGGGGGGAATAAGATAAAGTCAGAAATAAAGCGAATGTAGAAAATGCAAACCTCAAAGTTCTGTACGTATTATATCAATCAACTGGAAGTTTTATCCTGAGCTTTCTGGTGGGCAGTGCAAAGAAGGATATGTTCATCTCTTGTCCATTTATGCATTCAGCAAGTATCAGAGTACCTCCTCTGTGCCAGGCACCCATCTGGGAGTTGTGGATGGGTCAGTGAACAAAACAGAACATTCTCCCATTCAATGAAAGCAGACCGACAATGAGCAAAAGAAATAAACTATAGGGTACTCTAGATTTGAAAAGTGTTTTGAGGGAAGGTAAAGCAAGGAAGAGAAACTGGGTGTTGTACAATTTTAAAACTGGAGTGGCCTCCCTGAGAAAGTGGTAGCTGAGGTGAGCCCTCAAGGAAATGGGGGTTTCAGCCCAGCAGATCTCTGAAGGAACACAAAGGCAGGCAGCAGAATTAGTAAGTGGGAATGTGCCTGACATAGGTTTCCTGGTAGTAAGACAAAAAAGAATTTCTGAAGCTGAATGAGGTGTGAATCCGTGGACGCCTTCTCAACTATATTTATTCATTTACTACAATTGTGAGTTTCTCAGGTGTCATTCTTAAGATGTTCTCATTGAGCCTATGGCCTTAACATTAGGAGGTGGCTCAGTAAGGTCAGTTCTAGAATCACACAGATGAGTTTGTTCAGGGACAAGATTTCTAACCGGCTGTCCTAATCCAAGTTGTAATTTAGCTCATCTGCAAAAGAAGTGTCTGACGTTGTGTCAGGGAATCCACATACCCAGATTTGTATGTGTATGTAATTGTGTTCATTTTTCTGAGGAAATCTTCCTGGTGTTCAAGATTCTCAAAGGGGTCCGTGACTGCAAAAGGATTAATAATCACAGTTTGAGAATGAAAGAACAAAATCCTTCAGACCATCTCTTTTTCAATCGTTCTTTTTCCTTTTGAATCACTATTGAATTTGTTAGAAGAGGATAGCAGGTTACATTCTGCACCTGAGTAAGGGCAGACTCGTGGTTTAATAAAATGCTCCAAAAGGGTCAAAGAGAGGTAAATAAAAGGTATTAACAATGAAAATGAAAATGAAAAGCACGAGAAAAACACAAAACATGAAGCTCCCTATGTTGGCCAGTGAGCGTGGAGGGCTTGGTCAGCAGAGAGAAGTGTCAGTGTGAGCAAGAGAATGTGGGAGGCCGGTGGCTGCAAGATGCATGTAGGATATAGCAGGATAAAGCCAATTTTCTTAGGAAGGCTTTCTCATTGGTTTTTAATCTAGGCAATTTACATGAAAAGTTTTGTCATACCGAGTATAACTCTAATATTTAACATTTCTAGGAAGAAATCAACCAGACATCTACTTTGATTTCTAAATTCAAAAAAGAAAAAAAAAAGTATTGCTAAAAGTTCTGAAATGGATGCTATCTTGCTGCCAACACAAACAGGAAGTAACACTGTAAATGAGAAATAAGATAATAAATGAGGTAAAGGGAGAAAGGAACAAAAATGGTTTGTGTAAAACAAAAAGAATGGAAATAAGAAAACGTTTCTCAAAGTCTGCCTAAGTGATGACTTCCACTCGTATTTTACAGTATATCTTTAGAAATTAAACTGGTCATCACAGTTTATCATTAATAGCACAAAAGGAGTGGATGATAAACCCTGAGCTATGGAGGTGACATGAGAAAAATAAATTCTGGAGATCAGTCAGTCGGTAGATACTGGAACAGCCTGCCATGAAGGCTGTGGGTCTCCTACTAAGATGGACATTTAAAGAGGACAAAGCCCTATCACTCTGGGACCCTTTTTATAGCTTCCCATCTCTTTCTTGCCCTTGCCTCTCCTATCCTCACCAAGCCAAAGGGGTGGAAATGAATAAATCACCTTTGTAGCCTCCTTCCATCTAGAGATTTTATGATTCCTAGTTCCCATCCACTCTCAAAAGGCATAGATATTTACTCAACATTCTTTTTTTTTTTTCCAGGGACTCCTCTGCCTTTCAGGCATTACCAAACATATAATTAAGGAATGCTTTAAAGCTTGAGCAGGCTCAGTTTTTAGCACACACCCCTTCCATTTGAAATGCAAAATGGAAATGCTAATGAGAGTTTCCTTGTCTATCACCATTCCCCAAGCTGAGAAATGCTAGATCTCAAATATCTTCAGATTATCTCGTGGAATAGGTAATGAAAAACACTGAATGTTCAATCCATAAGGTAATTGTACTCATTAATTACAGGCCCCAAATTTTCACAATGAAAATAGATTCGTTATTTTTACAGTGAGGTGGTGATTACTGAGCAAATGCCAAGCCTCATTTATGGGATAGAAGGAATGATCCAAATCTATTCTTTGAAGTTTTTCCCCTCACCTCTACCAATGCTCCAAACAAAACTCCTGAGCCTCCCCTCTAGGAACGAACAGTTTTCTTAGAAGTATGATTGGAGAGCAAGAAAGAGCAACTTCATGTCGTAGAATGGGTCATAAAGGCAGCAAATTTCCTGAAGAAGGAAATTGTTTTGTGATTTCATTTCTAACTGCTTGTTCAACATGTCAACCTTGATGCCCACAGGAATCTCAAAGTCTGTATATCCCAAACCTAAAGTGTCTACCTTTTGTTTTCTCTTATTCCCCTTCTCCTAGTTACTCAGGATAAAAGCCTCAATATATATGCTATACGTTACAGTACAGTAAAGTATAGCATTACTTTAAGAAAATGAAATGCTGGGGCACCTGGGTGGCTCAGTTGGTTGAGCCTCTGACTTCAACTCAGGTCATGATCTTACGGTTCCATGAGTTCAAGCCCCTCATCAGGCTCTGTGCTGACTGCTCAGAGCCTGGAGCCTGCTTCAGATTCCGTCCCTCCCTCCCTCTCTGTCCCTTCCTCATTTGCTCTATCTTTCTCTCTCTCTTATAAATAAATAAACATTAAAAAAATAAAAAATAAATAACCTCAATGTATCTCAGGTTTACTTTCTTGCTTTCCTCCCATTTCCAATCAGGCTTCTTTCTCTTCTGCAATATTTTATTAGTTGTATGTTTCACCAGTGTCTCTGCTTTTGTTCAGGTCTCCATCTCTTTAGGCTTTACATTTTCTAACTGGTCTCTCAGCCAATAGTCTCTTCCCTCTTCAGTGTATCTTAGCATTTCGATTTTTTTTATGTTTATTTATTTTTGACAGAGAATGCAAGCAAGGGAGGGGGGGGGAGAGAGAGAGAGAGAGAGAGAGAGAGAGGGAGAGAGAGAGAGAGAGAGAATCCAAAGCAGGCTCCACACTGTCAGCACAAAGCCTGATGTGGGGCTCAAACACACAAAACGTGAGATCATGACCTGAGCTTAAGTCAGACGCTCAACCAACTGACCCACCCAGGCACCCCAGCATTTCAATTTTCTTAAAGTAATGCTTTGCTCAAAAACCTTTACTGCTACTCCTCCAGCCACAAGGTAGAGCTTAATCCATCCCATCTCTCTCTATGCTTCTCACACTCACACACACACACACACACACACACACACACACAACTCTTAACTCATTTCTAAAGAACAGAACATAGAAATAAGAAAAATACTAACTTTGCTGTGGAGTAATCTGGCAGACACTGACATAACCATGTGATCAAGATTAAACATCACCAGGGATAAGTTATGTTGATATCAAGTGCCTCTCTTATGATGTGATGAAAAAGGCACTTCACTTCCATGGTCATCTCCAAAACCCATAAACCCGGTCTAAATAGAAGGAAGACATCACAGAAATCTGTATTGAGAACAATTAACAAAATAGCTGGCCAGCACTTCTCAAAATTCTCAGTCATAAAAGTAAGGAAAGACTGAGAAACTGCCATAGATCTGAGAAGACTAAGACATGATGATTAAAGCACTATCCCACTTATGTGGGATTCTAGAATTTTTCCTTTAAAGGACATTAATGGGAAAAGTGGTAAAAGCTGAACAGTCTGATGATTAGTTAATGGTACTTTCCCAATGTTAATTTCTTGGTTTTGAGAAATGTACCATGGTTATTATATAAGATGTTAACATTAGTGAAACAATGATGAGTGTGTGGGAATTCTGCAAAAGTTTTGCAACTTTTATGTCATCTAAAGTTACTGCAATTTTTTAAAAGTGTACTAAAAAATAACTTCATTTATTTTCAATTCCCAAATACAGTTGTATATAAGAACTACTACAAAACCTTTTTCAAAATATATATTTCAGGGGCGCTTGGGTGGCTCAGTCGGTTGAGCATCTGACTTCGGCTTAGGTCTGATCTCGCATTTTGTGAGTTCAAGCCCCACCATCAGGCTGTGCTTACATCTCAGAGCCTGGAGCCTGCTTCAGACTCTGTCTCCTTCTCTCTCTGGCCCTCCCCTGCTCACACTCCATCTCCCTCTCTCTCTCTCTCTCAAAATAAAGATTAATATATATGTATATATGAAATATATATATGTATTTCAGCACCACATCCTTGGACATACTGATGCTATAGATTTGGGTGGGGTTCAAGAAGCTGTATTTTTAAGAAGTTCTTAAAAAGATTCTAGTATGCTGCAGGTTTGGGAATGACTGGCTACGGAATTAGATGGTACATTGCATTCAAGCCCAGGAACTGGGCAACTTGAGCTGTTAAATGTTTACATTCTTCCTTTACAACCAGAAAATAATTTCATTTTGGCTTAGCTCACGTGGCTTTCTAAGAGGATCAGATTTGCATCAGGTGTTTTGATTCTCTCTCCCTCTCCCTCCCGCCACACTCCCATCTTTTGTCCTCTCCCCTCTCCTCTCTCTTTGTCCAAGGAAACAGGTTAAAATGTAAAGTTCCCTGAGTGGTGTAGTGTAAGTCTAATCCTAAACTTAGCATTTCCTTAATGAGAAATGAGCATATCTAAGGACAGCCTAGGTTAAACAGAGTAGTTCTTTAAAAATTGACTTTTTTTTTAAGTTCTTAGTTCATGGATTAATCACTACCATAGCATTGATAAGTATTCTCTATCTGACTGCTATAATGAATAGATAAAACCAAAGTTAGCTGCTTTTTTTTATTTTAAAGATTGTAGTTTTAAGTAATCTCTCCACCTAACATGGGGCTACAAACTTAGAGCCCCAAGATCAAGAGTCTCATGCTGTACCAAATGAGCCAGCCAGGTGCCCCTAGAGTTAGCAAATATAAGGTGCTTGAGATTTAAGACAATTTGTAGTCCCTCCATAGATTATATAGTGTCTAGTTAAAAAATAAATAAATAAAATAGCAAAAGCTCTCTATGTATCTTTTTAGAATTTAATCCTCAGAATAATCTCGTGAAAGTAGATGGTTTTTTACTCCATTTCACAGATGAGATACTTTAGGCAGAGAGAGCTTAAGCTATTTTCCCAGGGTCATCTAGCCAGTAAGTGGTGGAACCAGGTTTACAACCTGGGATATCTGTCACCCAGTATGATGTGCTGCTGACCTATTGAAATATGTTTGACAAAACTATAAAGTAGTAAATCAGAATTTGGCATTTCACCTGTGTCCAGACTATATGTGAGGCTAAAAAGGTAATAGTTTTTCACAAAGGATGACCAATGTGTGTGTGTTTGTGCATATGTGATTTTCCTGTCAAGCTTTTAGTATGCCAAATTTTGATTCGTACTCACTAGACAATTTTCCTGGATCTGAGAAATTCCCCAAGGATAGAAAAATCTGGGATCCAAAGCAGGATGCTTCAAATGTCAGGATAGGTGTGGGGTGGTAGAAAAGCAACATGAGAAAAGAGCAGACACTTTCTTTTGAAGCGTGAAGAAGGATAGGGAGAAAATTCCAGTCTGACCTCATCTAATCCCATGACCGGATATGTTTGCTTATAACGTGTTCTCAGGAAATTTCACCAAACAAGTAAATGAAACAAGCCTGTGTTGTCATTCCTGAAAATCTCCAGTCTATTACAATGAAGAGAACACTTGTTTTAAAATAGTCTGGGTGATAAATCACAGAAGGTTGCATTAATCAAGGTAGCCTAAAGCTGATAAGTGCAATTATGGGTTTGTCACCCTAGGGAACAATCTTGATCAGGGCTCCTCAGACCCAGTATAAACCCTCAAATTTTTGCCCAAAGACTTCTGTACCTAATGTGGGGACTTAGCACTTCTTTTTCCTTAGGGTATTGAAGGCCTTCTGGCAGCGCCTTATCCAATATCCACAGTAATGAAACCTTGTTCTGGTGAGATCTATTAATGGCGTGATGATGGACTACCTTTGCTGCCAATTGGCAGCCATCCTCACACATCACAAGTAAAACAAAACAAAAACAAAAACCGAACTTGAGTCCTGGTCTCTCCGATTCCCATGTGTTACAGAATTTTAAAAAGAATGAGTGGAAACGAGTTGTATCTAACCATTCAGAGAGATGCCTATCCTTGCTTAGGTTGATTTTTTAAATGTTAATGGAATAGATTTTTAAGGCAATATTATCATAATTCAAAAAAGCATGAACAAATGTATTTATTTAGGACTAAAATGTAATAATTAAGTCATTGTTGAATATTATTTTAAAATTATGCATTTATTGGTAATTGACATCAGTTATTAGCTATGATCTTATTATAAAAAATATTTTCTTATTTTTCCTATATCAACAAAATGAGAGAAATCTCTTTGGATGCTAAAATACCCAGAGCTCCTAAATGTTGGTATTAATCATCTAATTTCATTTCAAGGGCAATGTCAGTCCCGCTTGCTCCAAAGTTTATTCTGCTCATTACACCCTGCTCTGTGTTCACTCCTTCTGATAGGAGACCATATACCACCAACAGCTTCTCCCACATTTCTGTCTTGCCATCATCCCGCCCGGTATTGTTGATTAACACTGTGTAGGCATACAGTGTCATCCTATTAGCCTCTAATAGCTGATAAGTCCCTATGGGACAGGAGTTACCACTCTCTTTTGTATTTTCATAGTTCTTTTTCATTCCATGTTATACTTATTTTATGTTTGATAATGACAAAGTCTGAAAGAAAATTCGTACCAATTGTGCTTTTGAGATACTGAGGAATCCTAAATTACAAGATTCCATAAAGAGATGCCAATGTGGTTAAAAATTTAGTGTAAAACACAAGTTAAAACTTCAATTTGGTGGGAAGGAATGGTACATTTCATAAACAATGCCAGCAACTTACTATACAACTAGAAAAAAAGTAAAACTTGTTCCCTGTGGTACACAATTTGTTAAAATTGTAAAGTTTAAGATCTAAAAGTAAAAAATAAGGCAACCATAATCTTAAAATACTATCTAGATGATAATACTCACAACATAGGAGCGGAGAAAACTTTTTAACCAAGGTGGAAGACACAGAAACTTTAAAAAGAAAAAAAAACAGACTTATTTGGCTAAATTAAATTTTGAATTTTTTCCAGACTCCTCAAAAATAGTGGAAAAGTGATGGGTTTTTGTAAAAAACAAAAGAAAACAAAAACACATATGTTTATTAAACAAAGGGTTGGTCTCTAGAATGTGCAAAAATCCTTTTAAAGCAAGACAAAGAGCAATTTCAAAGAAGATGAACAAAGACTAAATCCATGTGGCCAAAATCTTATGAAAAGATGTCCAAATACACTCATAGCAAGGAACATGCAAATTAAGGTAACAGTGAGATATCACTTTATTCTCATCCACCTGGCAAAACTTAAATATTGCTGCCAAGAATGCAGAGAAAAGGGTACTTTCATACACTGTAGCTGGTTACATAAAGGTTACAGCCTTCTTGGAAAACAATCTGACAACATCTATTAAAATTACTACTACACAGACTGTATCTTAGAAGTTTAATACCTGGAATCGCTTTCATAGAAATAAAAACAGCAGCAAATGAAAATGCACATACATAGATGGTTGTTACTGCATTGGTAAATATCATGAAACCAACAAAAATAATGAATCAGAGAGCAAGCTAGTTAATTTGGGGGGGGGGTTGCCCTAGGGATTATTGAGTGAGAAAATCAAGATGGAGAAAAGGTAGGCATGATATAATCCAATATTTGTAAAAGAAGGACATGCCTTCCTGTCTTTTTAAGTATTATACATAATGGTACATAAGAATATTCATGTCTGTGTGCATTTCATATAGTTACATGAACATAAAAAGAAAAAAACTGTAGAAGGATATTTACCAGGTTGTTTACATGGGACATTGTTCCCTGGGGACCTTCTCATCTTCTGATGAGAAGGAAAAGAGGGAGAGTGGAATTATCAAAAGAAATGGTGTACCTCAAAAAGCAAAACATACTCCCAGGCAATGGAGAGTGAACGTGGAGTTTGCTGGTAAAGATAGGTGTCTTGTAGTGCTTAAATGAGAAGATTTCATGTGTAAAATTATGCATAGATGGATATTTGTAGACTTTTTTTTAATGTGATGAAATAGAGTGACTTTTGTCATTCCATAAAGCATCTCCATAGTATCTCCATTGACTCAACAGTGTTTCATTAACTGGTCATACCGGGATCATGATCATTAGTCCATCCATCTCTTGAGTTCAGCCTAATAATATACAAAAGGAAAGGTATCTTGAAAAGAAACTCCCTGGAGACAGCTTGATATAGTGGAAATACACTAGACTTTGAAGTTAGATTTACTGAGACTGTAAACCCAGCCTCATCATTAATTAGTTGTATGACGTTGGACAAGTTGCTTGATGTTTATTGCCCTCAGTTTGTTCATCTATAAAATGGGAGGAGGAAACCCATGCTAGAGACTGAATTATATAATGTTTGTGAGCATGCTTAGCAAAGTGCTTGGCGCATTGCAAGACTCAGTAGGTTACATGAAAAATAAATCAACATAAACTAAAGGCTTGGATAGATTGGGAGCCAGAAAAATCATGTAGTGCTGACTTTAATGGATATTTTTGATGTGGAAGCCATTTGAAAAATGATTATGCACAATTAGTCGTCTTCATTCCCTGCAACACCAAGGTGCAGTAAATAATCTTGGAATTGTCTGCACGGGATACGGGTTTGCACAGTGGGATCTCTGCTTGCCTTGGCTGGCTTGCATGGCCTGTTCTGAGTTGTTTTTATATATTGTACAGATGGATCATGCTTTCAGATACACCAAGTTGTCCTCTACAAAGGAAGAATTTATGAAGTCCTGTGGTTTTCATTTCATGAAAAGTGGATGTAATTTTTTTTTAGATCATTCAGCTAAGATTATAGGTACTTTTCCCTAATAGAATTTTCTTCTTATGTATTGGCCTCATTTTTAAGAAAATAGGTTTACTTGTACACTAAATCCATCCAAACTGGAGGTCTGGCTAGGTAAGAACCAGATAAATAAGACAACACTGAATTCAGTAGAATATTTTTGATATAGCAAGCTCTGTGGAACGTGATTATGCACAATTCACTTTTGAAAGAAAACTTTCACATTGAAGTAAGCTGTAAACTACGGAAACTGACATTTGGGGACATTTAAAAACCTTATTTTGAGGTTTTGTGAACACTGGAAGAAAATTGATGGAGTTTTATGTATGTGGTTCATTTGATTTTAATTTATCCTAATATATTTAAAGATCTTGCTATAACTCATAATCCAGAAATCTTTCTGGTGTTCAACTTTCCCGCTTACAAAATACAACCCACTTATGAATCTTTTAAATGAATTTTAACAGTGATCCTCTAGCATCTTTTAAATTAGTCTGTCATAAATCATCAGTTAATCCAGGATCTTTGGTTTTTCTACTGGCAAATATAATTTTCCTCTTCTGTTAGAATTTCCCATCTGGAAAAGCTCCTTTTTCATAGGTTTCTAATAACATTACATTCTTTTAAAAATCTTTAAGCATCTCCTATAGAGCAACATTTACTGGACTAGTTACCTTATGAGGTAAAATCTAAAACAAATACCTTTTATCCAAACTAACCCTGTCAATTCATTAACTCATTCTTTAATGATTTTTCTCCGGTCATTGTGCCATTTTTGGTAAAAATGGTCTACTCTGAATGTCCCTATGTGGATAACACAGGCTTATTAACTCAGATTGCTACTTAGGTGAAGATGTTATTGCTTGCTAGAAACAAAAGAGCTCCTATTTATTCCTGTACCATATATGCTTGTTTTGTACATCATTCTCCTGACAGGTGTTAGGTTCTTCTAATTGGCTCCCATATTCATTTTTAAAAAGCAGCTCTAGGGACACCTGGGTGGCTCAATTGGTTGAGTGTCCAACTCTCTTGATTTTGGCTCAGGTCATGATCTCATGGTTTGTGAGGTTGAGCCGTGTGTTGGGTTCTGTGCTGACAGAACTTGATTTTCTTTCTCTCTCTCTCTCTCTCTGTGTTCCTCCCCAGCATATGCTCGCTCTCGCTCTCTCTCTCTCTCTCTGTCTCAAAGTAAATAAATAAACATTAAAAAATTTAAGAAATAATATAAAAGGCAGCTCTAAAATTCTGACTTTAAGAAGAGGATTCAAGTGTGGCTATATCTTTTTTCATTTGTATGAATGACTTCATATGTTCTTCAACTGACAACACAAATACTTCCCTATTGTAACTGGTAAAACAATGTACAACAAAGATGTGATCTAAAAAAAAAGATTTGATAAAAAAAACGATGTGTTAAAATTATCATACATTCTTTTCACTCCCGTTCTCGTAAGTTGCTAATTTTGCTTTTCTATTTGTTCACACAATTGAATACAAGCACATAAATGCAAAAAAAAAAAAAAAAAAAACAAAAAACAACTGTAGTTTTGGTTGGTTGATTATTTTATTATCAGAATAGTAACATAATATGTGCATTTCCTTTCAACTTGCTTTTGCTTTTGTTCACTTAATACATCATCAATAACCCTATACATGAATAGATATTCATCTCTGGGTTTTTTTCTTCCTTGATACACACAGATTTGTACAGAAACAGGAATAAATAATACAAGCTGGTTTGATACTTTTTATAATAGCATTTTCTTCTTTTTGTGTTTAAATGTATGTCTCTTACCTTGTCAATTCACCTAACAGATCCTTCTTTCTTGATCTTTAAACAAATCCTGCCTCTGGATTTTTTGATCCCTATCTTCTGGGACTGATGAGTATACCTCATATTTACGCAGGCACAACAAAGATTCCTTACCAATTTTAACAATTCTTCATTGCCTAAATTCCCAATTAAACACCAGATGGTAATTACATCGCCCAAGAAATGGAATCATCCCCCTCAGATTTTAATACAACCAGCCTATTATTCTTCAGATTATCTAGGTGCTTAATGAAAATCTCAGAGATGAAACCTGAGTGAGCTATTAAGATAACAAGAAGGTTTGATAGCTTGAATCCCCATATACTGCTCAGGCTGCTTGATGTGGCGGCCACGGTCTATGATTTTTCTCCAAGGAATGTCATGCTTGTGAATTATACATAGGGTCAGCTCAGATCAGTGAAAGGTTAACCTATGGGAATACCAACCCTAAGAAAATGGTTCATCTCACAAAATATTTATATTCTCTTTGGGCGTTCTAAACATTTTTTTCTCAGGTCTTGTCTCTCATCTCCACATATGCTAAATCTAGGCATCTATGAAATGAGGATACTGTGATGTGCTGCTCAGATGCCCCTTCAGAAAAGGCCTTGTTATCCCAGCTGCCAGGAGTACCGCCAGCAGTCAGCCTCCTTCAGGAATTGTCTCAGCCAAGACAGCCACCTTGCCCCATGGTCACACCTCTTATAGATTTAAAGGTCCAGCCTTCTCACCCAGACTCAGGACAGTTATGAGGGGGAATCCATTCTTCAGAACTTCCTTGGGTCATCTGGAGCTTCCAGTGAGACTACCTTGCACCTCAACCTCTCAAGCTGCCCAATCTGGCTTCTTTCCTGAACTTCCACCTGAAAAGTACTCTTCTATAAAACTGACTTCATCTCGTTCCCTAAACTCCCTCTTCCTTAATCTTCCAAGAGAGATGCAATTTATTTAAACTTGAAATTTCTTAATTACCTTCAAGGTTGTCCTTTACTCCACACTCAGTTAACAGGTTATTCTTGTATTTTCCTTCACAGTGTCTCTCATGGTTGTGTTTCCTTTCTATTCCTCACTGTAGATTTTCATTGCTACACTACACAATTGTGGTAACCAACTTCCTGTCTCCAGCTCTGCCCTTTCCATCTATTTTGTACTCCACAACCAAGAGTTCTTCCTAAACAAATTTCTAATTACACAACAGAATGAGCAAAGCCATCAGACTAGTTATTAGTGCTCTTCACCATTATTTCCAGTTCTCCAGAGAGTAGGATTGCCATTCTCTACTTTTGTGAAATTAGACATGACCACGTAACTTGTTTTGGCCAATGAAATGTTGGTAGAAGAGATGTCACTTCTAGGAGGAAGCTGTTGAGCCTATGTGTGCATAGCTCTTTCTTGTCCCCTTTCCATGTGGCATTTTAGATGGTAGAAATCGTTCAAATGGTTAACACTTACCTCTGGACGAAGAAACATAAAGAAAACCCCTCATCAGCTCGAGGTGCACATGTAGCAGGAACCAGAGTTAAGCTTTTTCACCTACACAATTTTTGTTTTTAACCTCAGCACAATTTACTACATCCTCTGTCGTTCAAGTTTCTAATTGGGGATCAGCATAAAATTGAATTTCTTGAGCCTTTCCTTTAAAACCCTCCTCTACAAGGTCCTAACCCAACTTTCCAAGCCTGTCTCCCACTCTTTTCTTAAGTGAGCCTTCAGCTCTGGCTAACCAGATCTCCTTGTTTCTCTCTATAATTTATTCCAGAGTTAGTTTTGATCATTTTGTTCTACTGCTTAGAATTCCCAACCCATTTTCCTTTCCAATTCAAATTGTTGGCTGCTCCAAGCCAAGCTTAATCCTGACTTTTCCATGAGGCTTTCCCTGACCATCTCAAGGTCATGCAGCCTTTTGAAGCCATGTGACATCATGTGAACTGTTCATGTTACTAAATGCTTGTCTCTAACTGGAGGATTCACCCTCCCCGTGCCTTCAAAAAACACTATTAGTATATTCTGAAATATAGTTTTAGAAGTATCTAAATCATTATATTATCATTCACTAGGAAATGATCTATCTCAGAGTATCTCATGAGAGACCATAAATGACCACAACATAAATGCATCATATCAGTAACGTTAGCTAAATGATGTGTAATTATTGTGATACAGGTGGTACATTTTTAGTATTTACTTTAGGTAGCAAATTACGTTTCTTTGGAATAACAAGTCTGTTTCTTACTTTTTATTTTTATTAATTTTTTTTCTAATCTATGTCATCTAATAATTTTTAGCCCATGTATGTGGGCAGTCATACTGATTTTTTATTTTCTGTGTGTAGGCAAAATCTTACATAATCTCACAGCACTTGAATTTCAAAAACTTACGTATCTGATTTCAATCAGCTTTCACTGAAACAAGGAAGGCATTATGAATATGTTCTGATAAAATACAGTTTGTTAAATATGTTTTAATGTTTATTTTTGAGAAAGAGAGAGACAGGCAGACAGACAGACAGCCCGAGCAGAGAAGGAGCAGAGAGAGAGGGACACACAGAATCTGAAGCAGGCTCCAAGCTCTGAGCTGTCAGCACAGAGCCTGATGGAGGCTCACCAACTGTGAGATCATGGCCTAAGGCGAAGTTGGATGCTTAACCAACTGAGCAACCGAGGTGCCCCAGTTTGTTAAATAATTGTAAAATCACTATATATAATACCTTTATATATTAAATAATATCCTTTGATTCAGTTTTGTTTGTTTGTGTGTGTATGAGAGAGAGAGAGAGAAGAAGAAAGCAATGACTTCTGTTTTCTGCTCTACGTGTTTTTCTTGATTAATACACTTGGAATAAATTCTTATGGTCATTAATTTTAATTGAAAATAATACATATAGAGTTTTTATTCTCAGATATTGACATTGTTTTGTTTTAATTTTTCCTTAAATTGTTAAATGTAATTTGATTTAGACCATTCTAATATTCATTCAGCAAACATTTTGAGCACTAATTAATGACAACTTCTATGCAAATCACTAGCTGAGTAATGATGAACAAAATAGTCTTTGGCTTCACTTACAAGCTAATGAGATCATTAGTGACTGTAGTAATTGTACCCTTTGCTCCAAGCATCACATGACTTCAGGAGTACTTTCTAAGCTTAGGAAGTCTCCTGTAAATTCTGTCTTTGAAGGACAACTCTACCTTTGCCCCCTATAGACAACTGTGGCATAATACAAACAGTACTGAATTTGGAATAAAGAAATTTAAATTTGCATTCTGGTTTAGCTACTCCCTATCATGTCTACTTTACAAAGCAATTAAACTGAGTAATTTTCACTCCAAAATCAGTGTGATATTTATCTCATAGGCTATATAGAAGTTAAGAGTTATGAAATAACATATATGTATACTTTCTAAGTTTCTGATAACCTCCACGTTAAGTGGCTTCTTTTTTTTCTTGAGTTATATAGAGGAATAATCAGCCTAGGTCAGTGTCACTGCCTGAGCTTCGTAGCTGAAATTTATCAGCTTTATCCTCATCATTACCATCATCATCCTAGTTACAATTTTGGCATGCCTTCTCTGTACCATGTGGTGGGCTAGATTGTATGTTTAGTGCTTCTCAACATTAGCTTTATATTAGAATCACAGGGATAGTTTTAAAAAAATGTGCAGGTTCTATTCCAGACTAATTACATCAGAATCTCTGGGGGAGGGACTCAGGCACCAGTACTTTCTAAAGCTCTCCAGGTGATTCCAATTAGGTTGAGAACAACTACTTTGATTAATTATCTCATTAAATCTTTATAAAACTCCTAAAAGTAGAGATGTTCATTTCCATTTTATACAGAGGAAACTTAGACTAGGCAAAACTAAAGACTTTATTCATTGTATATACCCAGTCAGTGGCAGATTTTGGATTCAAACCCAGATCTGTTTGGTTTGAGAGTCCATGTTCTTTTTCCTAAGCTCTTATTTATATAATGTCAACTCTGTTTTGCCCACACATTAAAATGGAAGATCAAAGATAAGAAGATTCTGAGCTCAGCTTTTTTTCCACTTTTTTAGGATTCACCCTTCTTACTACAATATGTGTTCTATAGATAGGGATTAACAATTTAACTCAATTGAGGTGTTAGGAAAATTTAGGAATGAAAATGTTCCTATTCCAGCTAACAAAGCAAGGAGCTTTATTATTTGGAATAAAAAATGGGTGTGATAATTAAACCCAGTGTACAGAAATGTGGGCAGAGGTGAGAATAAATGGGGTACAAGTTTAATAATTGCTTTTAGATACCAAGTAAAAATGCTGAGATTTTAGTTACAATTTTCCGGTAACATATTTTTTCTATTTCTTTATCTTCAAACTTTATATGTTATTCTGTGTTTGATTGGAATCTTGTAAATGGAATAGCATATGGTTGAATTTTTAAAAATTCTATCTGTGAGTCTTAGACATTTTTTTGAGTCTTAGTCTTTTAATAGCTAAGTTTAACCCAGTCATATTTATTGTGCTTACTAATATATTTGGGTGTATTTCTGACATACTACTTTGTGTTTTCTAATTATTATTCCCCATATTTCTATTATGTTTTGTTTTTTTCTACCTTCTTTTATATTTTTTAAGTTTTCTTTCTTCCATACATTTTTATTTTTACAGTTTGGGAAAGTACACTAGTTATCATCCTTATATGCAGAGAGAGCAGAAACAAACTCTAATTGATCTAAGCAGAATATTCACTAATAAAAAATATTGAGTATCTAATGAATTTAGCTGACAGGATTGTGTACAGTGAGGTAAACTGTTGAAGCAGTTTCTTTCTAATTGCCTGTAAGCTTAAAGTAATTGACAAGGGTCAAAATACACATAGTAAAATCCATTCTAATGAATTGTCTGTAAGAGTGTCATGTGTTTCATGTTTATGACTGCCCACCCAGATTAATTAGTAATAGTGCCTCAATTTATTGTATCAATTTTATTACATAAAAAATAATGAATAGGACTCAGGATGATTATTATCTCATTTGAGGTGATGGGTTGTTGGTAAAGAGTACTGTAAAGTTAGATGTAGGTTATGTAGGTCATAGCTTTTGTTTTGGAGTGGTGGGTTTTCATGTGGTTACTATGTTGCCAAAAGAATAAGTAGACAAAAGGAAGAAATAGGACATGTTATAGTTAAGTATGAATCGAGGATCATGAGTAATCCAATTTTTTGTATTTGCAGTTTAAGAAGAAAATTAAAGTTAAACCAACAAGAAACTAGTGTGTCTGGACTATAAGAGGAACACAAAGTATGAGTAATTTATTACTTAATTCAAATTAAATTGACTTTCTTTTGACAATAATTAGGTAATTCAGAGTTTTTGAGAAAATCAGACCTCAGTAGTTTACCCCATGGTAGATAGTCAATCTTGTCAAGTAATTTATCCCGCTGTGTTTGGATCAGAAAACATGCCCATTGTAACTACATTTAACAAAAGCTTAGTTTAGTGCTGAGTTTCAACATTTATGCCATTATAGAGTTTTCTAGAGTTGAACACTGCCTGGGTCTTGACACGACTATTGCCTCACCAGGCCTCCTGAGCTGCATATAATTCCTGTGTTTTTCTGGCTGGATTTCACTCCAAAGTCTGACTGACACTCTATGCTTTCTCTCTCACACTTGCCCGACTAAGTCCTTTGTATCCTGTCATTTTCAACTTAGATGTCACCTGGGAAACCTTTCCTGACCTCCCTGCCACCCACCTCTGCTTGGGCTAAATTTATCTCTCTGTGCTCCAATATCTCTATGTTGTAGAATCCAGAGGATTAAATGTTTGAGGGAGCTGCCTCCGTTCGACTCTGAGCTCTGAAAGGGGAAAAACTTGCTTTATTCGCTTTCATATGTTTGTAATTTGCTCCATTCTTTGTGTGCAACTTATGAGTCAAGTAGAAACAACATCCTGGTTCCTTATGGTTTTGTGCAACTACATTTTACAAACTAAAAAATATTCAGTTATGTTTATTGGATGGATGTTAAGTAAGTGCCGTAATTCACTGATGTTTCAGCAGATGACTGTGAAACCCACCTTACTCAGAATCACAGATGCTAGAGCTATGGCTACTATTTTATTTGACAACAGTGCTACCCATCTTACTGGAAAAGACCTCATTTTCCAATCAGACATAATGAACACTTAAGGAAGTGCTACACTTGGAAGGAAACATTGCTTCATGGATTTTATGCCAACCCACTGACCATATGTAAATAGACTATGTGAATAGACACTTTCTGTCTCTGTTGTCAATGAGTGGGCTTTTGCTTTATATTTCCAGAACTGCACTTTAGAATGGCTTTAAATATTAGCTACAAAACGCACCCTATTGTTAATACATCATATAATCAATCTGCTAAAAACAGCCAAAACTCCCAGAGAGAGTTGCTGTACCATGAGAAGTGATTGGTGATGGCATTCGTTTCTCTTTTGTATTAGCACTGACTGCGAATGACGACAGTGTAAGAAATCTAGCAAATCAAGGACGCTCTTTAAGAAAATTCTTAAGCCTATTTCCTCTATTCTCTCAAGACAAAGCTTATTCTCTGTTCATCAATATGCAGTGGAAATATGTGTAGTTAGTGGAAAGGGAATGGGATTTAAATTAAATGAGTTTAAATCCTGGCTCCAGCTTCTCATTTGATCAAATTACTTAACCTTTATGAGCCTCAGTTTCCCTATCTGTAAAATGGAGATAATGGTACACTGAAGATTATTGTGAGGACAAAATAATGCACTAGATGTACTGAGTATAGAATTAATACTCACAGATTAGTTGCCATTAGACAAAGTAGGAAGAGAAAACCAATGACCTAAGTCATTACATTTTTTCTCTTTTCCTTTCTTCATTGGATGAATTTTGGTTTTAGAGCTGAATATACATCTCATTTCACAGTGAGTACTTGTGAGTATTCACGAAGCTATTGGTAGACCATCACTCTCAAGTAGTGAAGATAGCCTTTGTGTGACATGAGTGTTTGCTGATTTCCTCTAATAGCTGGGTTTTATAACTGTTCTGATTCTAAGAAGTCTGCTTATTTTGTGTAGAAGATTACACAACCAGTAAAAACAAAGTGATCTGAGAGTAAAGACGTTCCTTAATACCTTAAATATATAGGTTGTCAAGTGAAAGAAATCCCTGCTGATTTATTCAGAATCGGGCCCATCAAAACACTGTACACAATAAACAATTCTAGATTCAATCTACATTTTTTGCACTGCTTTAGATATACATCTTTATTTCTGAGGCTAGTGGTGAAACTTCTGATCTGTGCTCACTGTGCATATGATAGAGGCAGTGATGGGAAACAGTGGCTGCTGTTGTGTGCCTTACCCTGGTCCAGGAGATGTGTTTGTTTCTTTATGCAGATCGGTACGCTTTCCCCACGGCTAGAATTTCCAACCAAAAATAATCCTTTAGGTAGGTTTTGTTTAGCTCCAATCTAATTACTTCAAATATGTAGGTGTTTTTTTTTTTTTTTAACTTTCTTCCTGATTCTGAATGAGGATTTAGTTAAATGCCTGTTTAAGAATTGATGAGTAATTTAAAGGATTTAGGAGAACATTCTGTGCTATTATATGCAAATACATGCCATGCATGGCTCCCTATGTCATTAACCTGGCAGTCATTTCATGCATGACTCCCCATCTTATTAAGCTAGCAGTATGGAATATTTGATTTACTAAACTGGTATGAACTACTTAGTGTGCTAATATAGGAATATAACTTTTAAATTTCTTTGGAATAACTATCTTCGAAACAGATTCTTGAAGGCGATAACATTATTTTGACAGCTGTGCTCAGTTTCTAAAAGTCTATTTTAGGAAGCTTCTTATAACTGTTGGAAATGTACCTGTGTGATTTGAATGAACCATACAATAATTGAAAATGAAAACCATCATAGCAATAAGAGCCCTTAGAATTCTGTAGCAAGTGATTCGACAACACAGGTAAATAAATTTGGTAGACGCGTTTGCTTCTAGACAGGATGTTTAACAATGTATGGTTGCCTGAGAATCTGCCACTAGGCTCCCAGTTACCATGATGCTCTAAAAACTCTTTTTATAGCTAAGGCCCCCCTGGCTTTCCCTGCTTTCGTTGCCATAGCAGCATTCATTGGCCATGGGATTTACAGAAAAAAAAAAAAAAGACGGGGGAGGGGGATTGCATATTTGTAAAGTTGGTGCAATGCCAAATGTAGCAGGAATTATAAATGCAGGATGCTGGATTCTTCCTTTAGTGTCCATTTCAGCTGGCGCCTAATGTCACCCACATAATCACAAACCACTCTGTCATCATTCAGACCAGCTGCATGAAATGAGACAAAGGGAAATTTAGCAGCAACGGAGGGAATGGTAATTTAAAAGGCTTTTAAATGATGTTTTCTATGTTCCTCAATCAACAATATTTTAAAGCCTTTAATTTTTTTTCCCTACAATAGGATTTCCTTGTTTTTGCTGGCTTGACTGATAACACGTTAGTACTAAGTTCGCCAAAAAAATGTCAGAGACTAGAAAGGAGGTCAAATAGATAAATCCAAAAAGGAATCAAAAGGAAATACTTACAGAAACCTTCATTTCTGGTAGATTTTTTACATTTAAATTATATAAGTACATTTGCCTTTACTCTCTGCTTAAGGTATAATTTTTGAACCACAAGTGTTCAATGTTTATCAGACATGCCTTTCAATAAACACTTCCAGATTTGTAATATTATGTCGATCGTTTCTTCAGTCGTGACACGTATTTCAGAGTTCACAGGCAACAGGAAAAAAAATGTTCATGGGAGAAGAAAACCAAGTGAATAATCCAGGGAAGTTGGTGAACTGTGACATGTGCAGGGCTCATGTGAGCCATGAATATGTAAGGGGGACTGGCTAGGCCAGGGGTGGGGGTAGGGGCAGGGGGAGAGGATGTTAGGTGGGGAATTTGTCCAAGAGAGAGGGAATATACAATGTGTGTTTGCTTGCAGCTACTCCAGGATTCTGGCAAGTGCACTAGGACATACAAATGGATGAAGTGATCTCTTAAAATGGGAGTAGCTTATTGGTAGATGGCTGGAAATAGAGAAATGAGCTATGAGAGGACCATTAATGTTTGGCTGAGTCTTTTCTTAGTTAATTTTTTTTTCTTTTTTATGGACTTTTCATCTCAAACTGTAAATAGTGCCTACATATAAGGATAAATAATTTCATAAATCGAATAGAGATCTCAGACATCGACTCACCATCATCTGGGAAATTGGTAAACCACAAAGATGGCATTACAAATCAATGGGAAGAAGGAAAGAGTGTTCAATGATCAGTTTGGGGGCAATATGGTTATCTATATGGAAAAAACTAAAAGGAGATTCATAGGTCATAGGAAAGAAATAGAATTGACTAAAGACAAATTTGAGTAAAAGAATCTAAAATCTTTAAGAAAAATATAGGAGACTTTTTTATAGTTTTAAGGAAGGTAATGGTTTATTAAACAAGCTATGAAAGTACAAATTTTAAAGGAGAAATAACCGTTTGACAAGAAAAAAAAACAGCATAAGCACAGTGAGATGACAAAGTCTAGGAGAAGATATTTTCAATTCAAAAGCTGAGAATTGTTTTGCAGAATAAAGCATTCCAATAAATTAATAAAGGAAAAGACTTTTTTTTTAAAATCTCAGTCAGCAAAAACAGCTAAACAATATGGAGAAGTCACTCACAGAAGAACCCTGAACTGCCAACAAACATATCAAGGTGATCAAATTCATTAATAAGAGAATGCAAAGGAAATGAAAAATGATAAAGCATTTTATATATATCAGATCAACAAAAATTGAAAGTCTGACAAGGCCAAATATTAGCGCAGGTTTGGGAGAACAGTGCCTGTGAGAGCTCAAATTTGTATGAGGGCTTTGGAAAGCAATTTGACAAGGCATGGTGAAGTTTGAAACATGCCTCCTGTAGGACCGAGCAATCCTTTATCTAGGTGAACACATGTGCACACCAAATATTACAGCATGAACTAAAAATTGGAAACCAACATATCATGGCATATTCATATTCTGGGATACTATATGCCTACTAAAATGAATGAAATAAGTTTTCATAGATGAGGGAAAAACATTGAGTGAGAAAAGTAAGTTTCTGTATCAAACATAAAATATAGTACCATTTGTGATAACATAAATATGCTATTAAGTTAATATATTTAAAAAAAAATTTTTAACGTTGATTTATTTATTTTGAGAGAGACAGAGACAGCGTGAAACTGTCAGTGCAGAGCCTGACGCAGGGCTCAAACCCACGAAGCTGTGAGATCATGACCTGAGCCAAAACTGAGAATCTGATGCTTAATTGACTAAGTCACCCAGATGCCCCAACGTTTATGTTAATATGAAATAAACTATTTATGGATGCATGTCTATATAGTAAAAGCATAAAAACATGAGTAGAAGGAATATACTTCTGTTAAAGAAAAAATGGTCAAGGAATTAAGCAAAGGCAAAAAGAACACAGGAGGTGCTGGTTGATGGGAGGGCATATTTACAGTGGTGTTGCCAAAAAAAAAAAAATCCAGACTGGAGTCTGATGAAGGCTTGAGATCCAACAAACTTATACAGAGGACAGAGGAACATTTCAGACCTCATGATGGGGGTGTAATTAGTGAAATTCACACTATAGAAAACTCTATAGATAACTAACTCCATTTCTTCAACAACAAAAAATTGCAAGCCAAATTGTAAGCCAAAGAGAAAATAATAAAAAAGATACAAGGAAAATTTGAAAAGAGACATAAAATTCCTATCAAGCAATGTCAGTGTAAGGGCCTCATTTGGATCATGATTCAACAAACTGTAAAGTTACATTCATGAAACAATTGGAAATGCAGATAATGACTGGATATTTAAGTTATTTTAGGTGTGGTGTTGGTAATACAATCTACTTAGGACTATATAGCAAATAATTAAAGAAAACAGTGCAGAGATGAGCAGGGCAATCCTAGTTCTTATTTTACTACAAATTAAGAGTAGGGAGCAATTAGTTCTGAACATGTCTCTGGAATGGTCAGAAAAGACTCATTCATTTATTTGCTTGTTTAACAAATATGTAGAGAAGCTATCATATATCAGATAAGATACTCTTATGCACTGGAGATGTTAGTGAAATAAATAGAAGAATGTTTCTGACCTCCTAGAGTTCACACCCTATGAGGTTAAAAATGGACAGTAAACAAACATGCAAATAAATATATCATTGGTATTAAGTGGTAGATAGAAAAATAAACCAGGCAAGGGGATGGCAAAGGGAAGGGTTATTATTTTATACTGTCAGGGAAAGACTCACTAGTAAGATGCTATTTAAATGGAAATTTCTGAAGTATAAACATGCCAATAGCTGGACAGTGTCATGAAGTGGAAACTTCTAGGCACAAGACACAGCAGATGTGAAGGATGCGAGATAAGTGTCTAGCTGGGATGATCTGGAAAGAGTCAGGAGGTCAAGTGCAGCAGGAGTGCAGCAAGTGACATGAAGAGTCAGAGATCACAGGGAGACAGGTCACGTGGAGCCCTGCAGGCCAAAGTAAAAAAAACCTATATTTTACTCTGAATGAAGTAGAGGGTCCATAGCTCAGGGGTTAGAGCACTGGTCTTGTGAATGAAGTAGGGATGTAGTGGGGATTTTCAGTGGAAGTGTGAACACTTGGACTTAAATTTATAAGATTTACTCTTTGCTTTGTTGAGATTAGGCTTTAAGGCAAGGGCAGAAGCAGGAAAACTGGTCAATTACAACAATCCATATGCCTGTTTCACTTCAATCTCGCAATGTCATAACCAAACTTCTGATTTTCTCTCCAGATGTTCAACTCCTGGAGTTTTCCCATTTATTTTACAAGACCAAATCCAGGCCTCATTTTCTTTCATATCCACATAAAATTCTGCAGATTTGGGCTCTGTCTTCAAAGTATATGGAAAATGCAACATGTTCTTTATTATGGTAAAATACACACAACATAAAATTTTCCATTTAGCCATTTTTAAGTGCATTTTCTATGGCATTAAGTATATTAATGTTGTGTGAAACCTTCACTACCATCCGTCTCCAAAATGTTTTCATCATCCCCAACCTAAACTCTGTACCTACTAAACACTAACTCCTCATTCCCTTTCTCTCCTCAACCCTTGGCAACTTCTATGGTACTTTCTGTTTCTATGAATTTGACCATCTAGGTACCATTGTAAATGGAATCATACAATAATTGTCTTTTGTGCCTGGCTTATTTCACTCAGCGTATGTCCTCAAAGTTTATCCATATCATAGTATGTGTCAGAATATCCTGGCTTTCTAAGACCGAATAATACTCCATTTTATGCACATACCATGTTTTGTTTATCCATTCATCAGTCATTGGACACTTGCTTTGCTCCCACCTTTTGGCTATTGTAAATAATGTTACTATGAACACGGGTGTACAAATATCTGTGTGACTCTGCTTTCAGTTCTTTTGGGTATATGTTCAGAAATGGAATTGCTCGATCATATGGTAATTCTATGTTTAATAATGAAATGCCATGAAAATGAAGGGGTAGATGATTAGAAGAGAACCAAGAAAGAGTCCTAAGAGTGAAGAAATGCTTCAAGAAAATAGAAAATGATAAACAGTACTACTAAAAGATCAGCTAAATAAGAACCAAGTACTTTTTTTTTTTTGATTTATAGATGTGGGTGTCATTTGTGACTTTGAAAAGAGGTATATTGGTGGAGTAGTAGGAGCAAAATCCAGACTGGCATGGCTTCAAGTGACCAGGGAGTATAGATTGGTAATAATGGGACCAGACAACTTATTTTATTTTTTTATTAATTTTTTAAAAATTTTATTATTTATTTTTGAGACAGAGCATGAGCAGGGGAAGGGCAGAGAGAGAGGGAGACACAGAATCTGAAGCAGGCTCCAAGCTCTGAGCTGTCAGCACAGAGCCCGATGCAGGGCTTGAACTCACAGACCGTGAGATCATGACCTGAGCTGAAGTCAGACTTTTAACCGACTGAGCCACCCAGGTGCCCCAAAGACAACTTATTTTAAAGGGAAACAGAGATACGGGGACGACCTAGATCTCGACTATGGAATAGGAGTTTTTAAGTGGTAATAGTTTAAGAGGAAGGTAAGAGTGGACATTGATATGTGATAAACCACTAGTCTGGGGACTAGAATAGGACAAAAAGATGGAAGAAGGGCAAGTTTGCTCTTTTTCTTGAGCTGGAACATCCATCTTCTCCTGCCCTTAGACATCAGCATTACTGGTTTTCAGGCCTTCAGATTTTGGCTAGGCCTTACACCATTGGCCCTTTAATTCCCAGGTTTTTGGACTGGGACTAAATTGTACCACTGGCTTTCCTGGGTATCCAGTTTGCAGATGACAAATTGTGGGCCTTCTTGGCTTCCATAATCATGGGAACATATTCTTATAATAAATCTCCTCTTGGGGCACCTGAGTGGCTCAGTGGGTTAAGCATCTGACTTTTTGGTTCAGTTTATGAGTTTGAGCCCCACGTCAGGCTCTGTGTTGACAGCTCAGAGCCTGGAGCCTGCTTCAGATTCTGTGTCTCTGTCTCTCTCTGCCCTTCCTTTGCTCATGTTCTATTTCTCTCTCTCAAGAATAAACATTAAATACAAATTTTAAAAAATAATAAATCTTTAAATTTTTTTTAAAAATTAAAACAGTCAATCTCATTTTATATGTACCTATATATGTAAATTATTGGTTCTTTTTCTCTGTAGAGCCCAGAATAAAACACTTAACTTTCAAAGCTAAGGCTGGCATGTGAATTCACTACCTCATATATATAAAAAAACAAATTATGGTTTATTGTTATTATTAATTATTTTCTACGCATAAGACCATGCACTATCTATAAGAGTACCTGTGAAAGATCAGTTACTGTTTTCAATAGATAAGTTTAGTTTGGGACATGAAAATAGTTGGGAAATAATGCCCAAGTAAATGACTTAATATTACTGTTATATCCTAGGACAGAGATGGGGCAGGCTTAGGGAAGAGCAACCTTACACATAGACTTACTATCTATGGCAGTAATTAGCACTGTTTGCCAAATATTTTTGGTTCTCCACAATCCAGGTTCATGGTAGGAACATAATTTCTTACTTTGTGATTGGATGGAATCATGATACTAATTCTGGTCAATGAATTGTGAGAAGATATATATGTGCCAGAGCATTTAATGTATTTAATGCCGCTGTGAGACCCTCAAGAGCTCTCTGTTCCCTCTGATGTGGGAAATTGCACAATACTGGTTACTCAGTCTGAGACCCTGAGAAACAAAACTAAGCAAAGTCTCCCTGATCATCTGAGATGAACGTGCCACCAAAGAAGGAATATATGATGTTTTATTTTTTTAAGCCACTGAGATTTGGGTATTGTTTGTCATTGCCTATATTGACTGATGCTGTTGCTAAAGCTGGTGTTACTTACGTTTTGGGAGAAGTGAGAGGATAGGAATTGGCAGAGCAGGGTAAAGTTGTGTATTTTATGCTGCATAGGACACCTGCTTGAAGGAGTAGAGGTTGAGATCCTTCCCGTAGCCTATGGGAAAGCTTCATCAGCGTAGAAGAGGAAACTTTTACTATTCATCCACTCACAGAATTACCTTTTCTAATTCATTCTAAGTCACTTTCTGTGCTAATGGTCACCTTGTATGTGAAGAATATCAAAATGACTGATTTTGCTACAATCATGTTATAGTGTTTGGGAATAAGCTGGAGTCTCAAGCACGGGTGGGAGGGTGCTTAAAGAAGGAATGGAAATAGCGAAGAGGCAACACTGGAACTGTGTTGCTTCTGTGCTGAACACTACATATTTTAACTCATTTAACCCTCAAAAACAAAACGAAGCAAAACAAACAAACTTGAAGTAGTACTATTGTTCTAATTCCTAATTTGCATGTGAAAAAACTGAGGGTAAAATGTTTAGATGATTTGCCCAAAGTGTTTGTTAATAAATGCCAGGGTAGAATTTAAACCAAGGTGGTCTAAACTTCAGAGACTGAACTCATAGCCTCTATGCTATGCTGCCTCACAGTTAGTGAATGCTAGACTAAGGGCATGCTAGGTGAACCTTCCATTTATTCACTCATTGAAGCAATATTATTGAGCCCTGTTATGGGTCAGACATTGTTCTATGCACTAGAGAGATAGCAGAGAGCAAACCAATTTCTGCTTTCATAGATTACATTCTAAAAGATGACTGACAGTAAAAAAAAAATCAAGATGTAACATGTTGGGTTGTGTTAAGTGCTGTAAAGAAAAAGGATGTGGAGGGATGGAGGGGTAGAGGAGAGTCTGATAAGAGTGTTTGGGTGACATCTGAGCAGAGTTGAATGAAAGGAGAGAATGAACACCGTGAAGATTTTGCTTGCTCTTAGCTAAGAGCAAGCAAGTGTGAAGTCCCTGAATGTGCAACAGGGAGTCAGTATGGAGTACAGTGGCTACAGGGAGACCTGGAGGAGATGAGTTCACAGATAGTTGAGGTGGGGAGAGGCAGGACACAACTGTAAGATCAAGTAGATGGTGAAGGACTATACCATCATACAAATAATGAGCTTAAGAAAAATTATTCTGGTTGCTCTGTGTAGTTTGGATTTAAGCAAAAATATTTTGGAGGAGGTAGGTACAGTACTCAAGGGAAAAGTGGTTGGAGTCTTACTATTACGGAACCAGGCTGGAATGCTGGTGGAAAAACCAAGCGGCACTCAGAGATCTTGGTGGATCGGAGATCTATTTAACACAGGCAGGCTCAGAGGAGACCATTTCTCCAAAGATCTGAGCCCCAAATGCCAGTGGGAAGGGTAATTTATAGTCATCAGCTTCCATGTCTGTGCGGGTTTTTGCTCATGCAGCAAACGAAGGAAGAAGAACCCGGAGGAGGGGTCTCTAAGCTAGAGACCAGAGTTCGTTTTAGCCCCATCGGCCATCTTTGGCGTACTTTATTCACTCCTCCAACATTACCAGGATGGAGAAAGGAAATAGATTTCATTCCAGTTTTCCTCCCCCAAATCTCTGTGCCCCAGTTACAGAGCTGTCTTTCAAGTTCTTGGCAGGTCGTGCCGCTTCCTGCCTTGGACAACGCCTCATTCCATGCTATTCCCTTTTCCTTCATTTTTTCTTCTTCACTTCCTTTAATCTGCCTTCTGGATTCCCAAGACTAAGTGGGGCATTGCCAATTATAGTATTATATAGTGTGGGGGCACCCTTATTACTTCTCAGTTGCACTTATCACAATTACGATTAATTATCTAATAATGTCTTTCCCCCTACTGGACCATGAGATCTTTAAGCGGGAGGGACTAGGTAAGTCCTATTACCCCCCAGGCCCCAAACTTATTACATGTATAAAAAGTAGAATTAGATTTCTTCTTTATTTCCCAGTATGTATATTACTATAGTTGAAGGGAAGAAATGATCATTCCATTTGGGGACCTAAGTACTTACCAAAATTTAAAATTGTTTTAAAAGCCAAATACTTTATACTGTGCTTACTTAGTAAGTTGGTAATAATTCTTTTTAAATTTTTTTTTCAACGTTTATTTATTTTTGGGACAGAGAGAGACAGAGCATGAACGAGGGAGGGGCAGAGAGAGAGGGAGACACAGAATCAGAAACAGGCTCCAGGCTCTGAGCCATCAGCCCAGAGCCTGACGCGGGGCTGGAACTCATGGACCGCGAGATCGTGACCTGGCTGAAGTCGGACACTTAACCGACTGCGCCACCCAGGCGCCCCAAGTTGGTAATAATTCTACATGAAACCTCAACAATCATTAGGTTGACTGATATAAGAATGTAGATTATCTCATATTTTATAAAAAAAAGTAAAATGACTACACAATGTCCCCACATTATACTGTTTACAAATGCTAAGCGGGTAGAAAAGGGCGCAATTTAAAAATGCGTTTTTCGGGTCGCCTGGGAGGCTCAGTCAGTTAAGCTTCTGACTATTGCTTGCCTTTGGCTCAGGTCATGATCTTGTGGTTTCATGAGTCTGAGCCCTGCATCTGGCTTTGCGCTAGTAATTAATTCCTGCTTGTAATTCTCTCTCTCCCTCTCTTTCTGCCCTTTGCCCACTTGTGCTCTGTCAAAATAAATAAACTTAAAAATTTTTAAATGTGTTTTTCAAGGAAAACAAGGTCAATGCATTGAAGGCTGCTGCTTTATATTTATGATTCCAAATTTGCGAAAAGCTTATATTCCTAAAATTAGTAACATTATATACTTAACTTAGTGGCATTCTGTGTTTCAATAAAGATTGGTGTGTTACTAAATTATACCGCATCTTTTTGGCTTCTTCAATCTCAGTACTGAAAATGTTAAAAAAAATTCTAATCACTTTGGTCAAAACAAATTCACAACATCTTTACTATTCTGCATGGAAGGGCTAACTGGGAACATTCATTAATCAAGCACTTTAAGATTTTAATTTCCAGATGGGATGATTAGCATTTCTGAGCTTTTTATATTCAAACCACAAAAATAAGTCCTTCTCAAGGGTCACTAGAGGCAAATAATTTAGACCCAATGTTTTGCTAAGTTGTGCTCTATCTATCATTTAGCTCATTTAGAATATTCACTCTGAGTCCATATTAGTATTTTTCAGATTTTGCTTACAATACAAACCAACTTATTTGGACTAATACTATCAGTATGACACATGCTGGAGAATTCCTTTGTTTATTTTAATTTTTTTTTATGTATATGACTCCTGTGTTTTTCTGTTTTTTATTATTTTGCAGATTGATTTATATGAAAATACTGGGCACTACTGTGAGAACTGAGTTGAAGTTCATGGCTGCAGTTATAATTCAGGTAATTATATTACTTTGTTAGTTATTTTATCCCCTTGTTTCCAGAAAGTAGTTTGAGGAGAGATGAAATCAGGTACGCTATCATTAATTAAAGAAATAATATATTTTACAAATGTTAGGTGGATAAAAGCAGAAAGCAGTAAGGATGACTTGGTATAGAATACCCTCATTTTGTTCAGGGGACGCATTCACGGAAACTTGAGCATTATTGAATCAATCATTCATGCGTTCTTGAACCAAAGTCCTTATGAAGATTGTTTGTCACTAATATTATGAAGTCATGACTTGCTTTGGTTAGTCCTTACTGACTACAGTGATATTTATGGTGCTCTTTATGACATCAAAGTAATTCCACCAATCTCAGTAAAAATATATCATTAAAAGTATATATGATATAAATGTATATTCCAAAATAATAACCACAAGGTAAGTGAATACCCAAGTATATACCCAACTGAAGAAAGAATTGATACCTCCCACAAGCTCTTTTCCATTATGTCTCCATTTCTCCCACTTACATGGAACTAGTTTTAATTTTGTATGCATCATTCATTTGCTTGTTTTAGTGGTGTAACCATATATAAATGTATTCCTAAAGTCACTATTGCTTAGCTTTTTCCTTTTTGAACACTTATAATGGATCATACTGTATTTCTTTTCTGCAACCTGCTTTTCTCACACAATATTTATTGATAATACACAGCTGTCGAATATTCTGTTGTATGCATCTACTACCATTCATTTATCCATTCTAGTTTCTAGCTTTTTTGCTACTATGAACAATGTGGCTAAGAATGTCTTCTGATGTGCCAGCTCTCTAGGATATATACTTGAGAGTTATAGATTATTAAATTATAGAGTATGGAATTGCCAAGTTATAGATTATGTGCCAGTTGAACTTTATTTAAGTGATGAGAAGGTATTATCTAAAGTCATATCAGTTTCCATTTTTATCACTTTCATTTCTGCAAATTCTTGCCAACATTTAGTATTGTCAGACTTTACTTTTTTTAATCTAGCAAGTATAAAATTGACTTTAATTTGCATTTCCTTTAACTAAGGTAGTTAAACATCTCTTAATAGGTTTGTTGACTGTTTTTATTCTGTACATTCCTATCATGACTTTGACAGGCAGAGCCTAAGATGACCTTTAGCCATCCTTGTCTCCTGGTTTTTGTGCCCTTGTATAATATCCTCTAAATGAGTGAGGGCTAGACCTCGTGATTTGCTTGTAACAAATAAAATGTGGCAAAAGCTAATGGGATGTCAATTCTGAGATTAGGTTCCATGGATTCTGTGGCTTCGGTCTTGCTTGCTCTCTCTCATTCTTTTGCTCTCTCTCACGCTGAGTGAAGTCAGGAGCTGTGTTGGGAGCTACCCAAGGAGAGTCCCGCATGTTAAGGAACTGAGGGAGGCCCCTAGTTAACAGCTGCAACGAATTGAGGCCCTCAGTCCAACACACTGCCAAGAACTGAATCTTGTCAACAACCAAAAACCGTGGCAGTGAGCATGCAAGGAGTTCCTCCCCTCACAGAGCCTTCAGATGAAACTGTGGTTCCACCTGACATTTGGTTGCAGCCTCATGAGAGGCCTGGGTGAGAGGCCCTGAGCCACACCTCACCAGGATCCTGACCCACAGAAACAGTGAGATGATAAATGTTTGTTGTTTGGTAACTGCTGAGTTTTAGGGTAATATTGTTATGCAGCAAATTAACACAGTGACTGGGACTGACATTTTCTTATGGCTCATGGGATTTTTTTTTTAACGTTTATTCATTTTTGAGAGACAGAGAGACAGAGTGCTAGTAGGGGCAGGGGCAGAGAGAGAAGGAGACATAGAATCCAAAGCAGGCTCCAGGCTCTGAGATGTCAGCACAGAGCTTGATGCAGGGCTTGAACCCATGAACAACGAGATCATGACCTGGCTGAAGTCAGATACTCAACTGACTGAGCCACCCAGCTGCCCCCATAGGAATTCTTTATATATTCTGAATATAATCATTGTCAATTCTATATGTTGCATTAAGTTTCTATAAAATTATAAATTCTTTTTTCTGTTGTGTCTTTTGAAGAAAGATTTCTGATATAAGTCTCTTGTTCTGTCCGTATCTATACATCCTTTTCATCCTTTGTACTTTTGGGATAATAAGAAATCCTTTCCTAACTTGAAGTCTTGAAGATCCTCTTCTATATTCTCTTTTTAAAACTGTATAGATTTTCGTTTAATATTTAAGTTCTTTAGTTCATTTGAAATTGATTTTCATGTATTATGTGATATAGGAAACATTTTAATTGTTCTTCCATTTGGGAAACTTCCACCCCTCTCTTATTGAATAGGTCATCCTTCCTCACTAATCCGCAGTTTTGTATTTATCCTTTTATATACAGGCACAGGCTCATTTTGAGTCCTATATTCTGTTCCTTGCTTTTTTTTCCCTGTTTCTGTGTCAACATCACAGAATTTCAATTAGTATAATAACTTTGTAGTAGGTCTTGATAGCTATTGGGGCAACTCCCCCTATCTAGTACTTCAGGAGTGTTTTGGCTAAACCTATCTCTTTGCAGGGTGCCTGGGTGGCTCAGTCAGTTAAGCATCCAACTTCAGTTCAGGTCATGATCTTGTGGTTTGTGGGTTCAACCCCTGCATGGGGCTCTGTGCTGACAGCTCAGAGCCTGGAGACTGCTTTGGATTCTGTGTCTTCCTCTCTATCTCTGCCCCTCCCCCCCTTAAAAATAAACATTAAAAAACTTAAACCTATCTCTTTGCTTAATCATATACAATTAACAGCAACTTGTCAGATTACATAAACAAAACATTTTTTGTGTGATTTTTATTGAAATGCCACTGACTCTATCAATCAACTTGGAGAAAATTAAAATATTTGTGATATTAAGAACTCTTGCTCGTGAATATAATATAGCTCTGCATTTATTTAAGTTTTTTTCTTCAGAAAAGGCACATTTTTCTATAAATCATGCATAATTCTAAAGTATACTTTCTAACCACTTCTTGCTGCATGGAACGTAAGTAGCTTTTGCACATCCAGCAACTTTTCTAAACTCTTTAACTTAATCTAACAGTTTATCTGTGGAGTCTTGATTTTCAGACGATCATTACATCTCTTAATTATGGCAGTTTTGTTTCTTTCAATGTTTGTAATTTGATTTTGTATTGTTTTATTGCATTTATATTAAGTACAGTGATGAATAGGAATAGGGATAACAGCTATTCTTGACTTCTTCCTGATTTCTGAAAAGAAACTTTTTTTTTAATATTTCACTACTAGGTATGATGTTTACTATAGGGTTTGAAGTTACTTTGTTACATTAAGTTGGTAGGTACTTTTATATAAAGTTTATTAAGAATTTTTATCATAAATAATTGTTGAATTCTACCAATTTTTTTAAGACTGTATTGAGATAATCATATGCTTTTCTGTCTTTAATATATAATTCCTTTGAATTGAATTAATACCTTATGTAATGTATACATTTAATCTTATCTTTACCTGTATCAAAACTTATTTGCATTGTGTTGAACAGGAATCATTTGCATTATGATAGATAGCAAACACCTAATAGCCATCAGCCCTATATAAGTTAAATTTCTACAGAGAAAAAATAATGTAAAGATAATCAAACATGCACACCATCATGAGATTGGACAATAAATGTCCAGCATCCTATTGAAAGGACACTTAGTAGTCACTTTTGTATATTAAAAGTAATCCACAATTCCTTGTGGCAGTCACTAACCGCCTTGTCATCATAAATAATCTCTCTCTCAAAAAGGCTTGTCCCATTTAAGTTTGCAGTGATTATTCACATAAATGCAGCCCGAGTAATAATAAACCGTGTAGGCCTCTTTGAGTTGTATTGCAAATATTGGGGCATGCAGTATTCAGCAACTATTAAAGCTGCAGAATTAACATCTGGAAGTTTTCTGGAAGTTTTCATAAGGCATCTCAGATTGGACAAAATCTCTCTCGACTAGATTTCACTTATCGTATCTAGAAACTTAAGGGAATTTCTTTTATTGAAGTTCCCCCAATTTTCCAAGACTCCTAGCTTGTCAGAAGCTGGCCTTTTTTACTACCTATAAGACTGGGAACCCATTAGGCAGGAACCTTGTCAGTACTCCTGGGACTTCAGTGGCTTGTTGTAACTGACTAAATGAGAATCAGTCTCAAATATGCCATTGAAGGTAAGGTTTTGGTTGGGTAATTAATTTGTGCAATTATTGCCTGATAAAAAGGAGGACAGATTCTACTTGAAACTATGCAAATGACTCTATTGCCATAAAAAGAAAGGACACCAGTAAGAGTTGCTGAATCTGGGATTTCACTGAGAAGCAGATATCACTATTAAATGTTTCATTTTAGTTTATGAAAGCATCTATTTAATTAAGAGTTAGAACTAGTTTAAGAAGAGAAAGGAGTTCCTCATATAGTCATAAAAAAAGAGCACTAAAATAACATTGACAATATTCTAAGCAAATAACGATGACAAAGTTTTCCTAATCAATTCAATGAGTGCTACTTAATTAATTCTTATCTGCTGAATTTGGGTCTGCTATCTGGTTTCACGAATACTTTTACCTCTGTACTAAAAAGAGTTGTGGAAGTCTTGACTCTGTCTAATGCTCTGATCTGAAAGTTATTTAAAAAATGTCATCTGACGAGCTTGTAACTAAAAGTTTATTCTTTCAGGTGTCAGTTATTTAGAGTATCTTGTATGGTCCTTTCCAAGAGGCTCTCAGACTGCCCTGCCTTTTTTTCCCCTTTATTCAAGTTTTTATTTAAATTCCAGTTAGTTAACATACAGTGTAGCATTAGTTTCAGGTGAGAATTTAGTGATTCATCACTTACATACAACACCCAGTACTCATCACAAGTGCCCTCAATACTCACACCCATTTAACCTATCCCCCACTCCTCTTCCAGCAACCCTCAGCTTGTTCTCTATAGTCAAGAGTCTGTTTTCTGGTTTGCCTCTCTTTTTCCCCCTATGTCCATCTGTTTTTTTCTTAACACACATGAGTGAAATCATATGGTATTTGTCTTTCTCTGACTGACTTCTTTTGTGTAGCATAGTAACTCTCTAGCCCCATCCATGTTATTGTAAATGGCAAGATTTCATTATTTTTTGTGGCTGAATAGTATTCCTTTGTGTGTGTGTGTGTGTGTGTGTGTGTGTGTGTATACACATACACACACACACACACACACACACACACATATATATATACCATTTCTTTATCCATTCATCAGTCAATGCACATTTGGGCTCTTTCTATAATTTGTCTTCTGTACATATCAGATTGATAAAGCTGCTATAAACATTGGGTTCATGTGTCTTCTCAAATCGACATTTTTGTGCCCTTTGGCTAAATACCTAGTAGTGCTTGCTGGATTGTAGGGTAGTTCTATTTTTAACTTTTTGAGGAAATTCCATACTGTTGTCCAGAGTGGCTGCACCAGTTTGCATTCCCACTAACATGTGTAAGAGGGTTCCCCTTTATCCACATCCTTGCCAACATCTGTAGTTTCCTGTGTTGTTAATTTTAGCCATTCTGACAGGTATGATATGATATTTCATTGTAGTTTTGATTTGTATTTCCCTGATGATGAGTGATGTTGAGCATCTTTTCATGTGTCTGTTAGCCATCTGTATGTCTTCTTTGGAAAAGTGTCTACTCGTGTCTTCTGCCCATTTTTTAACTGAATTATTTGGGTTTTTTTGGGGGGGGGAGTGCTATTAAGTGTGATAAGGTCTTTGTAGGTTTTGAATACTAACCCTTTATCAGATATGTCATTTTGAAATATCTTCTCCATTCTGAAGGTTGCCTTTTAGTTTTATTGATTGTTTCCTTCACTTTTCAAAAGCTTTTTACCTTGACAAAGTCCCAATAGTTCATTTTTGCTTTTGGTTCTTTTGCCTCTGGAGACATATCTAGTAAGAAGTTACTATGACTGATGTCAAAGAGGTTACTGCCTGTGTTCTCCTCTAGTATTCTAATGGTTTCCTGTCTCATATTTACGTCTTTCATCCATTTTGAGTTTATTTTTGTGTACGGTGTAAGAAAGTGGTCCAGTTTTATTCTTTTGCATGTTGCTGTCCAGTTTTCCAACACCATTTGTTGAAGAGACTGTCAGACTGTCCTTTTGGAAGCATAAATTCAGGTCTTTAATTTACAGAAGAGCCTTCAGGCAGCATTGAAGAATATCAAAAACTGTGGATGTAAACATTTAATGACTGTGGTTCTTTTATAACTACAGCTAGTAATATAATACAGGAAAGTAATATCCTCTAATTGGGTATAATAAGTGTCCATTTCATAACGATTTTGATCAGTCTTTCCTCTGAAGATAAAAACATAATGGTCAGAAAGAGCATTGAGAAAGAACCTGTGCTTTCTTGTACAGCATGAAAACTTAACCTAAGAGTGTCCCTTTTGATTTAATATGTCTTCCCATGTAGCTTTTACATTGTGTATCTAATTAAGAAATGTGGTCTAAATTTAGGTTTGATCTTGGGAAAGCAAGTGAAAGTTATCATAGGATATATGAGCATTTGATTAAGATGGATAGGATCATAACTATCAGAACAACAACACTTAGTTATTGATATAATCAATGTGACAAAACACCTAAAAATTAATATAGAAGGAGGGAACACTGCTATAAGGAATCTTAGCTCTTTCATCAAAAAGTAAACTTTCTTGTTAATGGTCAAGGACATAATAAAGATAATATATAAAATTCACAAAATGCTTCTCATAAGATACAAAATCTCAGCTATGTGTATTACACAGAAGGGAAAGAATAATATTTCATATTTAAGGTAAGAGTCATCAAACATTTTCTGTAAGTGGCAAGATAGTGAATATCGTAGGATTTGCAGACCCTGTAGTCTCTCTTGCAGCTACCCAACTCTGCTGTTATAGCATGAAAGCATTCATAGACAATGTAAATGAATGAGTTTGACTGTGTTCAAATAAAACTTTATTTACAAAACAGGTCACTGGCCAGATATGGCCCATGGTACATCATTTTCTAACCTTTGTTTTAGGTGAAGGCATTAATCAGAAAACTAAGAAGGCAAGTTTTCAAAATAAGATGTGAATTATAGTACATTCCATAGCTTCTTTTCACTCTCAAGTATTATAAAATATAAATCAATAAATTCATACCTCAAAGATACAAACTTTCTGTGGCATATAAAAATAAGAAGCAAAAGTATTTAAAAATAGATTTGTTTTGATCAGTTTTTCAGTATTCCATCTCATTTAGAGAATATCTGTATGTGCAAGAAGTACCTATTAATTTGTTCAATTTAACATTAATCAGTGTTTTAGAGATTATATTTAAGTTAACACACTAAAAATTACTATTGACATATAAAGTTCATTAGCATGATTATTTAATTTAATTAAATACAAACATTTTTTTATAATTTTCATATCATGTAGGAGTGTTGTCAGTTTATTGATCTATAAAACTGTATGAGTTTAGAATTTCCACATTAAATTATCTATACGATAAAAACCCAAGTAAAACAAAATGTAAGTTTGTACAATATTTGGCACTGATAAATCAGGGGAAAATATAGCCATTTTTTTATTTATTATTTTTTAAAGAGGTCAAAGAGCTAGCTAGCTCTTTCTTTTTTTAATGTTTATTTATTTTTTGAGAGAGAAAAGAGTGGGAGACAGAGAGGGGCAGAGAGAAAGGGAGACACAGAATCTGAAGCAGGCTCCAGGCTCTGAGCTGTCAGTGCAGAGCCCAACTCAGAGATCGAACTCAGGAACTGTGAGATCGTGACCTGCGCTGAAGCCGGACACTTAACCAACTGAGCCACCCAGGTGCCCCATATAACTATTTATTTTTAAATGAAATTTTAAACTAGTCTCATTTCCAAAATGTTTCTGTGCTGACAATTTCTGTAAGAAGGACTTTTTTTTAAGTCCAGCTTCTTTAAATCATTAGAAGTTTAATTCTCTTATTTTCTGGGAATTTTAGAAATATTTTATTTATAAAAAGGCTTATTTATCTCTATAAACAAATCCCAACAATTATTTTAGTTTAAGAAGTAAGTAATATAATTCTTTGAAAGCTTCCAGAAGTAGAAAAACAATGACATGTAAAAGCATTTAAGCATAGACAAAGAGGCACATAGAATACCATAATTCATCAGTTATACAACTTCAGCTACAGGTCAAAAGTAAGTACGAACATAAAGACACATTATTCCACACATCAAAATGCTATTATTCCTAATGAGTACATAACTTTTAAATTAATTTGAACTCAAAATAGAAAATTAATCAAAAAGACTAACAAATTGGATTTTCCCTTCTTTGATCTAACACAGAAAATAGATATTTATCATCATTGAACAGTAATCACCAAATGGTTAGATCAGAAGTTGGCAAATCAGTCTGTGAGCCAAATTTGCTAATTGCCTATTTTGAAAGACCCACAGAATAGATTTACATTTTTAAGTGGTTGAAAAAAAATCAAAATAATATTTTTGACACATGAAAATTATAAGAAACTAAAATTGTAATGCCTGTACATAAAGTTTTATTTAACCCAGTCATGCTTATTCATTTACATAATGTCTGTGGTTGCTTTTACAGTACAATGTCAGGGTTGAGTAGTTGCAAAATAGGCTATATGACTCTCAAAACAAAAAGTATTTACCATCCAGCCTTTTGCACAATTAGTTTGCTGACACTTTTATAAAACTATAGAATAAGTCATTGCCACCACCAGAGGAGAATAACTTACCAGTTTATGCAAATCAGAAACAAAACCAAGACAAATTCAATGCAGGAATATAACACAAAAACAAACAGTTAAAACTTTTAGTGCCACTTGGGATTCACTCTGAGAGTCAAGAAACAAACATGTTCTATGGCATAAATAGCCTATGAAGTTCACTTTTCTGGTAAATTCTGGTAAGTTCACTTTTCTCTGTTAGGTAAATTCCTTGGGTGTCTCTGTAGATGACCTCCACACTGTTAGATGATAATTTTTAAAAAATAGAATGGATATAAATATGTTTCAAAAATTTCATTGAACTCAACCAGTAAGACATAAAAAACAATTCTCTAAAAGATCATTTTACATTCAAATTCCATGAGATTGATCTATAGCTACCTGTGTGTGTGTGTGTGTGTGTGTGTGTGTGTGTGTGTGTGTGTGTGAAATCTTTATCAGATTTAGATAATAATGTTATAATTGGTTCATGAAAATTCAGAAATTTTCCTTTGTGCTCTTAGACAATTCAAAATTAATATTTGTATTAACATTAACAATATTAGTATTACCTAGTCTTTAAAGGTTGTAGAATTCCCCACATGAAACTATTTGGGCTTGGTGCCTTTAATGTAAAAAGTGCTTTAATAACTTTTTTCATTAATGTCCGTGGAAATTGGTCTATTTAAGCTTTCTATTTCTACTGTGGTCAATTTTATGGAGTTCCATTTTATAGAAAATTATCCATTATTTCATTTTGAGTTTCAAATTTTTCAATTATTTCAAATTTATTTGCACTGAGTTATAGACATTAATCTACATAAATTAATTAGTATGTATACGTATATACATAAAACACATATATGTGTACGTGTGTGTATATACATATATATATACACCTGTTCTGTTTCAAAGGTTATTTTCCACTTGTTACTCTTACTCTGTGTATTTGTACTTGCTCTCATCTTTTAAAAATTAGGTTAGCTACTGACTTGTTTATTTTATTAGATATTTTCAAAAACCATCATTGTTATTTCTATCCTTTTCCTGATTTCTCCCTTGTGAATCTCTGTTTTTATCTTTATAGTTTGTGCTTTTGTGTTTTATTTTGCATATCTTTGTGTTCTTCTTCAAAATTTTGAGTTAGAAAACATTATTATATCATTTTTATTGGCACATTTATGTAAGGTTGTGGATTTTCTTCAGATCACTACTTTAAAAAAATTTTTTTTATTAAATTTATTTATTTTTCAGAGACAGAGAAAGACAGAGCATGAGCAGGGGAGGGGCAGAGAGAGAGGGAGACACAGAATCAGAAGCAGGCTCCAGGCTCTGAGCTGTTAGCACAGAGTATGACACGGGGCTCGATCCCACGAACTGTGAGATGACCTGAGCTGAAGTTGGACACTTAACTGACTGAGCCACCCAGGCTCCCTGATCACTACTTTTATTATATCATAGATTTTGATATGTAGCATTTCCATTATATGGAAATTATATGTGTTCTATATGTATACATATATGTATTCTAGGAAGTCTGTAATTTCAGGGTTTGTTTTCTTTTTTATCCAAGAGTTGTTTCATGGAGAGTTTGTTTTTGTTTTGTTACATTGTAAGGAAAGAATCTAATTTGTATTATTTCTATTTTATGGAGATCTCAGAAGTCATGAAGCAGAGAATGCAAACCATGGTCACTATGCCATATCTGAATTCCTGATTCACAGAATTCAGGAGCACAATAAAAGTTATTTTACACTAATATGTTAATGGAGTGGTTTGTTACTCCATAAAAGGTAATTGGAACATGGTAGAATGTTAAAAGTTGTTACTTTCTGATTTCAAATAGTAAAAGAAATTCATCATTGCATGTGACACTGTAGATCATAAAATCCAATCAGCCTTTTGGAATTTCTTTTAAACAAAATTGTCAATAATTTTTATTCAGATCCTATTTAGACATCTCCAGTTACTGAGAGTTTACTGATTATAAGACTTTTTAAAATCAACTTAGAATTATTTTTTTCGCTGGCTTTAGTAGGATATGATATAAAAGAAAAGAAAAGCAGAGAGACTGAGAACTCACCTGTTGGTACAGACCAGAACAAGACCCAGTTTTTCTAAAAGATATAGTGTATATAATTGTTTCTCTGGTTTAATTTTTCTGATCCTTAATAGTGACAGAGTAGGAATAACAGCTTTTATAATTCCTGCTTTTATCTTCTGTTCTCTATGAAACAAAGAAAATTTTTAAACAGTACTTTGTTTAGTAGTAAATTTATTACATATCTGGTAGTCAAACATGGCAGGTCAGAGATGATTGATGTTTTTCACTGTTACAGAAGAATTTTTTGACAAGAAAATATATTAGAACTTATATGATGACTGTTGTTTTGCTTTTAATGAAGTACAAAAGTGCCATCTGCTACTATTTTATGTGCCCATGGCTGGCTACTGACCTCAATGTCCAGAATATAAAATCTGTGAGCCATAGTTGTGCCTTTATGGAGTTTATCATTTATTCAGTATGAAGCTGTCTTTCCCTTTGCCATCTGACCTCAGGATAAGAAACCGTTTTCAAATGTCCATCATTTAAAAATCTTGGTTGTTGTTGTGTTGTGGGCTGTTATAGCTCCAAATATCCTGAAGGCTTTGGGATCAGTCCCTGATTTCATTTCAATTCTTCATTTCCACATCATTTATAACAATGATTACAATGTACCTGCAAAGAGTTTATGAACTTAAGGTCTTTGGAATCACTCTCAAATTCTCCTGAAATGGACCCAAACATAATGATTAGGTTAGATCTGATTCTATGGACTGTGATGAATCTTTGTTTTGCCAGCATTCTAATGCTATCCTGGATCAGAGATTTCTGTGAATCTGTATTCTTTGAGGACTGACCAAAACTGAAATGACATCTTGGGCTTGGAAGCATTCAACTTGTATCATTTGATATGGATAAATAAATTTTGAAGAACACATATTTTAAAAATGTAATGGTTAATACCATTATTATTTAACAATTTATTGCTGGTTTTGTCAGTGTAGAAAGAAAGGAAACAGAAATAAGAATGTAATCATTGGGAAGGTGAAAAAAAATTTTTGCACATTTTATCTAGAAAATCCAAAAGAAACTGAAATCTCTTAAAGTAAATAAGTTGAGTTTTAAAACTTTTCTTTTTAAAACTTTTAAAAAATATGCTATTTTTTTATTTTGTAATTTACATTACATGCATGGGAATATGATCAAAAGGAAACATAAGAATTTAACATTGGTTTTCTCTGAGTTTTATATTATTGCAATTTTTCCCTCAAGGTTTTCCACATTTTCAAAAAAATTTTAGTAGGCGTATATTTTATAATTTGAATATTTCAAATCATTAAAAATAGTCTCAAGATTTACTGAAATATGTTTAAAATTTTGGAAAAATTGATTCCAATTAGTGAATAAAGTTGTGACCATCTTCTAAATACTATGACTGATGATTCATATATCCATATGATTTTAAGAATTAGAAATGATCTAGGTGGGACCAGGTGACTGAGTTATGGCCAAAAAGAAGAGGACACAAATAATGCACTAATCCTAGGCCTATCCCTAAAGTATTTTGTGGGATCTTTTATGCTCCGTTTTTCTCTTATGTGACTGGGAGAAAAGGACTAACCCTTAGTCCTAAATTTGCCTTACTTAGAAGTCTGATTTACTTAGTTAAATTTCTAAGAAACTTTTAAAGTACCTTTTTTAAGAGTCATGCTTCTGAAATTTTGGGAAATGTTTGTTAATGAAGCAAACATTAATTTCCCAGATTAATACAGGCATTGACAGCTGATGAGAGAGAAGGCCATAATCTGGAAAGATAGAAATTCTTTTTGTGTGTGTGTGTGACAATCCATTTGGCAAACTGTTACCTGGAGTAACTTGAAAGGCAAAGTTCATATCCACTAAGAAAGAAGCTCTTGGCAATATTATTAGGTAAAAAACGCCCATAGTGCATGTTGGTTGTTATCCATAGTTTTTATGATGTATTAGAAGAAAGAAATAAGCTTAAGAAAGAATTGACAGGGGACACCTGGATGGCTCAGTCACTTAAGCATCTAATCTTGATCTCAGCTCAGATCATGATCTCATGGTTTGTGAGTTCAAGCCCCATGTTGGGATCTGTGCTGATAGTGTGGAGCCTGCTTGGGATTCTCTCTCTCCCTCTCTCTGCTTCTCCCATGCTCGTGCTGTCTCTGTCTCTGCTTCTGTCTCTCTCTCTCTGTATCTCTTTCAAGATAAATTTTTTTAAAAAAAGAAAGAATTGGCAGGTTTTACTACCATAAATAAGAGGTATCCTAAAAAGTCCAGAAATTCAAGGTCAACAGGTTGAAAAAGCTGTTTTTAGATATCAATGGTAAGAGTTGGGATTTTAAAAGGCCACAGGAAAAATAAAGCCGAATCAAACTTCTTCGTTTCATAAAGTAATTGAGAGCACAGATCAGATGAAGATATGGCTTTCCCACCTTTATGTTTCAGATGACCTCATGGTCACCATAATTACATTGAGGATGGAAGTCATGGAGTTTAGGAAACAAAACAAATCAAGGTCAAAACAACTTAAATTGTTACTGGTTTACGAAACTGACTGGAAACAAATAAAAGTAAGTTTTTGAAAATATTGTGTTACCAAAGAAATCATAAGCCTCTTGACATTTTGGGGCCAAAACTACATTTGCTAATTACCCCTTGCATAAGTAGAAAATGGATAGCTCGAAAGGAGGACATACTTTCTAACATCCATTTCAGATATGTCAAATGAGATGGATGAAAATGAAGAACTTCGCAGAGGGAAAGACAGGGGCCATAATGGATGGTGGATAAGGGTTTGCCGCCCAGAGAACAGAATCTGGCCTAATTATGAAAATTCCCAACACAGGATGGTAGACTTCCCTGATGCCTGATCCTGTAGGATACTTGCATTGTTATGGGTGACTATTAGTGTTTCTTTGTTTCCTTGTCTAAATGATAATCCTTTTTATAATTATGCTCTCCCTGTTATCTCATTGTATATTGAGTATATGAAGGGAGGGCAGACAACTGTTCTTTCAGACCATAGGCTCTAGGAGAAAGACAATCTACAATAAGCCTGATAGAGAAGATCGTACATAACCCAGATCACACACACAAAAGAACCCTTATGATCATTGTCCGCCTAAGATGTGGCTGTTGAGAGTAGCACTTTCCATGCAGTTTTGAGCTAGGCATATTTCCTAACCTTACAGATGAGGAAACTGATCTAGTAAGTACCTTGTTATTGATTTTTTCAAAGACTTTTTTTCCATAATACATGATCACAGAGTGTTCTTGTTGAATTATAGTTGAATAATGGAAAATTTTGAGGGCATACATGTTGATGCAGTTTGATATCAATAAATATTAAATTACTTGGTTTAAAAATGACTGGTGACAAATTGAGCTCAATTATCAGTAAGATAGTTGAAGTTTTCTGTTTTTACTTTGTAGCCTTTTGTGCTACCAGTAGACAATCGTCAGCAAGCCATCATAAGCGAAGCAAAGTAGACTGCAGGTGTTGATAACGATCACTTATAAATTTTCACACTGTTCCAAAGCTCCACTTTGTTACTTATTCCAGACTTAGCTATTTTTATTTTAATTGGTACTTTTTGAGATTTGGTACCTAACCAGCTGGTGTGGTCCAGCAGGTGAGGCAGAGAAGTAGTATTTTTGTCATGGTAAAAACAAAAGCAAATGTATTAATGTCTATCAATGATACTTGAAATAGGCTACTGTTTCTCTGTTGACGTGTATTCGTAAGATGATGGCTGGGGGTATTGTCCTTTGGGAGGGCATGTATCTTTGCCACATAAAGAGATACTGGAAAACACCCCACAAGATAGCATTAGGAGCAAATAGGAAGGTCTATATAGATGATTTTGATGTTCTACCCATCACTAATGAAATTAGCATTTATTGGTCAAATAAATAAAACAATGCTTGAGGCTTAAATGACAACATAGAAGTAATGTACTTATTTCCTGGTCATTGAAGAAATTTGCACGTTTACTTTTTATTTTCCCTCTCCCCACTCACCCATACACAAGCTCTTAACACAGGCTATATACTTAATATAAGTATAATGTTTTACATAAGAACTTGACACATTGATTGTACTTGACAAATAAACACATATTTGTTAATGATGAAGAACCTTTAATTTATAAGTAGCTAATTTGTTATATTTTGCTTTTTTTAAAGATTTTTAATGTTGATTTATTTTTGAAAGAGAGAGAGAGAGAGAAAGAGAGAGAGAGCATGAGCAGGGGAGGGACAGAGAGAGAGAGACAGAGACACAGAATCGGAAGCAGGCTCCAGGCTCTGAGCTGTCAGCACAGAGCCCGACGCAGGGCTTGAACTCAAGAGCCATGAGATCATGACCTGAGCCAAAGTAGGACGCTTAACCGACTGAGCCACCCAGGCATCCCAATATATTTTCATTTTTATAGTACACACACGTACACTACATTCCACACTGCATTTTTAGGTCATTTTAACCATGCATTTTAAGAGTCCTCTTCCTCAGTTGTTTTGTTTTTCTATTGGATATACTAGAATAGTGGTATTCCCAGATTTCTTAGTTTACTACAAAATTTTAATATTTTACTGCAGGTGAATTTTTTGACTTGTTCCTTATTCAATGAGTTTTAAATGTTTGATTTTTTTAAACTAGCAATTTCCACACTTATAAGAAGGTACTATTACTAGTGAAAATGAGCTCCATACATTTTTTTAAATTTATTGTTATTTGAAAATTGTGTTAAGAGATTATTCTTGTTGAGGTACTTTGTTGCTGTTTGGATAAGAATCTTGGGCCCTTTTCTGCCTGTTATGCATTGAATATTTCTGTTCCCCCAAAATTCGTATGTTGAAATCTAATCCCCAATGTGGACGATTGATATTCAACACTTTAGTACATTTGAGGTGGAGTCTTTTGGAGATAATTAGGTCATGAGGGTGAATCCCTCATCAATGGGATTAGCAAAAGAGACCCTGGAGAGCTTGTTGGCCCTCTTCATGGTATGTGAGGGGAAGGAGAAGCTGGCAGTCTGCAACTCAGAGAGCTCTCACCAGAACAACCTGATCATGCTGACACCATAATCTTGGACTTCCAGCCTCTAGAACTGTAAGAAATAGATTTCTGTTGTTTATAAGGCACCTAGGTATGGTACTTTGCTATAGCAGCCAGAGTTAAGATGCGGCCTTTTACTAGATTATATAATCAGGATTACAACTGGATTTCTAAAAGATAAATTATTATATGGAATTAAGGGAAGCAAGCCAGGGTTGAAAAAATGAAGATCAGAATTTGAGATGATGCAAAGGGATAGTTAGAGAAATCTATGTAAACATGTCTCTGTCTACCTGTCTATATATCCATCTATCTATCACATATCTATATGTTTGGACATACAAATACATAAATTGAAATATATATGATATTTATATAACAATGAATATTAAATTCAATATATAATTAATGGCCACATATTCGTAGTGTTATGGGTTGAATTGTGTCTCCCACAAAGATATGTTGAAGTCCTACCCCCAGTCCTTGTGAAGTACTTATTTGGAAGTAAGGTCTTTGAGACTAACCAAGTGAAAATGAAATCATTGGGGTGGGTCCATCATCTATTATGATGGGTGTCCCTCTAAGAGGAGGACAGAGACAGAGGAGGACATCCTTGTGAGAATGGAGACAGAGACTGAAGTGCTACAATTGCAAGCCCAGGAAAACCAGCGATTGCTGGCAAACTACCAGAAGGAGAAAGAATCAAGGAAGGATTCTTCTCTATAAGTTTCAGAGGGAGTATAACCATGCAGACATCTTGATTTTATTTATTTATTTAAAAACATTTTTTTTTCAACGTTTATTTATTTTTGGGACAGAGAGAGACAGAGCATGAACCGGGGAGGAGCAGAGAGAGAGGGAGACACAGAATCGGAAACAGGCTCCAGGCTCTGAGCCATCAGCCCAGAGCCTGACGCGGGGCTCAAACTCCCGGACCGCGAGATCGTGACCTGGCTGAAGTCGGACGCTTAACCGACTGCGCCACCCAGGCGCCCCCAGACATCTTGATTTTAAACTTCTAGACTCCAGAACTATGATAATATTATGAAATAAATGTATATTATTTTAAGCCATGCAGTGTGATACTTTATTACAGGAGCCCTGGGAAATTCACATATCTAGCTATCAAATATCTGAAAAAGAAAACTAAGCTCATATAGTTGTTTACTTAAAAGTGTGAAACAAGTTCACTTTGATAGCACTTTTTTGTTCCAAACACGTGCCAAAAATGAGTAAAATAGGGGTGCCTGGGTGGCTCAGTCAGTTAAGAGTCCAACTTTGGCTCAGGCCATGATCTCATGGTTCGTGAGTTCAAGCCCCACATCAGGCTCTGTGCTAACAGCTCAGAGCCTGGAGCCTGCTTCAGACTCTGTGTTCTTCCCTCTCTCACTCCCCCTCCCCTGCTTGCACTCTGTCTCTCTCAAAAATAAATAAACATTAAAAAATATTGGGCAAAATATAAAATAACATCAGAAAGACATAGCCTTTCTCAAAAAGGCAACTTATTCTCAAATATTTTATTTTACATTTCTGAGGCCAGAAATGTAAAAGAAATGCAAAATTGTTAGGAGAGCAGATGACAGGGTCTTTCTGACTTCAGGTACTGAATAGGCAAAAGTTTCCAGGACCTAAAGTACATCCTCAAGAAAGACAATCACAGTGAGGTTTGCTACTTGATGTCTTGAGCTTCTTATGGCTCCTGGTGAGATACAGGCTGCATACAGTATAGCCTCATGCATCATATAGCCTCATGATCAGAAGATGAGCAAAGCCACACAAAGAAAGAAAAAAAAACACTAAAATGAAAACTCCTTTAACACATTCCAAAACTCTCTCTTGATAAATATTCACAAGAATACTATCAATAGAAAAGAATTACCCTAATCTGATTGAAGCCATCTGTCAAAAACCTACCAGAAAATGTTGAGGATTTCTATTAAGTCAGGGACAAGAAAGGGATGCCTACAGCCGTGGCTTATATTCAACAGTAAAATGTAAGTAATGGTAAATGCAATGATTAAAAATAATCATAGGGAGAAAGAAAATGAAAGAAATTAGAGAAATAATAATTACAAAAGAAGAGATAAAACTCTCATCATGTGTCTATTATGTGATTACCTACATTGAGAATTCAAGAGAATCTATGGACAAATTACTAGAATAACCAACATACAAAGTCAATATCATTCTTAATAATAAATATATTAATAATAATTAACAAAAATATCAATCAATATAAAAGACCTTATTTAAAGAAGAAAAATTTGTATGGTGTAAGACCGATAGAGTAAAATCAGGGATCATGAAAAAAACTGAATGAATGAAAAGTTATGTTTGTATGTTTATTTTGAGGAAGGAAGATGAAACACCCCTAATTAATCCCTAAATCTAATATAATTGCAATATTAATCTTTTGGGTTTTGCATGGAGTTTAAAAAGTACAACTGCAAAAGCACATTGCCAAGAATAAGACAATTTGAAGAAGAACTGGGATAGTAGATTTGACCTACCAGATATTAGGAATTTTAAAAAGTGAACAAAAAAAGATATTGACACAAGACAAACAGACTAATGGAATATAAAGACCCTAGTAATTCACACACTTATATATAACAATAATAGATGAGAGATGTGACATTATAAGTGAATGGGGGAAAAGATGGTGAAGGGTAGCAGAATATGCCACCCCCAAATATGCCACTTTGGCATCAGGATCGTTAAGAAGCAGATATAAGACAAGTTCTCTGTCCTCCCCACATTTGCTTATAAGCAGGACATAACTTTGTGAAGATATGTCTCCTTTCCTGTCTACCAAGAAGTACAGAAATTAATCATTAGAGACAACTCTAGACCCTTCCCAGCTCAGAGATGGTACTGGAGGAAACATGACAAATTTCACTAAGCAGCCTTTACCTACCATTAGTTTCTCCATATTTTTGTCTTCCCATAATTTGCTACCCACAGAAGCTCAAAATCCTTTTCTTTGTTCTTGTCACTTCTCTGCAAAATCATTATTCTTTGCTAAGATACTACCATCCCTTTCAGTTACTCATCCACAAGTATTCCCATGTGGATGTGTGATGCACATTCTCTTGTTAATCTGCCTTTTGTTCACTGAATTTAAAGGGCCCCAATTGGAAAACCTAAGGTGAGTAGAGGAAAAAGGTGTTTTTTTCTTCCTCTGCCATGGGCTATTAGATAAATGGTGATGGACAATTGTTTATCCATGTGCAAAGTTAAATTAGATTCTTTAAAACTTTTCAAGGAAATAATAGAATATCTTTATGACCTCTGGCTAAGGAAGGAGACACAAAAAGCACAAATCATAAAAGAAAATTCTGACATATTTACTGCATTCTAACTGAAACTTTTTGCACAAAAGTAAACTATAAGCAAAGTGGAAAAGCTAGTCATATACTGAAAGAAGATATGTGCATAGCACGAATAACAAACAGAAGTACAACTATAAGATAAAATACAGAGAACCAAAATGAGAATTTTTAAAAGTATCATTAATTTACTTTTAGAAAAACATTTAGAGTTACCATTTATCAGAAGGGAGATAAAATATTATTAATTAAATGAGGCAGAATAAGGAAGGACATAAGTATAATGACAAAGAGAAATCTACAAATAATCCAAACCAATTTTTCCAAATCCTCTCTAATGACTTTGTTAAAATTGCTAACAAGACACAGCATATCATCTTTTGGGTTTCTTTTTACTTCTTATACCCACCATTCAAAAGGGGCTAATTAACAGTGAAATGACCAAAACTCAGGAACTAGAGGGAATGAGAGACCAAAACCATCTCTAGATAATTTACAAGCAAGATAATCAACTCTAATCAGAATTTGGCTTTAGTAAATACAAGTTCACACAATAAAATTAAATCAAATATGGAAAATTGCTCTGGGGCTGTTCCTTTTATCAATTTGTCCTCTTTGAATGGCAGATGTCCCCACCACTGTCATTATCAGGACTTGGGACAGGAACTTAGCTGTTATTTGCCTATCTTCCAGCTTTTCAATACAATAAGTACATATTTTATCTGTTTTTATTACTTCAATTTGGATACCTGTCTTAGGACACTATAATTATGGTTTTCCACAAAGTACAGGAGTTGTATGTATGTTTAGCATCTTCTTTTTAGAATCCTAGGAGTCCACTTATGAAACAAATCTCTCTCTCAGCCTAAAAAATACATAGAGCAAAATAAACTATGTCAATAGTTTTCTTTATTATCTTCTCCAATTATGTTATTAAGAAACTTTGGAATGAGCTATTTTAATCATTTAACATTTTAAGCAGGGTTTACTGTAGAAAATAAAAAAGAATTATACTAAAAACAATCACCTATTACTGTTGCTCAAGTTCAAGCTATATTTCTACATATAAGTGTGCATTTTACAAGACAGAATGAATTTATATTGTTGTTGTTTGGGGGCATTTACAAGGGAGCAGCTCACGTACGGTTATAGATTTGTGTCTGATAATTAAAGAGTATTTTACAGTTTTAAAATTGCTTTTTATTTAATGCACACTTATTATATCATTGGACTCTTAAAATAATTCTGTAAGGTTGCATGGAGTATTTCCATTTTACAGATGAGGAAATTGAGGCCTCAAAAGGGTATAAGACATGATAAGATCATCTAACTAGTGGGTTGCAGAGCCTATTCAAATTTAGGTCTTCTGATTATAAATGCAGGGCTTCTTTTATATGCTTGGATTCCTTGTTTTATTATAGGAAGCATAAACAGAAAACTTGATGTTACATATTCATTTTTAAAAATGTCTTTGATAGATTTCATCACTACATTCAGGAAAGAACTGGAATAGAATTATACTCCAGAGTTTGAGGAGAAGTTAATGAAGTAATGCAAGTAGAAAGTTCTAGAACATAGTAGAAATGCAATAAATGTGTGGCAGGGGCTACACATTCCATTGCCTCACCAGTTCAGTGGCATCTTTCAAGCTAGTTCTTTTAGATTCATTCTGGTTCAGGGCTAGGATTCCCCTATTTACCCATCCCTTGCCATGGAATATCAAAGTCTTTTTCTCGCTGAAGGATTATACAATGAATCTTAGGCTGCTGTGTATGAATGTGTTGTTATTGGGATGGGGTTGGAGTGTGGACAGGGAAACTGGATAGAGTCTCAAGGAACAGATACTAACAGGCCAGAATGTGTGGTTGTTAGAAACAGGCTGTCTTTGGGTTCAGGCTGTCCCAGCTTCTTTCTTTCCATCAGGAGGTTCAGTACAGAATTCTTGCTCTGGCACTTTTTCCCCCCACACTCTCTGCATAATTTCTAACTCTATTCTGCCCCTGACCATGGCATCTTTTGATCTAGTCTTTGGGAGCAGAGGAAAAATTGTGCAAGAAACTCAATCTCTTTAGATACTGGGAATAGTGAATTCTGAGCATAGAAACAACTAATAATAGCTAATATTTGATATTTATTATGTGACAGGCGCTATTCTAAGCAATATGGACATAATCTCACTTATACAATGGCCCTATTTTGAATATGAGGGAAGTAAGGCACATAGAGGTTAAATAAATTGCTTGAAATCAATTGATTATTAACTTACAAGCTGGCATTTAACCTTAGAGGCTGGCTCAAGAGTCTGTACTCAAGCACTTGTCCATGATCCTTTTAATAAAACAGGTTAGCAGGAGACCCTGGCAAGTCCTTCAAGTCTAGCTGTTATGGGTGATGGTGAGGAGGTGGTTAAAAGATACTTTCAGGATGAAAATGAAGGAGTCTCTGAGTACGGAATGGGAGAAGGCACGCCAGTTCATATCTCCACGTAGTATCTTCCCACAAATAGATATCAACATTAAGCAATAATAGACCATATAGAGAATAGTCTCTCCTACTAATGTGATGTCTCCATAAGTTTATCAAACAGGTAAATAAATTTTTTTTGTATTATGATTTTTAAGAGCTTTTATTTAAACCACAGATGGGTTTTATATTGTGCAGTATTTGGACAACAAGGTCTCTAAGTTAATGTCAAAATCAATTAATAAATTTTAGAAAAATAATCACATCTTGATTTATATCATTTGAATAGTATATTAGCTCTTGTGAATACTCAGATTCAGAGTGCAGCTCTTCCCCTTCTCTTTTATGTGATATCCCAACAGCCATTTAAGAATATTGATTTTCATATTTTTTTTTGGAGGATAAATATTCAATTAACTCTGGTTCTTTCTGTTAAATATTTTCCAATTTTTGAAACGTTAACTTGCAATTATGTGTGCAGCTAGATGTTCTTTCCAAGCTAAATTTTGAACTCTCAGTTGAATTTTAGATTATACTCCTGTGATAGGCTATGAATTTTAAAGTATCCTAGAGATAGCACATAAATCAATTTGGTAATAGTCTATTGCTTAGGGGATAATTGCATTACTGTTTTGGTGTCGAGTTGTCCTGATGAACAAGAGTCATCTTGTTAGTCATCTATATATTTCAAGCATTAGTAAATGAATGACACAGTGTGGAGTGTAAATTAGAAATGGATGAATTGGTTGCACCAGATTAGTATTCCACTTTTACTACTCTGGCATATGAAATGGTATTTCATAATTCAGAATCACTCTTCAGAACACTTCTCCTTGCCACTTTGGCTTACCACTTTTAGTCCTTTAAATTATTTTTGAATATTGATGTTTCAAAGAGGAAACTATAGCATGCTCCTTGAAGTCATTTTTATGTCTTATTGGCCTTTTCAAGACTTCCTCCTTGTTGATATTTTAAGATTGTTTCTTCTTTTTCTCCAATTCCAAATTTACTCATACATCTTCAGGCAAGAAAATCTCAGGCAGTGAGGGTGAGCAAGTTTTCCAATGCTCCCCTGAATAAATGCAGTTTGGAAATTTAAAGCACTTTTTTGGATCATGTGTGGCCATATCTAATTGCATAATTATTTTACTTATTATCCTCCTATTTAAACAAACTAAATACATGATAATCATGTTATTAAATATCAATGTGCAGCAAGTTGTCACTTAAATAACATACCCTCATCGGCTGCTAAAGTATGACTTGATTAAAAAAAGACATGCTTGGGGCGCCTGGGTGGCGCAGTCGGTTAAGCGTCCGACTTCAGCCAGGTCACGGTCTCGCGGTCCATGAGTTCGAGCCCCACGTCAGGCTCTGGGCTGATGGCTCAGAGCCTGGAGCCTGTTTCCGATTCTGTGTCTCCCTCTCTCTCTGCCCCTCCCCCGTTCATGCTCTGTCTCTCTCTGTCCCAAAAATAAATAAACGCTGAAAAAAAAAATTAAAAAAAAAAAAGACATGCTTGTATTTTTGAGTCAACTTCAACAGAGCGAAGAAATACCTTTGTATATCATAAAAGATGACTCTGATACTAACACTTTCCGATAATTTGGGTTTACTGGGAAAACTTTGTAGTCTATTACTGGAATAGAGATATGATGATATCATGAATGCTACCAAGATGTTGGTTAAAAAATAGTGATATAACATTAATATTCACCCAAACTTTGGGCCATTCATTTTAATGTAGACTCAGTTTTAGAGGCTTATTAATATTTAATGCCTTTTAGAGCTTATTCAATATTTGCCTTGAGCTCACAGTTTATAAACAAGTACACAGTAATAAAGCAATGAGATAAATTCTGATGTCTACATATTATTTTAAAAATTGTAACATAAATGAGAAGAATGTTTCTGTGAACTGAGTGAAACAAAATCCCCTCCATCTTGAGAGAGTGGTGTCATATTGGGACATTTAATGCAGTGTATTGTGGCAGGACTAGAGGCAGTTCCATGAAAGAAACGAGTGTAGCTAAAACCCCAAAGGATGAACTGATATCCTATGTGCCTTTTTTATATCTCTATTTTATAGCCACAGCAATTCTGTGGGTGAAGGGAACAACAAACAAAGTGATAGGAAGGAAAACTTGAAGTACTTAGGTTTCTAAAAACATCATTTAATAAATTGTAAGGCTAAAAGGAAGTCAAGCGACCGAGTGAGGAGGTGTGGGTTATTCCCCAGAGAGCCCTTAAAAGATGGAGTGGAGAGAAAGCCGAGTGTTGACTGTGGATAAAATATTTACAGAACAAACCCCACGGGCAATAATAATTGAATATTTCATATTTTGACTTTTTCAACTTTTATGATATAATTTTTTTTCTGCATTGAGTTTAATTAAGCTTTCCCCAGGGTCCCAAGCCTTGAAAACTTGGAAAAAATAAAGCATTTTGTTTAGCAGGCAGATTCCATAGCCTTCTTTTAACTGAAATATGTATTTCGTTAAAATCTTTTTCCAAGGACTAATGTTCAGCATTTTTAAGGTGGATGATGCTCCATTTACAAAAAAAAGTCCTAAGTTTGGCAAAGACAATGACTTCTGGGTGGAAATGTTTCTCTAAAGTGTTTTACACAATGCTGATATTTTTTAACTAATATGAATAACATCTTCAATACTTATATGTAGGAAATATAATAATATTCTTGTAAATATGTTCCACTGCAAAGTAACTAGATGTATGTGCTAACTATGGGAAAGTATTATGCAACTGTGATTCAGATATATAATCTAAATATATATGTATATTTAGATTATTATATACATTTAGATATGTATATATATACAAATAATTCAAATTATTCCTTCCTTCATTTATTTATTCCAGTTAGTGATTAATTCATTTGTCTATATATCCATCCATTCATTCATTCATTCATTCACATACAACTTGCCATGTGCCACTTACGATGCTAGGAGATACTAGTAAAGGAAATAGCAAAAAAGAGAGAAAGAAAGAGAGGGAGGGAGGGAGGGAGGAAGGAAGGAAGGAAGGAAGGAAGGAAGGAAGGAAGGAAGGAAGGAAGGGAAGGAAAGGAGTTAATGTTTCCTACACCTTTCTCTTTAGAGTGAACTCCTTCCTGCTTCTCCATGATCTAATTTAAGAATCAGTTGCCTGATTTCTTAATGGATCCAGACTGGATCTCTCACAGACATGCAGAAGTAGAAGGAAAGACAGTACTTTCCAGCTCTTTACCCCCAGAATCCAAGTATCTAGGTCTAGAAATTCAGTGACTAGGTAAGTCTCCCCTGATTACTGTTGGAAAGAAGTGTAGTGGGGTGTTGGAGAGCAGGTAAAGAGAGAAAGTTGTTATTCTTAATAAAAAAAGATCATATTTATACCATCTATATAAGATACTATAGTAGTTCTTCTGGAACAAAGTGCTTAGATCAAAAGGACATTATTGGAGGATCAGCATTTATGCATTTATTTAATTTTCTTGTTAGGAAACATCACCTCCATCAAGAACAATATTTTCTCTGTCACCTTTGGTGCTGCCCAAAAGTGTTTTTAAAAAGCAAGGTGATCTCCACATTTATTTTAATGATATCGATGAGTTTTGCTGTAAGTAGGGAGATAAAAACTGGCTTATAAAAAATAAGTCATAGAGGGCTTAATACACAGAAGAGTGAGCTGTGATGAGCAAACTGAATATGATGCTTCTATCAGTTACATGTACTTTAGGTGTCTGTATATGCATCAAGACATCAAAGAATTAAAAGTTCTGTTAGTGCTGGTTAGATTTTTTTTTAACTGAATTGACTATCTTTTTTGCCCCTTCATAACTTCTGTAAAAAACTCAACCTTTTTACGTGGGGTCAAAAGTATTGAATAACAGGAATAGAATCCGGTTTTCTGGGTAATTTAAAATATATATTTGACACTATTATTTATTAAAAGATCTCCAATGTCTTTTTTTTTAAAGTATTTATTCAACCAATGGTTGCTGACTGCAAGTTCTGCCTATGGTAGTTTACCACTTACTAAGGTGACCTCAGTAACGGTGAGGATAAGATCGCTGAGTTTTGCCTTCACGGTTATCCATACACTCACATATTTGACTCTATAATTCCAATTCTGTCCATTGTTGCTATTGTAGAGAAACACCCCAACGCAAATTTGTTTTTGATGAATGCTCATGTTTCTTCCTGATGTAAGGAGATGGAAGTAATAGAACTAGCATTCACAGGAGCAGGTGGTAAACTGTCAGTTTAACAATCAAAAAGTTATCTATCTGGCATATATTATATATATATATACTATATAAAAGCATCTAAATAGAAGTATATACTGATACATATGTATGTGAATGTATACATATGAAAGAAGCATTTGTAAAACTGTTATCGTCACTGGTTTTCCACCAATAACCATGGCAGGAAATGTTAAATTTTTGCAGTGAACTACTTGTTTTATTCTTCTGTATTTGAGTGAAGTGTTTCAGACAGTTTATTTTTCTCACTCCTCCCCCATCCACCAATGTCTTTTCATTAAAAAAAAAGAAGGCATTTACTGTTCAAATTATACAAGTTAATCTCTGAATAAAGATAGTTTTCTGGGAAACATGAGCTTTAACACATTGGCATTGTCAGAACAATTAACACAAGAGGTTAACCTTTTACATACATACACAAAATCACACACACACACACACACACACACACACACACACACACACACCAGAAACACTTGTGTGTGAAATATACATATATTTTACACAAGCATTCTTCTGACACTCCTGGCATATCCTGTAACTTCCTCATTGGACTCTGAAAATAAAGTACTATAAATCAAACAACATAGACTTGGGACTTGATTTCTTTTTTTTTTCTTGTGAGACAGCCAGCCTCCCTCTATGGAGGCTGTTCTAAGGTCTTGTACTATAGCTCTGTTGAAAAATTGCGCTGGCTCGCCAAATATCTTAATGACTTTTCTCTCAGCAGTTGGTAATGGTGAAATGTTATTCTAGTAACCATAATGTCTCTCATAAAACAATTGCATACAATATGTACTGTACTTCTATTTTAGTGAGCTCTTCTGTCAGAATAGCGGTGCCAGTAACCATTTAGCATTTCATAGCAAAGTGCTTACCAGTCCTTCAAGTGTAATATTGCAGAAAGAGTGAAGAAATGCGTGATTAAAAACATTCACTGAGAGTGGACCATTTAACGCAACCCGACGCTGCAAAATAAACCAGCCTTCACATATGTAGGCGCTCATCATATAAATGACAGTTCTATGTGGTCATTTAATTTTACGATCTCAATTCTCGCATATATTGCTCACATAAATATAGTGTTCTCCTGCAGGGAGGTCTGCTGGGTGTTATAAAATCAGTGAGACCTCAATGGGTTCAAATGGACATCTTTTATAATTATTGCTATAAAATTTCTTGACAATGCATTTTGTTGTCCAATGGCTAAAGAAAATGATTTTCCAAAAGAATGGGTTTCAACAAAGAGAGTAACAGAGCCTGGGAATTTGTTCCTGTATTCACCCATATTTAAATTACCTTAGTTAGTTACTCTCACCTATTGGAGGCCCTCTTGCTCTTCGGAATAAGGTCTCAACATGTGAATTCCAGTTCGAAGTGGGCCAGGTTTGAATTGTTTTCTGGTTTCACGAGGCCGTATGAAATATCTAAAGGGAAGGATTGATTTGCTGTTGAGTGCAATTAAAATCTATTTACAGGGAATTCTTTCAAGCACATGTAAAGATAAGGAAAGGATAGAAGATTTCCATAAACTCAAGATTAGCAATAGTTTGGAGAAAAGACACATTGGCCCTGAAAAATGGTTCCAATAGCACTAAGCATTGCTTGAAGGACTCTATTACTTGTCCTAATTTCTTCAGGGTCATATAAAGAAATGAATACAATAGATTTTCTCTGCAGTGTATTGGGATATTTTGATTACCTCATGATTTTTGTATTTCCTCTAGGATAATAAAGTGTAATTATTATTGTTGCCTTGTGTGACAGGTGTCTAATATCATACTAGTTGGATTTGGGTATTTGTTTCTTATGATTGGCCTGTAACTACTATAGCAAACTTATTGCTCAAATACCTATTTAGAAATCCAAAGAAATGTTTTCTATTTATTGTGGATAAAGGAAATGAATTGCTTAGTATGTTTTTAAATGTTAAAACATGAATGAGTCGTCACATTTGTTGAACTCTAAGGGAGGGAAGTGAGCCATGAGCCATGGTTTCACCTTTACAGAGAAAGCCAAGGTGCAGAATAGTAGCACAGGTGGAGACAGTATATCCTAAGCATCCTCAGGTTCATTTGTCTAGAGGTCATCTCTTTGACCACCTGTAGGGTCCAGTCCTCTATTGCCTCTACTGCTTTCAGGGCTGGTCTGGCAGCAGCACTAATGTTGGCCTGGAGATTTAGCTGTCTCTCACTCTCACTTCTGAAGTTATAGGCATGCAGGGGTTACATTCCTCTCATCTGAGAGGTTGTTTCAGACAGACAGGACACATGACCAAGTTCAGTTATGAAACTCCCAGGCCAGTGAATTCCAGATCTTTTATAAGACCACCAGGAAAACAAAATAAAACTAAAACAAAGAAAGGAGAGCTAGTTTGGAAACTGACCTTAGAGCTGTGAGGGTGGAGAGCTGTGTTCCTCCCATATTACCACCCAGTGGGACCAGAGACTGAAGTTTCCACATGGAAAAGAATAGTAATAAACCAGAGACAATGAGAGGCCAGATCCTGCATCACTATCTGAACCCTCCAGATAAGCTTCTTCACCAAAATAAACTTACTCCAGAAGATTTTAACTAATGAAAGTTGAGCTGAGTTTCCTGAAATTTGCTAGTGAGAGAGCCCTAAGTAATCCATATGTTTCTTTCTTTAATTTTCTTGTGAAATCAATAATCATCACCCTTTTATTTTTTTGCCCCAAATAATTCAAGTTCAATATTTGTAATTTGAATGCAACCTAATATGAATAAACTCTTCTCTGCTGGAAGCAAATTCTACTCTCTTGATCTTTACTTCTCTTGTGTCAAAGCTATCAACTTATTCTTTCATTCAATTAATATAGTTGTACTGATACAGTTGATATTTGAATATCTTCCATGTGTTGGACATTATTGGTGTAACAATAAAAAGCACATAGTCTCTGTTTTCTTAAGGTAGAAAGTCTAATGATAGAGGACATCATTAAATACAGTTATAATAACAGTATGAGAGGAAAAGTACCCCAAGTTTTTATAAAGACTTAAAGGAAAACCAAGCCTTCATGTGGGAAGTCCAGGAAAGTCTCCTGAATGAGGAAGCATCAAACCTGAGGTTTGAGAGATAAGCTAAATAAATCCAGAAAGGTTGGGGGCAAGACAAGGAGAGGGAGTCCTGAGAAGTCCACACTCCAGAGAAATCATGATGCCCATTTCTTAAAGAAAGGGGCACAACAAGGCAGGCGGCTTTGTAAAAGGAACAGAAAAAATTTCATTTATTTATTTTTTAATTTTTTAACAAGTTTATTTTTTAATTTGTATTTATTTTTGAGAGATACAGAGACAGAGCTCCAGCAGGGGAGGGGCAGAGAGAGAGGGAGACACAGAATCTGAAGCAGGGTCCAGGTTCTGAGCTGTCAGCATAGAGCCCGATGCAGGACTCGAACATGACCTGAGCCGAAGTCAGACACTCAACTGACTGAGCCACCCAGGTGCCCTCAAAATTTTAGAATTATCGTTATAGGATAAACTAGCCCAGGAAGGGACTTGTGAACAAGGAGAATTAGGGCTTTATCTTAAAAACAGTGAAATGCCAATAAGGTTTTAAGTAGGGGAGTGGAATGATCAGATTTCGGTTTGTCTAATAAAAACAAATCCAGACGTAGATAAGGAGAGACTTAATATTAAAAAGTCCTGTTGCAACAAAAGAAGCAAATACAATACAGGGAGGAGAATTATTGCAATAGGAAGAATGCCCCAACCATGACATCTGCAAGTATCTCAAAAGTCAGGTAGAAAAGGACATTTCTTTTATAGTGAGGAGGGAACAAGGCTAGAAGAAATCAGGCATGGCGAGGTAAGATGAATGGATGAAAATGGCATGCTTAGTTAAAAGATCAGAGAATGTTTACCCTGAGGTCAGCCTATTCCTAGAAGGGGTCATTAAGAAGGGGTTGTATATTGGCGTATGTTGAAGACGGGTCAAAATTCAGGGACCCATATATTTCATCCAGATTTTTATCCAGGTATTTTATCCAGATTTAGCAGTGGCTATGAAAAATTCAGCTAATTGTTTATGAAACAAAGAATGGAAAATTGAAGAGTCTGTGTTTGGCTTTGTCATATGTAAAGAAGGAAGGCATCTGTTCTTTCTTTCTTTCTTTCTTTCTTTCTTTCTTTCTTTCTTTCTTTCTTTCTTTCCTTTCTTTCTATGTTTACTTCTGTATTTTGAGAGAGAGAGAGAACAATCTGAGGAAGGACAGAGAGAGAGGGAGAGAAAGAATCACAAGCAGGCTCCGCACTGTCATTGCAGAGCCCAACCTCACAAACTGTGAGATCATGACCTGAGCCAAAATCAAGTGCTGGATGCTTAACCGACTGAACCACTCAGGTACCCCAAGAAGGAAGGCATCTGTAAGTTTTATCTAGGTCATATGGGGAAGAGTGGTTCATTGTAGTAAGCCATATCCTAGAAAACAAAACGGTTGGGGAACTTCTTACTCATTGCTGTTTTCCAGAATCACAGGGCTCAGGTAAAGTTTAATATGGTCAGGTTTTAGGAAGACCACTTTGACTACACCAAGGAGAAGAATTTGAGGGGGCAAGACGCCAGTGAAAAAAAGATACATTACTTCAAATGCAATTGCCCTAGACCAAGGTAAAGGTACTAGGCGCTTGGAGAGGCAAATAGATTGCAAAGATTTTCAAAATGTGGAAAAAAATTGGTCTTAGTATTTGATTGGATCTGGGTGGTGAGCAGAGCACTTAACTCTTAAGTCACAAGTGCATTCAGAAGTTAATGCTTTTTGCTGAAATTTCCCTCTTAAATTCTTCAATGGTCTTTTTGATTTTTCATTCTGCAAGAGGTCTTTTGAACCCCTCGTTTCCAAAGAGGTTTTAGTCTATGAATGTAATTATTTTTATTTTCAGAAAATTTGTCTTCTATGTTATCTTCAAATATTTTTGTCTATTTAATTTTGTTCTTTTTTTCAGTGCAGAAATGATATATGCACTGAGTCTTCTTTGACTCTCATAGTTATTTAGTCTCTGGTATTTTCAGTTTTGTCCCTTTCCTTTTTATAGATCTTTCTTTGTTTCACTTCATGTGTGTGCTTCAGTATGCTTATCCTTTCTGACTCAGGAGCAGGGTGATGGTGAGGTCTGGATTTGGGTTTAGTAGGGGAGGAACTTCTCTAGAACCTTGAGTCTAGGACAGATGCTACAAGTACTGCCAGCCAATTTTATCATCTAGAGTAGCATAAGCTTCTACAAAGAAGATCCTTGTGTGTACAGGTGCCTCAAGAAATGCATGAATGAAGAGTGACTAATAGTGAGGCTTCTAACCAGGCACTAGCTAATGCGGCCTAATTCTCACCATTATTTTTATGTCCAACATGCTGGCCCAACACAGAAAAGTGCTTTATAACAAATCTTAGAAACATATTATGTTGATAATTAATACCAAAAGCTTCTGCCTCATCAACAATTATCCAAATCATTAATTTCCCTGATTTGACAAAAGAATAAGATGTAAATCAGATGTTTAACTAAAGCATGCCTTTTTTTCCATAACAGAACTCTCCTACTATGAATGCATCTAATATTTCCCTTTCCTTAGGTCATTTCAGTGAAGATTACATTAATCTCTTCCCATTGCATTAAGACTGAATTGCTCTAAACACTGGAAATTAGGTCCTACATGATTAATTATAGAATTTTATGTTCTTTCTATATTTAAGAATAGAATTAATTTTTTTCATTTCACTAAGGAAAATCATTTTTTTTTCTGGTACATATTCTTCAATTGATTTTTACATGGGTTGATAATCCGCCTATGCTTCTGTAAGATTGGCTTAGGTTGGCTTCCGCAGAAACAGGCCCTGAGACTACAATTTGAGTGAAAGTAATCAGTTTGGCAAATGATCCAAGAAAACACTGGTAGGAAAGTAGGGAAGTGAGTCCATGAGGGGTAGAAAGCCAATAAACGTACAATAGTGAGCAGATTGCTACTGTTGTCAAGTAAAGTTCAGTCCTGATGGGGGCCTCTAAGGGACTGTGCAATTCATCCCTGAGAGTTGTCCTATCCGAGTTACCAGAAAGCTGGAATATTAATCCTTTAACTGGTATCTATTACTGGTTGAAGACCATTCCTGGGGGATTAATTTTCCAGCATTTCCCGTCTTTTCTATGTTGTGGCTGAGTATGCTCTTCAGTACTGACTCAATTTGGGCTCTTGCATTAAGAAGCTGTATGAAGGGGCACCTGGGTGGCTCAGTTGGTTAAGCGTCCAACTCTTAATTTCACCTCAGGTCATGATCTCAGATCAAACCCTGTGTTGGGCTCTGTGCTGAGTGTGGAGCCTGCTTGAGATTCTCTTTCTTCTCCTCCCCCACTTGTGCCTTCTCTCTCTCTTTCTCTCAAAATAAATAAATAAACATTAAAAGAAGAAGAAGAAGCTGTATGAGAACATTAAGTGCTGAGGGGGAATGACAGTACAATGACAGCATGTGCTATGGGCCACCCCTTGTACAGATTCACTCATGCTCCACTTTAATTTCACTATATTTGGTCACTGATTCTTTAAGATGATGGCCAGTTGTTGCTCAAAAATAACATACTCTTTAAAATGATAGAAAATGAAGACAAAAGTGGGGTTGTGGTTTCACTTACTGTTATAGTTGGTTTCTAGGTCATAATTTGTAAACCATATCCTTTATCTCATACTTTACAGTCTCCTATCTTTATTCCCCTCACTCTCAGCCAGCACTTCTGCTGGTCTAGGTTGCTTGGCCAGTGGGTAAGCCAGACCTTCATTCCTTAGGTATATACTGGTTACATCCCATTTTAAACCATGACTACTATAATTATTAATTTACCATTATTACCAGGCACTGGAACACTAAAAGCTATGTCAGTGAATCCTCTAAATTCTAAACATATGCCTTCTTGCCCCCTTTATGTAGGACCAAACTGTTTCCTCATGATAGAGTCAATCACCCTTATAATACAATAATATTTTTTTTTTGCCTCCTGGTCTACCAGCATGAGGACCCTAAAATGACCAAATGAGGAGCATAGCTTTACATTAGAGGAACTCTACTGTATCTCCTAGGGAAAAAAATTCCCGCTCTGAGAACCAGGAATTCTAATCCCTCAGTACCTAAAATTTTAGGGACAGGAAGTACATTTTAGCCACAATAGTCACTGAGGGTGATGGCAAGAAGGACCACTGCTACTTTCACTCTTTGGTTCTCAGATCATTGTATTTTAATTGTCTGGGGCACAACACCATATAATGGCCATTAATTAGTTGGAAGCCTATATCATACTTGGAAAAATAGCATTCCAAACTTGCAGATGCCTCAACTGAGACTTTAAGAAGCTATCACGATGTGGTATATGATTGAGTCAATGGGTCCTGTGGCCCTTTACCCAATACCTTACCCTTGATCCAAGGCTATCTCATTGAAGGTCTCATGGTAGTAGATCAGACACTCTGTGAGATATCAGATATGATGCTAGGGAGTAAGGGAAGGTAAACCCATAGCCAAAACACATATCTGTCCTAGTAATGATGAAACACTATTACCTCTTGAGGGGAGGGAGTCAAATGTAATCAATTTGCTATCAAATGACTACTTGGTCTCTTCAGAGAAACTCACGTTTTGGTAGGCATTTAGTACTCTGTGTTGATCACTAATGCTTACAGATCAAATATTTGCCAACCACAGTAGCTACATTAGCCTTGGTGAAAGGAAGCTTAGGATATGGGACTGATGACAACCCCCCTTCTTATCAGCATGGCTCATCTGTGCTTAAGCCCAATGAACAGGAGCTGGAATGACCAAGAACCAAGTCTGGCTCATATCAGTCTATCCTCCTAGCTTTAAGTGCTTCCTTTGTTGTGGATGCTGTCTAAGACATAAAGTCTATATACTTAGTGCCCACTCCATTAGGTTCTATCACATGCCTCTTTCTCTGATCCTTTGGTCTCCAATAATCCCAGCTCCATCTGTATAGGTCCCTGACCAACAAATCAAACCATTTTCTATTTCCCTGGAATCCATAGACATCCTGATGTCAGGCCACTTTTTCCCAAAAGAGTTTATTATCAAGTGTATTACTAGAGGATTTCCCTCACCACTCTGCATTAGGGCCACTTATACGTGAGGCTATAGTTGACAGATACCCATTTGTAGCTTCTATGAATATACTGAGCTTACTCATCTGTGAACCAGAACAAGGTTTGTCTTTGTGTCTTCTGCCAGTTGGTCATAGGTAATCCTCCCTACCATGAGGTCATAGGGGTGATCTGAAGGAGAGGAATTAGAGATACGGAGGTAAGTGGCAGGAGATATTGGTCACCTGTTCATGTAACTTATGCTCCATAGACCTGCTAGGGTCTGACGCCATCCTCCCATAGCAAGAACAGTGCTTCACCACTTGGGCCAATCTGTGACCTGATGTTGTTAACTCTTCCACTGTCATTCTGAAAATGTGTTATTACCACAGACCCCATGCTGCCTAGTGGAGCCTAGTAAATGCAATTACTGCAGATGCTGTGGGGGTGGCAGCAAGAACCATGAGCCCTTTTTATGGTCACACACCTTCCTACTATCTCTCTCTGCTCCCTGAACTCTCCCTAGCTGCCTACAGCATGAGAGAGTTCTGACTGGGGTATACCAAGGCAGCTTCCCTTCCTACTCTCCTGGCATTCTCCTTACCTTTTTCTTAAGGAGGATCCTGATCCAAGGCCCAATTTTGTAAGCAGGAGAATGTATATGCCTAGGTAGAGAGAAAGACCAAGACTGGGAGAACTGGACCTCATCTCCAAGTGAATTACAGAGACTCAGCCCTCCCTTCTCCCATTAAGGAAGCCAGTCCTGTTACGTGACTCCAGGACCTGGTTCCCAAAGTAGGGATGAGAATGAGGGAAAGGTGCATGGACAGAGTCCCTGTTGCACTTGCCAGAGTGTCTATGCCCGTGTCTCCCTGTGGGGGTCATTTGTGCATCACCTCTCTTCCTGAAAGCCCATTTTATGTAATAAAATTATATTTTTATTAATATAAACAATGATCTGTCATGAAGTAAAATACATTTTTTTGCAGTTTGTAAGTTTATATTGTTATTCATCTATCATTATTATCCCATTACGTAAGTAAAAACTATTTTTAAAGGAAAACTTTATGTTTTAGTACCTTTAATGGCACATTTTTTTTCCTGCTCTTTGAACAAGGGGCCCACATTTTCATTTAGCACAGATCTCTGAAAATTGTGAGTGAGAACTTCTTGACAGAATTAAAAGAGCCAGGGCACCTGGGTGGCTCAGTCAGTTAAGCATCTGACTTCAGCTCAGGTCATGATCTCATGGTTCATGGGTTCAATCCCTGCATCGGGCTCTGCGCTCACATAGTGGAGCCTGCCTCAGATTCTGTCTCCCTCTTTCTCTGCCCCTCTCCCACTCATGCTCTGTCTCTCTCTCTATTTCAAGAAATAGATAAACGTTAAAAAAATAAGAATTTAAAAAGGCAGAGAGGGAGGGAGGAGCTGGGGGAGAAGGAAGGAGTAGAAGGGGAGCAAGAGGAGAAGAAGCCTCAAATTAATGACCAACGTAATTGTAAAAGTATTTATCATGTATAAAGATTTTTATGACACTTGTGAAACAAGTTAATCACAATGTCAGAGTTAATTATTGCTAATGACAGTGGCCATCACTTTGTGGCCTTTGAGATTGATTCTGTTAAATATCAAAGGCACTCTGTGGGTTTGCCCATTTGTATTCAAGGGAGGTTTGATTTTGATACCATTTATCTGACACTTTTATTAATTGCTTAACTTTCCAGAAGTCAGAGCCAAATATATTTGCCTTGAAAGCAATTGAAACAAAGTGTTCAGTAACCATAGAAAATATGCATCATGCTCCGCATTGCATTAGGGCTACCAAGGAAGAAAGCTTTATTTATGCAAGAATATAGTTGGAAGAAAAGTGAAAGTCAATTGCCTTTTTTTAAATGGAAACAAGCCAAGTGTAATCAATTATACTTGGACATTTTGTAAAAGCAATTCTTTCCATTGTATTAATAATAGGTGTACTACAGGAAAAGGACTGCCAGTCAAGGAGATGGAGAAAATGCGGTGAGTAAGCTGAAGGGAATGTTGTGAGCTGCGCAGTGGCTAAGTGGGCAGTGTGGGCGTTAACTCTTTAATAATCTTCGAAGAAGGGGAAGAAGGGTGGCGTGGCGGAGAGTAAGATCAATCAACAGCTCTTTAAAATGTCAATAAGTTAGAATGAGTTCCAAGCTCTTTGAGGAACAGGATAGAGTTTACGTTTTTTATCCTTGTGGTTCAAAATACAGAAGCCAGAACTTGGAAAGCAAAGTGTTTACTCTTTTTCACTTCCTATGATTTTCACTCCCTGAATTCCTTTCACATTTTTATTAAGCAGGAATGTCCTGCCAGCATGTCTCATTTTCCTTGTTCCTTCTGCCCAACTGGCTTCCATATTTCTTTTGAAAGTCTTGTTGTGGAATTTGATCTGTTGTCAATACTGTCAGAGGAGAACTCTCTCTTTACCACAGGTTCAATGGTTGGGGACCTGCAGTTAACTAGCAACGGATTAACAAGAGAAAAGACAAAATGTTTTCATGCACATATGAATGCACAAAAGCAGTAGCCCCCTGAATAGCTAGAGATAGGGATTTATATACTTAGTTCATAGAGGAAAGGGAGCAGAGAGACAAGTCTTCTGTATGAAGAACAGACAAGCTTAATGGGGAAAAGACAAATGAGTTTTCAGGGAAACAGAAAGTAATAATAATGTTTATTTGAAATTTCTCACCTCAGTGCCAGTGGCCCCACTCTTTCCTGGCTGTGACACTGCTCCAGAAAGAGGACTTACTGCAGCCTCATGCTCTAAAGATTTTCCCTTTAGTCAGATAAAAGAAGTTCCAAAAAGACTTCTTTTTGCATCTCTTGCATCTCAAATGTCTTCCATTTAAAACCTTCTTCATACCAACACTGAGGGTTCTGAGTGGATCCCCACACTACCAAAGACAAAGAAGGAGCATAACACAGAAGGAAATGGGAGAATGCCCTGACCAAGGATCGTGTTGACTTGAGTTTTCAGGTAAGAGTTGAGTTTTCAGATAAGAGTTTAGGAGTTTTCAGATACTGGAGGGCAGCAGAATATGACACCCCAAATATGCCAGTTTGATATATTGGTTATTCTGATGTATAGTCAAAAACAGCTTCAAAAACAGCAAATGCAAGGAGAGGCTTTCTCTGAACCTCCCCTACCTGCCTAAAGACAGAGGCTCCAAAAGGAACTCAGTTGTCATAGATCCCGTCCAAAGGGATTCATCAACCAGAGAGGATTGACTCCTATCACAGGAGAGGAAAGCCAGACAAACTTTGTCACAAACTGTCATATCTCTTGTCTGTTCTTCTAAGGACTCATTCATCTTTCCTAAGGTCACTTTACTGTGTTTTAAGAGGCCCACATCCCTCCCTCCACTTTCCCTGTTAAAATGGTGTTTCATTGTGAATTCTAAGCCACATTGGAGAGTTATTCGTTTTTCCCTGGGTATCTCCCATGTATACATAGGTATACATGTTAAAATTCAGTTTGTCTTTCTCTTGTTAATCTTTGATTGCAGGCATCTCAGCTAAGAATTAAGAAGAGTGGAGGGAAATGTATTTTTCCTCCCCTACAATGTGTTGGGGCAGTAAAGAGAGAACTAAACTTGAATGGAGAGAAGTGTTTTAGAAAAAAAAGAATTATCCAATAAACCACATACACAAACAAACAAACAAACAAACAAAAGCAAGACTCTCCCCTAATAAAAGTACAGATCTTTCTCAACTTATGATGAGTTACACCCAGATAAACTCATCAGAAGTTAAAAATATCTTAAGTCAAAAATGCATTTAATACATCTAACCAACCAAACAACATAGCTTATCCTAGCCAATATTGAATGTATTCAGAATAGTTACATTAGCTTACAGCTAGGCAAAATCATCTAATACAAAGCTTATTTTACAATAAGGTGTTGATTATCTCCTGTAATTCATTAGACACTGTAGTGAAAGGAAATCACAGAATGGTTGTACATGGGTACAGAATGTCTGTTAAGTGTAGTGGGTGTTCACCCTCATGATCACATTGTAGACTAGGAGTTGCAGCTCACTGCCCAGCATCACGGAACTGTATGGGTATCAGTGGCTTAGGAAAAGATGAAAATTGAAAATTCGAAGAGCGGTTTCTACTGAATGCATCTCGCTTTCACACCATCATAAAATCAAAGAATTGTGGGTCCTGGATTGCCCTTATTTGTGTCATTTCCTCTCTTTCTGTCTTGCATATCCATAGGAGAACACTATCCAGATAAAACAGCTAAATCTGCCTTCATAGATCGAATAAATACAATTCAGACCTACTGAATAATTTGTGTCATTTCACCTTTTATTGTTTCCAGTGTGAAAACGGATGGCTTTTTTGCAGAAGCTAATTAGCGTATTGACAAATGCGACAAACCAACCTTGTAAATAGTGTTTCTTCCAGTTGCCCCAGGTATAAAGTTATGCAAGGTGAGAATTCAAGAGCCTAGGCTGTCCTGATTTGCCTACATTCAAGGGAGGGTGATATTATGTGTTGAATTGCATCCTCCCAAAAGATACATTGAATCATAACCATCGGTACCTGTGAATGTGACTTTATTTGGAAAAAGGGTCTTTGCAAATATAATCGAAGTAAGATGAGGTCATAGTGGATTAGGGCGGGCCCTAACTCAATATGACAGGTGTCCTTGTAAGAAGAGAAGAGACACTGGAGAGCTCTGGCCATGTGAAGACGGAGGCCACATGTCGCGTGTTAAGGAATGCCTGGGACTAACAGAAGCTGCAAGAGGCAAGAAGGAGCCTCTCCTAGAGACTTCAGAGGGAGCATAGCCCTGCCAACACGTTGAGTTCAGACTTCTAGCCTCCAGAAGCCTGAGACTAACTTCGTGTTATTTTAAGCCACCTGATTTGTGATACTTTGTTATCACGGCCCTGGGAATCTACAGGTGATAAAACAGTCTTATTTTTTAGGGGACAGTATCTGTTTCACCTGGCTGAAGCTTCTTTGCTTTCAGGAATCTCAGTGAGTTTCTCAACTTTTCTTTCCAAAACGGAGTTCCTCACACTTGAATGCACTGTTGGTTCTTTTATAGACCTGGGTGAGATGTATTTTAATTTAGATATGAGTCCCCTGTTGTTCTTTCTCAGCTGGTATAAAAAGTCAATTATGCTGTGTGTGCTAAGTATTTCACAAAAGGATGTCTGAATAAGACCTAATCCAGAAAAGACTGGAAGGGAAGTGACACATAAATTCAAATTCACTTAGTTCAGTTCCACTTTAGACTTACTGATACAACTTTAAACACTTATTTGCACTTTGGTTTTAGCAAAATAAGTATTGATACTTTTTTAGGATTAAGATAATAATGTGAGAGGCAAATGGGTTTTATTTTAAAATACTGTACAATACCTACTCCATAGTACATGCTCTATTTTGTTAACGGGAAAATGAGATAAAACTGAAGTTTTGTCTATTTGTACATAAATGCAAGGTATTGTCTAAAAGCATTCCATCATATGCTTGAGAAGGCATGGTCCTTTTGCTGATGAACACAGAATACAAGTATGAAATAGTGAATTTTAAAATAGAATCTCTGTTGGGATAAGGAAATTATTTTAGCATAGCTCAGGCCCCTAGTATTTTCCTATTCCTATCCAATTTTTCCAACATAAAGTAAGGAAACATTAAATAGCACCACAGGGATGGAACCAGCAAAACTTTAGACTATAGGACATTTTATAGAATAAATGATCTACCTCTTTAAATGAATAAATTTCATTCACATGTGCAAATACACACACACGAGAGAGAGACAGAGAGAGAGAGGGAGAGAGAGAGGGAGAGAGAGAGAGAGAGAGGGTTGGAAGTAGAGGTATAATTTAAAAGAATATTAAGAGACATAACAGGTCGCCTGGGTCGGTTACGCAACGGACTTTGGCTCGGGTCAGGATCTCACGTTCCGTGGGTTCAAGCAAGCCCTGAGTCCAGAGCCCAGAGCCTGCTTCAGATTCTGTGTCTCCCTCTCTCTCTGCCCCTCCCCCACTCATAATCTGTCTCTCTCTGTCTCTCAAAAATAAACAGTAAAAAAAAAAATTAACAAATATTAAGAGACATATCAACCAATACCAAAGTGTAGATATTATTTGGATCCTGGTTTGAACACATAAATCTGTAAAAAAAGTATTTGTGAGAGTATAATATATTTAATATTAAGAAATTAATGTCAGTTTTTGGGCCTTGCTATAGTATTATAGCTATATATTTTTAAAAACTGGTTCTCTTTTAAAAACATATGCTTAAGTAATAGAGGAAATTATATATCTAGTATTTAATTCCAAATACCAGTGGAGGCAGGGGAGAAATAGATTATTATATAGATGAAACAAAATTGGTAATAAATTGCTAATTGTTGAAGTGAGGTTTTGAGAATATGGTTATTTAACATTTTTCTACTTTTATATATACTTTAAAATATTTCCATGATAAATGCTGAAAATTAAAAAAAAATGTAATTAGATTTATTCCTTGGCTTTAAGGGCTTTGAAATCTACTTACCTGTGTGAATACATAAAATTAGCCACAGAGACTAAGATTAACTATCAGTTAAACAATGCAAAACTAGTGTTATACAAAGTTAAATCATAATCACAGGTGAAGCTTGTTAGGAAAATAGAATATTTCTTTTTTTTAAGTTTATTTTATTTATTTATCTTGAGAGACAGAGAGAGAACGTGTGTGAGCAGGAAAGGGGCAGAGAGGGAATTTCAAGCAGGCTCTGTGCTTTACAATTAACCCATGAGATCATGACCTGAGCTGAGATCAAGAGTCAGATGCTTAACCAAGTGAGCCACTGAGGCACTCTGGAAAAGAGAGTATTTCTGACCTGGATGTAGAAAAATGGACAAGATGAAAAAGACAAAAGGATGAAAGAAGAGTAAATTATTTGACACCTCAAGCCATACTCTGGATTATACTCCCCTGTTTAGGGAAAGAGTCTCTGTTTTCCTTTACTCTTACACTGAATACTTCTGACACCAGATACTGATCAATTCTCCAGCTCCAGCAAGATGTCCTACAATCCAATTCAGTTTTGACATTATCTACCTGGAGTTAGAGTGAGATCCCATAGGTTAAGGACTCAGTCCTACAAGACTGCCCCCACTCCTATACCAATCTCATACCCCAGGTTGTTACCTGTACTTCTGACTGGCTATGAATCAGGGTTTCCTGGACTTCCTTCTTGGGTTTAACAATTTGTTATAATGGCTCACAGTTTTCAGGGAAACACAATTAGCAGTTTCTTATGAAAAGATATAATAAAGGATATAAATGAACAGCCAGATGAAAAAATACATTGGGCAAGGTCCAGAAGAGTTCTGAGTCCAGAAGCTTCTATCCCTATTGAGCTGCAATGTGCCACCCTCCCAGCACATACACGTTCAATAGCCTAGAAGCTCTCCAAACACGTACTTTATGGGTTTTTGTGAAGGCTTCATCACATAGACATGATAGACATGACATATTATTAACTCATTTTTTAGACCCTGCCCCCCCTCTCCGGAGGTTAGAAGGTAGGGCTTAAAGTTCCAAGCTTCTAATCATGGCTTAGGCTTTCTAGTGATCAGCACACATCTAGCAGTCCACCAAAAGTTGTTTAATTAGAACAAAGACACTCCTATCACTCAAGGGTTTTGGGAGCTCAAAGGGGATCAAAGATCAGATATTAGCAGGAACTGAGGACAGAGACTAATATGTATATATTTCTTGTTTCACACACCCCAATCTTATTACTCCTCAATCTCATTGAATTGTACTACCTTTCAGCCTATTCCTTAGTCCACAACCTAGACATGCTTATTTCTTTTTTCCCTGAAGTTTCATATTCAATCAATCATCAAATCCTGTTGACCCCACCTATGAAGTACATTTGCAATCTGACAATGTTTCATTATTTTATCCACTACCACCCTAGGCAAAGCCACCAACATCTCTTGCCTGGGCTAATATAACAGCCTTCTAACTAGTCTCCTTATGTCTTCTCTTGATCTACCCTTACTCCAGGATAATCTCCACATTACAACTATGATAAGCATTTAAAAAGTGTAAATCCAATTACAACCTCCCCTTGTTAAAGTCCTACAACTTGTGATCATAGACCTCCCTGATCAGCCCTTACGTGTCTCAGACCTCATCATATGACTCTATCCCTTGCTTCCTGCACTTCAGTCATAGGTCAAGATTTTCCTTGCTGTGGAATCTTTGTACTTATTGCCTCTACATAGAACCACTTTGCCTTAGCTATTTATAAGCCTTTCTTAAAAAAAATCATTTATCAAGTCTCTGTACTTTCCTGATCACCCTCTCACCCATCCTATAACCGTTCTCTATATTTAAAAAAAATTTTAATAAGTGAAGAATGATCTATTTGTTTAAACCTGGCTATTGACTCTACCACTATGAATTCAGTTCCAAAAGATAAGGACTTTGTCTTTTTAGTCACAGTATTCCTGTGTCCTGAAACAGTGTCTGGTATGTAATTATAAATCAATATTGAATTAGTAAATGATCAATAAAACTAAAATATCTAAGACATTGGGTGGGGCTGGGGTCAGTGATTAAGGACAATTGATTTGGCTGAATTGGAATTTAATGTAGGAAATTAATCAGTAAGTTTGCAACACTAATTAAAAACTAGATTCTTTTCTTTCAGGAATAGAATTTAATGATTCATCACTTACATATAACACCCAGTGCTCCTCCCAAGCGCCTTTCTTAATGTCCACTGTCTATTTAGCCCATCACCCCAACAAGTAGATTTTTATAGGACTAAAACACTAGATTGTATTTAAATGTTTTTGTCTTATAAGCTATGCAGAATTCATTGCTGTTTGTTCATAGATAAGTGGATTAAAGTCATAATTACCTGGCAATCTGAAAAGCAGTAGAGAAAAGTAGAATGAATACTATGACCCACTGGAAGGCTGCTGAAATAAAGGACTTATTTTTTATTCCAGTGAATTTTAATCAATAACTATGAAAGACTGATTAAAAACTAACAATGAATAGTGGTACAGCTCTCATTTACTCACTCCTAGAGACTGGGTACTCTACCACGAACTTTATAACATTTGGTTAATTTAAGTCTCGTAACTACACAGTGAGGTACATATTATTTTTCCCGTTTAGAATATAAAGAAACTGAGATTCAGAGAAATTAGATATCACCCCCCATCCTAATACTATAAATGACAGAGCTCAAATTTAAACTATTTTGTAAAATAAGCTTATTGATTGAATTTAATATACATAAAGAAAAGTATGCAAATATAAATGTATGGCTCAATGAATTCTCACAAAGTTAACATACCTGTTTATACATAATATTACTTATATTGAAAAAGCTCCTTTTTTTTTTTAAAACTTTTATCATGACCCAAATCCTTTGGTGTTATATGGTGGCCAAGGCTTCCTCTATCCTTACCTATGTAAAAGGAAGATTGCGCTGGACCAGTTAAACAGGCAAGGAAGATTTTACTCAAGGAAGATTTACTCAAAATACATTAGGGGTGAGAAATTGAACTCCAATCCATTAAAACAAAGGGCCAAAGGGCTGGAGAGTTTTTGAGCACTGAGGTGAGCTAGTGGAAAACTACTAGAGGCTACTGGGAGGAGGTTGGCCAAAGTGATGAGGCCATCTGTTTGCTAATTTAATTGGGTCTTAGTGAAGTTAGGCTCCTACACTCCCATAGAAACTGAGAGAAAGATACTTCTTTTTTTTTTTTTTTTTCAAATTACATTTCAAAAGGATGGCTCCCACATCTTTTCAAAAGACATTCTTGGGTTGTAAAAGAATTATATCTCAAAAGCCCAGAGAAGGAATTTAGAATTACAAGTTTTCTAAAGTAAATGCTCTATAGTCAGAAAGAAACCCATTTAAAATTTACTCAAGCTGAGAGGAACATTTAAGGTTGTCTTGGTCACCTACTATTACTAATATTATCACATATTCATTTCCATTCTGAAGATGACCAAATTTAGGGGATAGTTTTGCACAATACCAGAAAGGAGACACTATATCATTACTTGGATAAATAGAAATGTAGTCACTCTTGTTCTTCAGAGGGCTGGAATTGAGACCACAGTATTATGAGTGATAGGAAATTTGCAGGGCATGCATGGTCTTTGCAGTGAAGTTAAGGGAACATTATTTGCCCAATTCTGTTTAGAGAATAAACTGTACAAATGATCATGACAGAGCATAGATACTTGGGAGGTAATAACACCTAACAGGAAAAAAGAATCCTTTAAAGTTGTTAAGGCTAGTATAACAAGGTATAACAACCTGAAACTAGACCATTAGGTTAGACATTAGGAAAGTATTTTTAAATGTGGGGCTGATTAGATTTAGGAATAATTTGCTGAGAAAAGGCCGCTAAGGTCTCATCACTAGGAATACTCAAGAGTAGATTAGATAAAATACAGATTGCTATTTATGGCCACAGTGACAAGGTCAAACCCACAGTAATACAGAGGAACAAACTCTGTGACCCTGGACATGTTTTTCCCCTCTATGATAAGATCTACTTGATTTTACAAAACAACAAAAATAAAAGCATCATAATTTGTAATATTAAGTCACAACTGAGGATTCCCACAACAAAAATGCATTTCTCTTGACCCTGTTTTCCTTTAAGCCAGCTTTTAGAGGGTAGATGTTTGCATCAGTAAAGAGAATGAAAATGGTGCCCATTTTACATTATAAGGAATTAATTTGCAGCCAATGTGCTTATATTAACAAATTGTTATTTGGTTAGAAAATAGCCTGAGCTGTACTTTGTCTCCTTAATGGCCCTACTTAACAACTCAGTTTAGCTGTTTTTGCTTAATTTTCATGCTAATTTTAAGCTATTCCCATTCTTTGAAGTTTAACAGTATTTTAAATTTAACAGTGTATTGATGTTTGCATTTAATTTTTATTTGATTTAGTTTATTTCATTCAGAATGGTTTGATTGGCACTTGATTGTTTTGCAAATGATGCAGAGTATTGGATGAAATTCCTATGAAGGAGTTTGATTTCCTGTTTTAAATAAATGTTAGGGCAGGCCTTCCTTACTACCGTGTACATTTTCTAGAGTAATTTTGAATATCTCAGAGTACCACCTTTCTTGTCCAAATAGGGGAGATGCCATAGATAAGGATTCATTGCAGACTTTTCTCAGGTGTGTTAATTTGCTACCTTATCTCCTCTAGCTCTTTCCTGATATAATACATGTAGCCATTTAACAAATATTAAAGAACACTCCTGTATGCCAGGAACTGTTCCAGATTATGAATGCCTACCATGCATAAGGTGCTTATTTTCACATCTTAAAACCAGAAGAAACAGTGATCATTGTAGTTTTCCTCCTTATATGAGAACTGGGACTAGAAAGAGAGTTTTCCAAGTCAGAGACAAATTGTAATAATAACTAATGCTTTATTTACCTATTTTCTTTAAGTTTATTTATTTTGAGAGAGAGAGCTTGCCTGAGCGGAGGAGGGGCAGAGAGAGGGAGCGAGCAAATCCCAAGAAGACTCCATGCTGTTAGTGTGGAGACTGACACAGGCTTTCATTTCATGAACTGTGAGATCATGACGTGAGCCGAAATCAAGAGTCAGATGCTTAACCGACTAAGCCATCCAGGTGCCCCATCACTGGTGCTTTAGTACTGATGAGGTTTTGAGGTGATGGTGGGGTTCAGAGCTGATGCCCAAGAAAGAGTTCTTGAAGATGTCTTTGGTGCAAGAAGGCATTTTTATTAAAGCATGGTGACAGGACCCATGGGCAGAAAGAGCTGCACTGGGGTTGTGAAGAATGACTGGTTATATACTATGGAGCTGGGGGAGGTAGAATCAAGGGCAAGTTTCTAATGGGATTTTCGTATGCTAAAGAAGACATACAGGATACTGGAAGCCTATCTATTGTCAAGCTAAGGTTGTTTTTCCCTCTAGCAAAGCATTAACCTTAAAACAGTAGGGAGTTTCTGGAGAAATGTTTTACTCTGCTTGCCTCAAATGTTTGTCAATGGGCTGCAGGTTATAAGGAAATTTAATTTTACCTGCCATTCCCTTCTTGTCTTTTGTTCCCTACATCACTATGGAGGAATAATGTTGGTGCTGCAGGAAACAGAGTCTACAGGTTTCTGGAGATTAGCTACTGATAGATTACCTCTTTCTTATAATTTACGAAGATATTTATAAACTGATGGAGACTGATGTCCTTTATGACTGTGATCTCTATCAGTTAACCACTTGTTTTCTTTCTTTTCCCTTGCTCTTGGGCAACCAGGAGTGCCTGAGGAATATCACACATATCCAACCTGGGAGGGGGGGTGCTAGCTTGTGCTTGGCTCTCAGCTTGTCTTATGCCCCCTCATCAGTACTACCTGAGTTATATGCTTACATTGGGTATGGTAAATGTAGCAAATACTTGGCCACTCCTTCCCCTCCCCAGTTCCATTGCACTGCTCATGAATTACAATACTTTTTACTGCTGTCCCAAGAGGGAGCCAGAAAATCCTTCTCAACAATGTTCAGGCATCCACTACAAACTGACATGCAGATTGAGGACTATATATTTACTGGTTTCTACACAGTAACATGTTCAGAAGGAGTCATGATGTAGCACAAAGAAAGACAGACACAGGCGCACACACACACACACACACACACACACACACACAGGACTTGGAGTTAGAAGACTAACGATGAAGTTGTATTCTGGCCACTTACTCTTCATGTCACCCTTGACAAATCATCTCACTACTTTGTAGCTCAATTTGATTATATGTGGAACTTAAGTTTTTTATCAGCTTTGAAGTTTTATGAAGTTTGAAATTTCCAAGTGAACTATTTCAAAAGAGTCCTCTTGATCTAAGAACATTAGAGACACTCTTGCTGAAAATCTGGATTTATGAAATACCATTAGCTGTATAAGTGATGAGATTTGGGGGTGATGGTAGGGTTTGGAGCTGACAGCCAAGAAAGAGTTCTTAAAGATGTCTTTGGTGCAAAAAAATGATTTTATTAAAGCACAGGGACAGGACAGAAAGAGCTGCACTGGGGTTGTGAAGAATGACTGGTTATATACTATGGAATTGAGGAGGTAATGGCAAATGAGAAGTTTACAAAGAGATTTTCAGACTCTAAAGAAAATTCACAGGATACTGGAGGCCTAGCCATTGTCAAGCTAAGGTTGTTTCTCCCTCAAGCAAAGCATTAACCTTAAGACAGTAGGAAGTTCCTGGAGAAACGTTTTACTTTGCCTGCCTCAGGTGTTTGTCAGTGGGCTGCAGATTATAAGAAATTTAATTTTACCTGCCATTTCCTTCTTGCCTTTGTTCCCCACATCACCATGGAGGTGAGGGTGATGTTAGGGGCTCCAGGAAACTGAGTCTACAGGTTTCTGGGGATTAGGATATCGATGATTGCCTTTTTGTTATAATTTACTAAGATATTTATAAACTGATGGAGACCCATGTCTTGTATGACTGTGATCTCTATCAGTTAACCATTTGTTTTCTTTCCTTTCCTTTGTTCTTGGGCAGCTAGGAGTGCCTGAGGAATATCACACATATCCCACCTGGGAGGGGGTGTGCTAGCTTGTGCTTGGCCCCCAGTCTGGCTTATGCTCCCTCGTCATAAGGACCATATGGGTAATTACAGTTAGGTAGCTTCAATGCTAATTTTTATTTCTGATTTGAATTGGATTTAGAGGGTCATAAGTCAAAAATGAGACACTGATTTTTAATTAGCTCAAAACAGTATATATTTTATGTCTGAGGAGTACAAATCAGCCTTCTTGAAAAACAGAAGCAATGAAACATTTATTTAGACATCCCTAAGTTACTTAAAGGAAAGGATTTTTATATTTGTATTAAAATATCAAGCAACTGTGAAATGTAAGTATCTATTTGATACTGGGCTATCTGTTGAAATAACAAATGGTAGAAGTTCATTTGGGTATTTCTATGTGATGTCAAAATAGTCAATTTAGTAAATAAAATTTCATCAAATTAGTTGGTGAGTGTGTTGTGAAGAATTTAACTTAACCAAACAGGGACTTGGTCTCTGCCTTAGGGGTCTGGGAGATAATGTCTAAGCTCTAGGAATGTCCCACCTCCTAGGAGTATCTTAATTTGCTTGGAGACCTTGGGCCAGCCATCTAGTAACAAGATCATGTAGGGTGGGGGCTCTGAGCCAACCTTACAATGTGATGTAGGGTGGGTTGGGCATGAGGTATCAATTGACCACTAGAGGGGTTGAAGACTGAAATCAACCATGTGGGCAATTTATCACGCCTATGTGATAGCTCCAGTAAAACATAAGGACATTGAGGCTTAGTTGAGCTTCCCTGGGTGGCAATACCCAATGTGTATTGTCACACATGGATTTCAGGAAATCAATGCTTTTCACAACTTCACAGGGAAAAGATAATGGAAACTCCATATTTAGTACTTCCGCAGACCCTGCTCTATGCATTTCTTCCCTTGCCTGATACAAATCTCTTTCCTTTCTCTGTAATAAACCATAACCATGACTATAACAAAGTTCAGTGAGTTCTTTGAGTCTTTTTGGTGAATTATTACCAAGTGTGATCTTGACGATTCCCAAACTTTCTGTTGGCATCAGAAGTTAAAAGGAGCATAGTCCGTGTAAGACCGCTTTCATAGTTCTCTAACCCTCACAGATAGAAAGTATTGATCATCCACATATGGTAGGCCATTAACCACACATGACTGTTGAACATTTTAAATATAGATAGTGCCACTAGACAAGTGAATTTCTAATTTTATTTATTTTTAATCAACTTGAATCTAAAAATGAAAGCAATGTAAAGTCTTTTACATTAATTACAGGCTGAAATAATATATTTTGTATCCAGAGGGCTAAATAAAATATATTATGAAAATTAGGTTCATTTGTTTCTGTGGTAGAGTGAACAAAGACCTCCAAAGATGTCCACATCCAAATCCCAGGGACCTGTGAATGTTACCTTATATGGCAAAAGGGACTTTATCAATGTTATTAAGGATCTTCAGATAAGGAGATCATCCTGGATTATCCTAGTAGGTCTGATGTAATTGCAAGTATCCCTTATAAGAAAGCAATAGCAGATCACAGTGAGGAGCAGGACTTGTGATTGTGGAAGAAGTTGGAAGGATACAAGGAAGGGGCCAAGAGCCAAGGAATGCAAGGGGCATGTAGAGACTGAAAAAGCAAAGAAACATATTCTCCCCTCAGAGCTTCCATAAGGATCCAGCCCTGTAAACATCTTGATATTAGCCCTGTAAGACTCCTTTCAGATTTCTGACCTCCAGAACTATAGGAGAATATACTTCTGTTGTTTTAAGGCACTAGGTTTGTGCTAATGTGTTACAGCAGCAACAGGAAACTAATACAACTTCTGCTTACTTTTTAAGGTTTGATTACTATAAATGTTAAATTATATATAGATTGCATATTTCTATTAGACAGCTTTGGCCTAAATATTTATTTTTATTGCATTCTAATAGTATTTTTAATTTTTTAAGATTAATTAAATATTTCAGTCTAAATCTTTCACTTATTGTTACCATAGGAAGTTTTTCTTATTGACTATTAATCATTTGATGATTTTCAAATGGTCAGAATTTTTCTCGGTGATGTTAGAGGTTAAGAAGTATTGGAGATACTGAAGTTCTTGATATAATGAGGTAATGATGGATACATTTTCAATGGTGGATGGAGCTTTTGAGTAAAAAGTATAGAGAGTAAAGAGAACCCTGAACAGAAGTACAAAGGAGACAGAAAGTTAAAACAGCATAGACAAAATTGCAAAATTGCAGAGCTTAGCTTGACGAGATTGAAAATAAGGAGCTATTGAAGGTTTATGAGGGAGGCAATGATGTAATTAAATGATGTCTTAGGGAGATTTTTACAAAAATATTTTGCATACTGGTTTAAAGGAAGGCGAGCTGAAGAGAATAATCAATGAACAAGGATGTGTTAGCTATATTCTAGGTAGGGACTAAAGAAGGCTGGCTGAGGAGAGTGGTTAAAGGGGGGCTAGATTACCTCAACTAGATGACCCCAAACCACTAATATTTTTTACATGTTTTATTTATTTTGAGAGAGAGAGAGAGAGAGCGCAAAAGAGGGACAGAGAGAGAGAGGGAGAGATAGAGAATCCCAAGCATGCTGCACCCTGAGAGCGCAGAACTTGACAGGGTGCTTGAACTCACAAACTGTGACATCATGACCTGAGCTGAAATCAAGAGTTGGACACTTAACCACTGAGCCACCTAAGTACCCCCTAATATTTTTTAAACACTGTTGTTTATTTAATGGACACCTTTAATATGGCATTCTAAAAATTATTTAAATGACCCAGCTAGCTTCAGCACCATTATTAATACTACAATTGTAGCCATACTTGAATATTTCCTTGTATTTCTAGGAGTTGATAAAGTATAGTATAAAGGACCAGCTATCGAATCAACATGGTTTGAATTCTAACTGGGCCACTTACCTGCAAGTTACATAATTTCTGTTAGCCTCAATTTCCTCATCTTAAGATGGAGTCATTAATCATTTCACAAATGTATCTTGAAAATTAAAGGGGAAATAATGTACTTAAATTTTTTTAATGTTTATTTATTTTTGAGAGAAAGAGACAGAGTGTGAGCAGGAGAGGAGCAGAGAGAAAGGGAGACACAGAATCTGAAGCAGGCTCCAGGCCTTGAGCTGTCAGCACAGAGCCAGATGCAGGGCTCAAATTCATGGACTGTGAAATCACGACCTAAGCTGAAGTCAGACGCTTAACCGACTGAGCCACCCAGGTGCCCCGTATACTTAAATATTCAGTGTAGCACAGTAAGGTTCATGACAATGCAATAGTATTCTAATATTCTATTCATTTGAATTCCATGAATTCAATCATATCAGCTCTACAAAAAACAGAAAGAGAATTTTTCCCGGTTCAAGTTAAACTGATCTCCATTATCCCTCAGGAGACAAAAACTAAAATGCAAAGGGAAACAGAAATAATTTTTGCCTTTCACTTTATAAGGGTTTAAATCCTAAAAGTTTAAAGGCAGCACAATAGATGTTGACTGGTAGTTTTGAGTCTGCAAAATTTTTGTCTTACTTGCTGACTTTAGAACCCACTCCCTGTTTAAATGTAACTTCGCTGAAAATGTGTTCCAGAAGTTCAAATATTCCATAGAGTGTCCACTCAAGGAAAGAGGTTAAATCCTATTATAGTTAATATCAATATAATCTCTGGATATGCCTACATTTGACTATCAGCACCCTGAATTGCAGCATTCCCCTGCCCCAATGTTGGCAATAAGAGATGTACTTTTTGATTCTTGCATCCATCTAATTAGAGAGAACCCACCTTGCAGATGAGTGTGGTAATGCTTTTCTCTGTTCTGTGCCAACATATTTGTAACATCCTTCTAGTTCTTTTGTTACAAAGACTGTGATCACTAGATGACTTATTATATTGAATTGAACTAGGAAGATTTTCCCCCCCAAAGGTGAATAAATACCTAATATTTGCAAGCCAATTCTTTATGATTAAGGATAAAATTGGCTCTGTCTGGCTAGATACACCACTGCATTATCTGATGTCATTTTATTTCTCTTCATACTTTTATTGTGTTCTATACACAGATAATATATGTATCTGTTGATTTGCTTTGTTAGAGACTGTAAATGAAACTTCACAAAACCATCTTGAAAATCATGTCGTGAAATAAGAGTTGGAAACATTTTTTTTCTCCTTATCATCAATGTTGCTTTCAGTTGAATAAATGTACATTTCTTGCTGACTGCAAAAAAAGCCATTAAAAAGCTGTTGCCAGCTAAAAGGTTTCGACACATAGGGAATTATATCACTTGCTTTATTTCCCCCCCTTAGCAGAGACAGACATGGTTATAACAGCCAAATCAAAGAACATTTGTTGGAATGATCTGTAATCAGCACTGCTGCTGTCCATGGAAGTTGTGAACAGTTCTACTCCCTTAAAAACTTGTACTTGGAAACCAGTGTTGCTTTCAATTGAAGCACAATTATTTTAATGCTAATATTAAAATAAAATAATGGATACATATCATATCATTAAGTCTGTCAACTGAATGCAAGATGATGATTGAAAATGCAATCTGAACAACAAATATCAATACAAATGGTAGAAGAGAAACAAACAAAACAATTATTAAGTTCAGTGGAGAACTCAAATTAGTGACATTATCACATGATTTCTTCCCCTCTGAACTGCACAGTTTCCTGATAGAAAATTCAGGTTCATGTTTCTATTTCTAACACACTGCTTAAACTCCAATTTTAAAATAATGAAAGAATTTTATAACCGGTGTATTTCTAATTGTGATTCAGTTACTCAACTTAAGAAAAAAATTAACTTGGGTTGTCAAGCAACTGATCTATTTTTACTCTGCTCCAGATACTGTACTCATGTAAGTTATTCAGAAAGAACAATAGTATTTGCATGGCACTTTAGAGTTTACAAAATGCTTTCACCTAAATTCTCATTTTATCTTCGCAATAATCTTGTGAAGTCGTCAGGGAGGTGGTCAGAGCCATGGCTTTCAGGAGGATAATATGTAATTGATTTATCATCATATACTCTCTTTCTCTGCCAACTTGACTTCTTTGAGCCATTCTTTTTCCTAAAAGGTAGAGACTTTCCTGGAAATGAACATTCATCCATCGGGACAGTTTCCCCTTAGGTTACTTCTCAGTGTGCAGTAACATTGATATATACATTTCTCTTAAAATACAATATGAGCAAAAAAACCTGTAAGCCAGATCTCTGGGAAAAGTTGAATAGCACAAGCACAAGAAATACCTCAGTTGTGTAGATTTGACAGGAAATAGGATATGTTTCTATGCAAGAAATTTTCTAAATTAACACCTTCTAGTTATCAGATATTGTGGTGCCATTGAATTTAGGAATGGTAAGGGGAGAAGAACTCAGTATTCTCAATCCATTACAAAATGTATTTATTCTGTTATTTGAATGTTTTTTTAAATTAAAGTGAAATTTGTACTAACAAAATAAGCAATTATTTAGAGTAAGAGCTACAGTGCTATGGATGGATGCCTTATTTTTCATCGTGAACTCAGAATGCTGACCACAATACTTCCTACTCTAGAAAAATAAAATCAAGAGAAGGTTAACTGGTTGGGTTTCATAGAGATTAGTGTGCGTGGAAATGAATGGTTTGGAATTCAGTTTAGGTTTAGGTAAGCAAAACGGCTTATCTTAAGTCTCAGGAGTCGGCTAAATTTGGTTTTCTTTAGCTCCAATTCCATTTGGAATCAGGCAACTTAGAAATAAACGTTTGTATAATCACACACAAACATACATTTAAATTAATTACAAAGTGGAGGTAATATTTTATGAATCTTAAAAGTGGAACTTGAAAGTTTCAGTTTATTCTAGCTTTATTCAAAACTGCTTCCATAGCACGATGAAGAAAAAAATAACAAAACCAGTTTACAATTAATCACATTTGTCAAAACATAAATAGTATTATTTTTTTCTTTTTACAAAAACAATACATTATTTTGTGAATATTTCAGGGAATATGAAATAAATGTAAGCAAGGCAAGTATATAAAAGTGTAAAGAAGAAGTAAATCACCAATAATCCCATAATGTAGGAATAACTTCTCGTAACATTTTATTACAGTTCTTCCAACATTTCTGGGGCTCCCACACATTGTAGTTGTCTCACTGAATCACAGTGTTAATATTCACAAAGCAGTAGAGGACAATAAGAAATAGAAATGGAAGAAGCAGAAGGGAGGCCAGAAGTAGCAGCATTTAAAGCCAAGACAAGTTTATGTTATAAATCAAGCAAGGGTTTAGAAGCAGTTGAAGGTATGGTACCATCTGCTCTTATTCCAGATGTATGCAGGTAAGAAACAAGAAGTTCTACCTTGTGAATGTGAAATGTCAGAGAGCACATAAAGCTTAAGTCAGAGAAAAGCTCCAGCCTCACAACATTTTAAACAGGGGGGATATACCATTCTATTCCTGCGCATTTTAAAATTCACAAACCACAGACTTGGTAAAGCATTACCTAATTTTATTTTCCAAAAAACTACCTAAGCTTAGGGTTTGTCAATGTATGTAGGTGGAAGCACATGTTCCAGAAAGACAGACAATAGTCTCCTACCTTATGGTAAACTCCTAAGCAAGTGTTTAACTAGATGGCTTTATTCTCAAAGTTTTCATTTTCCCTATGATAGTCAGCTAGTCCTTTCCTAACTTGTAGTTGGTTTTATCACTTTCTGGGCACTATACCACCCCCCAGAGTGCCTCAGAGAGGAATTTGCCCTTCTTCATGATGCTCCAGCTGCCTTCACCTGCTCCTCCTTCAGTCATATTGGCAAGTGAACTAACTCTTCCCACTAAATGGGGGTGCGTTAATTACTTGAGTTGAAATTGTCAATTAGCTATCCCCTTCACTTTCTACATAGTATTTTGTGTATGCTAGAGAGGAATAATAGCATAGTATGGTCACATGGTTTTTCCCATATTTGGTGTCACAACTGGGCAGATCATTAGCTGATATAGTGTATGAGGTCAAATATTGATCCTTGAGGATTACAAAGGATGAATGGACTATCACCAAAGAAAGAGCCTCAGGGAATAGCAGGATGTGGTGGCTAGTTTTGTAATCAGAGACAATTTAAAATGTAGGAAGTCATAGGACTCTTATCAGTCATTGGTGAAGGTTTTTTTTTCAGGGCCAACCATAGAGTCTTTTGGACTTGGTTTATAACTGGAATTGTGGAAGGAGATACCCTGAATTATTTTACTAGTAATTCCTTGACTCAGATATGTAGCAAAAGTAATAATATTATAAATGCAAATGGCACTAATAGAATGGAAAATCACCATTCTATTATCAAGAAGGCATCTTTTGCCATTGGCACTTTTCAAACTATTATTTACAGTTATGTCTGAGAGGAGAATGGACCAACTGAAGGATGCTGTCAGTTTTAAATTCTACAGGTTACAATGTAGTCCATCCCTTTTACCCATTAAAAATACTGTTAGCTCCATTTGTGAAGGATGACTTAGTCACAGAAAATGTCTCTGCTCTCTGCATAAAATGTGCCCCTCCTCCTTTTAGAAATGAATCCCTCACCTGAACTTTTGTTCCAATACCACGTACATCCTTAAAGATTTTATTCCATGATTGTGCACTTCATTTTGTATCTTTAACCTTTTCCTCTTCACAGGTCCCATTTACTATATCTGTAAATATGTCAGGTTTCCCTTTCCCTAACAAGCCTTTTTCCATAGTTCTCTTGAGGTACTATCTTATGTCTCATCGTGTATTCACCATGCTTCTAAGCAGAATGCTTCACAGTCATTGCTTGGTTCTTGGTCTTCCTTGTGGCTGATGAATTCTTGCTGGTTTTGAGACCTGGCACGGCACTGGATTTGCTCCTCTGAAGGTCACTTATGACTGTTGAACACCAAATTTAAGACTGTACTTGCTCCTCACTCTCTGTGAACTGCTTGTGGTGTTTGACACTTCAACTAACCCCTGCTTTTCTTCTCCCTTGGCTTTCATGAACTCACACCTTTGAGTTCTCCTCCTGTGTCCTTGGTTAGTCCTCTTCTCTAGTACTGATTTCTCTGCCAATCCCATACTTGTAAACCTGTAAGAAATCATCACTTGACTCACCTTTATCTTCTGGCTCTCTTGTCTTCCTGGGATATCTTGGACAAAGGATTTTCACCTTTAGCCTTATGTAGATGGCTTCCAAGTCAATAAGTTTAGTTTCATTCTGAACTAGATATGCATGTATGTGTACATACATGTGTGTGTACAAACATGCCTGCACACACACATACATACACTTCCAACTTTTGGCTACAGTACAGATGTATTATTTTCCAGCTCCCCAGGTCAGCTCACTCTTTCTCTAGGTTCCTAGTCCATCTGTGTTAGTGGCTCCTCTGTCACTCCAATAGCCCACACTTAAAAATTAAGAACTTAAAAATTAGGAACCATTCACTATTATGTAGGCCCCTAAGTACAACCAAGACTAAATCCTGACAACATTCCCTTTGTCTTCTGCTTCCTTTCCATCTCTGTTATAATGCCCTTGTGAGGTCCCTAAGTAGTCCTTACACGACCTAAATATTCTGTCAACCACCTAATCAGTCTTTAGGCCACTTTCTTGACCTTTGCTAGTTGGTCCCAAATACCACTAGTAGATCAAGATCTTAAGTGTGACTGGGCTCCCTTCATTTTCCTACTCAAAAATTTTCAACTGTCCTCCATACCTACTGAGTTCTTTAAAATCCTCTCATTTCATGTTATTTACCTCTTCTAACATTTCATTTGCTGATGAGACTCCTATGACAAATATCTCTTTTTACCATGTGTTATAACTATCTATATCTGTGTCTTATTTTTCCTACTAGAATGGAAGTTCCTTAAGGAAAAAGATCAGGATTTTTAAGCTTTTTGATCCCTGACTGTACCTAGCACCATTCCTTATTCAAAGCAAACATTCAATAAATGAGAGATATGAATGAAGAATATTTTACACACCTAGAGAGTGGAAAGTGGACCATAGGCTAGAGAGCCTTTAAGTATGTTCTTTGTCTTATTCGTGTCTGAATAAAACTTTGACAAATGGAAAGCAAGTGTATTTTCTGATCTACCTCATTCTATTTATTCTATACCTGATGCCTGAAAATAAGTTCAATTTTTTTCACAATAAAAAAGCAGATTAAAAGGAGATACTTAAAATTTGTTTTTAATGTTTATTTATTTTTGAGAGAAAGAGAGAGAGAGAGTGAGCATGATCAGGGGAGGGGGAGAGAGAGACACACACACACAGAATCTGAAGCAGGCTCCAGGCTCCAAGCTGTCAGCACAGAGCCTAATGAAGGGCTTGAATTCATGAACCGTGAGATCATGGCCTGAGCCAAAGTCAGCTGCTTAACCTACTGAGCCATCTAGGCGCCCCACAAAATATTTTTAATTAGAAAAATTAGAAATAGATAATCCCAGATATTGATGATGATTTCAGAATATGACTACTTTGTTACAATATTGATGGGGAAATGCTTTGGTGTAAATTTCTTGTGTAAATTTATAACAATATATTTGAAAAGCTTTAAATATAAACTCTCTGCTTGACACAGAAAATTCACTTCTATTGAATGTGTCCTATGAAAAAAAGATTGTGTTCAACCATTTACCTTTCAAAATGTTTGGCATAACAATGTCAATAACATAAAATTTTAAAGGAAAAATGAGAGACATAAGGATTGAAAGGGAAGAGATAAAACTGTCATTATTTGCTGGTGACATGACCAGCTATGTAGATAAACTTTTAGTTCCAGTGAAAAAATTGACCAAGCTTACTTAATATAAGGTCAGGTAACGAAAATCAATGGCCTTCTTCTCTGGCAATAGTAAAAATCATAACTAGCTAGAAAATATGGTAGACAATGCAATGTCATTAACAACAGCAAGATAAACTGCAACAAAATAATGAGTCAAATGTTTATGGGAGAATTATTTGAAGAAATATAAATATATTATGACTCACCCTCAGATAATAAAGGACTCTACAGTTGTAGTACAGGCACAATACTGGAGAGAATAGACCAAGAAGCAAAACAGAGGATTCAGAAATAGACCCATTTACATGGGAAGTGCCTACTTGTAAAGGTGGCAAGACAACCATAAGGAAAGAAATTATTTAGAAGTTAGTATTGGAAAAGCTGGCAGGGAAAGTTTGAATCCCTTTCTTGTATCATATACAACCGTGTACTCCACATGTTTTAAAGACCTAAGTGTTAAAGAAGAAAATTATGAAATTAAAAGAAGACAATATGGGAGAATATGCTAGCAACCTTGAAGTGAAAAATGATTTCTTAGAAAAGAGTGCAAAATTACACATGTTAAGGAGAAAAAACTAGTTGATTTAGCTATATCAAATTAAATATCTCTATTCAGTGAAAGACACCTGACACAAAATTAGTAGATGGTTATAAATAAGGAAAAGTTATTAGTAATGTCTAAGAACAACAAAAGGTAACTACATAAAATACACAAAGAATTGTCTACGAATCAAGAAGATAGTAAACTCAGTCAAAAAATAGAGAAAGGATATGAATTGGCCATTCACAAAAGGAAGATACTAACTGGCTAAGAAGAATGTGAAGACATGTTTAGATGCACCAATAATCAAAACATACAAATTATAGTAATGGTGAAACACCACTTTGTACCTATCAAATTGTAAAACTTTGAAAAATGGACAAAATGAAGAATTATCAAGTATATTTTGAAATAGAGACCTTCCTATACCACTGGCTGTATCGTTCTGGAGCACAATCTGGATAGATTTTGTGGTATTGCAATAATCTGTGATCTACAATACATATCAGAGACTCTTGCATAAATCCTTAATGGGATACATAAAGATATGTTCAGCCTGAAATGTTTGTGGAAGCAGGTAATTAGAGGCAACCTAGATTATCCATGACTCCAGGAATAGATAACTAAATAGATGTGGATGGACACTATGGAATACTACAAAGTAAAATTAGAAGGCATTAACTAGAAACACCTACAGTCATATACACAGCTGTAAAACAATGATGTTTGAGTAAAGTTTGAGAACAGATTCTTTAACACCATACCACCTATATAAATTAATCAGTATATATTTTATAATGATGAAGATATATCTTAAGATATATAGTAAACAGAGTGAGTACAATGGGAAAATGGGAATAAAATTGAATTAGGTATAAAATAAATTTTTTTTATTTCCTTTTTTAAATGTTCATTTATTTTTGAGAGAGAGAGAGAGAGAGAGAGAGAGAGAGAGAGAGAGCGCGGATGTGAGTGGGGAGGGGCAAAGGGGAGAGAGAGAGACAGAGAATCCGAAGCAGGCTCCACACTGTCAGCACAGAGCCTGATGCGGGGCTCGAACTCACGAACTTGAGATTATGACCTGAGCCGAAACCAAGAATCAGATGCCTAACCGACTAAACCACTCAGGTGCTCCTAAAATAATTTTTTTTTGAGAAAGAGGAGCTTTGCATGCATTGGTTAGAACTATGAATGGAGTGTGATAAACTCAATTTTCTAGTTGATGTGCTATGTAATAAAAAATTCAGCTGGCTGTTGCCCCTGGCTTTTGGAAGGTGGACTCCAAATTCTTAGGATTTCCAGAGTGACAGGAGTGTTTGTTATTCATGGTGGGACCCTAGATAGTTTATGCTAATCAGTTGTCAGTAAGATCAGTCATGTGTTTACAGGGTTAGGACTTTGAGCTTTGTGACATGACCTCAACCTCTTGGGTGAGAAGTGGGCTAGAGATGGAGTGTAACACCATAGCCATTCATTCAAACAATCATGCCTATCGAATGAAATCCTGATAAAACTCAGATGGGCTTCCCGGTCAGCAGTATTCTGTATATTGTCTCACACTGATATGTCAGGAAGGTCCTATGTCCCTGAGGATGACAGAATCTTTGGAGTAATCCCAGATTTTGCTCTATGTGTCTCTCCCTTTGGTTGGTTCTGATTTGTATCCTCTTGTTATAACAAAACTGTAACACTAAGTATGGTGCTTTATGGAGTTCTAGACATCATTAGAGGTGATTATGAAACCTGAGGGGACATTGGGAACTCCTAATCTTGTAGCCTGCTGGTCAGAAGTGAAAGTGGCCTGGAGACCCCAAACTTGCAGCTGGTGCCTGAAATGAGGGCTGTCTCGTGAAGGACTCAGCACTTCTGTGAAGTTTGGCCTAACTGGGGTTGTTGGTGTCAGAAATCATCACAGACATAGACAACAAGCATGCAACCCCCCATTTATTAACAGTAGGGTCTTGTTGAAATAGAATATCTTCTTTTGTTCAGAATTAAGATGATATGTAATATTATAGAAGAATCATACCCTTGTTTTTTCCAGCCTCACTGAGATAATATGATACTAGATATGTAAGTTTAAGTGTACAACATAATGATCTAATGCACATATATATTGCAAAATGATTACCACAATAGGGTTAGTTAACATCTGTATCCTCTCATGTAATTATAATTTATCTTTTGTGGTCACAGCGTTTAAGATTTACTCTCAACACATTTTAAGCATATAATAAAGTATTGGTTTTTTAATTTTTTTTTGTTTAAAAAAACCTTTTTAAGTGTTTATTTATTTTCGAGAGAGACAGAGACAGAATGTCAGTGGGTTGGGGCAGAGAGAGAGGGAGACACAGAATCGAAAGCAGGCTCCAGGCTCTGAGCTGTCAGCACAGAGCCCGACGCGGGGCTCGAACTCACGAGCTGCAAGATCATGACCTGAGCCGAAGTCGGACGCTCAACCGACTGAGCCACCCAGGAACCCCCAGCATTGTTAATTATAGTCACCGTGCTGTACACTAGATCCCCAGATCATAATCGTCTTTTAGCTAGAAGTTTGTAATCTTTGACCAACTTCTCCCCATTTCTTTCACTTCCAGTCCCTGATAACTACCATTCTACTCTCTATTTCTTTGAGTTTGCCTTTTTAAGATTCCACACATTAGTATCATATAGTATTTGTCTTTTTCTGTCTGACTTATTTTACTTAGCATAATGCCCTCAAGGTCCATCCATATTGTGGCAAAAGACAAGATTTTCTTTTTCTTTTTTATATATCTGAATGATATCCCATTATGTGTGTGTGTGTGTGTGTGTGTATAAAATCACACTTTATTTATCCATTCATCCCCACTGATGGATACCTACGTTGTTTCCATGTCTTGGCTATTGTGAGTAATGCTGTAATGAACATGGGGGTGCAAATAACTCTTTGAAATAGTGATTTACTCCCTTTGGATGTACCCCTAGAAGTGGGATTGCTGTATCATATGGTAGTTCTAGTTCTAGTTTTTCTGAGGAAACTCTGTATCTTTTTCCATAGTGGTTGCACCAATTACATTCCCATTAACGCAGGGTACCCTTTTCTCCACATCCTCGCCAATACTTGTTGTCTCTCATGTTTTTGATAATAGCTATTTTAACAAGTGTGAGGTGACATCTCATTGTGGTTTGGATTTTCATTTCCCTGATGATTAATGATGTTGAGCATCTTTTCATGTACCTATTGGCTAGTTGTATGTCTTCTTTGAAAAAATGTCTATTCAAGTCCTTTGTCCCCTTTTCAGTCAGATTTTGTTTTTGTTATGGGTTTGTATGAGTTACTTATATATTTTGGATATTAGCCCCTTATCAAATAGTTGGTTTGCAAATATTTTTTTTTTCCATTCTGTGTGTTGCCCTTTAAATAAGTATAAGAATGATATGTTAGCATGCCATTCTAAATATACTAAGGGACAAAAACAATGAACTATTTCTGTTGATTCTATTTTATTAAAAAATACATATGTATCTCTTGTGGTAGTTTGTGAAATTATTTTTCCTTCTTTTTGTTATGTTCTAGTTTTTCCTCATTAATCTTGTACTTTTCTAGGAAGAATAAAATTCAAATCTCTGAATTTTTAGAAGTACATTGTTATAAGAAAACCCTTCATTGTGTTCCTAATTTTATAACACGTTTCTTTTCCCATACACTGACTATTACTAAAATAAGGTCTAACAACACCCTTTGTTGAGCTCTAGGCCCCACCAAAATGTTGCCTGATTGCGGTGCTCAGCCTCAGACCCTTGCTTACTTGTCTGCTGTCAAGCAATTTGGGCTTGTGGCATGATCCATTGGATTTGACCTTTACTCTTTCTGTTTTTTGGGGGACTTGGCTGTCAGCTCTCAGAGCTCCTGCTCAAGATGCACTCTGCCAGTGTGACTGATCTTATTGTTCAGGTGGTGAGAGCCCTCAACAAAAAGGGCAATGGATTCATCTCCGACTACCCACACCTGTGAGGCAGAACTTGACCCCACAGAATCTAGAAAAGGGCTACCATATAACCCAGTGTGAAAGGAATAGTCAAGGGCATGGAAATTCAGGCCTGAATACACCTTGTGACATCATTCCAAGTGACATAAATCCACCTGGGGAAGAGTGGGGCTATGGCCCCAGTTTGTTTGTTTTATTATTGGTATGCTATTCCCATTTAGACAATACTGCTCTGTGTAAATAACAAAAACAACCTAAAATTTAAGGCATCAAATATGAGGTCACTTTTTTCCCTCCACATTTTTTATCTTAAAGACAAACTTGGCTATTAAGGAATCATCTTCACATAGAACCATGTGTAGGCTAATTCTTCTGATTTTGTGAAAATTTTCATTGCCTGATACTAATAAACTTTTACAGTTTCTTAAACAATGACATTCTGTGGTCCATAAACTATCAGGTTTAAAATATTAGCCAGCAGGTAATTATTTTGAATAGCAATGTGGGAAAGGATTCCATAGAACTTCTGTATATGGTGCTTACGTCATAGAATTTAATAGGACAAAAATATGTATTTCATTTTCTTATCTTTAAAATATCACTTTCTAAAGATACTGTGTGAGAAAACGGAGTCCAGAGGTGTGAGCTTGTGCTGTAATTGGTAATTTCAGACCCATTTCTGGCTCTTGTTGTAACAAATTGCAGCAGGGGCACTTTTTTTTTTTTTAAGAAAATGATCTTGGCAAAACTTTTCCTCTCTGTGTTCTGCCCTTTGTTGGTTAATAAGCTATTAATGATAATGAGCACTGTACTAGGTGCTGTGGAGAGTCACAAGAAAGAAAGACTCACTGCCCACCCAGAAGGGGCAATGGTCATGATTTAAATGCTGCCTGAGACAAACAGGCCTTCTTATGTCTCTACAGGATGAACTGTTTTAGTCTGAGTCCATGGATATTCAAGAACTCTTTTTAATGGGAGATCTTTTTCCTTCTATGTTTCTTTCTTTTATGCACATCACCCCCCACCTCCAATCCATTCACATTTCTTTTTTCTTATTCATTTCACTCTGCTGCAGGAAGGGATGCATAGAAAAAGAGGAAGGAGGTTTGAAGAAGATGAAGGGACTCATAAAGAAGTATACAAAGTTGTACTCTCATTTTTATATTCCTAAATCAGGATTCGACCACAAATATTAAGTCAATACTGTAGCTATCTATGCATTTTTTTGGTTGATATGGGTTTCATTCTTTAACACCACCAGGACCTCCAATTCATTGACTCCTCCACATTTTCACTGTCATGTATCCCCTTATCAATCTTGGATTCTATAGTTCACTATTATAAAGATTTCTTTGAATGAACTCTCTTGCTAGTAGTTTCTTCCCAAACAATATCTGCCCAGCAAAATCCCAACTCTAGTTAAATCCAATTCTTAAACTACTTAGTCTTGTGTCTACATGGCTGATGTTGCTACAGAGAAACATAATATTACTGACCATCTTACATTAAACTCTTGACCTTAAGTGGGACCTTAGTACTTGGTGCCTGAAAGACAACCCCATTGAACATTTCCAGACATCTCATTTTCCCTTGTCCCTTAGACAATAATTTCACATCTCTTCCTTTCTCTTCAAACCTTTAACACTTCCTGCTTCTTGACAGTATCAGACAATGACGTATTTCTTGCTTCATTCAGAAAATGAGAGTAACAGGAAAATCTACCTGCTGCTATAATTTTGTTTGCCAAATGTCCAGCATCTATACCTGCAAATACCCTCACTCTTGTTATATGTATGAACTATTAGGCTTCTTATCAAAAGCCAATTCCACTCCTGTTTTCCTCTTACTTATTCAAAGATTTCATGTCTGCACTGTCCCTCCTCCCTCTGAAGTCATTGATTTTCCTTCACTACAGGGTAAGTCCCATCATCTTGCAAACATGTGCCATTATCTTTCATTGTACTCACGTCTTTTTCCATCCATTGCCTGTTAGTCCTCCTCCACCTCTATGGAAAAACTTCTTGGAAAGATTGTCTAAATCCTAGGTCTTATACCTTTATTCAATCTTAAAAGTTATTTTATTGTGAAACATAGCACACATGTAAAACACTGCAGAAAACATAGTACAAATGAATAATGTATATGTACAGGTATAAGAGAACTACTCCTGTAATCAACACCTACGATAAGAAATAGAGGAGCACCTGAGTGGCTCAACTGGTTAAGCGTCCAACTCTTGATTTCAGCTCAGGTCATGATCTCTCAGTTTGTGAGATCGAGCCCCAGGTCAGGCTCTGTGCTGACAGTGGGAGCCTGTTTGAGATACTCTCCCTCCCTCTCTCTCTGCCCCTCCACTGCTCGTTCTCTCTCTCTCCCTCTCCCTCTCTGTCTCTCTCAGAATAAATAAGTAAAGTATTAAAAAAAAAAGAAAGAAATAGAATGTTGTTAGCATTCTGGCAGCTCCTATGTATCCTTCCTTTGTCACTTTCCTTTTCTTCCTCCCAAGAATCACTATATTGACTTTTATGGTAATAATTTTCTTGCTCTTATTTATAGTTTGACTATAATATAGGCATTCATAAATGGTATTATTTTTCATAGCTTTGAACATTTAATACATGAAATCATGTGATACATACTCTTGTCTTGCTTTTTTTTTTCTCAGTATTATAATTAAAAGATCGATCTGTATTCTTGTTTATACCTCTAGTTTGTTCATTTGTATTCCTGTGTAATATTTTACTATCTGGCAATATCCCAACTTACTCTTTTTTTTTTTTTTTTTTTAGTTAAAAAATTTTTTAACATTTGTTCATTTTTGAGAGACACAGACAGGGCATGAGCAAAGAAGGGACAGAGAGAGAGGGAGACACAGAATCTGAAACAGGCCCCAGGCCCTGAGCTGTCAGCACAGAGCCCGACATGGGGCTTGAACTCATGAACCAGGAGATCATGACCTGAGCCAAAGTCGGACACTTAACCAATTGAGCCGCCCAGGCGCCCCTCCCCCCAGCTTATTCAATCTGCAATTTATATTTCTGTTGTTTGCTGTTTCTCTTTATGCAGCTGCATCCATCTGGCTGTAGTCTTCATTTTGGCCCCAAACTGCTCTGTTTAAAGTTTCAGGTTTCCAAAGTCAGTGATCAATTTCCAACCTGATTTTACTGGGCATTTGGGGTAAGATTTGATATGATTTATTAACCTCCCTCTTGAAACAGTGTCTTCTCTTGGCTTCTGGGATATCACTCTGTCAATTTTTCTTCTGTGGCTGCTGTTTATCAGTGCCTTTACCAGTGCTGGCTCCTTCTTATATTCTACATCTTTAAGTGCTGGAATGCCCCAGGAATCAATCCTAGGACACGTCTTTCCTTCTGTTTACACTCATGCTTAAGTAATCTCTTAATCTCATGTAGTCTATGACTTTGAATATCAAATATATGATCACCTCCAAATTTATTTCTCCAGCCTGAGTCTCTCACCTGAATATGTGACCTTGCCAATTAAATGACTCTATTATAGAAATTTGTATGGAAGTTTCTAAAATCAGACTCTCCATTCTTACCCTCTACCTCACTCTGCTCCAGTGAGACACTTCCTTAACTCTGAAAATGGTAACAAAATTCTTCTGAATGTTCAGACAATAACCATGATGTTATCCTTGACTTTTGTCTTTCTCTTACTTATGTTGAAGCATGATTTTTCAAAGTAATAGGCATGACTTTCATGTAAGCATATAATGAACATGTATAAAAGACATATTGATGAAGGAAGCAGTAAGATATAATCTATAAGCATAGTAAATAATAAATATTAGAAAAAGATTGCCATGTTAGATATAAAAGTAATTAATATCCCACAAGAGCATAAACTATAACTTTTGGGGTTATGTTTTCCACTAGAAAGGAATTATTTGTATCTTTTCTGGACAGAAGTCTACAAATTTAACATGTAACTTCACTAAGCCTAGGACCTTTGATCCAAACAAAGCACATACACCTACCTAGGTAACAGTTATGTGGGTCTTTGTCCTCATAAAATACATGCCATCTACTTTTTGCCTTATTTACAAGTTTAAAATTTTTTTCTTAATATGCAACTGACAATTCACCAATAAATCCTGCTGGCTGTAAAATATTGTCAGGATTCAAACACTTCTTACTATTTCTTTAGCTACTGTACTGGTCTAGGTCATCATCATCTCTTGCCTGGATTTTTGCCGTTGCTCCCTAACTGGTCTTTCTCTTCTGCCCTTGCCAGTTTCTCTCTCTCTCGCTCTTCTCTCTCTCTCTCTCTCTCTCTCTCTCTCTCTCTCTCTCTCTCTCTCTCTCTCCTCTCTCTCTCTCTCTCTCTCCTCTCTCTCTCTCTCTCTCTCCATCTCTGTATGCCAAAGGCAGCATGATCTCAATCTGTTCAAATCATTCCAATGGTTTCCTATCTCACTCACAACAAAATTCAAAGTGTTTGCCTTGGTCTACAAGACATGATGCTCTTTTTCTGGCTAATTCCCTAGTTCTATCTCTTCCATTTTACCTTAGCCTTCTTGCTTATTCTCTAGGAAACAATTATCCTGCCTTGGGGATATTCTTATTTAGACAACTATATTCCTAGTTTTCTGATTCTCTTCTTCACTTCATTTGGGTTTCTCCCAAATGTTACCTTATAAACTAAGCTTTCTCTGGTTTGCTGCTTAGTGCACTCCCACTCATGCCCTGATTTATTATTCTTCACAGCATTTATCACTACCAACATATTCTAAAGTTATGTTTGTTTATTGCCCGTTCCTCCTTTCTAGAATGTAGATTTCATGGGAGCAGGGACTATGTTTTGATAACTGTTATAAAACCTATAAAACAGGTCTTCATAAATATCTGTCGAATCAATCGATCAATCAATATATGAATTCTTCCTTGGAAATAATCTCATGGGGAGGCTTTCATGCCTTCAATCACCAAACCTATTGATTACCTATTTTATCCCTTCCCTGTACACACATAATCCCACTTTTGCAACTGTATACCTGTGGATCATAACTATAAAAGCCACCCTTCCCAAGTAAGTCTCAAAAGAGCCATAGCTTTGGTTTTGGCATAACTCTTAAAGAGGCATTAAAGTCTGGAAAGAAGTAAAAATAATAGTGCTTAGTGTTGAGAAGGGAAAATTTTCCTCTACCCTTTGAAATTCTTCTGGCTGGTCTAAGAATTAAATTGACATGAGACAGATTAACAGGAGGAAAAACCCCCACAAAGTTTAATTATGTGTGGACAGAGGCTCAATAATAGAGCTAAGACCTAAAGAAATGACCAAGACAGGCAGCTTTTATGCTTTTTAGACAAAGAAACAATAGATCTATGAGGAATTGACAAGACAAAGAAAATTTATGTTTGGGAGCTTCAATTAGTAAGGATTTCCAAACAGAATTTGGGTGGGGTTAGTATTTTAATAGAAGCAATGAGGTGTGTCCATAAAGACTTCTTGGCTCTGAATTTCTTGTCTCTAGTGATAAGGATGTCTCTTTACCTCCTGGTATGAAGGGGAGTCCTTTTCACATGGGAGATTTATTCCCTGCTTTTTGGAGACAAAGGAATTAGAGTCTTCTTATGCTGGCTGTGTCTTAAGTAACTTTAATTCAGTATAATTAATATAGTGGCACATTTGGGGTGGCCTGCTCTTGGCCCGCACGCAAAGAAGCAGGGGAGATGACTCCCCTAGTACTTACCAAGATTTCATTAGTCCAAGTATCACCAGCCTGCACTTAAGGAAGTTCCCAGCCCCTTGCTGATGAACCTCTATTTCCTCTTCTCCAGCGACATTACTGAGACTAGTGGTTCATAAAGTGCAGTTCCAGAGCCTGCAGCATCTGCATCTCCTGAAATCCTGTTAGAAATGCAAATTTTCTGCCTCAACCCAGATTTAGTAAGCCAGAAATTCAGGGGATTCAGCTCTTCCATCTGTTTTTTAACAACCCTTCCAGGTGATTCTCTTGCTCACTTACAATGAGAACTACTGCCTCGGGTAGTTGGCTTCTATATCTTATGAGGCAGTGGTAAAGTTAACTGGCTTGAGTCAACTGCCTCAAATCAAATCTTGGTTTTACTGCTTCCTGGCTGTGTGACTTAAGCTAAGTTACTTAATTTCTCTGTGTCTCATTTTCTTTGTGCGTGAAGCAGAGATGTTATCAGTACTGTCCTTGTAAGTATATTGTGAGGATTAAATTAATACACCCAAGCAATATAGGACAATGCATGGCACATAATAGGAATCAACTACGAAGTAGGTAAGCATATGTCACTATATTCATCAGTTATCTCTATTACTGACTGCTTTTGGTTATGTTTTATCTATTAGCTTATACACTCTTTGAGGGAAAAATTCTATTTCTGTATCCTCATAGAATTGAGCATATAATTATCAATATTACAATTACTGAGTGCCTACTATGTGCCATGGAATGTGCTAAGAGCTGTAATTTCATTTAGTTCTTGGAACTCTACTAATTAGATGTCATTATCATTTTATAATAAATATATTTAACTGGTTGTTTGAAGTATTCTGCTGCTTACTTAACTGAACAAAAAATCTGGATTAAATTGTCCTCTGCAATTAGTTTTTCATCACTTCAGAAACCTCATAAATAACATAACTGCTAATGAGTCTCAATAGTTACTCTTATAAAGATAAACAAGTTACACAAACTATAGATCTTTTGTAACCTAATAATTTGATTATATAGAATTTCTGTGCACCCATTTATATATCTTATTAATTTGTTACAAAGAGCAAAAAATTATAAATGTTAAGTCAAATTGTCTGTAAATGACTTAAGGAATATGTTAATGATCTTTCTCCAAATGAATAATTATAAAGCAGGTGCACTTGAGATATGATCATTTAACTGACAGCAAACAGCTTCTAATGGCTTCAATAACCAAGATAATTGTGATATCAGAGAAATCTGTTAAGCTCATCGTTCATACCATCCATTTAATACACAAGAGAACTTCAGCTGGAATCTCCCTGTAGACCCATTGTCCTGCTTATTTAAATAGCAGTTAATTTAAACACACACACAAAAGCCAAACTCCATTATTTCTAACACACCTCTTCCTAATAAACTATATTCCCTGTCATAAAATCCTGGCTGAAAGAGACATTTCTATATATTTCTATGGGCATTCATTGTCTTTTGCTGTTGAAATTTATTCCCCAAATTTACAATACCATTAGTGGTGAAAGGCACAGGAAATGTGGAAGCCTGGAAGTACAGGTTTCTGACCAAGGCCCTAAGAGGTTGCTGTTACCATGTCCTCCGGGTTCAAAAGAAAAAGAAGCTAGTGGATATCAGCAAAGTTGACAAAATTTGATTTGCTGTGTCTAGGATGCTTAGTTGAGATAAACATGACTCACATTCTAAAAACAAACTAAATCTAGAACCAATGCTTACAAACATAAATATAGGGGGAAAATTGATGTTGGTTTCTAGCTCATTTCATTTGAACCTCAAACTTTGTGTTCTCAGCAGGACCCTACCTACGACTGAGAGGAATCAAACTCCAAATAGTGAAGCAGAAATGGAAATTTATTGACTCAAATATCTGAAAAGTCCAGATTATTTCTCTTCCAGACAGGCTTTCTCATAAATGGGGCAAGATAACTAAAGTGCACCCAACCCATCACCCCAAAGTCCCACATCAAGCCAGCTTAACAAGCTCAGTTGAAATATGGTTTCTTCTCTGTTTGATCTGGCAAACGATTCCTGGTGGAGAATCTGATGGCCTAAATTTGGTTGTGAGCCTCTCTCTAATGCAAGAGGGCGGGAAGATAGGATGATCCCTTTTGAGCACAAACATGGAATTAGTACCCCACATGAAAGCAGGATTTTGTTTACCAGAATAAGTGGAAAGTGTTGCTGGGAACCTCATAACAGAGATTCCCTTACATTTCATTGTGTCCAGGATATATGCACCCCCTACCTTTCTTTTTATATATACATACTTTAACAAACATAATACACAACAACTGCCATATAGATTTTGAAATATACACACCCCTTGTCTGGTGTCCAAATTCTACATCTATTTCCAACTTTGAGATTTCTCTAGTTTATCTTCATTTGTCCCCTGGTCAGAACATGGCTCTTCATGGTATGGTCAACCATGACTAACGACCCAGTACTCATTTTAGTCTGTTACTGGCAACACAACATTCATGACATCAGAATTCCTAACTGTAAGTGTCAAGTCCAGTCCACGAGTATGCTATCTTTGTCTTTAAAGAATGTCATCAGAGCTCCATCTTTTTGACAGGTTCTCCCAAATATTACATTGATCCCCCAAATATTACATTGTAATAGCTTCTCAGCCTCAATGGAAAAGGAGTTGAAGATTAAGTTAGATTATGCACACAAGGAGCTGATCACAGTGTCCAGCAGATAGAAAGTACTCAATAAGGGATGGCTTTTTATATATGCAACTCTTATTATTATTCTGTCACCATCATTATAATCATTCCCTGATAGCTTCTGGTAGGTATGTCTTGGGATTGACTTGACCTAGGTCATGTGATCATCCTTGTAGTACAAAGGGCAGGAAGATGGAGTCACACTCTCTCTCAAACCTAGAGAATGGGTTACCCCAAGCTTACTGGGCTTTATTTCCAGAATAAGGAACAATGCCAGGCAAGCAAGAACAACATTTATTCACTACAGTTCCCTTATCAACCATCTGGCCCACTTCTTGAATTTTTTTTTTTTTTTAACATCCTTAAACTTTTGCAAACTTGTAAATGTTTTCTGATGTCAAAATTTAAACTGTGGATTACTGACCTCAGCTGGGTCATTTTAAGACATGACTACTTAAGGATATTAATGATACGCATAGTGATATAAATATAATAGTGATATTATATTCAGAGACATAGTAGGATTAAAGTGTATGTTTCCAAGTTTGCAAGCTTCAACTAAATTACATGTCAAAGTATTTTTTGTTATTTAAAAGCAGATTTAGAAGTCATTTCAGATATGGGGTGCCTGGATGGCTCAGTTGGTTAGGTGACTGACTTTGCCTCAGGTCATGATCTTGCGGTCCATGGGTTCAAGCCCTATTTCGGGCTCTGTGCTGACAGCTCAGAGCCTGGAGCCTGCTTTGGATTCTGTGTCTCCCTTGTTTTACTGCCCCTTCCCCACTCACGTTCTGTCTCACTCTGTCTCTCAAAAATAAATAAATGTTCATTCTTTTAAATAAAAAAAAGAAGTCATTCCGGATAGAGGCATTGGTTTAACTTATTTAAAATTTAATACTATTTTTATAGTTAAGATGAATAGAGGTAATATATATATACACATATCCCACTGTCTGTTTTCAGTATTTTCTTTTAAGAGTTACTTAAACTATTATACTGCAAGAAAGGGGCGGGGGGAAGCCAGTGTTGTGAAGATATCTGCTCTAAGCATAATAAAACAGGTGTACCTTAATAGGTCTACCAGGAATGTTTTAGCTGTTAGCATCTTTTAAATGCTTCTGCTGAGAAACCATGTTTTCATAACAAGGTTGGTGAGTATTAAACCTGCGATAGTTCTTTCTGGGATTACTATAATTTACAAAAACAATAAAAACCTGCTAAAAACATTGATGTATTTTTAAATGTTGTAATCTAGGGATCCCACTGATATTTGTGGTGCAAGATTTGCCCAAGGCTACATAACCCTGCTTGTACATTGCCAGGACTGCAATCTGTTTTATGACAAAACAGATTCATTTATCTCCAAATAAATAAATTACTTTTGTGAACATTTAGAAACATTTGCATAATTAGGCCGTAAGATCTTAGCAGTCTTTTTCATAATAATTAAACTAATCTAATCTTGGACAGGGTAAACAGACTTACTAGGATGAGAGCAGCCTTCAGGCAAGGAACTTACCGCATTCTGCAGGAACTGTAAGGCTGATGATGTTTGTTAATTATGCAGAGCTTTTACTCCCTAGTAATAGCAGCGTTTGTATTGCCTGAAGCTCAGATAGCTACTCCCAGGCACATAAAATTAGACTCTGCTTTTTTGACATTCTCTCTTAAAAAAAAAAAAAAAACAAAGAAGATACTTCAAAATGATTATATGCTTTCAACAAGGAGGGCATTAGCTTTCCACTGATGGATCCTGGATCTGCACACAATTGGCCCATTCTTCGGTCATGTGATCTTGATTATCTTTAGATCTGGAACCTTTCAGACTGTATACAGATACCCGGAGCTGAGGCTTAATAAAAGAACAGCAAAATCAATGACTGTATTTCAGTCTTCAGGAGTTCCTGGAATCCCAAGTTTGAAAAAAGACACCTTAGCAAGTAACTCATTAATAAGAAGGCTTATTTTGTTTATAATTATCAAAAGGGAATATTGAAAAAAGTAAAATAAAAATGAATGTCTTTTGAAATTTCAGTGCTATTTCTAAATAGTTTATCAGACAGGTTGGCTCATGTAGTGGTTTTAATGGTGACTTAACTAGAGGGAACCACTGTTTTACTTTCTGGTGTAACCAGTATATTTAAAATATAAATGCAAAGCTTAAAAAATGATCTAAAAGATAAGAGATGAATTTCACCAAAGTAATTGACAATTTTAATGTAATACTTTTTATAGCTCCTATTGCAAAAGAAACATATTTCTGTACAGATTTTTCAAAAGAAATCTAAATAACTGATGTTTCCAAAACCCAGCCCCTAGAACATTAGCAAATTAAGAATATATAAGTGGAATTCATTGGAGCCACAGGTAACAAAGTAACATTTAATGCATTTATTCTTGTTCATATGAAATGTTAAATAAATGTAGTTGCAATAACGCGAGCTCTCAGAAAAGTGATGGTATTATCCATCCTTTACATGTTATCTCTCATTTTTGTCTATAATTTACTTTGTATATAATTTATTCATTTATGCACAATATGTTTTATTTTCACTTGTATTTAGATGGGCTCCTAGAATGATCATTTATTCTCGAAATGTTCAAACCTCAGTGCATTTAATTAAGACATCACAAGCCACTATCTCCATGGGAAGAGATTTGGGATGTCACAAGCATCGGGCATATGAGACTGACAATCAGAAACTAGAAATTAAGGATGGAAAAAAGTGCCATGGCAATTCTAATGTTTTGGGAGAAGAGTGGGAGAGACAAGGCAAAAGAAAACAATCCATCAGTCTTTCCTAAAGCAACTATCCTACAGCAAAAGTGAAAACTATGATTTTTTTTGTTCAGTCTTTTATAAATTACATTTTTGATAGCTTGGAAGTTCATGAAATATTCACTACGTTTTTGGTTTATATTCACATTTAGTCATGAAGCATACTTTTAACTGAAATATCCTTTTACTATTCTATTCTATGAAATTTGTATTTCCCCTTTGCCACTTTCAGAATTTCCCTTTTCCTACTTTTAGAAATCACAGACATGAGGTTCAGTAGGTTGAGCATCTGACTCTTGATTTAGACTCAGGTCATGATCACATGGTTCATGGGTTCAAGCCCTGCATCGGTCGCTGTGCAGACAGTGTGGAGACTGCTTGAGATTCTGTCTCTCTCTCTCTCTCTCTCTCTCTCTCTCTCTCTCTCTCTCTCTGCCCCTCCCCCACTGGCACACACGCATACTCTCTCTCTCTCAAAATAAATTTAAAAAAACTTAAAAAAAATCACAGACATAACAGAGTGTATAACCTCTGTTCTCTTTTAGTTTAATTAAATCGATATTCATATAAAATTAAGATTAAAATGGCAACTAATCTTTTTCTAATAATTTTTTTTCTGTCTACAATTGCAATTTTGTTGTACTCTTAAAAATACTAATTTTCGACCTTATTTTTACAGCACTAGGAGGTATCTTTTATTTTTTTAAAAAAATTGTTATATTTTTCCAGAAGTTAAGGGTAACTAAGACATACAGAAATTCGTTTGCCTGCCTTTGTTTCAGAGAACTGGGAATGCGACCCAGATCTACTTGATTCCACAGCCTAGGTTCCCTCTTTTACTGTCCTTCTCCTTGATGGAGGCCTTGGCCATTTTCTTCTGAATTGTTTTGCAGCCTAATAGTTGGTTACAATAATAGCAATATGCAAACTTTTATAATTCTTAAACTTATAAAAGGCTCTTCTTTCCAATTAATACATCCCTAACATATATCTTTATACTTATCTTTCAATTAGCTGCATGGACTGCTATCACTAAATATGATTAATAATACTTCACTTAAGAATTTGAATTTTAAGAATCCTTTGAGCAAAAAGAGAGACAAGGAATCAAGCTAATAACAGTTTTGCTCTCACTCTTTCCATTCCCCCCCCCAAATATGAATTTATATATCTGGGCTACTTGAGTGTTGGGAGATAGACCATTCTCTTTGGATATCCCATGTTTCTGCACATTGTATGAGCACAGGCACTGGCTATCTTTTGTCCAAGACTATCTTTTCAAGGATGTTTGTATAGTGAATCACCTTGGAAGATAGAGATCGTGTTTCTTTCTGGAGCAGAGAGCAAGTTTGTTGCTATCCAGTATAATAAAGGTAATATCTACCTCCAGGCCAAAGGTCAAGCAATTTTGCTCATAGTCCATTATAAAAGACTGGGGTTTCCCAAGCAGACATACAGAACCACTGAATATCCACCCTCTCCTTGGACTATTCATCCTTGTCCCAGTGGCACTTGGGGAGGAAGGGGGTACTGATTCAAACATGAAGCTTATGCTTGTGTGCTGCACCTTATAGTAATAAAATCCTTTTTCGTTGAGCCAGGAGTCTCATGTCTTTTGCTAACTTCTATAAAACTTTTACAGGCTAATTTTTTAGGGGACAAGTGTGGTAGCACCTCCGACTCTTCTCGATTTTTGACATTGACCCAAGAACCAATGAAGTTTTTACAGTGCTAGTTAATTTGGCTGGAAGATTGATAGTTACAGTCCACAGGAAGTGGTCCACACCTGGGAGTCCAGTGTGTACAGAAATACTCATCGATCCTTATAAAATGTCATTCTTATGAATAACATCAATCCTTATAAAAAGACATTAAAAGCATTTAAGAGAATAGAGAAGAAAATTGGTGGGATATAGGACACAATACAGTGTAAATCTGAAAATTGAGTCCCAATTGGAAAGGTGGGTCTGGAGTTTACATTAATAACAGATTTTTAGTCTAAGTTGTTCTAAAATATGGGTTTTCTTTTCTTTTTTTTTAATGTTTATTTAGTTTTGAGAGAGAGAGAGAGGGAGAGAGAGAGAGAGTGAGTGGGCGAGGGGCAGAGAGAGAGGGAGATACAGAATCCTAAGCAGGCTCCAGGCTCTCAGCTATCAGCACAGCCGACGTGGGGCTCGAGCTCACCAACCGCGAGATCATGACCTGAGCCAAAGTCAGAGACTTAACTTACTGAGCCACCTAGGAGCCATGAAATATGAGTTTTATTTTAAATTAAATACCTTGAAGTAAATCTTAGTTTGCAATTTTATCATAAGCTATTAAATTTTAGCACTGTTTAAAAATAAAATTTTGGGGGCTCTGAGCTCCATGCTGATAGTATGGAGCCTACTTGGGATTCTCTCCCTCTCTCTCTGTCCTTCTCTCTCTCTCTCTCAAAATAAATAAATAAAGTTTAAAAAGAAAATGAACATTTCTGGGTAAATAAACTTTATTATAAGAAAAAAAACTCTTTTCACATATACTATTAAATATAGTTCATAATATCTCACTCTAACCAGGACTTATTAGCCAGTACCAAAATCTCTCTCTCTATATCTGTCATCTATCTATCTATCTATCTATCTATCTATCTATAGAATATATAGAGAATATATATATCTAGTATATATTAATATGTATATTAGAAACAAAATTCTTAAAAGAGAGATTAGAATTTTTGTTAAGCAAAATATGTAAGGGTTAAGATCTATCTCTACAATACCAAAATTTGCTAATTTGAAAGGTAAGATATGAACCCAAGGAAAAATTAATTTTTATGAATAATTTCAGTGAATTTATATTTCAAATAGTCTTTTATATAATTTTGAAATTTGGGGCCATTTTTTTTTTGGTCCATTCTGATTAACTTGTTATGGTTTACCTCATAAAATGGTTGCTGTTGGCTTTCATTAGCTCTATTTCCTATTATTTACCTGTGTTCACATTATTAGAATTATTGTCAATCTTTTTAATTCAGTATCCACTGTATGTGGGTAAGTATAGTCAAAATTAGTAACTGCAACTCATAAATCCAGATACTCAGGCAAAACCCTTGTAGAATTGTGCAGTATGTTAAAAACAGACAAAGAATAAGGCCCCCCACCGCACATGAACCTACCCTGGGTATTCTGTTTGCTTCACACTCATTTATCACATTACGTAAAGGACACATACCCATCTGACGTAGAAACTAAGCGACAATGTCAAGATCAATTCAACTCTTAAATAATAATAAGGTTTGATTTCTTTCTTATCTTAGATAAAAATGAGTAATAAAAGAATGTTTCATATTTTCTTCCTGCAAACCAATAATCAATTTTATATACCTTGGACTGCATCTTATTTGGAAACCACTAAAATTCTGCCAGTTTATTTTTTAATTTTTTTAATGTTTTTATTTTTGAGAGAGAGGAACAGAGTGAGAGTAGGTGATGGGCAAAGAGAGAGGGAGACACAGAATCTGAAGCAGGGTCCAGGCTCTGAGCTGTCAGCACGGAGCCTGAGGTGAGGCTCAAACTCAGGAACCATGAGATCATGACTTGAGCCAAAGTGGGATGTTTAGCGAACTGGGCCACCCAGATGCCCGTCTGACAATTTCTTACCTGCCCTTTCATTTCTTTATCACACTGAAATTTATTTCCAAGGCCCTTTACTCCTTCCGAGGGTCCAAGACTTACAAGATAGTCCTGACCATGGGAGGGTGAGAGAAGTCCTTCTTTTGCTGTTCCTAAAAGGACTAATTTTTCTCTGTGCCTGTAGATCCTATTGGAAAGCTTCTATCTCCCTTGTTCTGTCATCTAGCAGGGAGGATCTCCTACTTCCAGAATGCACACTCATTCATTAGTCTGCTTCAGGATTCTGGATTTCCTCCTTTTGTCCCCCAGTCTTAGTACTTGTACTGACTTTTTGGTACTACTAATCTCTGGGTTGATTTTCAGCCCACCTTAACAATCTTTCATGTTAAAGTACTTCTTTATAAGATTTAGAGCCATTTCTGTTTTTCTGATCAGTCCTTGAGTGATAAAAAGGGTATATTAATTGAGGGTTATTCTACATCTAGCAGGTATGTTCATCTAACATGGAAAGTCCATGAAGAGAACATGACCATCTGAGTTGAAGTTGAAAATGTTTAAATATATTCAACTGAGTGTATTCAGATAACCAAATTGCTTAACTGGGTAACCAGAAGATTTAAACAGTGATCCCCATTGAGATGAAATCTTGCTCTGATACCAAACCAGGAAAGCGTCCAAAATCTCTCCACTATGAAACCATAGTTCCCAAAGATGAAATAATGTCAAGTTTGCCCTCCACTTCCCCAAACTGGAGAGGTCTTAAACTGAATAAAGACAGGCCCCTTCTGTAACAGGAGGCATCAATATCGATCATTTCATCTCGGTGAATTTAAGAAAGTGAACCAGGTGCCGGGTAAAATTCGAAAATAATGGAGAAACATGTCCCCATATTCCTGAAGGATAAATGAAAGTTATAATTATAGGTAAACCAAATAGCTGTGCCTTACCTGTTTTAAAAGGTGTAGTATTTAAATCTAAAAAGATTTCAGTCAGAGAACCACCAAACTCTATGGATGTCATAAACAGAGGTCTATCGTTGATTTATACCTGTTTAATTTCTTCCTAGAAACTTGGTCAAGTCAATCAGCTATTTATGGTCATGTGACAATTATCTCTTGTGACCTTCCTTAAAGGAGTAATGGCATTTGAATGCGTGGTGAACAACTTTGCTCTGATATCCTGGTAATGCGCTTTAGTACATTCACCCTCACATTTTATTTGAAGGTCTTCTATATGCGAGTCAGTGTCCTATGTGCTGGAAATATAAAGAGGAAGGAAACAGAATCCTGACTGTTAAGATTCCAGTATGGCGAGGAAGATTCATAGTCTAGTAAATATACATTGAATTATTCAGTCGGTAACCAAATTTCTTTTTGCGATAGAAATATTCTCCAATCATGAGACTTACTTGCCATAGAGGATATGTTTTATTCTCTAAAAAGAAACTGTTCTACCAGTGTAAAATTACCTTGTAATTTGTGTCTTGCTTTTGTGTCGGCAGGATCTCTGAACATGCCAATATTCCCATTTTTTGGGAGATACAATATTGTGTCTTGTAGCTATCTGACAAAGTTTTATACACATTTGTTTCAGTATTGATTTTATTCTACAGCTTTTATAGAAATACTGAAGATATTTTCAAATTATCCCTGGCTTTTACCAATATAAAAATTATTCTGTCCTATGGACAAAGATCCCAAAAGAAATGTTGTTCTACTGTATCTGATGTTTGATTTTCTTGGAGAATATCCTAGCAAATTGGCAGTCTAGTTCAATGTTCTCTATTCCCCATAAAAAACTTATTAACCAATGCCTCTGCATTTTAATGTTATTCTCAAGATGTCCCTGCATTTCTGCCCCTACTAATCGAATGTGAGTCCTGTATGTATGTTTCCAGCCTGTATATGTCTGTTATGCTCTTACAATAATTGCAAAATATAACTACACATTATATAAATGAAGCATTATATCAAAAAAACTTGTTGTTTCTATGAAAACTAATTAGAATGCCCTGGAAAGATTTCATAAATAGAATGACTAAAAGGTTTTTGTGGGGTTTTTTGTTTTTTGTTTTTTTTTTGAATAAGAGATATTGAAGACAAGATTGTTTTGTTGAGGGGAGGGTACAGGATTAGAAAAATCTAAAAGGATTCCTTGCTCAGATTTCTTTACAAGCATTTTTAAGTATTTACTTTAAAGCTGTTAAAGAAAACATTAGTCTGATCACCAGATTTAACTCAGAGGAAAGACCTTGGTTCTAAATTAAAAGATTGGTAAATAAAGGTATATCTATGACTTTTTGAATTAATAAGTTTCAAATAAATAAGAAACCACAGGGCTAAATTTTGTGGGATAAGTGGGCTTTTGCTGTAGCTGTCAAAACTAACGCATTTTCTTTTTGTGCCCCACACAATTCTATGCTTTTTGTGTTCTCTTATCTTGGAATCAGTACTTTGCATGTAATGCTTATTTAATAAATGTCTGGTGAATGAATGGACAACTAGTTTCAACCTATCATTTTTAGAGAGAGTTTAAGAAAGCTTGCTTTTGGCAAACTAACTTAGCATTGTTTTGTGTGAAGTTTGCACTCATCGGTTGACATATTATTAATTGCCTTCAATTCACTTTCTCTCCTCTGTCATTTTCCTTAGATGAATGTCCTCATCTTTGTCCTAAATTAAAAGTTAAACTAGAAATGAAGTCTTTGAAGATGAACATTGCCAAGCATAGAAATATTAGTACTTATCAAAGATTTTTTTATACAAAAAATCAGGGGTAATTTTACATATTCCAACACCTGCCATCACTCCTCGTGGAATTAGCAAATGAACTTCCTAAAAAAATCTAGGTTTTTGCAAGATTCCTCCATACCAATTCACTTAAAAAAAAAATGAAAGCCTCAGTAAGCAAGTCCATGAATACAGCAAACTAATCAAAATGCACTTCTTGGCACTCTTCCTGTGGTCACCCAAGGGAAAATATGTCTGCCACTCCACAGCAAGCATAAAATTTCATCCCGACTTTCAGGCAAAACACCAATGTAATTGACATGTACTACTAATCAGATGAGTATAACACATGATAATATCTTTTCCTCTGTGACTAAGACTGATATGCTTCAGTGGTTATGGCAGCATGCATGAAGCAACTCTCTTTATATGCACATAGGTGTTCAAGTAATGCATTCTGAAAACCAGCACGCGGCACTCTATCCATATGTGGTTAAATAATTGAAGCAATCGCGACGTGAGTTGCTGGCCACCACATCTGTATATTTCTGTGGGCTGCAAACAGCACCAGATGTTCTACCAGATGATGGTTTATGACGCCACAAGGTATTTCTGACAATCCTAGTGGGGATGCAGGCCCTGTGTTAATGTTGGCCTGCAGTATGACAGTGAGAGCCAAGAGGACACAACCTGGTGACCAACGAGACACTTGCCTAAAGAGCACCACCCACCCTTGCTACTTTGACGCACAGGGAGAAGTGCACCTTCTGTCCACAAGCATAGAAGTTGCCAGACTTAATAAAATTCTCTAAGAACATAACATTCTTCAATTTTTAATAATTGAACTGCCAATTACATTAGCCACTGTTGAATATCCTAAAAATTTTGCTTAAACATGTTATTTTACTTATGTGCTAACATCCTAGTTTTATAGAGAATATTTGATTTATTGCAGAGTCACTGTAGTTGTCATTCAGAATACATTTCTACGATTTTATTAAATCTTATGTCTACATGTTTAAAGTAAATATATGGCCTGTCTGTTGATATCACTCCAAGTAACTTCCTTTTGAAAAATAGTTTTGGGGCACCTGAGTGGCCCAGATGATTAAACACCTGACTCTTGACTTCAGCTCAGGTCATGGTCTCACAGTTGTGAAATCGGACCCCGCATTGGGCTCGGCGCTGAGGGTGGAGCCTGCTTAAGATTCTCACTCTCCCACTCTCTCTGCCCCTTCCCTGCTTGCTCTCCCTGTCTAGAAAAAAAAAAAAGAAAAAAGAAAAAAGAAAAGAAGGAAAGAAAAAGAAAAATAGTTTCTTTTAATGATTAAAAGAATATTTCATAAATATTTGTTGGGTACTCTAATATAGCAGATACTGTCCTAGGCATTGAGAATAAAATAATAAATAAAACAGATAAAGTCTTTGTCCTCATATAGTTAATTTTAAAGCAAAAGAGAGGGGTGACTCTGTTGGTTAAACATCTGACTCCTGATTTCAGCTCAGGTCATGATCTTATGGTTAATGGGATTGAGCCCCATGTGGGGCTCTGTGCTGATGCCTGCTTGGGATTTTCTCTCTCCCTCTCTCTGCCCCTCCCCTGCTTACATTCATGCGCGCTCTCTCTCTCTGCCTCAAAAAATAAATAAATAAACTGAAAATAAATAAAGCAAAAGAGCTCACATTCTCCTGGGAGAGCTTATAATCTATTGAGAAAATGCATTCTAATGATGTATTATGACATTAGCAGCTATGTATCATTGAAGAGTACCAAGATGATGAAACATGACCAAGGCAGGTGACAAGGGCTCCTCTCTGTACAGGAGGAGGACCTGCCTCTTTAAGACAGTGGCTTCAGAAGCCAGAATGACATTGGGAGCAGGTGCCGTTGGCCTGTTGGCTTACTCCCAGTGCTAAAGGAAAGGCAGAGCTGCTGTACTTGTGGAGACGGCCTCTGCCCTGAACCTTCTCTTTCGAGGAGTCTAAGTCTCCATACAGGCCAGAGTCCCTGGAGGCTAGAGACATGTGTGGGCCTTAGTAACATAACCTTGAGCAGCTCCTACCTGGGATAACTCTAGTTAGTGAGCATGCCCCTGATAGCCTCCTAAGTTTATAAGTAGAGCCTTTCTTATTACATCTCCTGTCTCTAGAATCCAAATGAAATTGACTAAACTGACTTAGACATTGAGTAGACATACCACTTCTCCCCTTGTCCAAGTCCAGTAAGTTTTCTGGCTCCAGTTCCTTTGTGCCCAGCAAGAACTTGGCCCTCAAATCCCAGATTAGGGAAGCTCCTGGTTCACCAGAGGCCTCAAGCCTGCCTGGCTTGGGATATCCAGGGAAAGCAGGAAAGGGGAGAGGTCAGTAATCAGCTGGGCTTGGAATGCCTTTCCACACCTGGGGTGCAAGGCGTGTACCAGGCCTGATTGTTGGCTGGGCCTTCAGTGACACGCTCTGGTGGGCCCTGCTGTGGTTCTGTTGAAGATAAGTCATGAGACTACATGAATGTTCCTCAAGGTTTTACAGTTGTAGTATCTAATTGAGAGGAACCCCAAGAAAGTCACCAGAGCTGTATCCTAGAGGAAGAAGTACTTCTCTAAATAGGAAAGAAGTTACAAAGCATTCCTCAAAGGGTTCTAGAGAATTGGTTAATAATGAGTGAAATTAGTCATATGGTTTTAGGGTTAAGGTGGAGAAAGAGCTCAGCTGCTTAACCCCAATTATAGCATGCAAAGCATGCAAAGGACCCCATTCCTAGGTTAAAGGAGTTCATGGTGCTCAGTTCTTCCATATATTACAGTCCTCAGCCTAAAGAGCAGTCATGGGGAAGAGACGACTTCCTCACATGCTTTACCCCTCAGAACGGGTTCCCTCCTTTTTGAAGCATTAATTCATTTATTTATTACCTATTTCTGGGAACATCTGGCATAAGGAATGAGATTCAGGTAATTAGGGGCTGCTTCTCCCTGTAACAGAGCCTGGAGCCATGGGCTGTCTGAGACCCAGGACCAGGGGGTTGAAGCATCTATTTTCCTTCTTTAAGCAGAGTAGCAAGCTGGAGAGAAAAGGCCTTGCTCTGGGTTTGCATTTTACTAATCCAACCAGTTCAGGGCTCAATCATGTTAACCTGCCCAAGTTCACAGCAAAATTCCTGGGTCAGCAAGGAGTTACTATAGCCTCTTCCTTGATCTCCATCCTGCTCTATTAGATAGGAAAGTTCTAATACCTTCTGGAACTGCAGAGCTGTATCGTACAAAGGAAACAAAAGGATCTCCATATTTGTGGAGAAGTAACAATAAAATAGAATCAAGGATTTTAAAAAGTCATCCCTAATCTTACATCTAGAGGTAAACCTGTTAATATTTTAACATCCTTCCTGCCTTTCTTCTCTGTATATTTTCATGGTTTAATGTTAATAAATATATAATTCCACAGTCTATTTTTTCTACTTGCCATTATCCCTTAAGTATTTCCTCTCCTTACTAAAAGCATTGCATATCCAACATTTTCATAATTGCATTATATTCCTTGTGCCAAGATTTACTTAGTAATTCACCCATTGTTAGAAATTTAGATTGTTTCCAATTTCTATTCTGAATGATATTTTAAGGAGCGTTCTTGTATTTCAGTTATTTCCAAGATATGTATATCTCCAGAAGTGAATTATTACATGAAATAATTTCCTAAGAATAGTGTGTGATAATTCATTTTTGAAGGAAGTTATTCAAACTCTAGATATTATTGTTATAGAATAACTATGCCAAATGTTCAAATGAAAAAGTATCTTATTTCATCATACATTTATTTAGTTGGTAGTGAAGGTATAGCATTCCAAAATTTCATTAGAGATTTGTACTTCTTATTTTGTTAATTGCTATATAAGCTATACATTAAAGGTAGATGGATAACAGGATGGACTCTGAGACAAAACTGGTTGGATTTGCATCTTGGCTCCTCTACTTACTACCTGTACAATCTCAGTCTCCTCATCTGCAAAATGGGGGTTATTATAATAATACACCTGCTACTTCACAGAGTTGTTGTATTAAATGGGTTAATATCTGCAAAGTGCTTAGGGCACATGCATATATACATAGTAGGCATTCTGATAGTATCACAACTAGTGATTTTTAGAGCATATATGTTAGCTTTTGCTGTATAACCAACCCCAATACTAAGCAGCTAAAAAATAAAAATTGTTTCTCATACTATTGTGGGTTGGCTAGGCATTTTTAGGGTCCCAGCTTGGGTCTGGATGATCTAGTTCCTCAACAGGAATGGCTAGGATGCTGGGGATTTTCTCTACAAATGGTCTCCCAACCTTCAGTAGGCTAGTCTAGGCTTGTTCGTATGGTGGCAGAAGATTTCCTGACAGCAAAAAGGGCAATCTTCAATAAGCAAACACTATTCATGTGTCTCTAACATTCCATTGACCAGAGCAAGTTATAAGGCCAAGCTCAGATGCAAGAGGTGAAAAAAAAGTCTTCACTTAAAAAAAATTTTTTTAATGTTTCTTTATTATTGAGACACACACACACACACACACACACACACACACACACACACACACAGTGTATAAGCAAGGAGGGGCAGAGAGAGGGAGACAGAATCCGAAGCAGGATCCAGGCTTCTAGCTGTCAGCACAGAGCCCCATGTAGACCCAAACTCACCAACCATGATATCATGACCTGAGCTGAAGTCGAACGCTTAACTGACTGAGCCACCCAAACACTCCAAAAGTCTTCACTTTTTGATGGGAAAAGCTATAAAGCCACATTGCAAAGGGTATGCATAGAGAGAGAAGAGGGATTTGTGGTCATTTTTTTTTTTGCATCTATCACAAAAGCCAATGAAAAAAATGAAGCTAATGGATATGAACTAACTCACTAATTTCAAACATGACTAGGACAAAATTTATATATATATATATATAAACATATATGTATATACACACATTTCATATGATTTATATAAAAAATATAAATCTCCATCAGATAGTTCATTGAGGAAAAAAAGACTGCTTTTGAGAATCATCTTATTCATATGAGTGAACACAGCTAATTCTAAAGTTAATAAGACCCTTGTGTGTTGCCCCAAGAGCAGAATTTGGCCCATTGTGTATGCCACTCACTGCCTTTATTTACATTATAAATTACTGCATTTTATTATGTCTACTCCCATACCATTCCATTATAGTCTATTATTTTAATATATGTTACAATGGAATTAGCAATTAAATTACTACACCATTATTCATACAACCTAGAGTGTTTGACCTCAATCTCTAGAAGCAGGGGAATTTGTAATTGACTAAACCTCTATCTATGTGTGTATGGACTCCTTTAATTGTACATGATATTTTTTTGGTGTTGATGCAATCAGAAATTCTGCTTTAATTCTGTTCATCTCTCATGAGAGAGACTAAGTTCTGTTTGGGACATCAATTCTCGTTTACATGAGAAGATTTGAAGATGTGTGCCCCATAGAGTCTCTGTACTCCCTTTAAATTCAAGTATCTCCTCATTTGTTATATTATACAACTATTTGTGATTTCTACCACATATTCATCAAAAAGTAATATGTTCTTGGGCATCTGGGTGACTCAGTTGGTTAAGTGTCTGACTTTGGCTCAGGTCATGATCTCGAGGTCTGTGGGTTCAAGCCCTGGGTCAGGCTCTGTGCTGACAGATCAGATTCTGTGTCTCCCTCTCTCTCTGGCCTTCCCCTGCTTGCTCTCTCTCTCTCTCTCTCTCTCTCTCTCTCTCTCTTAAAAAATAAACATAAAAAAGTAATATGTTCTTCATTATCCTCAAGTAAATAAATTCATATCTATTGGAAGCCCTTGTGAGGTAAGGAGTATACTTTTTTTTTAAGTTTATTTTTGAGGGTGGGGAAGGGAGAGAAGCAGTGGGGGAGGGCAGAGAGAGAGGAGGACAGAAGATACAGCTATGGGGCTTGAACTCACGAACCATGAGATCATGACCTGAACCGAAGTTGGACGCTCAACTTATTGAGCCATTTAGGTGTCCCAGTAGCATACTTTTTATGTCATCACAATCCTTGTAATGTCAGTCAATTTAATAAGTGCATAGAATAGTGCCTGGTGGTACTAGTTCTTTAGGGTTCTTGTAATGAAGTACCACAAACTGGGCAGCTTAAAACCACAGAAATGTATTGTTTCACAGTTCTAGAGAAAAGAAGTCCAAAATCAAGGTATTGTCAAGGCTGAACTCCCTCTGAGAGCTAATAGGACATCCTTCTTTGCCTCTTCCCAGCTTCTAGTAGTTTGCCAACAAATCTTTGTCATTCCTTGGTTTGCAGCTGCATAACTCCAATCTCCACCTTCCTCATCACATGATGTTCTCCTTGTGTGTTGTTTTGTCTTTAGAAGGGATACAGGTTGGTTTGCACACAAGTATGATGTCTTCTTACCTTAGTATACCTGCAATGCCCCAATTTCCTATTAAGGGCACGTTATGAGGTATTGGGGATTAGGAATTCAACATATCTGTTGTGAAGGCACACAATTCAATCCACAACTGTAGGTAAATAACACACATTTGTGGAATAATCAGCAAGCATTGAATTTCACGAGGCAGTGTTCTTTACACCTTTCTACTAAGTCTGCAAAAGAAGTACTGGCCCAGGTAGATGAATGAAGATGTTGTCAGAAAGATAACAAAGTAATTTGTGACATTCAGCTCATTAAAAAAGCCTATAGGAAAATGTTCAGACTCACTAGTAGAAAGATACGTGAATTAATACCATTACCGTAGGGGTCAGAAATTTTACTCTAGAATATGGAGGATCATAGCACGTTCCTGTGTGTACTTTCCATCTCGGCTTCACTTCCTTAGGGAAGTTTGTTCTGATCTCTTCTCAGGAGTCACATCTCTCTCCTGTAGGAGTTTATGGACCACCATGTACTTTTACTTGATAAAAACTTGCAACAATTGTGATTTTAACATTTATTTGTGTAAATATTTGATTATTGCTTTCACCAGTGGACCTTTAAACTCCAAGACTACTGTGCTTATTTTCACTTTTTTTTTTTATATCTGCAACATGTAGCACAGTGCATCATGGTAGGTTCTTAACAATGATTTGTTGACTGATTGTATGAATCAATGAATTGGTGAGATAGGCTGAAGTTTACTTTTTCAATGGCTGTAGTAAATATGTATTATTGTATTTGTTGTATGTTCTACATTTACATATGTTATTACATTATAAATGCATAAATTATTATACATTATTAAAATATTTATTTAATAATAGTAAAGAAAACATAAGCAAGATTATAAGGGCAATGTTTATTTACTTAGTTGAACAAACTGTTTTGAAGCACTTTACCAGCACATAGTTGTGTACAAATATTTAGTATGCTAATTACAAATAGTAATTATGTACTTATTGTATGAGCTCTTTCTCTTCAAAGAACTGTAAGTAATCCCAATTTAAGTTACTATATATACTTGAAAATTATGATGCTAAATGTTATATACATATTTTATATTAGTTTTTAATTAGCATTGACTTGTCGTTTCTCTATTCAGTCCAATTCAGTGTTTCCTGTATTCCCTGAGATTAAAATAAGATGTGTTTTACACACACAAACACAAAGTGCACACATACACACACCAGGGTCAAAGTGACACAATGATTCCTCTTCAGTTCCAAGTAAATCATATTCTCCTTAGGATTTATAAAACACCTTCCTAATCCATCCTGCTAAAAATGAGTTAACTTGTTCTGATATTTTAAAGAATGTCTAATTATTTAATTATCTCCATTATGTGAATAAAGCTTTAGTGAATTCCCTTCCTAACATCTTCATGTTCTTCCTTAGGGCTAGGCTTCGTTTGAATGTACAGCAAGTTCATTCACACACACACACACACACACACACGTACCATAATGATATAACATTACAAAGCAATTTTAATTAAAACTATTGAGAATACGTTGTTGTATTTTAAAATCATCTTCCTCTGAGAATGATATAAAATGGTGATGTGTATACTCCAGTGGGAAACCCAGCAAATGTTAGCTTTCAGTCATTTTCCTGAGACCATACAAGAGTTCATCTCCAGTCCCTGGTCGGGCTCTTGTGGGAATAGAAATACCGTGCTCTTGGCTTGACATCGGTGCCATTTCCAATGTTACCATGGTGATCACCTATGCAGCATCACTAACCCTTCTCACAACAGCTCAATTTGAGATTCAAGTTTCACGTTTCCATGATTATGGGAGGGTAATTATTTCATTACTCAAGGGAAGAAGATTTAAGAGGTAAATAGCTCTTCATTAAATCTTAAATGCTTCTAGTCTTTTTAGGCCACAGAAATGCCAAATATTAAAGTGATGAAATTTAGAAGAGTAAAACGTGACTGGGAATTGAAAAAAAAAATCAATTTTTGCATAGTATAACCATAAATATTTTTTCTCTAGTGAAAGCATCAAACATAAAGTACAAGTATATTGTGTCAATAATTCATGATTTAAAACAATTTTCATGTAAACTAAATTCATTTAGTTTGTGTGTATATTTGAATAGAAATACCGATAAAAAGAGAAGGATTTTATGAACTGATCTGGTTTGGGAGGTAGTATCGTACGGTATAAAGCAGACTTTTTTCTATATATCTGAGAATTTTATTGTAAAAGAAAGGATTCTTATTGTGCAGATTACCCTTTTATAAAGTATTGATGCTTTTATTTACTATTGATATTTGAAGATAATGCAGCTGAAAGTAAATATTAATGTGAAATATTTTCAAAGTATACTTGATTTTATGAAATATCATAGGTCAGTTGTCAATTGAAAATATTTAGAGAATATCTTAAATATAACAATAAGCGGCTGTTTATGCAGCACAGCCCAACTACAGTACAAGAGGTTACCGAGATGTAGCTGAACTGTCCAAACCTCAACTTTCCGGGAAGAGACCTTGAAATTCTATCAAATTTTCAGGCCACAAATGCTTGGCTGCTTTACACTGTATGTTACTTAGGTCATGTCCACTACAAGACAAAAATTTCTAACCACACTATGTTCTTTCTAAGACTTTTTTTCTTTCCTTCTGTCTCTTTTTTCCTGTGTTGCCTCTGACAAAAAGTCCATTAAAGATGTTAAAAGAGAATTAAAGATACATGGATGACTAACTCTTACACGTGAAGGAGGGTGTGAAGGAGCTTAATATTAGTGGTTTAATTTTGAGCTGTCTGAGATTCTGTAGTCATGTGACACACGGACTTAGAGAGGACAAGGAGGAATTCAATCGTAATCATTTTCCCAAACCTGTTTTAAGCCCGTTTTATCCTCTCTTGGTCCTTCGTATTTCCTGACACTGCATCAATTTACCTGTTGTGGTAACAGGTTTCTTTCTTTCTTCCTTTTTCTTTTCTTCCCTTTACTGTTCTTTTTTTTTTAGTGGAAGAAAATTAGAACTGATTCTTGGAAGGTTCACTGATTGAGTAATTAATTAAAAATTATTCATTCATAAACCTCTGGAGAGGTGGAATGGGAAGGTTAAGAGGTTCAGAGTGGCTGTAGTCTTCAGTGCCTCTTTGTTTATTATTCATACGCAATCTAAAAACTCATCCAAGGTATTCTAGCTTTCATATCTCTCAGAAAACAGAGCCTGGACAGGGCAAACAATAACTGTCCACTACCAACAAAAGCATGTACGTCATGGAAACTTTCAATGTATATTAGGTTTTTAAAAGCTATATCCAATGTTTTAATACAAACAGAGTCCAAAAGTTTGTGGACCACTGAGGGGATCATACTCTGGTAGAGAATAGGCAACAATGTAAACAGAGCCCTTGCAGATGAACCTACCCTTCTAATGTTCCTCATTCCTTGTCTCCACCCAGACTGTCTCCTGTAGTCTTCTCACTGAACTTATGTCTCTGTCACAAACTCCCTTCCTATAACCAATCCAGGGTATCCAGGGTTGTTTCCCCAATCCAGGGTTCTATTGAAGGGACATTCAAAAGTTGAATTACTTTAACTAGAGTAATTTAGACATCTTCCATCCAAATGCTGTCTGTTTGGGTGTGTGTTTGTGTGTGAGAGAGTTTGGGGGTGGGAACTTGGCATTCATAACAAAAAGGGCCCTGAAGTTGTTTATTTTCAAACAAAAGCTGTTGTTTCTTTAGAAGAAATTTCTTCTGCTCTATTGGTACAGCCAGGTAAAACTACAGCCTATTTACTTTTTAAAATTTTTTAAAAATATTTAGAGAGACAGAGACAGAGAGCAGGGGTAGAGGGAGTGAGAGAGAGAATCCCAAGCAGGCTCCATGCTCAGCATGGAGCCCAACACAGAGTTTGATCCCACCACCCTGGGATCATGACCTGAACTGAAATCAAGAGTTGGATACTCATTGGACTGAACCACCCGGGCACCCCACTACAATCTGTTTTTAAAATAATATGTTTTTCTGTACTTTAAATTTGCTATGTATAAGTTTTTGTTGAAATTTAAAATTTTGTTGAATGTTTATTCTTTTTTTGAGAGAGAAAGACAGAGCACAACTGGGGGAGTGGCAGAGAAGTAAGGAGACAGAATCTGAAGCAGGCTCCAGGCTCTGAGCTGCCAGCACAGAACCTGACATGGGGCTCAAACTCACAATCCGTGCAATCATGACCTGAGCTCAAGTGGGGACTCTTAATGCTGAGCCACCCAGGTGCCCCTGAAATTTAAAGAGTGCACTTTAAATATCTTAAACAACTTTTGGGGCACCTGGGTGGTTCAGTTGGTTAAGCGTCTGACTTTGGCTCAGGTCACGATCTCACGGTTCATGGGTTCTTACCCTGCATTGGGCTCTGTGCTGACAGCTCAGAGTCTGGAGCGTGCTTCAGATTCTGTGTCTCCTTCTCTCTCTGCTTCTCCCCCACTCATGCTCTGTCTCTCAAAAATAAATAAATGTTTTAAAAAATTAAAAAAAAATCTTACAATTTTGTCAATTATTCCTCAATAAAGCTGAAAGAAATTTGTTGCCATTTATCTGAATTGCAATGAATCTTTGAAGGCGCATTGCGCGGTGTTGTGAGTTAGAAACACAAGTAGGTAAGGATCTCCTGAATAAATAAGCCAAGAAGGCACCAGTCTCAGGGTTTCTTGCTTCAAGTTCTTTTCAAGGGGCATTAGTATTAAACTAATTGTGCTGTAATGTTAAATAATCTTAGTGGCTTAACACAGCAACTTTTATTTCTAACTAAGGCAAAGCCCTCTGTGAGTCTGAGTGATGCTTTCGGACAAATATCCTTGTTTGTGATACTTGTGGTACCGCAGCAGACTTGTGGCTTTTCCAGGAGTGCCGTGGCAGGCAAGAGGAGAGAATGAAAAGCTGAGCACTGGCCTGTACTGGCTCACCTGGAAAGTCCATATGTCACTTCCATTAACACATATTGTACAGTACTACTAGACTCAGGCCCACCTAACAGCCACGAGCTGGGTCCCAGAGAGGAAATATGAACTGATACTGGAAAATCCTAGATGAATATCTGGAAAACAGGAGGAGACTATATAAGGAAGTGGAGAAATCTTGAGCCTCAGAAAGGCATTCCTTTTTTCTCATAAACTATCACTGGGGTTTTGACTGTACTATGCTTCTGTCTGGTGGAGCCTGTAACGAGATGAAAGAAAGAGTTCCTTGAGAAAGAGACAACAGCCAGTACAGACTCAATGCCTCATAGCTTGGGGAGAAGAGGGAAGAAGGATGTGACGGTAGTTTGAAGGATACCAAGACTTCACACTTTAAAATGTAAAAAAGATCTGCTAAATAATACAGTGCCTACCAAAGAGAGGAGTGTGAGAGAAAGAACAGCACTATTCATTTAGTTAGTGTGGATTAATGGCCACTATCATGTCTCCTGAGCAGAAGGATTTACTAAAACAACCTCTTAGTTTCATTTTGTGCTAACAACTCTACCAACTACCTTAATTAATTGCCCAAAAACTGTTAATAACCATGTCATCATAGACCATCATGTAAATGAGCTTTAAAAAGTAAAATCTGAAGAGCAATCTTGCCATTCATTTATCTGAACTAATTATAATGTAGGAATAATTCTCACAGCAGGTGAAAACTGAGAAAAAGCATGCTTTTGCAGGAAAGCAAAAACATTTTAGATTTGACATCAAAATTTTAGAAGAAACAAAGAGCTTCCTTTTTGCAAGGCAGAGTGTTTTAAGTTTGTTCTTTTTGTTACATTCACATTTTTAATGAAGTATTGGTTAAAAAATCAAGAAGATATGGTGTTTGTTTGATAGCACATTTACCAAAATTGGAATAACAGAAAATTATCAGCTTGGCCCCCGTGCAAGAATGACATGCAAATTCATGAAGTGTTTCATCTTTAAAAAGAAAGATATGGAAAAGTGTGTTCAGTGTTCTTTTTAATGTTGAGGAAATAGCATAGCATATTTTGATTTTATCTCTAGGAAGAAATTATTTCCAGAATCAACAAGGCAGAGAAGGCGTTATGCTTGAGAATCAATGGATATTCATAAATTGATTAAATTGATGGGTTGTTTTGTTTTAGTGCCACTGTAATTTGTAGCTATAAAACATAGACTATATCCTGCCGATGTGTTATTCCAGTGGCGGAGCAGTGGATTACCCTGTACCTGGCAAAATGGAGACAGAGACCATGAGGAGATACACCAGCCAGTGAATCCAGCTGTCTTCCCAGTCTGACCATGGTGCTGTTGGCTACTGGTATGTTCTTTACCTCCTGGTTCTTCGTTTCTTAGGCCACCTCCACCCAGTACACTTGGGGTATGTACAAAGAGCTCCCCATCTCCTTGGTGGCCTTGTTCTTCCTTGGCTTTGGAGTCTTCTTCCTGCTGCTCTGGGGCAGCATCTATGTTACGAGCACCCAGGGGTTCCAGTCAGGTGGCTTCACTGATCCCTGCTTTAAGTAAATTAATTTTTTTACTATTGCTGGAAGTGTCCCACCTGCTACTCACTATAAAGGCAGATGTGTGACAGTCACAAAAATAGAGAATATATTGTTTCTTAAGAAGGCAGCCTGGTGAGGATAGTGTTGGATAGTAATTCACATCCTGATACATACTTGTTAGCTATGTGAGTTTGGGTTTGCTGCTATTTACCTCATGAAGCCATAGGATGCGGAGCTGGTGTGAAGACAAACTATTATGGTATGTAATGGGCCTAACTGTTCTGGCATATGGTTAAGCATTATTGTAGCTATATTTTTCCTTATTTTTCGCCTTTATAAGTTTTGTTGTTTACATTCTCTTAAGTTTTATTACCTTTCTTTTTGAGGAAAAATTCTGTTATTTATAAACTAATTTGTCCTATAATGTTAAAAAGTGTTCAAAAATACTCCAAAGAGGAAAATATTTGGAAACTTTGTGGAATAGTCTCAGTTAGAAGGAACCTTAAAACCCTTTCTAGAAGTAAATGGTAGTTTTAAAGTCTGCATCTAGTGGAATAAACTGTTTAAAAATTTAGTTTTCCACATGTGAGGAGAGTTGCAGCATCAGCACAGATAGAAAAACAGCTCTATGCTCTGATAATTTAGTTACCTATAAAAGTATATATAAAAGAAGCTGATTAAAATTCTTTAAAAGAGGAGGAATCTCATGAACTTCACTTACATGGCTCATTCTGACCTGAGAAAGATAGAGAAGTAGAAGACCACAAGGAATCCTAAGTTACAGAAAGTCACTTCTTTATTTTTAATAAAGTATCCATGGAGATTTTGCTATGATATACTTCTGTAGGATTTTGCCTTCATTTTGATTTCAGTAAATGAAAAATTTGGAGAATGGCATATAGGCTTACTAATGACCTCATCTAGCTCAACTTCATGTCCCATAAAGAAAGTTGTCCAAAACTTATAAAACTTACAAATAGAGAATGACTGAATGACTTTTCAATGGCATTGTCTAGTGGACTCATCTGAGAATTATTTAATGTTAAAGGAGAATACACCTGGGACACCTGGGTGGCTCAGTCGGTTAAGGGTATGATTTGGGCTCAGGTCATGATCTCGTGGCCTGTGAGTTCGAGCCCCACGTCAGGCTCTGTGCTAACAGCTCAGCTTTGGATTCTGTGTCTCTCTCTCTCTCCTCTGCCCCTCCCCCGATCACATCCTCTCAATCTCTCTCATTCTCTCTCTCTCTCAAAAATAAATAAACATTAAAAAAAATTTAAAGGAGAATACACCTGTATTGACGTATGCATTTGCTACTTCATCATTTTTTACTATTTTCCATTTGCATGTTAACTTGTGTGTTTCTAGCTAGGAGAAAAGATGGTGCTAAATGTTATAGTTTTATTTCTCTATAAGATTTTACGCAGTTTTGTATCTTATTAGCAAATCCATTTTAGCATTCCTTTGACTATTTTGAAATATCGTTCTGACACTTGTTAAAAAACAGTACGGAAGATTTTATTCAGAGTACTGGTGCAATGGCGCTTTGCAATAGGGGAGACAGAGATTGGGCTCAATTCTGAACATAAGAAAAAGAGGGGATTTACAGCCAAAGAACAGGGTGGGGGTGTCAGTGGATAGAAAATTACCAAGAGGAGGTATCAAAACTAGTGGGGAGGTTTTCTGCTGAAAACAGGCTAGGGGAGATCAGATATTATAGGGGTAAGATATTATAGGGGTATGGAATTTGATCAGGTTTTGTGGGTGATCAAATATTGAAGGTAGCAGCTCCTTCTAAACTGACTTGGCAAAATTCTTCCTGCAATGGGTGATGCAGGCCTGTTCACGAAGAATACTAAAGCCCAAGGTCAAGTCCTAGAGGTCCGAGAGGGGCTTGATGGGGGTCAGATTAAGGAGAGAGTGTCTTTGTCATTATTTGTTTCTCTTTATCAAAATCTCCTTTGAACTAGTTTTCCATCTTACTGGTTCTTTCGTTAATTGTTTAATTAATTAAATCTTTGATATGTGTTCATTTTATATTTATATGAGAGTCATGTTTTGAATTTTTTTTTGAAAATTGTACTCAATCATGAGCTCATTCGTATGTGAAGGTTTTTGAAAGATAATTTTCAAAGTTAGGGAGAAGATAATGTGCTTTCTCAGTAGACTGGTCCAACTGTATGCTATCAATCAGTTTTTAAACTACTTAGAGAATTATTGGACACATATAGAAAGAATATCAGCATCTTCAGTAAGAATATGTTCAGTTAGGCAGTAGCATATCAAATGTTTCTCTTGAGCATTTCTACATTTTAAGGAGATAAGGATTATCACAAAGGACCTAAGAAAAACCACTTCATGTGCTCTGCAAGCGTAACATATGACATGATGCATATGTCATCATTTAGTGCTAAAGTTAAGTGTTATGTATTTTTAAACAACATTTTAGTAAGAAGAATGTCACAGTGCTTTGACAAGAAAGTTTGTATGCTTATGCATTGCCATTAAACGTGATTTTGGAAAATGAGGCAGGAATAGAGGTGAGGGAGAGATGAGGAGACCACACATTATTTGATATGTCCAATGCTTTATATGCTACTCCTTCTTTTTATTCCTTTCATGCAGTAGTTTGGACCAAACGAGAAAATGGGTAGCTGGAGGGGAATTAGTTGTAAAGGAACCTCTTACAAAGGTGTGAGAATGATATCAAGAAACCACACCTGACAGTGTAGCCTGTAACAGTGGGTGTCTATTACCTACAGAGAGGGCACCCAGTAGGTGCCGTGATCTCGGGTAGAGGGAGTTGACCCTCAGGAATGAATATCATGACTTTACTTTCCTTTTCCCATCCCCTCTGGGTGCTCCCAATTGGCTGAATCTAACCAGAATCCAGAAGATAAAGTTGTGCATTAATGCAACCCATATTCTTTAGCTTCTTGGGGCAGGAGTGGAGTAGGGTGGAGTAGGGTGGAGATGTGTAAAAAAAATGGACCTATAAGGTAATGTGAAAGATGTCTTGCACATCTGGTAAATATTCAACAGGAATTTTATTTGCTACAATATAGGATAGGAGAGACTGAGACTGGAAGACTTTTCTGGCAGGGATCAGAGGTTTGTGCAATCCATGGTTTCATGCCAAGGGAACATGTGGTCTTGCGTAAGAGCACTGTCTGTCCAGATATGGAATTAGGTCTGGAGGGTAGTAGTCGTAAGTCCAGGGAGATGCAGATACGTTCTGTGAACACAGGTAGTTGAACTGAATTAACATTCTGGACACAGCTAACTTGGTGACAATGGGACACTCCCTTAACTTATTTTGTTTTCTATTTTTCATGTGTAATAGAATGAATGCTATATCTTCATATAACTTTGAGTGGGAAAATGAAAATAGGAACAAATGGTTTTTTATCAGTTTTTATATTGTGTTACTTCTAAGTATTGTTTTTCATAAAAGCAGCTAAAACAGCATCTTTTGTGTCCTCATATTATTATTTATCAATGAATTCTCCCTGAAGGAGGCAATCAACACCAGATTGTTAGGGTCACTTTAATCAGAGCTGTAATGGTTTACTCTACTCTATGAAGTTGATATTTACTCTATATATAATGAGGATGCAAGAAGTGATAAAATGGTCAGCTGCAAGAATTAAGCATTTATATCTAAATGAAGGGGAAAATCTTTATTTTAATTAGATATTCCTTTCAAGTATAAAGGAAAAGGTAAGTTAGTGTCTCTATTACAAAAGAAGCAACTCAAGGTTAAGTAATTTGGATTACTAGTTGACCCAAAGAAAAAAATGAGGGGATTGGTATTTAACCTAAGGTTGTGTGCATTTCAGCCTTGGGGACCGGAAGGCCTTTTCTGAATTTCACTGTGGAGATCCATAAGTACAGCTTGATTGTCCCTGTCAAGTGTGTGCTTGGCTTGCTCTCCAGCTTGCATGGCTCTGCTGATTACTGGCAGCTTGAAATTGTCCTGAAAGAGAATGAGTGCTCTTGATTAATCCCCATGCACAGTATCAACATATTATTGATTCATTATCAGCACGTCGTGTTTCATTTCTCTGCCACAGGGATGGGCTGAAGGCAAATGTGACCTCAAAACAGATGCAACCCAACGAACATCTAGGTTGGGTAGCTAACATTCTTATTTTGGGTAAAGTCCTTTTACTACATAAATTGCCTACTAAATTCTAGCCTGCCTTGTATAGAAGACAGTCCTGACAGACGCTGACAATGTTCCTCTTTTCTAGAGAAGAACTAGAGTTTAACAACTCCAGCTTAACAACTATAAAGCAGTATGGCTTATTTTATTATGTATGCGTTTCGTTATAAAAAAGCAATAGACAAACAAGGTCTCTAAGTTAGAGTGCATCAGATATTAAGCACTTTATTATTCAGCTTTCTTTTATATCACTGTTAAGTACAAGGCTTAACATTGATTTATTTATTAATCATTTATTTATTCAACAATCCATTTACTAAGACCTACTATATTGTACGCTGGGCACCAGGAGTATGAAGCTGAAAAGGCATGGTTAGATTCAGAGTTCACAGAAAGAAGAGGAGATAGGTATGTGAAAAAATATATAAAAATTGATATTTACATATATTATGTATAATTTATATACACTTATATATAACATATAAATATAGTTAGATATAAACTTATATTTACACATATTATATATGTATTTATATATAACATATAAATATATATTTGTATATAAAATTATATTTACATATATTATGTATAATTTATATATACTTATATATAATATATAAATATAAATTTATATCAAAATGTATCAAAATATATGTATATGTTTAGTAATAGAAATATATACAAGGTATTGAAGGGATAATTAATTCTAATGGTAGGATTTCAGAGAAAATTGTGACCATGCCAGGTTTTGGGAAATAAATAGGAGTTCTGGGGAAAAGGTTAAGAAGAGAGTTTGGTGCAGAGGAAACAGTCTGTGAAAGGGAACTACAAGTTTCCCTTGAAGTAGTTGAGTGTTTTTGAAGCATACATTTCAAAAGGGAAGTGATGAGATGTTAGGCTACAAAGGTGGGTGAGGGATGGATTTTTGAGGGACTGTCTTCTATACAAGGCAGGCTAGAATTTAGTAGGCAATAGGGTTCTGAAGAGTGGAATCAGATCTGCATGTTCAAAGACCACCCTGATACACTTGAGTGTTATGTAGTTGCCATTAAGGATTCTAGTCACAGGCTTTTAAAATAGGACGGTTGAGGGGTGCCTGGATGACTTAAGCAATTCTTGATCTCAGCTCGGGTCATGATTTCACAATTTGTGAGGTCAAGCCCCACGTGGGGCTCTGCCTGACAGCACAGACCCTGCTTGGGATTCTCTCCATTCCCTGTCTCTCTGCCCCTTCCATGCTTGCTCTCTCTTTCTCTCTCAAAATAAATAATAATAATAAAAAAATAACTTCAAAATGGGACAGTTGAGGAAGTGCCTTGAGGAAGTGGCAGTGTAATGAAGGGCGAGATTCAGCATGTATCTAAGAGATATAATCAGAGGAACTTAGTTCACACTGGATGTTGGGAATAAAGAACTGTTGAGGATGACTCACAGGATTCTCTGAGCCTGTTACCTACCAACTGAGGTAGGGAAAAGCAGTAGAAAAGTATAGTTGCAGTGGTAGGAAGGAAGAGATGGTGTGGCAGAATACTAATGATTGGTGATGTTTTCACCAGGTGGACTTTAAGGGGTGTCTCGTGGGCAATGGGATCTTTAAGTCTGACACTCAGGCATAGGAATTCAGCTAGATAATGGAAAAAACTCAAACTGTGGGCAGAAATGACAACAGAACGTTTTACTATCAGCTATGTCATAATGGCTGTGTCTCAAAGACCATGCCCAAAATAGTGCAGGCAAAGACAGAAGATTATTCTTCACAATTCTACAAGATAACCATGTCCTTGTAAGTCACTTCTTTTTATTGAGTTGTATTGATCATATCTTCATCTAGAAAAATAAGACCACACATAGTGAACCACTGAAAATGAGGCTCTTGCTGATGTGCTTACTATTTCCTACTTTTAAAAAACTTTTTAAAAATAATTTTAGGCTTTCATGGAAGTTGTAAAAATAGTACAGAGAATTTTTGTACTTCATCCTTCATCCAGCTTCCCCAACGGATATCATCTTAGCTGATAATAGAATTACCAAAATAAATAAATTGATATTACTGCAACAGTATTAACCAAACTACAGACCTTATTCAAATTTCACCAATGTTCACATGCACTCACTTGTTTGATGCTGTTATTGTTTTGTTGCATAGTCCTAAGAAATTTTAACACAGGTACAGGTACATGTAACCACTACTATGGTCGGGATACAGAAGAGTTTCATTACCCCCAGAAGTCTCTCCTATCAATTTAGAGTCACTCCTTTCCCCACCCCATCCCCTAATAACCAGTGATTTTTTTTCTCCATCTCTATAGTTTTGTCTTTTTGAGAATGGTATAAAAATGGAACCTTATAGTATATAACCTTCTGAAAATGCCTTCCTTTACTCAGCCTAATGCCTTTGTGATTCATCTAAGTTGTTACAGGTATTGGTAGCCAATCTCTTAAATTAAATGTCAAACTCACTTGCAAAGCCTGTCCCTGGCTGCAATTACTTTGGGGATTGTGACCCTCTTATTAGCCATGATTAATAAATGGCAATGTTTCACTTATCTAAGATTGAGACTTGAACATAATATATTCCCACTCAAAGAGCCATGGGGTCACCCCATGGAGGTAGGCTTAGTGGTACCAGCTAAATGCCTCACCTGGGTCACTCAGAAGCCAAAACAGGGAGTGGGTCACTCAGAATGTCCATACCTCCAAAGTGATGATAGGTCAGGACTCGGGTTTCCCATGACTACAGGAGACAAGGGAAATTTCCTGGCCTAAAGCCCACCGAGATGATGAGATCTGAGTTGCAGAACCCACAAAGGAAGCATTAACCTGTGCTATGGACTGAGACTGCAACATCTCTGGTGCCCCCGTAGGTCCTGGTCTTCTCTGAGAAACTGGCAAAAACCTATGAATAGTACCTGTGCTTAGCCTGCAGCAGACAATTTCTTTTGCAAGTATAAACAGACTTGCTACCATGCAGCAAATGCTTTGTCAACTGATAGAAGTACTAGGCAAGGTTTCCGGCTACCAAGCCATGTGGCCCTCACACTAAATACTGGAGAGCAAGCTCCCATACGGAGAGAGGCCCAATGTTCCATTTGTATGGCTGCCTATTAAGTTGAATGACAGGCTGTCTGCACTTCCATTTTTGCTATCTTTTGAAACTCTTAAAGCCAGGGCTTGAAAGCTTCTGCTTGGGATTAGTTATCAAAAACACGGTATTGATCCAGGTATGGCACAGAATGATCAGAAGAATAGTGAATAGCTCGAATCTTACAAAACATGCCAAACTATTGGTGAAGAACATTAGAAATAGTGGCTCCTGAAAAACGTGAGTGGAGGTAAGGCTGTAAAAGACCTGTGATTACCTCTTATTTTCTTGTCTTAATACTGAGTGTTGGGATTTGTGAGTGAAGGTTGGCATTAACACTAGAAAAACGGCCTGATGGGCGGCACCAAACATCTACAACCCTGTGATCTGCAGAGTTTAGGATAAAAGACATCTTCACACATAAACAGCTTTGAAAGATGAAAAACATACTCTGGAATTTGCATTATTTGTTAGCTGTTCACCAGGGGTTACAAATTAATAATTTTAATTTATCATCATTTTATACCTACTGTCAGCAAAGTGCCAAGGTCATATTAAGAACTCAATAAATATTTTTGGAATAGAATGAGAAAGGATTCTGGATTTCCAAAGACAAGATCAGGTGGCCCTATAGGCATGTGTTTCAGCTTTGGTGCAGTGATTACATTCTGCTTTAATGCCCTACTCTTTTTTTTTTTTTTAACATTTTTGTGTATCTCTCTAATATTTGGCTTAACAGAAGATAGCTAGGTTTTCTGTGGTTGAAGTATATAAAGAAAATAAGAGACAGTAGAAGGAGAATTTAATAGTCCTTTCAGATAATTATGGATATTCTCTGATACCCAGAAAACTAGACAAGAGGTAGTTTCTAAAAGGTTAGTTGCATTGGGGAATCTGAAATCATATCAAGGAGTCTCTTGTGCTGGTTTGGGGGTTTGTTTGTTTGTTTGTTTTCAAGTTGGCTCTATGTCCAGCACAGAGCCCAATGTGGGGCTTAAACTCATGATCCTGAGATCAAGACCTGAGCTGAGATCAAGAGTTGGACACCTAACTAACTAAGCCACCCAGGTGCCCCATGTAATGTTTTTTATGCACACACACACACACACACCCGTATCTCTCCATTGGTCTATCTTACCCTTTGAATGGATCTTTTATCCTTGCATGATTTTGTAACATCCTGCATGGGTCATTTTGGAAAATATTGGTTCATGGGTCAAGTAATATCTTTACCTGTATATTTCACTAGAACATAGGCATCTTGAAGGCAAGGACTGTATTGTTTTCATTGATAGATTCCCCGTGTCAACCTCAGTGCCTGGTGCGTGATAGTCCATAAATATTTGTTGAAGTGATTAATACATAAATGGAAGTCACATGATATATCCACTGAACCACTTTCCAGATTCTTCCTGGCATGTGACACTTTTAAAAAGAAAAGTAACTCATTTATTTAATACATTTATTTGTTAATATACACATAGCTTTATTCTCCTGGTTCTATTATTTCTAAATTTTATGATCCTTGGCAAGTGATTAGTACCTCCTAGCCTCAGTTTCCTGTTTTTAATGGGGCCAAAATCCTTGTTCTGCTAACAAATTTTCCAGGAGGACAAACTAGAGCATGAAATTGAAAAGAGTGTGTGTATTTTGTTTGAGCTGTATGTGGGGCCTTTATATTTACACCTCACTTCAAGTCTCTATTTGTACTTTATTTTCCTGCCTTGATGAGATTAATGGTTAGCTAAGATAAAAATAGTACTTTTCAACCATTTTCCTATAGCTCCAAACCACAAAATAGCTCCCAATTCTAATTAGACCATCTTATAGCTCATAAATATATACATAAATCAATATTCAAAGCCATCAAAACTATCACAGTTATAAAATATAAAATATTTTTATTTTTACTTCATCTGATGTATCAAGTCCCGGGTTATAAGAAGAGGTAAACTTTTTATGCTAGCAAGGGGGTGGTTGGTATTTTCAGAGAACCTATCTGTATGCTTGCAGGAGATGATGGCCTGACAGAATTTACATTCCTTCAGAATATTGGACAAAAATAAAATTTTGAAATAATTGACATCTAAATACAGCCAATTTGTAAAGAATTACATGGGCAGTGGGAGATAAAGACATGAGGCTCTGTTCCTGAGCCTTTACTATGCATTTAGTTATCTATCATGACTGAAAATAGAGACAAAAGCATACATACCCAGAACGCTTAAATATCAAGGTCCAATTAGGGGCAATTCATTTACTGCTCAGAGAAGTGAGATAGCAAGTCTATGAGAATTCATCAAAGAAAAGTTTATTTTCCAGAATTTCTGCAACGTTGTAATATACATGCACAATGGATGAAGTTATTTAAAAGGACAAAACAAAGAAAGTAGTTTGGGATAAGATTGTGAGCATGAGGAGTCTGGACTCTATTCCATGCACAGTATGAAAATATTGGTGTGTAGAGGGACATGATGAAACAGTATTTAATGAGATTAATCTGGCAATAAAGTCCTCAGCTAATGCGAGCTGGAGCTAGTGGATCTGTCACAAGTGATCCATCCAGGCCACTAGTATGACATGAAGATAGGGTCTTGATCTAGATTAAGAGCAGCCAAAAGTAGAGATGACTACATAGCTTATAAGGAAGCATCTGTTGCCAGTTCTGAGAGAGTTAGTGGAATGCTTTGAACTTATGAAAAGTGGGTTACATGTTTTCCTATTTATGATATTTCAAAGTGTGTTGAAAGCTATTTTTTAAGTGTGCACGTGTATGTGCTTCTACCAAGAATGAACTTTAGGTTTTATTTCTATTCTCATGGATTCTTCAAGTTCTTGCACAAATCCTTGCTCACACCGACGTCTCAAGTGTGTATGCTGAAGTCATTTGACACTCTAATGCTATGTGGATGCTGTCTGAGAACAGATGGGTTCACCCTTCAGGTTTACATGTTGACTTGTGCTTAAACTCAGCCATCTACGGTGACTGAATACCTACATCAAGGTTAACCATAGGGAAATAATGCTGCAATTTAATGGGTATGTTGCAAAAACTATCAGTAGACTCAGATCACTCTTGCTTTTGTAGAGTCTTTTTTATTTTTAAATATATGACAATCAAGGAAAAGTTGATAGATTGTGAGAGAAAGAAGAGAGTGTTTGTTGTTTTTGTTGGTGATGCTGTTACAATTCCAACATATATTATAATCTGTCTTGAGATTCTTATTCCTGATAAAGCAAATATAATTTACTGATCTGTAGTATGATATATGCACCACCAGTGAGCATAGACCTATCTGTTTCTGAAAGTAATAGCTTGCTTGTGATGATCTGTCATGGCAAGGACAAATCTCTTCTGTCCTTGGGTGTCAAGACCACAACTACATTTAAAACAACATGATCATTCAGGATTACACAAGAATTATTCCTCCTGATGGTTTTAACATAGAAAAAAAAGCAGTAGTAGAAGTTATCTTGAAACATGGAGCATGGACATTGAATTAGTTCTAATGGGATCAATAGATAGAAATAAATAGACCAGTGATACTGTGAGGAAATATATGGATATTAGACTAGCTGTCAGCAAAGGAACAAGAAGTTTTAGTTGAAGGTAAGCTATTAAAGTCAGAGATTCTGGAATGTGAGAAATTATAAGGCATTGGAAACTCACCTTGCATTTTGACGGGGTCTGTAGCATGTGGACTCATGTGAAATTACTGTTAGTAGGGTGACTACCTAGTACCAACTTGCCTGGAACTTTCTCAGTTTAGCATTAAAGGCTCCACATCCTGAGAAAACCCTCACTGGTCACCTTAAATCTTAGAACCCTTTCTTGAATAACACAAGCATGGGTCTCCTTCGTCCTTCACTTGACCTTCCTGCATTTTCTTCCCCTCGTGGAATTCACCTGCACATCAGCACCATCATTATAATCTTGGATGCCTCTGACTAAAAATGGCTGTTGATGGTTGAAAGTCTTCTAAGTAACAGAAACAACAGGCAATTTTTTGCACAGACTTTCATACACATGGTACCTTCCAAGTTTCATGGGCCTCACACATGTTCATATAAAAATCCCTTATCACTATTCGAAACCAATAAAGTAAAAACCACATCGAGTTGTCTTTAATGATATTTAACAGCAGATCATATTTGTAGCCTTGAGAGGTGAGGTGAGAGGAAGTTTGTTTGCCTGAAATTTATTTTATTTTAAAGATAACTGTGATATATAGTTTCATATTTTAAAATCTATGTTTTTGAAACATCTTCAGATATGCTGGATGTACTAAAATAGATACAATCTGGTAGCCTGTCAGGAAAGCAAACAAAAAAACTGCTAGGTCAGGAGCACAGCTGTTTGTGGAGGGCATTAAATTTTTTTACAGTCTTTCCCATAGGCCAATATGCTTTTATGCATTGATTTATATTTTAATAATGACAGACTCCACTGGTATGAGCATTTCAGTTCCTCAGAAATTAGATAAAATCATAATTTAGACCCAGGATAAAAAGGTGGAGAGAATTAGTATTCTGCAGTATTAATTAGCTTACTTGCCCTCGCTTATTTCTGATCAAATGGAAGATGGTTCATGCAGCCACAAACGGAGCTGAGTATCCTTCAACTGTATGGTATGACATTGATGTTTCTAATGCATGTAAATTCAATAGCTTTGCCTTGATTTTAAAAGTGTGGCTTTAAAAACAGTGGTTCGTTTTAGATCACTAGGGTAAGCAATGAACAAAGGAAGCGATTGGATGTAAAATATAACATTGAAAGGACTCCTGTTAAAAGAATTTCCAAGCATTGAAAACAGTCCTAGAGAATGTGCAATTATGCAAGCGTTCTCCCTGTTCGATCCTCTGAATGTCTTCCCAAGCATTTCACTGTCTCACATCTTCATTATGATTCAAGGTTGCCAGAAGGAACTGGTAACTTCAGCAGGCAGGCATTTCATTTTTAAATAATTGTTTGCATCATTTTCTGGAGCACGTGACTTCAATCTCACTCAACCAGCTCCTCCCTGGCCCCACACCTGCCCCATAGCCACTCCTGCATCCGTCTCAACCTGGGCATTCTCTCCACTGTTGTCTCCCAGCCCTTCGTTTCTCACTTCCCCTTTCCACATGGCTGCTTGGTTTGCAGAGGATGCCTTCTTACAGATGTGTTCCCTCCCCTGACAAACAATTACTCCTGTCCCCCCAGCAGGAGGCCATTAGGACATCATCACGGGTTCTGCTAAGTCATCTCACCACCGCAGTTGTGTGCCATCACCTCCCATCTGAGACTCTCTAGGCATATGCCATGCAGGGAAACTAGCAGTTTCAAACGGCCGCACCTCCAGACATATTATTTGTTATTTTGGTCCAGAAGTGTAATAGATAATGGCTAATACACTAATGTCTGAGGGTCCCATTGGATGCTTTGACTGGCATCATTTGCACCAAACTTGCAAAAGACTGAATGGATTATCATGTGCTGGCTGAGAGGTAAAAAAAAAAAAAAAAAAAAAAAAAAAAGGAGGCATTTTCATATTTCCATAGCAATTACACACAATGGTTTGAAAGAGACATAACAATAGCGATTTTACAAAGTTATTCTATTTGTGCAGATTTTCAGCATTCTGAGCTTTGAATCAGTAAATTATCTGATATCAGTTATTTTCCTGGAAAATGGTTAATCAGTGATAACGTTTATTTTTATTTTTAATCTCACAGACTCAGCTTCTGTGGGTGCACATAGCAAAGACCTATCTAAAATGTATTCCTTTTAAATCAATGAAATACACATGCAACGGAACACTTGTGGTTCTTTGTCTTCAGGTTTCTCTGACAGCTGTACCTATTAAATTCTCTTGTTTTAATAGGTAGCATCTCACAGGAATTTCAGTAAGTCGAAGCTCAATATTTAATATATTATGAAATAAGTGGATTTTGGCACAATGCCACATTAACACTTGGATTGTTTTTTATTGATTCTCAGGTCTAGTTTACTGCTGCACTGGGGTGCACTGTGTCTTTGTGTAAAATCAAACAATGTGCTAACAAGCTAAGACTTCCGCAGAGGCCCAGAAGGCAAATGAGGAAGGGGGCGCTGTTCTCCCCGTCAGAAACCTCAACAGTTCATTTGTTTCTGTCACTGCTTTGCTCAAACTCCTTAACCTTACTTCCTCAAACCTCCAACATCAAATGTCATCAATATAGGTTCTTTTCAGTGAAATCTAGTCAAGATTAGTGTGAATATCTGAACCACAGGATCTTTGGAAGAAGCAGTTTTATTTTTGTCCAGGACACGTAGGTAATTGAACCAAGCACTCTGAACACAGTCTCCCAGTCTGGCACAACATAGACACTCAATAAATACTTATTTAATTGAATGGGATTGAATCCAAGAGCTGTATAGAAGCCCTGCTTTAATGAGCAGGTGAACATTGTTTGTAATTGGAAAAGCACAGTATCAGCCACAAGAATCCAAGGGTCTCCTTAAATTTTAACCAGCCGCTTGCACTTAGAAAGATGCTCCCGGAGTACTTGAATTCAATGTGTTCTCTTAAGTAGCTAGATAAACATTCCTGTTCCATGTGGTTTGTATTGTTTATTTGCTCAGTTAAACTAGTTGTCCTTGCCTTTTTTTTTTTCCATTCTACTGAGGGGAAGAAAGAGAAACTGTAATCCTAGTTTTTCTCTTCACCTGGATTTTTACAAATTCTAAATGAGGACCTTTTTATTCTCTACTTTATCCCCATCATCTACTGCTTCTAGTAAATAGATTCAGCAAAAAATAAAGAAAAATGGAGTTCCAGTTGAGCTAGCCAAAGGGTATCAGTGACATAAAAATGCAGGGCCTTTTGTCCTGTCTTGATGCATCTCATTTCAACTGTCAAATACATCCGACTTCCAAATCCAGTGTCTTTGAAAGACAGAAAGAGAGAGAGAAAGAGAGAATGCACATTGTATTGTTTATTTACTTGGGGAGAATGACGTCTGAAAACACATAAGTGTAGAGACCTGTTCTTTGTAAGTCTCAAATGACTTATTGTCAATTATTCAGTTTGATAAATATTTGCTGAGGTCCTACTGTATTAAAGACATTCTTTTAGCTGCTACAGGTAGAAACAAAATAGAGAAAGATAGGGTACCTGCTTTATGGGGTACTGTAATGAAGAAAGAGGTGAGAAAATTATAGATAAAACAGAATATTCTGTAAATTACAGACGTCAGAGTCAGATGGACCTGAATTTGATCCCAGTTCAGTATGACCCTGATCATGCCACTTAACTCCTTAGACTTCAATGTCCATGTCTAAAAATGTAAAGATTAAATGTACAATGCACCTAAAGCACATAGTGTAGTGCCTGGGACACAGTTAAAAGCTCGAAAAAATTGGGGTTTATTAAATGGTTTGAATTGAAGGTTTCCCCAGAAAGATGGTAAATGAGATAGACCTTGCAATATAAACAGAGTATCAACCAGGTTTACTTAGCTGAAGTGAGTAAAGGGACATTCATATTCGAGGTTACATGCAGAGTTGGCATCATTCATCCCTAGCCTACTGTTGGCATGGACCACCCCTCCGGGTAATGCACTGAGAGCAAAGGAAAGACAGAGTTGAGGAAGAGGGTAGTGATAGAACCTAAGAGACAGCAGAGTCAAGCCAGGATCCCCTGCTGGCTGTTTGCATAGTGCAACACAAGTTTGCTCTTGATGTAACAGCTTAGTAGTCCAAAGAGATTCATATCAGAGGATGTGAGAAGGGCGTATGGGTTGGGGAGTATAAAGAAGAGATAATAGGATAATTTGTTAAACTGGATGGCGCAAGTGTTGAATCAGAGAAGGCAGGGGACATCAGAAAGGCTCTGAGATCTGCCCCCTGGACTCAGGAGCTGATAGGAATAATGGGAGGACACACACTTACTGGTCTGCCTGGACTCTGCCTTGGTCAGCAGTATTCTGAATTTGAGGTACTAGAGGCAAAGGAAAGAAAAATTAGTCAACTGCACGGCTGTATAGAATTCTATCCGAAGCCAGTTTAAATCTTCATCTGCTACTAAGTGTTGGATTAGGGGGAGCGCAGTATATTCTGCAGTTTACGAACATAACATATTCTGCCCAGTTTGTAAGTTTAGTATATTCTGCACTGTTGATATGGGACCAATGCTAAGGAGAAAATAGAGCATATGATTGAAAAGTCATGGAAAAAAATGAATACTCTAGTTTGGGACATAAGCCCCAAAAGACATATAAAGATGATATTGCTAAGAACATTGAATGTCAAGCTGAGGACGTATATTTAATTCAGAAGCAAAAGGGGACACTCTTGGATATTATTGAGAGGCATAGGGAAATAATCAGAGCTGTGTTTTTGTGGATATGAACCAGAAGGAAAAGAAACTGCAAATCTAGAGGCACAGAAGTGAGCTAGAAGCCTCTCAAAAGTGAGGTACTGCTCTAAATCAGTGTTGTTGGAAATGAAAAAAGAAAAATATATGAAAGTAGAACAAACTGGAGTTCATAGTTGGTTCAAGGGTGAAGGAGGGGCAGGAGTCATGCAGGCAGTGTCTGAAGCAGGTACAGGCAAACCCTCTGAAGTCAGATAGACTTTTGGCCTACATATGACCTTCAAAAAGTTATGTATTTTCTGTGCCTCATTCTTTCTCATCTATATAATTGATGCATTAATAGTACCTACTCAAATAGGGCTATCAAAAGGATTAAAAGAGCAAATACATGTAAAATGTTTTGAAAAGTATCTGGTATACAGTAAGTACAACATGACTCAGAGATATTTGGGGGGACTTTGGGCTTCTCCTCTGAGAAATTGGTCAATATGTTGGTGCCACAAACTGAGAAAAGGAATATGGGAGGAAGGACATTATTTGGGGGTAGCGATGAGGATGAGTTTCAGAAGTCAGGTTGACCAAATTCCACTCTTAGCCACACCACGTTGTAGGTAACTCTGTCAGTGATCTAGCCTGTGAGGGAAAGTTGCTGGCAAAGGACCAGATAGGATAAGGTAGAATCATCCAGATTCACCCTAGGATGTGGTAGTGGGGTTAGCCTTTGAATGGGGAAAGATAGCTTCACTCTCATAGAGAGTGTAGCTACAGAGATGTTTCAAGGTCAAGAACAGGGAAGTTGAAGAAATTACTTTGAGTGATTGTAGTAGTGAGAGACACTTTGGTCCTTTAGAAGCACAAAGGATCTGGAGCAGTAGTTGGTAACCTGAAGAGTGTGAGGAAATTTAGAAATAATAGTTGAAGGGATTGCAATAGTCACCTAGTGATGAATAAAAGAAATGTAAAATCACCTGCCTATGGAATCTTTCAGCAAAATGTCTTTTTAGACTTCATTTTCCACATGGGTGATAAGTTTTAAAATTTAGATATTTTATGTCAACCATGAAACCCTTAGCTTTTCCCAGATGAATGATAGCAATGCCACTTGGCCAAGTGTTAAAAATGATTTGGGGTTTCCTGAAAGGTATGTGTTGTGCCGTGTGGGAGCTGAAAGGGGTATGTGTGTGTGTGTGTGTGTGTGTGTGTGTGTGTGTGTGTGTGTGTTGGGGATAGTGGTGTGATGGTATGAAATAATACCATTTTCTGAGTTTAATTAACTTTGAGTTATTTAGGTAACATCTAAAAGTTTCTTAAAGATTATGCTAAATAAATGATCAAACAAGTTTTAAATTAGTTAAATGACCTTTATAATATTCTATTGACTGCCCTGAGAAACCTGATCTCACAAATTGTATCCTTCCTCACAATGTAGGAAACAGAACAGGGAAGAGTGAAATGTCCTGGCTTTCCCTAAGTATATTGACTAAGGCCCAAAACAGAAATGAGGGATCAATTCCATGTCACTATGATTATCAGTACATGGAGCAACTGTTTGGATTTTAGCCTGATTCATAGTCTAGGATGGCTTTCAGTATCCTGCAGAGTCAGCACTGTTCATTTTGAGGTGTTTTCCATCTACTTTACATGCATAATTGCTCAGCAACTGGTAGATTTGTTGAGTTCAATATGAACTGTCTTAAGGCAAAGAGGCATCCCATGGGCATAAGATCATTTTCTTCTATTTCAGCCTGTGGTGTCAGGAGCAGTTCTGGACTTGTGACTGGCCCTGTGCTCAGCAACCTGCTAGAGCTACTTTTTCCCTCAGCGGGTTTTGAATAGTTCATTTTAGGGAGTTGATACTATTCTATGGGAAAATGGAGTGCCAGCTGGTTTTAAAAATACTCCTTTTCAACTTTCTGTGTCATCTCCAATAAACCCATCCTAAGCAAAGTTTATAAGAAGTAATTTGGGATCATTTAAAACCCTGTAATATAATCCCCCTATTCAGCAATTAACATTGGTATACCACCTAGATGCTAAGGGTTAGGTGTGTATGAACTCTGTGGGAGAACAGCAATGACCCACTGGAATAATAGTGGTGATTATTTGAGTACTACCTATGTGTCTGAGTATTTTCTAACCGTCACAGTAATTCTTCATGTTAGATATAATTACTCCCATTTTATAGTTGATAAACTGGGTCTCTAAAAAAATAAAAGCCCAGTAATCACATATCTAATAAGTGATAAGCTATTTCCGTCTCATTTTAATATATTAGTTATCCTCTTAATAGAAAATATTGGAAAAAAGATTATGTGGCTCCGGTGTTGCATACTAGTGCCAATTTTAGCTTACAGATTGTTTCTCCCTCTTCATTATACCCACTGAGTCTAATACCCCTGGTGAGGATACTTGAAAGCATTAGAGCTACAGTAACATCAACATGTACAAAAACTTAGCCCTCAGTAGATTTCCTTCTGACCATGTATTTGTGATATTCCTCAGAAATTAGAAGCACAAGCTATTGAGTTGAAAAGGAGCTGGTTATAATTTACAGTGTTTTTAGGATAAGATATTTTTAAGCATTTTATCTACCCAGCTGCCTTCACTTAAATTCAGGAGTCATGCTTTCTGCTCTTATTGAACTTACCATGATGCCTAACAAGTGAGAGGGTTCCTGGTAAATTTTAAGTACATCTGATTTCCTAACTCCTCTTTTTCCAGTATTCACACTTGTAAGCCACTTGCTACAGATTTACACCTGCCCCAGCTATGGGATCAGTCAAATAGAATTTGCATGATTTAGATGAATGATTTGATGTTTGAATAGCCATTCAAAACTTTTCTACCTTGGTATGACTGTGTACTTGGTTCTAGAAACTGAGCTGTTGCTCTGTTGACTGCATACATATCCCTTGTTGACCTCAGCCTCCTTGGCTAGTTGGTTCTGTTTCTCCCTGAACAGCTTGCTTTTGCTAGTCTTCCAGGATTAAGCCTCATAATTGGCTCTCAGATACCAGGTTCAAGCTTTGTAATTGGTTATCAGATACCTGTGGCAGACCTTTAGCATGCTAATACACTGCCTACCTAGACCTCCATACATTTCCTACTTCACATTTTCTTGATCACAAGCCCTGTCTAAAAACCTACTATTGGCTCTGCCCTGAGGGCTTGGGTCCTATTCTGGGGGAATTGCTTTTAATCTCTGAGTCTTGATTTGAAATAGATGATCTGATCTGAGGTTTAATTTTGGCATGAATTCTAGTTGAAAGATAGACTCCCATTTTTGAGTTTGTTCATCAGGATGTTGAATTATGTTTTTCTTTGGAAAAGTTGAAGGCAGCTAATTATCCTTCTCAACAGCCGAGTGGTACGGAAAGATGTGACTACTCTTTCCCCCTTCTTAAAGAGACAAAACTAAGGAAGAGAGCTATGGCTATTCCAGATCTCTTATGCATGTAGATACACAATGAATATGGTCAAAATGAGTCTCCATTAATAGAGTGCCTCTCTGTACTTACCAAAGTTTAGTCCAGTGAGACTAAATCGAAATTATGCAAATTGAGAGTAATAGGGAATCCCTCCATAACTGATCTAAAAATCCATGCAGAAGCCCTTCAACAACCAAACACAAATATTTCTCAAGCATTTTCGGTCAGACACTGTACTATGTGTGGGGCGTATAAAACCTTTTCTTCACTGTCAAGAGATTCACCGACTTAAAGAGCTGGTAGTTCATGGATCACACATGACATTCTACCTTGTAGTGCCATGTCATAGTCAGAATGAGGAGGATAGCAAGGGATTATTCTCTTTGAAAACAGGCCAGGAAGAAAAGGGTCTCTTATTGCCACGTGTAGACTTTATGCCTGACATCTAGTGGCCACTCCAGGAATTACAGCACAGGATACCAGACCATGATTGAGTGTTGGTAAAGGACGCACTAAAGATACGAAACAGCTGAAGTGAAAATGCATTGCCTCCAGCTTCTTCTCTCACAGTCTTGGACCTACCATATAGATTCGTCTTTATACCACATTTCCCCAATACGATACTAAATAATCACTTAATGTTGGAGCTAGGGGCCTCCCACACAACTTTAATTTAATTACATTAAACTTACAATTTCTGACTTTAATGAATGTTTTGTTTAAGAGAAGCCTATTGGAAAGATCAATTTCCCCTTGTTTACTTTGACCATGATATATAATTTTTACTTCTTGAAAAAAAATACTAACTTACTTCATGGGGGATGCCTTTACCTATAAAACAATGAGGATAATTATAATATAACTCATAGTCTTGCTTTGAAGATTTAAGAAGTTACATCATGTAAATAATTTTTTACAGTGCCTTAAACATAACTATTCGTATGACATTGGATATTATTCTTTGGGGGGCTGGGATTCAGGATAAACATTAGACAGTTTTAAATGCATGCACCTTAATGACCTTATTACCTGTGAAGAGTATTATTCCTCCCAAATATTAAGGTCTAGTTATTTAGAAAACTAAAGAAATTAATGATCAAGAAGGAAAAGTAGGCTGTTGGGAAGCAAGAGGCAAAGGAGAATGAGAGAAAAAAATTGGTAGCACTATTGAAATCCCTTTTTCTTCCTTCATTCTTTAGACTTAGACCTTTATGTGCCAGAAAATTTTGTCAGAAAATTGAAGGAAGGCATACCTAGATGAAGATGTACTGACTTGGGCCCTGCTGGGAGAGAAAGTGGAGTGTTCGGTTGAAGGGATATTAAGTAATAAACTTGGAAACATGGGTTCTATAAATGGCAGCAAATGGGTACATTACAGAGTCCAAAGGTTGGAGGGTAAAATATTAAAGAGAGAGTAAGACCCCTTATCTCTCCAGTGACGTGGGGCAGGCTTACATATCACTAAGCTTGGTTGGGGCTCTCAGTTTATATATGCCTGTATAAATTTGATATTGGCTTATAAATGTACAGACTTTAAATATGCATGCATATTCCTTTCCATAACTGTTTCTGAGAACCCAGCAGAGGGCTGACTGGAAAACGCGTGTTTTCACAGGCATGGGGGTCAAAGTCAATGCTAACTGAACTTAGTGACTACTCTGGGGTCTGATGAAAAAAAAAATTCTACATAAAGACCACACACCTGAAACTAATATAACACTGTCCATTAGGTGACCAGAATTAAAATAAGAACTTAAAAAAAATCTACATAAAGTTGGAACTCTCATTCTAAATAGTCCCATGAATTTCCCTATTGTGAGAGAAAAACAAAGAGTAATGTAAAATTATATGGGAATATGACAAGAATCAGGGCAGAAGTACATCATTTCTCGTCTTTCTCTGAACCTGATTTTTTTTCATTCCCTTCCATCACATTTTCACAGTTGAGCAAAACTATCCATATGAAGGGATCTGAAAGTTTCCTAGCTCACATTGTTGCTTCCTTTCTTGCATGCCCTTCTAGACTGATCTTTGTGACCCTTTTGAGTCCAGCATCAAAAATACACATTGTGTATATTTTCCTTATGAAATGTGTTTTTATCACTCAATAGTGCACTCCTCACTTTTTCTGCAATACTAATAGCAAATTATTGAGAACACAAGTAATGCTCCTTGGATCCTGCTGGGTGTATCCACAGGCACTGCCTTTGATCCACATATCTGTCTTGTGTGCAGCCTGTCACAGTGCAAGTGAACAGGGGAAGCCGAGTGCCAAAGGCCCTGTTTGGGGACAGGCGCATTGTGAATGTCCTGCCAACCATGCGGGCCTTGCGGAATTACAGCATGGGTGGACTGTCAGATATGCACCTAGTGCGCTGACAGGTGGAAAACACTGGAGAAAAAGTGGCAGTTTGTGTCTTCCAGAAGGCAAAGGCATGAAATGCCTTATTCTCTCCCTTTGGAGGAGCACTCCCTATCTCTAAAAGACAAAGGTCAGAATAATAATTATCACCAATAGAAGACTATAGTTTCCCCACCTCTGACATTTTTCTTTGTGCTCCAAATTCAAAATTTTCTTCAATCTAAGAATAAAATTTTCTGGCCACTTTATCAAAAAAAAATAAAATAAGACCACAGGTAAGGATTAGCTATACTGGCAAATAAAGAGTGTTTACTTCTTAAAAAAAAAACAAAAAACTTACTTGCCCTCCATCACTTCCTCTGTTAGAAAGAGGCAGACAGTCCTGTGAGTACAGCATTATTGAAATAGTATTCACACCCATTCCAATAGATGGTTCACACACTTTAATTCCTGTTAAAAAGTTAATTAAATTGCATGATTTATTAGCTTGCATTAAATGTTGAGTAAAGCAGTCTGGAAAACCTATGCATTCTGTGTAAGATCCAGCCAGCTGTCTCAGAGGAAAGACTTTTGGTCTTGTGTAAATTTTGCAGACTACTGAGTCGGTAACAGGCCCTTTGTTGGATGTTCTTAGATTTTTAATAGACTCCACATCACTTGAAAAAAAAAAGTGGTGTTCTAAGAAAGAAAAGGCAGCATGTATTTTGTTAAACAAATCAGCATAGTCAATAATGATATTTTTCTTTGATGTCTAACAGATTCTGCTACATCTCTATAACTATTAGCCTATAAAGATATTTCGTAACATAGTCCACCTCTAATTTTACTTTCTCTGAAACCAACTGTCAACTGTATTTATCTCCATGCTTTCAAACGTTCTAGAAATGCACATCTTTCTGTGATTGCTTTTAAGAGCACAACCTTAATTCAGGCTTTCTACACTCCTCTGGTTCATGATGATATTACACTCAAGCAAATTCACTCATTGAAATCAATCTGGGGGAAAGAATCCACTGGTCTATAATTTAAGATTATTTGACTGTTCACTGGCAAACGATTAGATAGCATAATCATTTACTGAGCCTCAGTCTGCATTTTCTGACATACTTGTACACACTGTATGATAGATGAGAGTAGAGAAAGGGGAGAGAAAAGGCAGCAAGCACCAGACAACTGAGCCATTCTGCCGCTCTTTAGCTAGAAGTCCAGGTTAAAATACCGAAACGATTGAAATAAGCCTAATGCAATCATCTAAGGTATTTCATGTCCGTGGATAGTCACACACAGTCACACATATGTGTGTGTGCGTGCACGCACACACACATACATACACATGTACACTCCCTCCTACAAGCTCATCAGGGAGCTTCTCCCTTATTTAGGCCCAAGCTTGCAAGAAGTCAGTTGTTATTTCTCTTTCCTGACACTATTACATCAAAACAGTATCCAGGCATTAGACAGTATTTATTAGCTTGTAAGGCCAGAGATAATGATCCCATTCAATCAGAACACATGAATAATTCAAGAGTCCCAACTCCACATAATTTCTGGCTCTACTTTTAAAACCAGTAAAAGAACTATTTGTGTCATTTATTTATTTTTGGTGACAATGGGTAAAAGACAAAAGACATTTTGGTGTGTGTGTGTGTGTGTGTGTGTGTGTGTGTGTGTGTGTGTGAGACACTGTGTGTTTGTGTTTCCTGGAAAGAGAGCCTCTTGGCTCTTTCATTTCAAACTGATCAAAGACAGCACCAAAAGAGCATGTATATATATGTAAATATGGAAAAGCATGATACTACAAGGCGTATATACAGTTATTACCTCTATAGATTATTTCTATATAAATTTGTTGACAGTATTTTAATCACTGTGAATAGTTTAATGTTATTTTACACACTACTGCTAGGAAACAATTATGATTCTGTAAGACCGTGGAAGCTATAATTTCAGGGGTCATTTCTGCAGTAGGCAATCTGAAAAGTACATTTGAAAGAGATGGACCGTTTTAAGCAGCAAAGAGAAGTTGAAATAATTTAATCTTACAATGGAAAATATTGCTTCTTCTTTTCTAACAAACAATAAGTCAGTAGGAGAGGGCACCATTTCCCCTCTAAAATAGCTCAGTCCTATAGAACTTTCTGTAACAAAGGTACATTCGATATTTACACTGCCCAGTATGGAAGCCATTAGCCACATGTGGCTATTGAGCACTTGAAATGTGACTAGTGCAACCAAGGAACTGTATTTTAAATCTTATTACTTTTAATTACTTTAAATATAAACAGCCACCTGTGGCTAGTGCCTCCCTGTTGGACATCACAGCCCTTAAGTCCTCAAGGACAACGGCTATTGGATTATAAATATCCACAGGTAGACATTATTATGAAGGTATTTTAATCCTTCTGTTAAATTTATCATTTCTATCGAAACACTCACTTTCTTATTATAGGTTATCTAGGTATTTGTGATTAATCCATCATGTGCTTTCTTTGGCCAAATCGTTTGGCAAAATTGGAGTGAAGCAGTATTCCAACTGCTGCTTTTGGTATGAGTAATATATGATAAAACCATTAGAATGAAGCAAAAAGAAGCAATAGACAAATCAGGTACAAGGGGCACCTGGGTGGCTCAGTGGGTTAAGTGTCCAACTTTGGCTCTGGTCATGATCTCGCAGTCTGTGAGTTCAAGCCCTGCGTCAGGCTCTGCGCTGACAGCCTGGAGCCTGCTTCAGATTTTGTGTCTCCCTCTCTCTCTGCCCAGCCCCCAACCCCCCAACTTGCACTCTATCTCTCTTTCTCTCTCAAAAATAAATAAAATATTAAAATTTTAAAAATAAAAAAATAAATAAGAGAAAGCTTTTATTTATACCTCTGTGGCTTAACAATAGGCAAAAATATATTAGCAATGTAAAAGACCTCGAGAAGAAACTTTACTGGGGAAACATTCTCTAAGAAAATATCTGGTTTTCAATAAGCTAATTAGTTTTTCTAAAAATATTAAATGACTGTGCTTTAGGAACTGAAGAAGTGTTGATTGACATTCTGGTCTTTATTATATTCCTATAGTGGGTTTTTCCTCATCCCCACACAGAATATTCTGAAGAAGAGGAATCACAAAAGTAGAAATTAAAGGATAGGAGTCAGTGAGATCTATCAATATACCTACAAGGTTTATTTGAAGTTTGTAAACAACTACTCTATGTGTTGTCTCAATCAGCTGTCCACAGAAGGAAAGTCATTATCAAATCCCAAGGTACAGATGCATTTGTTAACTTCCAGATACAGTCCAAGTGTGTGCTTGTGCATTCATATTAGCCATTAATTAAGGGCCACTTGGGGGGACTTTAAGCTCTTAAACTGGATTAGTGAAAGTGATCAAAAGGACCAATTGAGTTTTGTAAATTGGGTTTTACAAGATAGGGAGTAGACTTTGAAAAGGACTTCCTAAATCAGACATCATTGATTTCTTCATCACAGCCTTAAAATGAGAGCTGTCATTAAGAGGATTTGAGCAAAATCATCAACCTAATGTTGACACTATCTCCAGAGTAGCTGAAATGTGATATGTTGTACCAACAATTAGTATCAAAATTCTGAAAACAAAATCCACTGCACTTTATGATTTCGAAGGTAAGTTTGAGACAAAAGGTTCTTTTCCCTATAATAGCAGCTGATTTAGAAAGAATCTCATTGGTATTCATAAGAGTCATTAATAAATATTTTTATAAACCTACATTAATGGATTTCTGAGTTGGATAATTAGAATGTCGTTAGACAAAAGCATAGTATTGATGTGTATTTTCTTCTATTATTGTTCTTGCTTTGTTAAGAAGTGCCTTTTTTGTTTCAATTTTGTATACAGTATTTCTAATTCTCACAAAAGCTTGCAGGGTGTATGTTCCTATTTTGAAAATGAGGTGATGGGGGGAGGTTCGAAGAGACCAGTAAAATTCTTTATGTCTACATGGGCAGTAGGTCCTAGAATTAAATCATCAGAATCATTCAGATCCAAAGCCCCTGTTTATCTTCAACATCATGTTATCTCTCTAATCTCAAATATAAAGTACACAACATTTAAGTTTGTTTCCAAAAGCATAGTCTTTTACAAAAATGAATGTATGGAATCTTTTGTAGAGACCTTTTGTCTAGGGTTAGGATTCTATCTTATTTATGGAATTGGGCTATTGACCATTGGTATGCATTTCCAAGAAGCACAGATTTCTCCAAAGATTAGGCCTAAAGAAACTCTTTTTTTTTTTTTTTTTTTGTAAACATTTATCTCCTGGTCATTCTGTGATGTACATTTTCTGATTCAAAATCAATGGGTCTGATATAGCTCATAGACCTCTTTGAGAATTGGATGTGAATTGACGCTTCCTTAGAATAATATATACGTTACTTTACAAGGCTTGAGTATCACATGAGGTACAGATTTGTCTAACATATGACTTTTGGTTTTCTGCCAAGGAAGATAATATTATCAGGTCTTTATAGGAACAAAAGATAGTTAGTGTATTAGATTCCCAGGGTTGCCATAACAAATTACCAAAAATCTGATGGCTTAAAACAACAGAAGTTCATTCTTTCACGTCTGGAGGCCAGAAGTCTGAAATCCAGGTGTCACCAGGGTTGTGCTTTCTCCAGAAGGCTTCAGGGATGAATCTTTTCTTCCCCCTTCCAGTTTCTGGTGGCTCTGGGTTTCTCTTGTGGCTGCATATTTCTTATCTCTACCTCTGTCTTCACATGGCCTTTTCCTATACTGACTATCTTCTCTTCTGTCTTTCAGAAGGACACTGGTCATTAGGTTTAGGGCCTACCCAGGTAATCCAGGATCATCTCATCTCAATATCTTTTACTTAATTACATCTACAAAAACCCTTTTTCCAATATCACATTCACAGTTTCTCAGAGTTGAGATGTGCACATACTTTTGGGAGACCACTATTCAACTATAGTCAGTAAGGTCTATTTTCTTTTTGAACCTCAATGCCCCATACAATTGGTCCAGAAGAGGGCTGAAAATACTCCTACTAAGAAAGGAATTAACTCATAACAATTGATGGAAATAAAAAATTTTTAAAAAGGAAGGCAAACCATAGGACTAAGTAGGAAGCAGTATGCTGGGTGATTAAGGACACAGACATGAACATTAGACTAACCGCCTAGCTTTATAATCAGTCTCACATGCTCCTTGAAGACAAGGCATGAACCTATGAAATCTTCATTTTCCTCATCTAACAGGATTAGAGTCTCCCTCATGTGGTTGCTATTGAGGTTAAAGTTTAAAAAAACCCACAAAAACATGTCAATAATTTAGCATAAGGGGTGCCTGGGTGGCTCAGTTGGTTAAGTGTCTGACTCTTCATTTTGACTCAGGTCATGATCTCATGGTCATGAGATCAAGCCCCGAGTTCAGCTCCACACCAGTGTGCTTAAGATTCTCTCTCTCTCTCTCTCTCTCTCTCTCTCTCTCTCTCTCTTTCTTCTGCCCTTCCCCTGCTTGCACATGTGCGCTCTCTCTCTCTCTCAAAAAAAAATTTAATAATTTAGCATAATTCCCGGCATGGAGCAGATGCTAAGTAATGCTGGCCATCATTATACACTCCCCTGAAGCATCCTTTGTTTCTTAGGCATAGTTATTTATCTATTTCTATATCTATCTACTATCTATCCATCAATCTTTTGTTTCTTTGCTCATCTGATTGTGTGACTGAAATGACTCTAAATAAGAATGAATCAAACTCTTAGAAATATGAGACTTTATTTCTTAGAAGTCATCTTCATGGGCATGAGCACTCTTTTGCCTATAAAGACTCCGAACATCCACATCCACTTGCCATTATTAATCACTATTGTTTCAGGGTTTGTGGTAGAAACAGAAGATTAAAAGATGATTTGAACAATTCTAGCTATCAAACAATTTACTTTCTATTCAAGGTGACAAATGAGTTCTACAATAATTGCTTTGCAGCATACTTGGAGCTTTAAATATGTATGATCAAGAAACCATTGGAACCAAAGAAAATTCAGGGAGCATGCAACTTAGTAGGGCAGGGAAGAGGCAGGTCAGAAGGCTCCTTCCCAAAGAGTTATACTCTAGTGGGAGGAGCATAGGCCCAGAAGTCTTGGGGAAGTCAGAAGAATGAATCCTATCCTTACCACTAATCAGATGTCCCTTAAACTCTCAGAATTCTCTTCTGTGAAATGAGGCTAATATCTATATCATTAGATTACTGTAGGAATTAGTTAAATAATGCATTTAGAACAATACCTGGTACCTAGAAAAAGATATATAAATATTCATCATTTAATTGTTGTTTTTATGATCACCACTAATTAGTTTCCAATTGCATAGAACTTCAATAAGTCTTGTGTCCTTTCTTCCCCTGCATGGCAACTCCCACATCAGAACTGTTTCATCAAGGCCATTTGTACCTGTATCACTGCTCCCTGCCTCGTTCTCTGTGCTCTCTGATAATAGTCCATATATGCTGAAAAAATCTTGCTTCTGTGTTTTCTTCTCCACTACACTATAATCTCCTTGAAAACTAGAAACATCTTATTCATACATATTGCTCTAGCATGTAATAAAAAGTTAGTGACTATTTCCTGAAACTGTTAAAATTTCAGGTACATACTTGCCTGCTCCTCGTCCAAAAAATATCTGATAGGCTATGAAGTTGTATTAACACCCTCCAAAATAAATTTCATATAGATAACTTCAGATCAGAACACTAGGACAAGGTCCATTTAGTGTAATTGTATTAGTTTTCTATTTCAATGTAACTAATAACCACAAATGTAGTGATTCAAAATAACATGCATTTTTTTTATTTAATAGTTCGGGTTATTCAGGGGCCTGTGAGGTTGGAATCAAAGTGTAGTGTGGGGTTGCAGTCTCATCAGAACAACTGGGAAGAGATATGCTTCCAAGCTCCCTCTGGTTGTTGACAGAATTTATTTCCTTGCAACTTTAGGATTCATGGAAGCTTGCTTCTTAAAAACCAGCAAAGAGGATGGCACTTCTTTTTTTTTAAGTTCATTTATTTATTTTGAGAGAGAGAGAGAGAGAGAGAGAGAGAATTCCAAGCAGGCTCTGCTCAGTTATCACAGAGCCTGATGGTGGGCTCGAACTCACGAAACTGGAGGTCACGACCTGAGCCAAAATCAAGAGTTGGACACTCAACTGACTGAGTCACCCAGGCGCCCCAAGGATGGTGCTTCTACAGCAAGGTTACTGGTAAGGCGGAGTCTTATATATTACAAGGTAATCATAGGAGTGACCTGTGACCTTGGCCATGTAATATAATAATGGCAGTGACATCCCATCATCTTCACCATATTCTGTTGGCCAGACCAATTCCCCACCAATACTCAAGAGGAGGATACTGTCCAAGGGGTAAACAGCAAGAGGTAGAGACCCCCAAGGCCACCTTAAAGTCTGTCCTCCAAGTAATGTTAGGAGTGCCAAAGAGTTCTGAACTTCAGACTTTTATTACTTTTATTGAGGACCCTGGACCCAGGACCAGGATTAGATAAGAACAATAGTATACAAAATGCTCTATGCATTAAGAAGAAAAAAAGCAATGTGAAAAAGACTACAAAAATACTTCTCCTAATATAGTTCTCTGTTATGAAAATTACATAATGCTGAGGCATATTACTCTGTGAACTGGGAAGTATCTACAAGTTGATATATTTTGGTAGAACCATCATTAGGAAGATAATTCATCACACTAGAAGAGCTGTACTGAGCATTATAAATTACTATAATAATACACTGCACCTGATAGTTATTAATTTTAGTGCCATCTGATTTATCATAACATTAAACCATTCTGTATTTGAAGAGAGACAAATAGAAGTTTATTTTCTTGGTGTTCTGAGACATAGTGAGCATAAGATGCTCAAGAATAATAATTAGAAATTAAGAGTCACTGTATATTCTGGACCAGAATCTGTGATTACATGTATTTGGTAGTTAGATGTGTGTGTGTGTGTGTGTGTGTGTGTGTGTGTGTGTGTGTGTGTACGTGCGCATGTGGGTTTTAAATAGTAAGTCTAGGGGAGCCTGGGTGGCTAGTGGCTTAAGCGTCCCACTCTTGATTTCAGTTCAGACCATGATCTCACAGTTTGTGAGTTCAAGCCCTGCATCGGGCTCTAGGCTGACAGCATGGAGGCTGCTTGGGAATTCTCTGTCTCCCTCTCTCTCCACCCCTCCCTCTAAACAAACAATCAAACAAACAAACAAACAAACAAGCAAACATTAAAAAAATAGTCAATGTTTTTCCACATGAAGGTGTTTGGGAAGCTTACCTGGATTGTGACATCTGCCTAGGGACACCACATTCACTGCCAGAGTGATGCAGCCAATGTCGCTGCCTGTGCAAGGGACATCTTCTCTGCAGCTTAGTGGAGAAAGACCACCTTCCCAGTGAAGATTACTTCTCTAGGGGCTGTGCTTTCCTCATGGAACCTCTGAATAAAAGCCCAACTCAGAGGACTTTAGGAGCCTGGAAGACAGAGTTACAGAGTGAAGAAGTTGTGATGTCAAGTTATAGTGTTAAGCAAATGCCCTGTCCCCACAGGACAAATATTAGTCATGCCCAATGGGTTATTTCTATGTATATAAGCTTAATGATGTCCAACAAGCCATGAGTAGGGAAGTACCTAAGGTTTCTGTAGTTTAATTATCCACAAAGAGACTAATTTTCATAAACATTTAAGCTCCATATTTCCTTATAGATTTTACATTTTGTGAATCAAATGCTACTCTCCCCAGAGGCAGTAGCAGCCAGAGGCTCACTGTTATGGGCTGAGGGATTTGATAGCCATTCATAAGCCATGTCAAAAAAGACAGGGGATGGCTGTGGAAATGTTTTAGAACAAAGGAGGCTAACGTGACTAAATGCAACATCTAATTCTAAGATGGATACTGTACAGGAGAGAAGTGAAATGCTATAAAGGACATTATTAATTCACTGACTAAATTTAAATATAGTCAACTGGGTAAAAGCATTGTATCAATATTGAGTTTACTGGAGTTGATAACTATACTGGGATTATACAAAATCAATTCTCTTCTTTTAAGAACTACACAAAAATATGTAAGGATAAATGCCATAATTGAAGTAACTTACCCTCAAATGGTTCAGAAAAAAATGTGTGTGTATGTGTGTGTACATGCACACACGTGTGTAAACAAATAATAAGACAAATGTAGTAAAATGTAAACAATAGATAAATGTGTATAAAGAGTGAGTGTTTTTGTGCTATTTTAAATTTAACAACTTTTCAGTAAGTTTGAAATCATTCCCAAATTAAAAAAAAAGTTTGCAATTGGTCCCATGAGATTAGCTTTGACAGCATTAACGACCTTTCTGCCAGTAGAAAAAAGGACAGTGGTAAGTCCATGGTATGTGGGGGTCAACATATTACTTAAACGATCACTTGTATTTTCCTGGAGTAAATTACCTGTAGAAGGAAAGACTTAGGAATGTCAAGTAGCTTTTGCAGTAGAACATGATACTGGAACATAGGAACCATGGGTAGTTTGGCTATTTCTGACTGCACTAGATAATTTTTAAAAAGAAAATGACAAATTAAGGGTTTTAATTTCTCAGCTCAAGGCATGAGTAATGAGCCAAAAAGTTTCTAAGACTGCCTGAAAAATAAAACCTTATATTTCTTATAATTGTAGGAGTGAGGTGTCTGAAATAAAGACGATCTCTGTAGATGGTTGAGTTACAATGTAAATTGAATTCACAATTTGCAAAGTCTCCTGTATTTAAATTAGGCTGTTGACAGAAAAAAAAATCCAGTGAACTCTGGATCTCAAGTTATGGAGGTACATATTCGTCCTTTTATTATTTTAATTTTATAAAGCGAGGTATAACATACATTCAGTGAAATGCATAGATAATATACATAAAGTGAAATGAATAGTTCATTACATTAAAAAAATATCTACAGCTATGTAATTTATACACCAATCAAAATATAGAACATAAGCATTTTATTTATCAACCTAAAAAACTACTACCTGCCCCTTTCCAATTAATCCCCGCCCCACACCCAGAAGTAATTATTGCTCTGATTTCCATTATCATGGAGTAGTTTTCTTCTTCTTTTTAAAATTTTTTACAGTTCATTTCTTTATTTTGAGATAGATAGAGAGAGAGAGAGAGAGAGAGAGAGAGAGAGAGACAGAGGGAGAGAGAATCCCAAGCAGGCCCCAAGCTGTCAGCACAGAGCCCAATACAGGGCTCAAACTCATGAACTGTGAGATTATGACATGGGCTGAGATCATGAGTCAGATGCCTAACTGACTGACTGAGCCAACCAGGTGCCCCAGTTTTCTTCTTTAACTTTGTCTGGTGGAGAGAGTGATTACCCCCCATGGTTGCCCACATCCTAGTCTCTACAACCTATTGTGTTGAGTTACATGCAAAGGAGAATTAAGATTGCTAATGAGCTCAAGTTAAAATAGAGAGATTGTCTGGGATTATCTGGGTGCACCCTATGTCTTGGAAAGTGGAAGAAGAAGGCAGAAGAGAGCCTCACAGGGAGATATGATGATCGAAATATGGCCCGAAAGATGGATTTGCCTGGCTTTAAACATGGAGGATGTGGGCCATGAGCCAAGGAATATAGGTAAACTCTAGAAGCTGGAAATGTAAAGAAACAGATTCTTTCCTAAAACCTCCAGAAAGGAACAGAAATCTGTTGATATCTTGATTTTAGCCTAGAGAGACCCATTTTAGACTTCTAACCGACATAACTATAAGAGCATGTTTATATTGTTTTAAGTCACTAAGTGTGTGGCAATTGTTACATCATCAATAAAATAATACACCTAATATATGCAGAATAATACTGTATTTTGGGGGGTGTGGCTTCCCTTGTCCAGAGCAATATTTCTGAGATTCACCAGTGTTGTTGCATATATAAGCAGATAGAGCTGAACGGTATCTAATTTGTGAACATACTACAATTTCTCCTGCAGACGGACGTGTGAATTATATTTAGCTAAATAAAATATATGTTCTTAAGTTCATTTTTGTGTATATTTTTGATATTTTTGGAGCTCCCAAGCATGAGCCTAGAGCTCTTACTAACTAAAATTCCTCCCATTAAGTGCCTCCGCCTAAAAAAACCTTTCTTTACCTTGTGATACTGAATTCAATCTTTTCTTTAATAAAGAAACTTAGAACACTAGTCTTATGACTATTTCTATGAATAACAACAGTAAGTCACTTTTGTGAAGTGGCACATCGTATCTTTTGATTCTTACAAAAATAATCTGAAGGAGTCCAAAGATGTGAAATGTCTTTCTCAAGGTACTATGGCAAGAGCTAGAACCAGAAGCCAGGCAAGACTTCTGATACAAATTCTTACATCCCTTCCGTTGCATTTCTTTGCCTCATGTATGCATTGATGAAATAAATCATCTACTGAGTTATTCATCAAACAGTTATGTAATGCCTCTACTATACTAAGCACTGTGCTACCGCTGCTTGTAATAGTGTATTATATACTTATTTTGAAATGTAATATAGATTGATAACCTATTAATATATAGCAACAGGAATGTCATATGGCATATTCTATTTTCCTATTTGCTCATTATAATAGAGAAGGCCACCATTTTGTGGAGTTCCAAATGTAACTCTATTTTCCGAAGTATGCCCATTTTAAACATAAAAAGAAGAGGAGAAACTCTTCATATACCTGCCTATGTACAGAAAGCTCTTCTGCTTTATCACATGAGTTACTCTTCAGTGTTTCATTTGAAAGAAAAAAGAGATGCGTGGTCTCACTTTTAATAAAAGTAGCAATACTTGATTAGATTATTTTTTGATGCCATGTAAGTGATCAGGCTCCTGATACTCATTCTGAAAACTGACTCACTGTAATTACCTACCACAGAATTATTCTCATTCAAATGATTCAGAGCCGTGTCTCCTCAACTTACTGGACCATAAAATTTTTGAAAGTTATCATGTATTTCCCGAACACCAAAGACTCGTGAGTGCTAATGCCTATTTGCATAAAGGAGCAAGCAAAAAATGATCTCACACAACAAACTCATGGTTGACGGGCTGACGCTAGATTTAATTTATATGTTTAATGTACAGTAAACACCAAACATCTCATAAATACACAGTTGGGGTCAGCAGCTACTTACAAAATAGCACGCGATGAGATGGTTGTTGGAAGGGTTTGCCTGGGTGGAGTCGAGCAGTTTCAGGGCTGTGCCTTTACTCGTCTCTCAGCAATTTTCTAGTCCTCTCTGAGGTAGCACACCTTAAGGCAACTTTTGCATAAAGATAACTGTCTAAATCTCTGGTCGTTTTTAGACCCACTTGTAAGATACTTTTTAGCAAAACATCAGGTTCCCTTGAGGTTCTCTTTGTTTTTCCAGAATACATATTAATACCACACAAAGCATAGTTCTGGAAAACCTGGTCTCATTTCTCTCATTCTGCTGCTTCTATTCACCACTCTGAGACAGTGGGTTTTGTAAATGTAGAATTTGTATATGGCTGTATTTGTCTCTGGCTGCACTCCAAAATGAAACATAAATTATGTCTGCAAAATCATTTGCTTTGTTCCTTTCCACTGGCCTATATCATTGATGGTGTTCAGTGGATGGAATTACAAATGACAGAAGGATAACATCATGTGAATTTTTAGGCACTTATAAACTAAATTTCTTTTTAAAACATGTGTCATGCTTGGGAACATATATACAAAAGCTGGATTCTCACATGTAAAAGTAAATAAAATTGATTTCTTGGTAATGCAGAACCCCTAAAACAGAAAAGGAGAGAATTTAGACTTGTGTAATTGAGCTCTTCTTTATCAATGAAATGTGCCTTGATACTCTTACCTTCCTCTCTACCTGCCTGACGCCTGCTTACTTCCTTTTTTTTTTTTTTTAGATTTCCTTTCTTGATGCCCAAAATCACATTAGCTATGTGTTCACTGTGCTCCCTAACACACTTCAAGTTTCCAATCACAACATTTTCTCCCACTGTAATGTGATTTCCTCTTTGGTTTCGTGTATTTCCTAGTGGATCTGTAAAATCTCTACGTGTAGAGATTATTTATCTGGTTCACTATTGTTTTCTTGGTGCCTTGCATAATATCTGGTACATAGTAAGTGCTCAACAAATATTTGTTAAATTAATAACTTCTCTCCTTCTACTTTATAGCTAGATAAAGATGTATGCCAAGACCAAGAATTAACAATTTTATGAACATAACATCTCATGTTTTTATAATCCTGTTGTTGATAGCATCTAAAAATACAATGTCCATAATCTTCTGATGTCTTTACTATCTACTTTGGCTTGATATTTGTGAATATTAGATTGGCTGAAAATGTTAATGGTCAGTTTTCCTAAAATGGGTACTGAATAATGTTGGCTCAATTAGATTTCAGCTATTTCAGCTATACATGTGCTTTGTTAATGTATCAATTTTTCTTTTCCTTTCCTTTCTCTTCCTCCCTCCTTCCTTTTCTTCCTATTTTCCTTCCTTCCCTCTTTTTTTCTTTCCTTTCTCTCTTCTTCTTTTGTTGCTGTTGTTGAGTTCATGTTTAGGAAATAATTTTGGCTGTCCAACAGTTAAATTCTGGGCAGCGCTGCTGAGTTTGGATTCTATGTGCTTGATGTTCATATCATTAACTGTAAATAGACCTACATGAGATGGCTATTATGGAATACAATTGTAATTTTTTCTTTTTTTTTTTCAAGTCCACCTTTGAGTATCTTAGATACTTCTCTTTGAGTAGAATTTACAATTCTATGCTGTAGGTGATGGATCTCTGAGGGAGTTAAAAATAGTGTAGCCTGCAATGGGAAAAGGGAAGGAGGCTTGATAGTGCATGCGTTAGGGTTTTCCAGAGAAACAGAACCAATAGCATGGATGGATGGATGGATGGATGGATGGATGGATGGGGTAGATGGATAGGTAGAGAGATGTAGAGATATAGAGATATAGAGATGATATAGAGATAAAGACAAAAGATTTTAAGGAAATTGGCTCAAGTAATTATGGAGGTTGGCAAGTCCAAAATCTCTCAGAGATTCACATCTGAAGATTCACATCTTCAATTCACATCTGAAGACAGTCTGCTGGCAGAATTACCTCTCTTTGAGGGACATCAATCTTTTCTTATGTAGACTTTCAACTGATTACGGAGAATAATCCGCTTTACCCAAAGTCTACTGATTTAAATGTTAAATTCACCTTTTAAAAAATACCTTCACAGAAATATTGAGAATGATATTTGAACAAATATCTGGTTACTATTGTCTAGCTAAGCCGACACACAAAATTAACCAATGCAGTCCATATAATGCATCTCTTTCCCCATACCTAACAGACATAAACACTACAGAAGGACAAAGCTATCACACGAATCCTGTTTGGTGCCTCTTCCACCAGAGAAAGGGGTATCTAGGAATTAGTAGTCAGTAAACAGGATCAGTAGCTTTGTCCATTAAATTTAGGATGGGCTATGCCATCAACTTGTATAACTATAGGTATTAAGTTGTTCTAAAACAGTGTGTATCAGTCGCCTCATTGTCAAAAATAACTATAAATTCACACAGATACGGTATATAGCATACACACTGTAGAATACAATCATTCCTACTGTGTGCTTACTTCTGTGACAAATGTAGAGAATCTGATATTGAATATCAGATATGGAACCCAAGAGGCTCGAAGCTGGCTCTAAATTTAGAGTATGAGATCTAACTGGGTTCTAAATTTGACAAAATGATTGTTCCTTGATCCCAATCAATGATGAGTACTAGAAGAACCATAAACTATGTACACACTACATTTTCTTTTACATCTGTAAGTACACCAGTTGCCTTTTATTCATGTTTGCATTCTTCCACAAAGCACAATCAAGAAAGCTTGTAAAAACATTTGTCTACATGGGAAAGGAAGTCCCATGTTTTGGCCATGTGGAAAGCTAGGTGGCCACCTAGAAGGTGTCTACTTCTGTATGTCGTAGATGAGAATGGCCTTCCCTGATGAGAAACAAAGCACCCAAAGAACTTGTCAAGGGGCTTGTCTTAAGGTAGACCAGGTGCTCACAATACCACACAAGAAAGGTAACTATGAAATGGGGTCTGTTCTTTCCTTGATGCATGCCAGCTCCATTATAGATAATGGGAATTGCATGTGTATTTTCAGAAAGCACTATGCTATGTGAACTGCGAAGAAAAAGAAAACACAGGCATGAGATTTTAAAGAAAGAAAAAAGAAAACAAAAAAAAAAGAAAAGGAACTAAAAACATTTTGCCTCTGTACTCCTATGGTGATAATAAAAACTATTGGTGCTGAAAATGAAAGCATACAGTTTTTAAAGAAACTAAATGTGGTTGCATGCCCTCCCACCTATGTGTAAGCTCAGATTCAAGAGCATATTTGGCAACTGGTACTTTAGCTATTCATTTGCTTCCATAAAACAGTAGGTATATTGCATGGGGGAGTTGACTTTATTTTTTTCTTTTTAGTTATTTATTTTCAATGATTTAAAAATATTATAATTATAAATTCTGGAATTAATGTAACTATATAAATATAAACTTTTTTTTTCTATGGAGAGACCAAACACACAGGCTGTGGTAAGCATTAGATATCCAACTATCCTTCACATAAAAACAATAGCCATAGGTATCAGAATATTAGGCAAGTTGATAGGAATATAAGTTAGTTATTATTAAAACAGGTGACATCAAAACTCAAACAAAGATGATGCTTCTTTGATGTACATAAAATTTGGGGAATGTGTAAATATTTTGAATTCTTGCCAATAGCTAAGCACACATTTCTAGCATGGATCAAAATCTTGCAAAACAATTCTTGGCAAAACAATAAAACAAAACAAAACAAAACACCAGAAAATATTGAGTCAGTCCCATAAAAGGCAATAAATAGACCACAAATAGCAATTGCTTTATTTCCAAGTCAATTCATTTTGGCAAACTGCATGGTAATATAATGTCTTTTATATGGTGCTGAAAGAATAGTTTCAGTGTCAGTTGTGAATAGACCCTTTACTAATGGTTAACATTTACTACATGATAGTTAATATTCATAACAGAGTAGATATGGTTTCTGCAATATAATTTAATCAAATGCCATAAGAATTTTCTAGCTTTTTTAAATTTTATTATTTTAACTGACCAACATCCAATTATCCCTGTGTGTGGCTTCTGTGTACAAAGAGAAGATAGTTCCTTTTTCACATTGCTGCCATGACCCCTGGGGCTGTAAGAATTATTAAGATCACAACCACAAGTTAAAATTTGCCTGGGCAATTAATAATTTGAGAACTTATCTAATCCCACTGGATGAGTTTTCCAACATTTTAATAATAAAGTTGATAAGAATAACTATGATGATGGCATTTATAAAGAGTCTATTCTATGCTCTACATAAATCACTGTTCCTTCTCACAGTAATCCTGCTATATACTTCTGGTAAAAATGCCTATTACAGATGAGGAAACTGGACTCAGAAAACTGAACAACTTTTCCAAGATTTCCCAGCTAACATGTGCTTGAGTGACTAATTCGCAACTGTCTATGACACTACAGTTAATGTTTTTTCTCCATTTGCCATGCTGTATATCTTTATGTGGGTAAATGGTTATCTTGTAATCAAGAATTAAGTTACTGTATATTAGGAGTGGTCAAAAAATTTTCACATGCCACAACAAATAATTTTTTATTGTAAAAAGAAAAGTAATATTTCTTACATATTTTGACGTAACTTCCTAATTTTAATATTGTCCAAATAAATTAAAGCCACAATGACAAATTACATCATTGCTTTGTTGTATTTTAAAACATAATGTGATGACTAAAACTTTTATTGCAAGTAAAAAATCCTTTAAAATGCACAGGATACCAAATATATATGGGTTGCATGTCTGGTGATATAGAATGTTTCTGTGTATTTTAAATTCTGGAATTGGAGGGTGTCTATTAAATTAGGACATCAAAGAGCATCAAAGTCCTGGGCTATTTTGCTTATCTCAGCTCTTGTCTAAACCCATCACCAGAAATAACAATGTGCCAATATTGCTAAGATTCTGGGGCATCTGCTTCTTAACCAAATGCTTTATATTTTGGAGTTCCCTACAAGTGCATAAATATTAGAAGCTTTGGCTAGCAGGATGAATTCTAGGTGCTTAACTTATTTTTTTTTTCTCAAAGTTTTTGAAATAGAAAAGAAAACTTCCTTTTGTTTGGCTCAAATTGGGTTTCCAGATGTCCAGGGTCAAAGGTTGAAAATAAAAGTATCAAGTTTTGGCCTACTCTAACCAGACAGCATGCCCGAATGTGTGAGAGCTTTCCCAGAGGGTGTCCTTTTGTAGTTTTATTTTTCTCTTGTCTCCCCTGGTAAGAGGTCTATATTCACTATGTTGAATTATGCTATTCTAATTCCACCTTGTAAGTGGTCTAGGTCTCTTGCATTTATTCTTCGGTAATTGACTGCATTATGAACTCTTAAAATGCTTGTTATAAGTGCATACATTTGGAAAAGTTGGTAATTTTCTTTCTAAGTTTGACATGCTATGTTCTGCTTGGTAGCATTTGACATTCTCTCTATTAACTAACTACTGATACAAGATGAGAAAGGGTGAACTAATAAAAAATAGAGATATCGTGTACTTGATTTTTTTTTACTCTGCTGAATGGTTGACTGTTAGCAATTACTTTATATTTTAAGAATATTTTTTTTGCTGGCTGTGTTTATTCAGAAAACATTCTGGAAATTGAAATTTTACTAGAAAATATATTAAAATATTCCTTTCAAAGGCTTGAATTAAGATGTCAACTTGAAATACCATGTTATCAAAACTAAACCTAGAGTGGCATCCATGGCTTTTGCTCTTAATTCTTTATGAAATATGCTAAATAGATTCAGATATTATAATTAATAACAACAAATATAAAATGAGCACTTTTCTTAGAGAAGTGCCCAGCACAGAGTAGGAACAACAATAACAACAAAAAACTGGTCTCTTTCCATCTGTTATGTTTAAGTTGAATTATTATATGTGCCTTCTCTTTTCTATAGTTTATTCTAGTGCTTTGGGCCTTTTATGTGGATTTTAAAACTATGGGACATCTCACGAAACAGTTTTGTAAAGCTGTATGTTTAACGAAAGCCTCACAGCCCAGTGGTAAAGAAGCCACAAAAAACAGTGAGGGAAACAGGAAGAGTTGGAAGTGAAAAAGATAAAATTTATGAGGGTAATAAAATGGAAGTACCAAAATTAATCCACGATCTGTTATTACCTGAAAGAAGGTAACACGGGAAGCAATGTGTTACAGCCATAAGCACAGCAATGCACTTGAGTTCTGTTCCCCAAACCTCAGACTTTTCATTTCAACTGATGGAAATTCTATCTCCATATTCAAAAGGAGAGTTTCTTGTATGTTTCAACTCCTATGTTTCAGAACTTGTCTTTAACTGCAGATGATTCTTTGTTGCTCTCTTAAGAGTTTGTTGAACCCATTAAGCATTGTCTGAGAAAGATGAGATTGTTAAATTGCATTTCTTACAAGATACATGAACAAATAGTAAAATATGCTAAGATTTTGTGAATAGCTGTTAGTTCTATAAATCACCTTAATATAGGGGTCACTTTGAAAGAAATGTTTGGACCTAAGTTTGGTCGCTTTGGATAATATATCAAACTCAATTCAATTATATAAAAAGAAAGATACTGGTTGTAAAACCATTCATCTCTAAGTACTGTGAATACAATGATTAAGGGTATAGTTTGAGGAGTCAAATTGCATGGCCCTTTAAATCCTACCGCAATTTGGCTAATAGTATTACTTATCTTGTTACTTTTTCCTTGTTTGTAAATACCTGTTAGGTTTATTGTGAGGAATAGAAGAAGTGGCATATATAAAGCACTAAGAACAGGGTCCAACACATAGCCATTATTATGAATTACAACATAAACTCCACGGGAGGGGGGCAGATTTTTTGTCTCATTTGTTCACCGATATATTCCAAATACCTGGAGAGTGAACACATATAAAAGAAGTTCAAAAAATACTTTGGGATAAATAAATGAATCTCCCAATTTAAAGAATAGTTTTGTGTGAATGAGATACAATTTTATGGTAAAGTGGTAAAGTATGACTATTAATTAACATTATTAAATAATATCAGTAGAGGCAGAAGAAATAAAATCCATTTAAGTGCACAGAAACATGCAGAGACCATGGGATTTGGATTCACTTAGTTTTTAAAGGATTCTTAGATTCTAGTTCAAAAATTAAGTATGTTTCCAAGAGACAATTAAGGGGGGAAATATCACAAAGAGTAGTACAAAGAGAACTGGTGGGAAAATGTGTAACAAGCAACTCAAATAAAAACTAAAATGACGTAATAATATTATTTATTAGACAAGATAAAGTTTGAAGTGAAAACCATTAGTAGTGGCAAAAAGAAGTATTCCATACTGATAAAGAAAACATTTCATAAGATAAGAAAGTATATTAGGAACTTTTAAGTATCTAAAAACTTAGGTTTAAATATGTAAAGCAAAATCTACAGATTTAAGATGAGATTATATCAAATTCCGTCTTAGTAGCAAATTGTAACATACTCTATCAGAAACAGAGAATCGTGAGAAACAAATTAGAAGTTTAACAAGATTTGAACAACATAGGTGAGTTTGATATAATGTATCTCTTACAACCCTCCATTCCACAAAGAAATAACACACATTCTTGTCAGTCACACATGGGACCTTTCAGAAAATTGAACACCTTTTAGGTCATATAAGAAATCTCAAAAAATCTTAAAAATAATTATATATAGGTTGCTTTGATTGACTATAATGTAATAAAATAAATCAAAAGTGCAACTATAGACAGCTTTCCCCCTCCCTTGTGCTTAGAAACATAAGACTCCTAAATCGCTTGAAAATAAATGTGTAGAAGCCAGAAACGAAAAAAGGAAACAAACCAAAAGCAAAACAACAGAAAATCAAAGAAAATATAAGTAGGAAAAAAAAAGGAAAAAAGCAAAAGTTAATAAAAAGCCGAACAAATGCTCAGAAAAGAAGATAGTTTCCTTAAAAATAATAATGCAAGATCAATCAAGAAAATAATATCAAAGACATATATAAATAATATGAGGAATAAAAATGGGCCCACAACTACAAATTGAGTGGAGATTTGTAAAAAGCTGTAAGAGATTATGGTAAATAACTTAATGGTTATAAATTGGAAACCTAGATGTAGTGGACTGTTTCATAACTGTTAAGTTTCTAAGATTGAATCAAGAAGAAATATAAAACCAGAGTATATTAGTAATTATCAAATAACTGAATTAGTATCATAATGAAAATTTTAAGAACATATTTTACCAGATTTTCAGAAAGGAGATAATCGCTCTCCAATTAAATTTTATCTGATAGAAAGCATAAATAAAGATGAACACCATATAGGGAGGTCATTCGTTCAATACTCTAAAGATAATTTTCTTTGTTCTTTTTCTCTCTGATGTTCAGTGCTTCAAAGCTGTAGGGAAAAAATGGGACCCAGAATATGCTAATAAAGTGACTTACCACATGCACCATGAATCCCTGAAGTAAGCCATCAACACGAACTCCCACTATGTGGTCCAGATCTAAGAGCCCGATCCTTCAATTTCTTAATCTCCATCTTTCAGAATGAAGAAATTTGGCCTTTCCACAGGATTCTCTCTAAAAAGAAGGGTGCCTGCCTCTGTGGAATTAGAAACCTGATACCATAGGTCATTTCTCTGCCATGAATTCCTAATCTTAACTATAATCCCCCCCTCCCATACTTGATAGAGAAATTAGATGCCACCATAACTATTCGTAAACTCCCACTCTTCAAATTCCAGTAGCACACATGAAAATATCCAAAACATCCTTGCTTCCTCAAAGGCTGACCCATGTCCTGGCTAATTAATTGCTTTACAATGCCCATTATGTTTTTGCAACGTCTTTAAAATCTTCCTTTCTTGTGAGCCTTTTCCTTACCCTCTACCTTAGATTAAAAATAAAGCAAACATCAAAATACTTGTATTAGTTTTCTGTTGCTACATAACAAATCACTACACATTCAGCAGCTTGAAACAAACATGAATGACTAAAATCAAGCTGTTGGCCAGGACTGCTACCTCCTCTGAGGCTCAGGGCTCTCTTCCAAACTTATTCAGGTTGTTGGGATTGTTTAGTTCTCTAAGGTTGTAGGACTTCGTTTCCTGTTTTCTTGCTGGCTAATGACTAGGTGTTGTTCTTAGAGGCTGCCTCCAGTGCCTTGCCATGTGATCTCCCATAAACAGTTAACAAAATGGGTGTTTGGTTTCTTCCGGCCATTTGGAGCATACCTTTCTGACTTCCCCATCTGCGATCAGCTACAGAAACTCTGCTTTCAAAAGGCTTACCTGATTAGGACAGTCTCATCCAAAATAATCTCCCTTTTGCCATTTAAGATATCATAATCATAAGAGTGACATATATTGACAGATTCTCTTCATATTTAAATAGGAGAGGATTTCACAGGGGTGAGGCTTACTGGGAGCCATCTTGGAGTTTTATCTTCCACAACACCCAGATCAAATCCAAATAAAACAAAACAGAAAAGTCTTTCTTTGTATCTCCCTTTCTTATTTCCCTTTACTACTAAATGAGAGCTATTGCTTACATTACCACTTTCTCTCCTTTCTCAACTCTCATTCCAAAATAGATTAAAAAAAAACTATTCTAATCCCTACATACACTGTTATCCACAAACCATCTTCATTTAGAACATGTCCCAAAATGGTATATCCCAATATGAACTTGTTATACCTTCTCTCTCTTTCACTTCCCTTGTTTCCTAATATAATTTTTAACCCAATCAACTATTTTTTCTTCCAAAATAGAATCCGGAAATCCTTGAAAATGTTGAATCTGATCTCTTCCCAAACCATGCAGCCATTATTTTAGTTCACTTCTATTAAAGTTTCCATTTGTAAACTTTTCTTTTTAGCATGTGGGAAGCCTGCGCTCTGCTTATCCCACCATTGACAGTTACGTCTTTCCATCTTCCGAACTGTCATTCTTCACTGTCTCCCTAAAGATGGAAATGTCCAAGGAATGGTTTGAGGCCCTTTTAAAATTCAAAATCCACAAGACCAACACTATCAACTTGTGTAATGATAGTCATAATATACCATTCCTTGAAACCTGATTGGATTAATCTTTAAAATCACACTATTACATAACTACCAAATCTTTTGATGTGCATACTCATACAATTTCTCTACCTTTCAAAATATCAAAAAAGATGAAAAGATAGATTAGACTAAACGTGCTTATTAATACAACTTCTAAACCCCATTCTACTTCTACTTTACCTCCTCACCCAGATAACTAATTTGAGGGAAAAAATACTGATTTCAATTGCTCCTGGTATTTTAGTTAAATATTTATCATGGTAATATCCTCCATGTTGTTTTTCCAAAACTTTATCCACCCACCCCTAATTTTATTTTGTTTCAAAATTTGCTTTTATTTTATCTTGTCCAACTTAGCAGCGCTGGTCCTCCAGTGTTTCTGCTCCCCAGCTTTCCTCACTCCCAACTTCAATACCTTTCCTTGATCTTGTAGCAGTTATTACCACCCTGTTCACCGTAATTAGATTGTTCTGTGAGAGGCAATGGTTCATCCTCAGGGTACCAAGTGCCTTCCTAAAGGTAGGACGGTGATGGGCACCTGGTTGGCTCAGTCAGTTGGGCGACTGACTTTGGCTCAGGTCATGATCTCGAGGTTCTTGAGCTCGAGTCCCTGTAGGGCTCTCTGCTGACAGCTCAGAGCCTGGAGCCTGCTTCAGACTCTGTGTCTCCCTCTCTCTCTCTGCTCCTCCCCTGCTCATTCTCTGTCTCTCTCCATCTTTCAAAAATAAATAAACATTAAAAAAAATTTTTTAAAGGTAGGACAATGGCTCTCTTGGGCAGATTTCCTTGAACAAAGAAATGCCATTAAAGGGTATCATCTATGCCGGATCTCAGTTCTACCAGGGGTCTCCCAAACTCTAACACAGTGCTTTTCCAGACTTAATCCCCATTAACTTTGAGACTTCCGGAGATGGACATCTATATTTTAAAACCCTATATTGGTTAGAGTTAGGGAATTTTCAAGTCATTAAAAAGTTAACCCAACCTTGTTTGTGTACAGCTACAGCCCTCTTTTGGGCATGTCATTTACACAGTAGAAGTATTTTTTTGATAAGACAACTCTGGTATGACAAACTACTAAACATTGCTGGATAATGTTTTAAAAACCCTTAGGCCACCAGCAGGCTTAAAATGGGTTTGTGTCTCATATCTTTGCTTTCAAAGTCCTGCGGTGACTTTACATATATTTTTCTGCTAATTTAGATATCATTGGGCTGGAAACTCCATAGTGAAAACGTTTAATCATCTTGAAGAAAAATAACAGTTTGGTACACTAGAAAAACCTTTTTCTCTTAGTTTCTCTGCACATTAAATCTAAAAAATTAATCTCAACCATTTGCTAAAATCTCTAAATAAAAGATTTTTTTGGTGTCTGCTTCTGGAATAAAAATGCAAACGATCTGAAATACTTTAAAAGTATTCAATGTTTCAAACTGTTTCTAGCATGACACAATTTAAACTTCAAAGAAATGGTGATTTATTCAATAAAACAAGTTGTATGGTTCTGAATGATGGCTCAAAGGACCTTTGCGGGCCCAGGCTTTCCCTTAAATCATGGATGGTCTTATCTCAATTTGAGAGCTTGAATATTTTTTTTCCTTTTTGTAGCCTTAGTCACTTCAGTTTTAATATTGTATTTCTTAAGAGGTGACTAAAAGATTGTCTTTAAAAATTGTCGATATATCCACACTGATATATATGTGGTAGAATTGTCCATTGGAATGGAGATAATAGCCATAGTTTTCTGAAAACCAGCACTGGTTTGAAAGAAATATCTGAAGCAATTTTCTAAATGGAAACTTTAAACAAAATGAAAAAACAGTCTGTGAAAACATGTACTTCTTCAAATATTAAAACACATTTTTACTATGTATATTATAATATGGCTTAAATGACTTTCATAAATTACTAGATTTAAATGGTGATAGTTTTCTTCAAAAGCATCCTTAAAATGATTTACCAAGCTTTGCTTATGAAAGACACTAAAACTAGACAAAGTTAGTTAGAAAGATAATCCTTGAACATTAAGAATTAATAATCCACAAAAATTTCCCAGGCTGATATAAATGATCATTAAAATATACTGAACACAGACTATATGGCAGGCACTAGTGTATTTATTTATTAAAGTATACTATTATATATAAATATCTCATTTTTCAGACAAGAAAAATGATGTACAGAGGTGTGTGCCTTGCCTAAATCTGTTGTCTAAAGTCATATGGTTAGTGAATGAAACAGTTAGGATTCAGATTCAGAACCCATGATCTTAACCATTAGGGTATACAACCTCCACAGAAGCAACTGGCTTGATTGAATTCTATTGATATTTTTAAGCATTAGCTTTAAAAAGAGCACCAATATTGGAATATATGGAGAAATAGAAACTGGCAGCAAAAAGCCAGAAAAGAGAAAGAATATCTACATGGTTTTTTCTTTTTTCTTGTTGAAGATTTGTGAGAGCCTGTGAAAAAGCTATATTAGTATTTTAGAACCATATATGTTATCTAAATTTCTAAAACCATACTCATACATGTATTTATTTTAACATGACGGTGATGTTTTGCCACCTATTTTAAATATGTCCATTCTATTTAATTTATGCCAAACCTATTATATGTGTGAGTGTGTGAGTGTGTGTGTGTGTGTGTGTGTGTGTAAACACACCCCATCAGGAAAACTTTTGATCTTTCTAAAATGAGTCATTATTTCATCCCTTTAAGAAAATTTCTTAAAACTTTGTGTTATTTTTCTGTTATTTTGTGAACAATAACATCAAAGTCTTACAGGACTTGAATGGAATAAAAATAAAGTTGAGCTACTAGCCAGACAAAGAGCTTTTATAAATTAGTCACTATCATGCAAAGAAGATCAAAAAGCAGGTTTTTTAAGAACAAAAAATGTCCTGTATCCATGGTATGACTCAGACTCTGAGCAATAAATAGAGACACATAGAGAGAGGTTGAGAGAGCTGAGGGTAACTGACAACACTGCCGGCCTCGAATACTCATAACCAATCGACTTGTAGTATGTAAGGCTTGCAAAACTTGTTTTAAAAGACCTTCACAAATTTTAGTCAAGTTTATTTCTCAATTTGCCACAAGTCACTATAGTATTTCCGTGCATGTGTGTATACATAGATGCAGTCAATTATTTTATAGGTATAGTATAACTATATTTAATTTTAGTTTAAACAAATTACCTTTGGATGTAAGAGAAACAGAAATGATTATAGGGGCAACCGGGTGGCTCAGTTAATTCAGTGTCTGATTCTTGATTTCGGCTCAGGTCATGATCTCAAGGTTCGTGGGTTTGAGTCCCGTGTTGGGTTCTGCACTGACAGCATGGAGAGAGGGATTCTCTCTCTCACGTTGTTTCTCAAAATAAATAAATAAACTTTAAAATAAATAAATAATAATCATCATTGTTTATATATCTGCACATCATTCTACCAATTCTAGAATGGCCCAGAATTAGTTTTTGTCAAGTGATGGAGGACTGAAATAAACCCCAAATTTAACTCATTCTAGTTACCCTGGAATGGCCCTTCAGCATTTTCTCTTTTCTGAAATTTCCCTAGCTCCTTCTCCCAATAAAATAATAGCAACATCCTTGTGGTGACTTTTTTCTTGAATCTAAAGCAAGCAATTTCAAAATGGTCTTTTAAAAATAGCCTTATTGTTATGGCGTTTTATTCAAAAGTAACTTTATGTCTGCAAATTCAACCAATGATTCCTGCCCTAATGAGCCATTGACTGCAAAGATCCATTTTCACCAGATGGGGATGTTGCATCAGGAAAGAGCACGCCTGTAGCATAAAACAAAGATTCTCCTACAACTAAGGAAGTACAGAGGACAAAACCATCTGTGTTTGCAAGATTTGGACATGAAGTGAATGCTTAAAATATTTTGGAAATACTTAATTGTGGTGCTAATATAGTTGATTGACATTAATTAGGTATTTGTGAGTTTTACTTGATGTATTATTTTTTCTTTGTATCTTGCTAGCAAGAATGATTTTGTTACCAACTGCCCTTTCCCCATCAGGTAAAGGATTTACAAACATCTAAATACATGGTATTTTAAGGAGGAAGATGAAATGTGTTTTGTTTTGTTTTTTAATCTCTTGAGATAGAACTATCCATACTATGTTACCATTTCACATTTTGCCTTCATTCCAGTTTACATTTCCTTGGTCTTAGAGAAAATACTGTATTCTTAGGATCTCTGTGTGAATAACTATTCACAAATACAGTTAGTAAATATGGATACTTTTTTTGCTTATATTACATTTTAACTACTATTCTTTTATCACATTTAAAAAATGTGTGTTTTTGACAGAGAGAGTGAGAGAGCAAGCGAGAGAGAGAGAGAACAAACACGGAGGTCAGAGAGAGAGGGAGACACAGAATCCGAAGCAGGTTCCAGGCTCTGAGCTGTTAGTGCAGAGCCCAACACGGGTCTTGAACACGCGAACTATAAGATCATGACCGAGCTGAAGTCAGACGCTTAACCAACTGACTGGGCCACCCAGGCACCCCATCTTTTGTCACATTTTTAAAGAAAACTAAGTGTGGTTGACAAAACATTTTATTCACTTGATCATCAGCATTTCACATATGTATCAATTAAGTTGTATAACACCCTTTATTGTATGTATATGAGGTGAACTGTGAATATTAAGGACTGTAGAAAAGCATGTTTTTCAGGAGAATTTCTGTTTGAGGAATTCTTTGAGGTGATTAGCTTAAAAATACCTGAAGATAACATACAGATATATACATAGAAGAGGATTTTTCACCTAATTTTCTCCCTACTTTGTTTCAAGTGAGCAAAAAAAAATTATAGGATACAAAATTCACTAAGAAATTATTTATTAGTCATTAATGAGCTGTACATATTATAACTATCATTCTGTATTTCAAATCAGGGAACAAAGAAATTCTTCAAATCTTATTCTAATGCCTTCCTTTTCAGCAAGGCATATCTCTACACCTGTTGAATCTAGGAACTAAAATAATAGCAATAAGATAATAACAAGAAGAAGGAGGAGGGGGAGAAAAAGAAGGAGGATAAGAAGAATTCTAAACCCTCTAATTCCACCTCCCACGTATCTAGGGCAATTACTAGGAATTTCAAACAAACAGCTCCATCAGCTTCCACAAGTCTGTCCACTATTGTTATCACACATTTTTCATCCTGTTGTGGTCCCCACTTACCCAATTCCATGGCCTGAATTGTCATCAACTATTCCTCACGAAACTAGAAAGGACCATGCAGAAGGACACATATTTTGTTTGGCTTCCACCTGATTTAAAATATTAATTAAATATTATTTGAAAAATTAAAAATTGGAAGTTTCACAGTAAAAAATACGTATTTTCAGCACAATGGTCCCAGCTGATCAGGAACAGCCATAAATAGGTTGGTCTAAGGAGACAATGAAATAATTATTAACAATAACAACAGCTAGCATGTATTGAGTGCCTATTGTATGTACAGCACTGGGCATATTGGGTCTAGACTACAAAGAGTGTTTATCACAGTGCTTAGCACAAAATAAGCATTGAAGTAATATTAGCCAATATTGTCGTTCCTCATTCCCCCAATTCCATATAAGATCTATATTAGTATCCCCATTTCCTAGATGAGGAAGCTGAAGCTAAGAGCAAATAGCTTGCTCAACAACTATTAGCAATTGTTACTTTATTTTTTAAATAATTAAAAAAAATTAATGTTTATTTTTGAGAGAGACAGACAGAGCATGAGTGGGGGAGGGGCAGAGAGAGAGGGAGACACAGAATCCAAAGTAGGCTCCAGACTCTGAGCTATCAGCACAGAGCCCAGCTCAGGGCTCGAACCCACAAACTATGAGATCATGACCTGAGCTGTTGTTGGATGCTTAACCGACTGAGCCACCCAGGTGCTCCAGCAGTTGTTATTTTTTAATGGCTAATCTGTATTCACAAGGTAGGCTTTATTCCCATTTTGGAAATGAAAACTCTGTGGTTCAAAGAAAGAAACTTGTAAGTGAAGGCCCAGAATATGAACCTGATTTGGGGTCTAAAGCTCCTACTAGCCCAGGCCACCTCACCTTCTGGTAAATTCCACCTGTTCACTATGCAGTAATTCACTGTCCCCTTTCTTGTTCATAACTTATAGAGAAGCTCCTTTAGGCAATGAACAGCAGAGGGTACGTGTGTGTTTTGGGTAGAAAGGGTTGGAGGAAGCTTACTGTTAATGCTAGTATCAACCAGTCTACAGCACCATTCACAAGGGCTTATTATGTGCCCACTAATGTCTAAGTCCTTACCATAAACTATCAATTTAATTTTTAGAATAACTTACCAAGTAAGTATTGCTCTTTCCCCATTTGTGGAAAGACAACACTGGTATTTCTATGACTTAACTGGTCAGGTTGCCCAACTAGTAAGAGACAGAATCAGGACTGGAACCAAAGGGCATGCATTCAGTTACTCAGCATTTATTGCATACCTCACTGGTGCACATTTCTTAATCCTAGAGTTTGAAGGGGTTGTAAAAATAGTTCATAGCCTAGAGTGGTTGGAACTCCAGCAATACATATTATGATTTTGTTTTAAAAATGTATTAGAAAGTACTATATGAAGAAGATAAACCTGGCAGAAGGTAGAAGACAGGGTGGAGTAAGGAGAGACCGGGGGTGGGTGGTACCAAGCAGGAAGGTGTCTCAGTGGTTCAGCAATACGCTAAGTATCGTCTTGGGAGTACGAAAAATTAAGGAGTGTTGGCAGTAAAGTTGTTTTTACATGAAAAATTTATTCTCTTCAAAGCAGAAGGGTATGTATAGGTAATGTCAACATAAATTACTGCTTTGGAATACCTCTAAAGGTAAAAGCAGTCACTTTACAATCACATGTAAGCAAAGGTGCATCACATTCAATAGACCACAAAACTGCTTTCAAATGAGGAAGTCATTTGCAAATAACAGAACAACTAATAGTTAGCTTATAAACACTTTTTGCATACGTGAATATTTAGTTCAAATTTCTTTATTCTACTTTTAACTTAATATTGGCTTTTTGAGCATTTTCTGTGCGCCATGTACTTAGGTTTTCAATCATACAAAAATAAGTATACCTGAAACAATCCCGACCAATGAAAAAGATGGACAAGAAGGAGAATGTATGGGCGCCTGGGTGGCTCAGTTGGTTGTGTCCGACTTTTGATTTCTGCTCAGGTCGTGATCTCATGGTTCATGAGCTTGAGCCCTGCTTAGGGCTCTGTGCCAAGTGTGGAGCCTACTTGGGATTCTCTGTCTCCCCCTCTCGCTGCCTCAGGAATAAATAAACATTAAAAAAAAGGAGAATGCAGTTTTCTGAAATTCTTATCACACCTGCATTTTGTTCCCATTTCAGAATAGGTGCATTCTTACATTGCTCCTATCCTCTTGGAAATTATGTGTAACCATATCTCTGTAAAACAAACATATTATATATGCATGCTTCTTCAAGAAATCCTGTGGTGAAGCCTTTGTTGTTAATTAATTACCCTCAGTGTATCTCGTTGCCAATCTTGAATCTTATGATCTAACAGGCTTCCTTAGAATGTCACCTATATTGTTATTTGCTCAAACAACTTATAAAATGAGCCTCCTCTATTTGGAAGCAAAGATCAATACTACAGTTACAAAATAATAATAATCTTGAGAAACATTTGCAAAAACAAGGTTATTTTCTAATCCAGGTGAAAAAATTTGAGCTATTTGGCATTTTAGCATCAGCAATCATTAAAGTATTTTTAAGTATATTTTATCCCACAGGGAGTGTGCCAAATCTCATTTCTCAGCTGTTTTTCAATAAATTGCACTTGTTGTGATATAGGAAAACATAAAACAGTCTGAAAAAAGGATATATCGAGTTAAATTTGATTCATAGAATATGCTACTTGTTTGAAAAATGTCTATTTCCTTTCATGTTGCTGTTTTGCTCACAGTTGAAATGATGAGGCATAAATGACCACAGAAAGCTATGGATTTTTCTAGCACAAAAACTGAAGCAGAGATTCAAATCAGGATCTTATTATGAGGAGTTAAGAAAATCAGATTGTGTCAAGGCCCGAGATGTGTGTGTGTTTGTACACGATGTGGGAGCCACGTTCTTTGGTATAACCCATGAGCTACCTGTTGTAGGGTGTGATCTTGTGATGAAAGCTTACTTAATTATAATCAACCAGTCACCTCTTTCTTGGATAGCAAATGAAACCCAGAAAGTTCTGCTATGTTACAGCTATTGAACAATTTTAAAAGGGCTTTGATATTCATATTTTCCATATCAAACACTGGCTTTCTGTAAAGCTCTGATCTCTAATGTTTTGGGATTTTAGTTGAATGGGCAAAATATGGACCAGCTAGAGAAAATATTATGAGGAATAAATAAGATCAAACTATTGTGTAATGTAGACTCTGATTGCTTATCTCTTATTCCCTATTTTTGTTTCTATCATCCTGGTTTATAACATGTTAGAATATTAATAATAAATATATGTGAACATAAACTATTTATGGCTTTGCTAGGCCAGAAGACTGGTTGATATTTAAATAGCAAAATAAGAATCAGCAAATAAGATAACTGTTTACACAGATAATATAAAATTGAGTTGTTCATTAATTAAAAGGTTTATAATTAATTGCAGTCATTATTAATTGGAATTAATTATAGTCTTTACATTCTCTCAAAGAATGACTTTCCACAAGCATGTCTGCACTTGAGGTATTTTGCATGTTATATCAGGAATCTGAAGTCTGATAATAAAAGTCTATTGATGCCTTTAATAAATATATGCCCTCTCTCAAGCTAAAACATTTTTAGCACTAACAATTTATACATTGATGAAGATACATTATTTTTACTGTTTTATGGATGTCATTTTTATGATTGATATTGATCTTTAATTGATTTCTAGCCAAAATGCTACCACAATAGCTATAGTGTTAGTGTAAACGTGAAGTTACTTCTAAGGGAGTTAATGGGAGGTTGACTACTGAGGTGCCTTTAGAGGAAGTGACCTAGAAGATAAAGAAAGACGTTGGAGGGATGTCAAGGAAAACACCATGGAATTAGCAACCGTGTCTTTGGGGAAATATTTCTCATGGACATCATAGTGAACCCATCTGAAAACAACAAAGTTAGGTTGTTGATAAAGGAGGCAGGAAGGTGTGTAACATGACCTACTTCAAATAACTGAATGGGGGAGGTACAGAAAGAAAAGTATACAATCCGGTGAAAGCTGGAATAGAGAGGGAAAATTTGGAGAAAAATTCTTTAAAAATTGTTTCTGAGTTCCAACTTGCCATAGTTTTGTCCTCACAGCTTCTAATGTTGATCTACTTAACTGTCTAGGAGTGAAACATAGATGGGAAAAGATGTTAGTGTTGCCAGCAGACAGAGTTGGGGGCAATTCTGTGGAGTGTAAGAACCCCACGCTGGGAGTCAGAAGTGGGTTCCCAGCCTGAGTCTATGACCATGTGGCTGGCTGCATGATTCCACAAAGATCACTTAAACTCTAGAATTCAGTGTCTAGTTTTGTTAAATGAATGTGCTGCATTAAACATTTCTAAGATTAGATTTTCCAGGTCTCAGTCTTGACCACCAAGTCTGGGTTTTAGAGGAAATTTTTGTTTTTAATTAAAAAAAAATTAAGTTTATTTATTTGAGGGGGGAGAGAGAGAGAGAGAGAGAGAGAGAGAAGGAGAGACAGAATCCTAAGCAGGCTCCACACCATCAGCACAGAGCCTGAACTCACAAACTGTGAGATCATGACCCGAGCCAAGATCAAGAGTCGGAGTCCTAACAGACTGAGCCACCCAGTTGCCCCATATTTATTTATTTTGAGAGGGTGGGCGGAGGGAGTATGAGCAGGGGAGGGGCAGAGAGAGAGGGAGAGAGAGAGAGAGACAGAGAGAGAGAGAATCCCAAGCAGGCTCTGCCAGGCTAATAGAGCTCAACTACTCGGGGCGCCATCTCCCCAACGGTGAGATCATGACCTGAGCTGAAATCAAGAGTCAGATGCTTAACCAACTGAGTCCCCATACGCCCTAAGAGGAAATCTTCAGCCACATGGCAGGAAACTTTTAGAAACACTTACTTTTATCAACGAGAATGAGACTTGTCTCCACCCTCATCTTGCTAAGAACACCTAAGTGCTAGCTGAACTGGCACGCAGGATAGGATTGTGTCACCATTCTGGTTTGCACTTCTTTAGGAGCGTTACTGACTCTGCACCTGTGATGCTCATCTTGGGAACAAGCGCTGAGTTTTGGCTTGTTGCAGCAAGTCATGTGGTGTGGTTTGTCTCCTGATGCAGAGTGTATTAGTAATAGTACAGCTATATTAGGAGAAGCACTTAAAGGACACCAACTGGCAGAAAATATTGAGTGTTTGGGATACACTGTTAAGTCTGAAAAAGGAGAAGGGTCGGGTTGTAGTCTTTTTTTTCAGTTTTACTTCTCCTGCCAAATATATAAATATAAACATAAATAAGCAAGTGAGCAAGCAAATAGTGAGAGCTACAAGAGATACTATTATATTTTTTAATGAAAAAAAAACAGAACTATAACAGGAGTTGATGTCGAGTCTGCTGTGTGAGCTACATCAGAGTGGCATCAATGCAGAGAAATACAGTGGGTATCAGGATTGAGATAATCATTGGTTTGATTACAATTGACTCTTGAACAGCACAGGGGTTAGGGACGCCAATTTCAATTCGTGCAATTGAAAATCCATGTATAAGTTTTGAATCCCTACAAGCTTAACTACTAATAGCCTACTGTTGACCTGAAGCCTTACTGATAACGTAGTCAATTAACACGTATTTTGTATGTTATATATATTATATACTGTATTCTAACAATAAAGTAAGCTGAGAAAAGAAAATGTTATTAAGAAAATCATAGGGGCGCCTGGGTGGCTCAGTCGGTTAAGCGTCCGACTTTGGCTCAGGTCATGATCTCCCAGTCCGTGAGTTCCAGCCCCGCATGGGGCTCTGCTGACAGCTCAGAGCCTGGATCCTGCTTTGGATTCTGTATCTCCTTCTCTCTCTGCCCCTCCCCTGCTTGTGCTCTGTCTCTCTGTTTCTCAAAAATAAATAAGCATTAAAAAAAATTTAAAGGAAAAAAATCATAAGAAGGGGCACCTGGGTGGCTCACTTGGCTAAGTGTCTGACTCTTGATTTTAGTTCAGGTCATGATCTCTCGGTTTGTGAGTTTGAGGCCCAAGTCACACTCTGCGCTGACAGCATGGAGCCTGCCTGGGATTCTCTCTCTTTCTATCTCCCCAGCTCACACTCTCCCTGTCAAAATAAATAAAACAGACATTAAAAAAAAAAGAAAATCAAAGGAGAAAATACATTTACAGTACTGTACTATATTTACTAAGAAAATCCGTTTATAAGTGAACCCATACAGTCTAAACCTATGTTATTGAAGGGCCAACTGTACAGATTTTTAAAATAAGAAGTGTTCATAGAAAGACTGAGTTACCTCAAGAAAAGACAATAAATGATGGTCTTTGAATCAACAATATTTTATATTTTGCTGTATTTTAAATCCCTCACCCCCAATTTGAATTTCCCTCAGAATAAATCAAATCAAGACCAGGCCATTGTATTTTACTAATTAGTCGCATGATTAATGCTTATGAGTTCTATAGCCTATACACTTTATTGTTTACAAATATTGCAATATAGTCTTTCATATCACTCACAGGCTTTGGGAATATAAACTAACCATGACTTGATTTGACAAATAGCAGAAGGTACAAGGGATTGTTACAACATGCTCCATGACCTGTAACTTAGAGCAGTGTTTCTCACAGTATGCCCATAGCATTACCATGATTTGACCACTTATTAAAAATGCAGATTCCTGGGCCTACCCAGACCTATTGAATTAGAAATACTGGGGTTAAGACCCAGCAATCTGTGTATCTGTGGCTTAGCAAGTTCTTTAGGTGATTCTGATGTGTGCTAAAGTTTAAGAACCATGGCTCAGTGGTTCTTCAATTTTGGTATTCATAGAAATTATCTGAAGAGCTTGTTTAAAATTCACAGGGTGATGTAATCCCAATCAAGATCCCAACAGACTTTGCTTGGTAAATTAATCAATTAATTTTAAAGTTATGTGAAATTTAGAGGGCCAATAACAACCGCTGCAAACTTAAAAACAGAAAAAAAAAACCCAACTCTTAAACAAAGCTTGTTGCTTCATACTATAAGAAATGAAGATTTGGTAAAAGCTAGAGTAATTGAGTGTGGTAAAGAGGCAAGAAAAGACAAATCCAACAGAAGAAGGAATCCATAAATGGATTCACACTATGTGGTCATCTAATTTATGATAAAGTTGACCCAAATATAGCAGCAAAAATGTGCCCTTTCCCAATAATTTGTGTTGGGTTAATTGAATGTACATGTGGGAAAAATTAATCTTTACCCTTCTTTCTAGGCACAAAAATCAATTTTAGATGAATCACAAATATAAAAATCTAAGATAAAACAATAAGCTTTGAGATAAAAACAGGAAAATATTTTTATGAATCTGGTGTAGGAAAAGATCTCAAAGAAATACTAATTCAGACTACCAGAGAATAGAAAATACTGCATTAAATTTAAGTACTTCTTTCATCAAAATACTACTAAGACAATAGAAAAGCAAGCTACATAGTCGTAGAAGAAATTTGTAATACATAAATCTGGCAAAAGACTTGTATACAGAGAGTTTAAGACCTCCCTCAAATGAATATACAAAGACGAGACAACCTTTTAGAAAAATGGAAAAGAGACTTTACATTATGTCACTTCACAAAAGCTCATGTCCAATTGTATAATAAATATATGAAAGAAAAGGTACTCAACTTTCCTAAGAAAGGAAATAACCAATCAGTGAAATACCAATAAAAAATCTTGTGTGACACCACTAGACGCCCACTAGAAAATGGCGAAAATGTTGGCTGATAAGAAACACCCAGAACTCTCTCAAAAAACTATCATCTCTACCCTTAGATACATATCCAATAGAAATACAAACATTTGATCACCAGACACATTCTAGCAGTGTTTGTAACATCCCCAAAGTAGAAGTGACTGATCAATAGTATAATGGATAAATATATTTTGGTATATTCATTCACTGTGATACTACACTGCAGTAAGAAAGGGAAAAAAGCCACAATTACACACACACACACACACACACACACACACAAATGAATGAATTTCACAAATTTCTGTTTCTGAGTAATGCTTCAATTATAAGAAGTTTCAAAAAAAAAAAAAAGCACAGACCATAGTAAAAGCCGCACTTTAAAAACACTGGTCAGAAAAAAGTTAATTAATTAATTAACTGAAACACCTGTCAGGAGGTTGTGTCAGGGACGGATGGAGCTGGGTTCTAAAAGCCACAAGAGGAAGAGGTTATGAGACCATTGCTTTAGGCCAGGGTAGAGACAGCAGCAGTTTGGTCTCAGGTAGAAGCAGGGGAGAGAGAGAAAAGCAGAATCATTCACAGGGAAAATGTTGAAGTAGAACTAAAAGAATCTGGTGATAGAGATGAAAGGGAAGAAAGCAGAGTGCAGGTAGCGTGCAGATTACCTTCCAAGAAGCTCCTGCTATGGAGCTGGAGGCACAGGCAGTCAGAATAAGAGAAATTGCTGAGCTGGAGGGGAGAGGAGGAAGAGGTGCTTCATAGGCTGAACTTGAGTTGAGACAGCTAGGTGCTTTTCAGATAAAGGAATTGCATGTTGATGGTGCCCACCTTTCTGACTGACTTCCTCACTGCCTCCTTCCCGTATAACATTCTCCAGGTTTTCCTTCTACCTCTTTGATTAGTCTTTCTCAGTCTTGCTGATGTTCCCTCTAGAATGCCCAGATCTCTTTTCTAAGTCCCAGGCTTATGACTTTAAATATTATCTTTGCCAATATGTCCAAAATTTATATCCCCAGTCCAGAATTCTGTCTCCAGATATAGACTCTCGTACACATCACGTACTTGATGTCTCTACTTGGGCATCTAATGGACATCTTAAATTCAGTATATCTATAAATGAACACCTGGCCTTTCCTCCCAAAACCTCTTCCTTTTTTTTAGGTTATTGAATTCTTCAAATTTAGTTAACATACAGTGCAATATTGGTTTCAGGAGTAGAATTCAGTGATGTCATCACTTACATATAACACCCATTGCTGATCATAAGTGCCCTCCTTAATAACCATCGAGTGATGGTTCTAGCTCATCCTCTACCTCCTCCCTCCATCAACTCAGCTGGTTTTCTATTGTTGAGTCTCTAATGGGTTTTTTCCCTTCCTGTATGTTCATCTATTTTGTTTCTCAAATTCCACACTTGAGTGAAATCATATAGTATCTGTTGTCTGTCTCTGACTTATTTTGCTTAGTATAATACACTCTAGTTCCATCCATGTCGTTGCAAATGGCAAGATGTCATTCTTTTTGATGGCTGAGTAATATTCTGTTATATATATATATATATATATATATATATATATATATATATTATATATATAGTTTGGATATATACATATATATATGTATATATCCAAACTATATATAGTATAGTGAAAAATATATATATATATATTATATATATAGTCTGGATATATATATACATATATATATATATATATATCCAAACTATATATATACTATATATATATATATATAGTATATATATATATATAGTATAGTATAGTATATATATATATATATATATAGTATATATATAGTTTGGATATATATATATATATATATGTATATATCCAAACTATATATATAAAAAACAACTTCTGTAACCATTCATTGGTTGATGGACTTCTGGGTTCTTTCTATAGTTTGGATTTTTTTGATTATGCTGTTATAAAGATTGGGATGCATGTACCACTTTGAACCTGTATTTTTGTACCCTTTGTGTAAATACCTAATAGTGCAATTGCTGGATCAAAGTTCTGTTTTTACCTTTTTGAGGAAACTCCATACTGTTTTCCAGAGTTGCTGCACCACTTTGCATTCCCACCAACAGTGTAAGAAGGTTCCCCTTTTTTCTTCATTCTTATCAATGCCTGTTGTTTCCTGTGTTGTTAATTTTAGCCATTCTGACAGGTGTTAGGTAGTATCTCATCGCAGTTTTGATTTGTATTTCCCTGATTATGAATTATGTTGAGCATAGACATCTGGATGTCTTCTTTGGAAAAATGTTTATTCATGTCTTCTGCCCATTTATTCACTGGATTATTTGTTTTTTGAGTATTGAGGTTGGTAAGCTCTTTGTAGATTTTGGATACTAACCCTTTATCAGATATATCATTTGCAAATATCTTCTCCCATTCCATAGGCTGTGTTTTAGTTTTGTTGATTGTTTCCTTCACTGTGCAGAAGATTTTTATCTTGATGAAGTCTCAATAGTTCATTTTTGTTTCTCTTGTCCCAGGAGATGTGTCTAGTAGGAAGTTGATATGGCCAAGGTCAAAGATGTTGCTGTCAGGGGCACCTGGATGGCTCAGTCAGTTGAGCATCCGACTTCAGCTCAGGTCATGATCTCGCAGTCTGTGAGTTTGAGCCCCGCGTCGGGCTCTGTGCTGACAGCACAGAGCCTGGAGCCTGCTTCTGAATTTGTGTCTCCCTCTCTCTCTGCCCCTCCTCCACTCATGCTCTGTCTTCTCTCTCTCTGTGTCAAAAATAAACATTAAAAAAAATTCAAAGATGTTTCTGCCTTGTGTTTTACTCTAGGGTTTTGATGGTTTCCTGATTCACTTTTCAGTCATTCACCCATTTTGAATTTATTTTTGTGTGTGGTGTAAGAAAGTGGTCAGGTTTCATTCTTTTGCATGTAGTTGTCCAACATCATTTGTTGAAGAGACCATCTTTTTTCCATTGTGTATTCTTTCCTGCTTTTTCAAAGGTTAGTTAACCATATATTAGTGGGTCCATTTCTGGGTTTTCTATTTTGTTCCATTGACCTATGTTTCTGTTTTTGTGCCAGTACCATACAGTCTTGATGACTACAGCTTTATAATATAGCTTGAAGTCCAGAATAGTGATGCCTCCAGGTTTGGTTTTCTTTTTCAGGGTTGTTTTGGCTATTCAGGTCTTTTTTGGTTCTATACAAATTTTAGAATTGTTTGTTCTAGCTCTGTGAAAAATGCTGGTGATATTTTGATAGGGATTGCATTAAATGTATAGATTGCTTTGGGTAGTATCGACATTTTAACAATGTTTGTTCTTCCAATCCATGAACATGGAATGTTTTTCCATTTCTTTGTGTCGTCTTCAATTTCTTATATAAGTGTTCTATAGTTTTCGGAGTACACATCTTTTACCTCTTGGGTTAGGTTTAATCCTAGGCATCTTATGGTTTTGGTGCAGTTGTAAATAGGATCATTTCCTTGATTTCTCTTTCTGTTACTTCATTACTGGTGTACATGAATGCAACCGATTTCTGTATGTTGCTTTTACATCTGTGACTTTACTGAATTTATGTATTGGTTCTAGCAACTTTTTGCTGGAGTTTTTTTGGGTTTTCTACATAGAGTTTCATGTCACCTGAAAATAGTGATGGTTTGACTTCTTCCTTACCACTTTGGGTGCCTTTTATTTCTTTTAATTGTCTGATTGCCGAAGCTAAGACTTCCAGTCCTATGTTAAATAGTAATGGTGAAATGGACATCCCTGTCTTGTTCCTGACCACAGAGGAAAAGCTTTCAGTTTTTCCCCATTGCGGATGATAATCACTGTGGGTCTTTGGTATATGGCCTTTGTGATGTTGAGGTATGTTTCATCTATATCTACTTGGTTGAGGATTTTTATTCCCAAAACCTCTTCCTAAAGCTTTCCTCATTCAGTACTAAAGGCAAAAACATTGGGATCATTATTATGTCCTCCTTTTCTATTATATCCCATTTTTCAACCCTGCCTTTAAAAATATACCCAGAAATCCCACTGTTTCTCATCACGTGGGCTATTAAATCCCCATCTGAACTACCTTAATCTCTCCTCTATATTATTAAAAGAGTCTCCTAACCAGTCTTCTCCCTGTTTCTACCCATGTCCCTCTCCCCATATTGCATTTTCAACACAGAAACCAGAATAATCATTTTAAAATGTGAGTCAGATAATTTCTCTGATCAAAACCCCACAATGATTCCTCATCCATGCTGAGTAAAACCCAATGTGCTTACAATGGCCCACGAAGACCCATGTGATTTGCTTCTTACTTACCCCCTTCACCATACTATTCTATCCTTTCTTCACTTTATTATGGTCACAGTGGAAAACTTGATATTTCTCAAACACACTAGGCATGCTCCTCAAATAGCATGAACTTCTGCATAGAGCACTCTTCCTCCAGATGCCCCTCTGACCAGCTTCCTCAACTACTTAAAGTCTTTGTTCAAATATCACCTTAATAATCATCATATAAAAAACTTCAGCCCACATCCAACAATACACTTCTACCACATACCATGCTATTTTTCCCTGTCCACACATCACCTTCTAATATATAATTACTTACTATGCTTTTGCTTGACGTCTGTCTGGCCCTCTAAAAGGTAAGCTCCATGAAAGCAAGAATTGGGAGAAGTTTGGTCTGTTTATTCCATTGATACATCCCAAGTGTCTAAAAGTGTTTGGCTCATGCTCATTACAAATATAAATTTTACTTTTATGTGTACTTTTAAAATATTTCCTCTTTTCTCTCTCCCCACTAAAGTGTAAGCTTCAGGATCTTGTCTCTGTTTACCCATGAATCCCAAATTCTCAAAAAAGTATCTGCCACATTATTGTCATTTGTTAAGATTTATTTAATTAATGAATATTAAACCATTAAGCATAGGCAGCTCAGGTACACATGAAAAGTCATAAAAGTATTCTAGAATATGCTATGTTCTGGCCATGCAAATAGTTGAACATTGCTGGAGAGTCCACTGAGAAAAGAGTAATAGAAGGAGATAAGATTAGGAAAGAAGTCAGGGGAGAAATCATGATAAGCCACCTGGGTGGCTCAGTCAGTTAAGCATCCAACTCTTGATTTCAACTCAGGCTATGATCTTATGGTCATTAGATCGAGCCTTTGCTGAGCAGGAGCCCACTTGGGATTCTCTCTGTCCTTGTCCCTGCTTCTCCGCTGCTCATGCTTGCTCTCTAAATAAATGAATAAACAAACAAACAAACAAACAAACATTACAATATATATATGTAAGCCAGGGAACATGGAGAGGAGCAAAAGTTCTGGATTTTATCCTTGGATAGACAATGAGGAAACATTGGAGAATTTTGTGCAAGAGAGTAACATGATCAGATTAAAATGTTAGAAAAATATCTCTGACAAAAAGAGAAGAGGATGAACTGGAAAAAGTCTAGACTAAAGGAAGGCAACTGACAAGTGTTCAGCTATCGTAATTCTTTGTGACAGTTAAGAGCTGATAGCGATATTTGACATTTTCTACTTTAACTTCAATGGAAAATTTAACTAGGTAGGTAAAATTCTAGAAGATATGAAAATATATTTATAAAAGTTGATGAAGTAAAAATGCTGCTATATTTATCTCTTTTATCTCAAAGGCCTAAAACACAGATTAAAATATCATGTTTTATCATTGATAAAATATCAGATTAATTTTTAAAATATGAAGCCAATTGGGAATCCTGAAAGGAAAACCATTTAAATGTATCCACCAAAACTATTGAGTCTTTGGGGTGCCTGGTTGGCTCAGTCAGTTAAGTGTCAGACTTTTAATCTCAGCTCAGGTCTTCTTCTCAGGGTGGTGAGCTCGAGCCTCACATTGGGCTCCATGGAGCCTACTTTAAAAAAGAAAGAAAAGAAAAGAAAACAAGTGAGTCTTTAATGTTGGAGTTCTTCCTTGAGGATCTTTTATAATCATCTTCCCATTTCCATCACTTCTTTCTAAACAATTGCATTTATCCTTAACTATTATCAGAAATGAGCAGTTCAAACATTTTGCCCCTAGGCAAGATCTCTCCTCCCGATTCATATGCACAAAAGGCTACTTCACATGTCCACTTGCATGTCTCAAAATATCTGTGTGGTAAATTCAACATAACCAAAGTTGTACTAATTATTCTACCTCCAAATCTAATACATTTCCAAGAGCTCCTTTCTGAGTGAATGACTCCATCAAACCCACAGAAATATCGACATCATCCTTGGCCTTCTCTCCTTCTTACCTATTTTTTCCAACAGTAAATTTTATCAAATCTTCCCCCAGATTGTTTCTCAAATCTTCCTACTTGCCTCCATCACCATCACTGCCGCCCTTTTGTACTTCAAGCTATCACCATCCCTTATTTCAATTACTCCAGTGGCCTCCTAACTAGTTTTCTCTTACACACTCTTGCCCCTCCCCCCATCTCAATCTATTGCTTCACACTCAAGCAAAAACAATCTATTCAATAGGCAAATGTGGTTTTAGCAAATGCATACTTAAAATTCTTCAAAGGCTTCTGATTGATTTTAGGATTAAGACCAAAGTCCTTACTAAGGTCTGCACTATCTGGCTCCTCCTACTGGTCCACTTCTTGTGCATAAAAGTGTCACAAAGTATCTCCCATCACCTGGCTTTTGTACTTGCTTCACCCTCCACCTGACATCCTTCCCTGGTGCACCATTCACCCCCGTGTTCTCCTGGTTAATGACTACTCATCCTTTGGATCTCAGCCCAGCTCTCTCAGTTCCTTGGGGAATCTCTCAATTCTGGTTCTTCAGAACATGCCAGATCTTTTGTGTACCTTTTCCTTAAAGCCCTGATCACAGGATAATGTATCATTTTCTGTTTGATTATATTGGTCAATGCCTGTGCCCCCAGACTGCAATCTCCACAAAGGCAGGGAGTATCTGTGCACAGTACTGTACCCCAACTACCTAGAACAGAGCCTAGAAAGTTTTATGCTCAATATATATTAGATGATGAAAGAACCATTTGGGAGAAGCAGATTTCATAATGAATGACACCAAAAAGAAAGAGGATGTTATGAACTCATCTAGCCTCATGAATGTCAGGGTAAATAAATTAAAATAGAAATATAGTTTAGAGTATAGAACATTAAAATTGACCTCTTGTGATTTTACCAAGGCTGCCTTTGATTCTTGGTTTAGTGTTAGTCCTAGCTCTTATGGCATTCAAAAAGGTCTTCAGTTGAGTTCTGGAAATTAGATACCAAATCATTGGCTTGGAATAGTTTGGGCTCAAATTAAACAATAGCTGAATTGCAGATTTTAGTAATTTTTCTTCCTTTAGAACATCATCTGATGTATACAATAACTACTTTCAAAGAGATCTCACTATCATACATTTACGGACTAAGGGACCTAAAGAAGCGGATTCTGAGACTTTTTCACACTTCTGGAACACTTGTTTGCAGAAAGCTGAGTGTTGATAACAGCTTAATAGATCAGGCAGCTACACAAGAACCTAGCACAGGCGGTATGTATTAAGATCTGCTTTGGGGGTGCTGAAGGGTTTTCTCTTTTTTGAAATGTGAGATCTAAAATAATTTGGTTTTTTGCCTCTCGCCACTGTTCTCACTCCACACTTGCCGTTTTACATATGATTATTGAGTTGACCCGAAAGGTTTTAGGTTGGGAGGTGCAAGGTCAGTGTCCCTGCCACGTCCCAATCTCCGTCTGCACCTACCTCAGACGTGTCTTTGTACTATCCCTGCTGGACACCGCACCTTTCCATAATTATAAATGTCTGTTTTCAGTCACTTCAAAGCTTTCCCAGCACTGGGAGCCCTCCTTCAAAGCCTCTGCATTGCTGAGGAACTTCTGTCATTGACAGGAGGTCCTGCTTTGAAGTTTTTCATGCCATTTATTGATTTCCCCCCTTTAAAGATGTTCAGATTAGAAAATGCTTCACCCCCTTTGAAAATGTGCATATTTTCATGATGGGGAAGGGTTAATCCTTTGAAGATATTTACATTTTATAGCAGTGTCCTTATATGAAGAAATTTGACATCAAATATGCCACATGCTTTGTGGCGCTTTCCTTTTCTCTGTTGGATCCTTCAAGATCAAGATCCTCCCAATTTAGTGTGTTGTTGGTTTTTATATTATGCATTTGTTCCTTTTTTATGCAGTGCTAAAAGAACTCAATAAATGTGCTGAAATGAAAGAGCTTGCATAATTTAGAAAAGGGCTTTATTCCAGTTGTTTATATAAGTCTTCTCAAAGTTGGGGCACTTTTAATGTTTGGGAATGTTTACAAAGTTTCCTTGATCTCCTGACCATCTGCAGTGTCCTAATATACATAACCACCAACAAAGGTTAGCTTTGAAAATTAGCTCTATGTTAGCTATAAAGTGCATATTTCATTCATATTTTCCTTCATGTGTATGTGCTTAAGCCTTAGATGCCTAATATTTTAAAAAAGAGCATAGGGATACCATGCAGATTAAACTAAAATTTTGCAGGTAAGGAGTACCTCACACAAAGTCAGTGAGCTATGCCTACGGCAATTAAGTGGCCAAAATCAATTAATCCAATACTGGATAACAGCCTGGATACAAGCTTCAGGACTGTCCCTGCTGCTCGGAAGTACATTACCTGCCCCTCTGATTAGCTGATTTTAGCAATTCTGTCACTTGAAATTTCACTTGAAATTTCACTTGAAATTTCTGTCATTGGGCTTAGACTTTGATGACTGTCAGAATAAAGTACTACTAAGAGAGGTAATACTTTAAGTCCTTCGGGTAAAGGAGGATTCTGAGAGCATGTCACAGTGATGCAAAGAAACGAGAAAAAGAGGAAACTACTCAAGATGAGAAAAAGAAATGGGGAAATTGAGAGATGAAGGGGGTAAAGGAAGACTCCAAATGTGAACTTTCACGCAATTAAGTCTTTCAGATTAAAAATAAACTTAGCATGTGAACACACACACACACCCCACCCATGAACCCAACTTATAACTAAATATAATAAGTAGTGGTACAATACACTGAATGACAGGTGCTAAATCTAGAATGTCACACACATATAAGGAAAATAAATATAACCAGGATGAGTTTTGATACCTAGTGGACTTATAAACTCATATTAAATGTAGTCCAGTTGGCAACCAGGAATGATATATAACCTCTCCGTGCATAATAAAAATTAAAGTGCAGCTATTTAATTTCTGTGTTTGGCATAATAAGATTGTAATCATAATGCCAGGGAAACAGTTTCATTTTCCTAGATGGTAGTGATTAAATCTATTTCTCCAGCCCTCTAAATGTATTGCTTCGTTCAGTAATTTAATCATTCATTTATTTAATATTTATACAGTGTCAAGGAAGTAAAAATGGCCAATAAACATATGAAAAGATACTCAGCTTTACTATTCATGAGGACAGAGCAAATGCAGAGAACATGAGGTACATATTTTATCCATTGGGTGCTTAATAACACTGAGTGTTGTTAGGGGTGGGGAAGAACTAGCATTTTGATGTTGCTGATGGAGCTGTAATTCAATGTAGATTTTTGGAGGGTAATTAGAATTAGACATATCTATGAAAATGTAAATGTGTGTATCCTTCAATCTAGAAATTTTTCCTTTCAGCTTTATTATGGAGATACAGGGTGGTAACAAAAAAAAGGGGGGGGGGGAGGAAAGAAGAGAAAATGTACCTAAATATCTAAATAACCATCAACAGAGGAATGCTTAAGTGACTTATAGGTAATCCATTGAATACAGTGTTTCTAAGCAGTTGAGCAAAAAAAGTATAACCTGTGCTTATATTCCCTGACATGAAAAGATTTTTCAACCATGTGGAAGGAGAAAAAAAAGCAAGTGGAAGACTAATGTGTACTAAGTAATGTCAATCATAAAAAATGCACAGAGTATATATTTTATATGTATTCTTATGTGTGTGTAAAAAGTGATAATGCTTACTTTTGCTCTCAGGCTGCATTTAGGGTATTAATCAAAATGAGCCCTTAATCTGTGTTGATTAAACATTATATGAAAAACATACTCTTGTTTTCTTTGTGTGATTCAGAATGAAACAAATAAAATTAAATATGTATGCATTTTATAAACCATCCTCTAAACAGGTTAACATACTATATTCTATTGCAAATAGGCAAACAGTGAACTTGTCTGTTAGTCATTAAATGTGTATTTAATTTTGTGCAAGTTCTCCGTTTGCTAAAAAATCTAACGTGCTCTGTTGTTAATTTCTTGGAAGTTCAAAAGGGATATACCTTTATGCTTTTGGGGGGAGTAATATCCAAATTACCCAAATCATGGTGCCAGAGGTACCTTGCATACAAGGTATACATAATCAGTGGACACAATCACAGAATGTGCAGAACAAGCGAAGTCTCATACGTCTTTCTACCCAGCCGACCACCCAACAGCTTCCCCTAACTCCAGAGTTGCCTAAAGGTCTACTGGTGCCAGGGAGCTAAAGAAAAAGAAAAGCTTGAAATATGGGCTACTTGAGCACGTCTTTGTAGATTACCTTCCAAATTCTTCCCCATTTCCTCAAAAGGAAATATTGGAAAATAGAACAATGTATGTCCTGAATTGTATGTGTAACATCAAAATGTTCAGGTTTCAAAGATGTTTCATGTCAAAGAATGCTCCTCCCCTTTTCTCAGTCTTTCTTATAAGAAAATATATATATATATATATATATATATATATATATATATATATATATTTTCTCCTCTCGAAAGAAACTCAATCCTTGACACTTAACAGTTTCATTGCAAAAGCAGAACCCCTAAAGTTCAAGTTGATTTTGAACATAGTACATTGCATTCCAATATATTGATTCTCTTCTGCAGTCTTGTAACTATAAATAATAAAAAAAAAAAACCTTGTTCATGAAAGAACAGAGTAGCCATTGATATAAACTGTTTTCATGTATTTGGCCTTAACATCTATTATACAATATGTATATGTTTTTCATTAAGCTGTAGTTTCTTTCAATATCTTTTTTTGACATCTGTGGGATTTTCCTTTGGATTTTAATTTATTTCCAACACCGAGTCTTGGCCTGTACTGCTAGTCAAGTAGTACAGTGTTCTGAATTCTTTATTTTGAAAAGTAAACATAATTTTCATCTGGCCTGTGCTAGACTGTGGTCTTTATGGACAAATTTTATCTTATTGTTTTCTCATTAGTGAATTTTGTCAAAGAAGTCAATAGCAGTTTTTTCTCCACATCATTTACCCACATTATTTTTCAGTGAATACATCCTGGACTTTATTGGCCATTCTAAACAATCTTCCGTTGTTTCACACAATTATTTTATTCCAAGAAAAACATTAGAATGTAGTATTCTTAGGGGAAACCTGGATTGGTATGGCTATTTATCTTCAACTATAAGTGTAAGACCAATACCAGTGAAGTAAGTTGTCCAAGATAAAATGTCCCATTAATATGTAGGGAAAAAAAATAAAAATGTTGTAGAACATGGGCCTATAGATTTTTATCTACTACTAATATATCTAGGTTTCAGTTTTTACAAAAACTGCACATATTTGAATTTTTCTTTCTCTCTTCAAGCTGAAAGTGACTTTATATTGTTAAACTATGCACACTGCCAGTGAGTGTTGATTAGTTATTTAACTTTATTTTTTCCCAAGGACTAATGAAAAGATTTTCGGGTACATGCTATGGGCACTTTCCAAAATTTTGTGAGCTCTCTAAACTCCAAAAGGTAAACAAAACAAAATTAAGAAAACCAAAAAATTAGCAGTATCAGTTCTTAGCCTATTAAAATGTATTGAGTGCATGGACTGTGTCAGTGGCTCTGATCACAGATAGATGAATATTATAGGGTCTCTGTTCACCCCAACCCCCAAATACAGTCATGGGGAGTCACCATGTAGCCTACACTTACGGTACAATGAAATAAGGACAGAATCACGGAGTACCAGTGATACAGGCAGCTTCCCTAGACTTGGGACAGGTAAACACGAAGGAATGGTTTGAGGAAAGTTTCTAGAGGGTGTAATTTTTTTTTTGTTTATTTCAGTTTTTATTCAAATTCTAGTTAACATATGGTGTAATATTAGCTTCAGGAGTAGAATTCAGTGATTCATCACTTACATGTAACACCGAGTCCTCATCACAAGTGCCCATTTTAATTCCCGTCACCCATTTAACCAATCCTCTGCCTACCTCACCTCCAGCAATCCTCAGTTTGTTCTGTATAGTTAAGAGTCTATTTTATGGCTTGTAGAGGGCATAATATTTGAACTGAATTTTTAAGTATCAACAGGAATAAGCCATCTGAGGGGAATGAAAAAGAAGGGATTCCAAATAAAAGCAACGGTGGTATAAAGATGCTGAGACCTGAGACAGCAGCTTTTCAGTGGAATTTCAAACATTTTCAGCATGAATGATACAAAAGGCTCAAGGTGGTACAGGCTTGGGGCTAAACCATTACACTGACACCAAAGTCCAAGCGTGGTGTGGGGGAGAATGCCTGAGGGCCATGCTGAAGAAGCTGGCCTGAACACAATGGAGAGGTGGTCAAAAACTGTAACCATAGGTGAGATTTAGTCAGATAGATCAGTTAGAAAGCCATCCTGTCAACAGGGTAAATCAATTCTTTAGGTTTCTCAAGGAAAATGTATCTGGAGTCCTACTTTGCTATAAGCTTTCTGTCACACCCCAAGTCTGGTCCAGCAAATCTTATTGGCCTTAATCTCATGTCCAGAATATGAGCAGTTCTCATTATGACAACCCCTTACAATGGTCTAAAGCATAATCCCACCTAAGGATTACTGCAGTTGTACCCCAACTGGTCTCTCCACTTCTCACTTGCTCTCTTCTAGTCCAATCTCTGCAGGAGCCAGAATAGTACTTTTAAAACCCATCAGACTTTGCACTCACTCAGGAAAAATCTTTCCAAAGACCCCATTTCTCATGGAGTATAAGCCAATGTCCTTAAAATTGCCCAAAGGACTCATACTCTTCTCATTGCCTCTCTGAGTCAATCTTGTAATGTGTCACAGTGTTCCCCATTCGCTGTGCTCTGGCCACACTGGCATTCTTGTCTCACAGTGTTTGTATAAGTCATTGTTTCTTTACTGAGCATTCATTCCCAGATAGGCACTTGACTCTCATCGTCACTATAGAGTCTTTACTCAAAAACATTACCATCTTGGTAGGAACAGTTTTTACTACCCCACTTAAAATCACAAATAAATGTCTTAAAGTTTAAAAAGTCAGGTAAAGGACTTCTTGTTTTAAGGTCCAATGTGTAAAGAGTTTGGAAGTCTTCCCTTCTATCCTTATTTTGAGAAAAAGCTCAGCAAACTGAGTAAAAACTTGGACCTACCGTAGAACCAATGTTCCAGGTGAAGGGAAGGAAAAATTCTTCTCTACCCTTGAAGTCTTCCAGCTGGACTAAGAATCAAATTTACATGAAACATATCAGCAGGAGAAAAAAAAAACAACAACAACAACAAAGATATGTGCACAGAGGCCCAAGATGGAAACTGAGACCCAAGGAAATGACCAAGGAAGGCAGTTTTTATACTTTTTAAACACAAAGAATAAATCTCTGAGGAATTGACGGGACAAAGAAATTTTAATTTTGGGAGCTTCAGTTAGTACGAAGTTCCAAACAGGATGTGAGCTGCGGTGGTACATTAGTGAAAAGTAATACAAGTTTTTATACAGCCTTTTGAGCTCTAAATTTCCAATCTGGTGATAAGGATGTCTCTTTATCTCCTGGTTCAAGGAGGGTACCATTCACACGGGAGATCTATTTCCTGCTTTCAGGAGGACACAGGAGGGTCCCAGTGTCCTTCTTGCATAGGGTGTCTCTTAAGTAACTTTTCTTTAAAATAATCAATATAACAAAGTTGCCCATCTTGGGGCAGCCTGTCTTTGGCCCCTGCACAGGGAAAACCAGCACTTCAAATCTGGAGAGAAATTCATCCAGAAAGACATAACAACTGCATCCTGCTTACCTGAAGCAGAAGCTGTAGGAGCCACAAACAGGTAGGGATACTTATGTTGCAATTTTGACCAATTGCTAGAGGCTGAGTATGAGCTAGCATGAGGAGAAATTCCTGGAAGCCAGAGTCTTACAGGAACCTCTATAATTTATTGGCCTTTACCTCCATGAACCCTGCCATGTTCTTACTGTGAGGATCTAAGAAAGATCCCCTTGTGGCACTGGTAGGATGAGGGGAAGTGTCATCATTTGTGAAATATGTCCAGATGCAGACGTCTCCTAGATACTTGGATCCTGAATCCTCAGCTTCCTCAGTGAAGAGGTTAGGACTGAGGACACGTCTTAGGAGTTAGCATGACAAAGAATGTACTTAATTAACAATGTGTGGAGTGTTTTGGGAAGGTCCCTAGGAAACAGATGAAGATCCATATGCAAGTGATTTATTGAGAAAGTGCTTCTAGGGGAAATCAGTGTGGGAGAGGAAGAAGCAGGGCAGGGAAGGAGGAGAAACTAAATGAGGGTACAGTTTTAGGCAAAGTACTGAGCTGTGTACTGTGGGGAGCTTTGAAGCTTAAATGATACCCCCTCATTTGTCTCACTCAAAGTAAAAAAAAGCCAGATTATCTTACTTCTAAATCAGTCAGTCCTGGCTACGGGCTACCCCTGGAGGTACACACACTACCAGGTACTTTTGGATCTCTGCACAAGAGTCCAAAGTGCTTTCAATAACCTCAGGAAGGTCTTCTGAAGAAAGATGTAAATGACAGCCATAAGGAGCAAAGCAACAGAGAAACCAAGGAATGAGTGCACAGAGCCTAGAAGAAGGAAGTAAGGATGGATGTGTGGGCAATGCACCAACATAGAAGCCACGTGCTGCACTTTGAGAAGGTCATGGAATAAACAGTGGGTCAAGGACAGAACACTGAGCCAAAGAATGAAACTGAGAAAGTAGGAGGAGACCTGGAAGGGCCAAAGAGGAGAGTAAGAGAGAGGACTTGAGTTTAACTTCTGGTTAACTTCAATAAAAGGAGGACATGAGAGTGTTCATTACGTGTGGAATGATCTTTGGCTAGGGAAGTTTCAGAATGATGATGGTAGCTAAAACCAGACGTTCAGCGAGCTTCAGAGAAAGTGAAAAGTAAGGAATTGGTGGCACTAATTGTTGACTGATCTCTACAAAGGGTTGCTCATGATCAGAAGGGAAATTAAGATCCTAACTGAGGTGTTGAGGGGAGGAACAGGGGGCTTCAAGACTGGGTTGACTCCAGCATGTTTGTAAGCTACATGTAATTACAGAGTAAAGAATTTCCTAAATATTCAATAAAACTAATTGAAACAATGTTTATATATTTTGACCACCTCCCTACTCCTCACATGCTCTTCAGACCTCTGATCTGACTTTCAGCACCCTTTCTGTCTTTACCTATTCTTTTTCTACGGCAACACCTCACAACCATCATGCTAAACCCTTTCTCAGTAAACAGGCTTCTAATCTATAAACTCTTGGTGCTTTGTTTAAATACAAATCTCATGTGTCATTTCCTATTTTGCATTGATTTTGTATATATCTCTTCTAAACTGAAAGCTGTCTAACGGCAGAAAAACATGCTGTTTCATAGTTTTATCCTCTTTGGTGATTCAAGAGACTATACATGGCTCAAAAAAAGTCCTTTATATATTTTTGTTGATTGAATTAAATAATAGTAACCATATGTGGGGGACAAAAGAGGTGTTTAGTTTAGATATTTCCCTAATAACAAAGACATGGACTCTTTAAAACTATACAAAATCTAGCTCTGATATTCACATTGATTACTCGGGGGATGATATTCATTCCATACTAATACAGTCAGGTATTTGGGGATTGAGTTTTGTTGGCGTTTTATAGTCTTTGTATTAGTTTTCTTTTGTTGCTGCCAGAAATTATCACCAACTTAGTGGTTTAACTCCACAAAGTTATTACCATATACTTCTATAGATCAGAAGCCCAAATTGGTCTCACTGTGCTAAAAATTTAAGGTGTTGGCATTCCTTCTGGAGACTTCAGGGAACAATCAATTCCTTGCCATTTCCAGTTTCTAGATGCTGTCCATATTCCTTGGATCCTTGTCCCACATCACATCGCGTTTTCTACTTCTGTTTCCATTACTGCATGGCCTTGTCTCTGACTTTGGCCCTCCTGACTCTTTCTTATAACAACTCCTGTGGTTACATTGGTCCACCCGAATAACCCAGGATTATCTCCCCATTTTGAGATCCTTAACTTAATCACATCTGCAAAGTTCCTTTTGCCATACAATGGAACATGTTCATGGGTTCCAGGTTTAGGATGTGGACATTTTTGAGGGCCATTCTTCAGCCTACCACAGTCTTCAGGTTTATTTTGTTTTTACCTTTGTTAGTTTGTGGGTTTTCCTACTAAGACTTCTATGTAAAAATCATGAAATAATTTACTAAATTTACTAAAACCTGTATTGAAAAATAAGGATAATACCAACTTTATCTATGAAATAAAGTTATGCAAATCAACATTAATTTAGTATAATAAAGATTATAAATTGGAAGTGACAACTATTTGGGTGATATGTAAACTGTAAACATTCTTGATTCCTAAGGTTACTTAGCAGAATATACATGATTTTTCTTTGTCCTCACATACCTCACATTTGTTTTATGTACCTACCTATCTTTTCTCTTTGTATATTATTATTTCATAATTTTAAATATGTTTGTCCATACTCTGCAAGGATGAGGTTTAAGAAGTCTTAGGCTGTTAGACTGGAAAGGGAATAAGGGTTACAATCTTCTCTCTATGACCTTTTGTAATTTATAAGTCCAAATGGACTGAACAACACTGAATAATTAATTCATGCTGTGTTTAAGCCCCTATGCTTGCATGTTTTACACCCTAATTATTATGAATTCCTTCCTTGTGCAAATCTTTGATTCCCCAACCTAAATCAGGTTAATACAGACTCATATGCTCCAATTATGGTGATATCTTTCTCTTAACCTTGGCAGAAGGAGCATTATAGTAGGTCAAAAAGTATCTTTGAGTTTCATTGAGAAATTAACCCATAAGGGAATTGTGTTCATGGTTGTAGTGTTAATTAGTTTCACCATGAACATATTTTGTGGCTTATTTAACATTCAGATGCTCTCTGCATTTAAATAAAAATATATGCCCTAATATGCTAAAACCAGTCAAATGTGATTTTTATTTAATGATTTTTTTCCTTGTGAATCAAGTAATTAGCACATTGTACATTTTGACTAATTAAGAAAAAAATAACTGTCACCACACCTCAGTGAGCTATGCTGATGGTGTTTCCCAGTTCTTCAGTTATACAGAACCTGAAGAGTTACAACAGTTTCTTCCCTACATACTGAAAAGAGGAGGAGGTCAAGAAATTCCTAGAATTGAAACCTGAGATAACTAACCCTTGAGAATACTCTGTCCCAAATCCATGGGCTACAATGAAAAGGAAAGGACAGATGGTTTGAAATGAGACAAACCAAGGCAAATAGCCTGGTAAATATATGCTCTGCATACCTACAATGGGTGCGTCCTCTAGAAAAGTTAAATGTATGTGACCAGCACATCTACTAGCCTGATCTCACTTTAGAGGAAAGTTAGACAAGCTCTGTAATTATATGATGAAAATATAAATGTTCTACATGTTCTAGTATGTATATGCTCTCTTCCTCCTCGATAGAAAAGTGACTTTGAAGTAATATTTCAGAATGATACTGCTAATAATTTGCAAGAATATCTTCTTGAAAGTTTGGAACAATTTCTATTCTTGCATCTGCTACGCAAAAATGAAATTTGAATAAAAAATGTAGAACTGAGATTCTAGTAAGGTCTCATGAAATGTGAACATGAGAAATAGTAGTGAACACTCTTCTTACATCTTATGTTGTTTTATTTTGTATCTCTCCTTGAAAGGAAACATTGACGGAATTAATTTTCAATAGATTTAGATGACTAGTTTTAAACTATACTGTCACTGGCTCTGGATATGGGATTCAAATTACTCCATTTTATTTTGAATGATAGCTAAAAAATCTTTTTTTTTTTATTCCACTAAGACACCAAGGATATAGAGACTGCTGTAATATTTGATTAGAATGATTTTAATGAGTGACAGTAGTTACGGAGCAAAATTAGGCATCATATTCTAATTAAAGCTAGTAACAAACTTTTGGATAAAGTATTAGACTAAAATCTTATTTCCATAGTGGTATCAATTCGAACGTTTTCACCAAAATGTGGCAGTTAAAAAATGCTTTGTAAAAGGCATTTCTTGGGCACCTGAATGTGGACAGAAAATATTTTAGTGTATTTAAGTTAATGCGATATTAGCACATTTCAAGTGAAGAATCACATAAATTTTTAAAAAGCTAAATCACATTTTAAAATATAATATTATAAATGAAAAAAGGAAATAATCACCTTGAATCATGACACTCCGATTAATGACAATATTTTTATGTCTTCTTTAATACATTTTATACTAGATAATCTAGATATTTATAAACAAATTCACCAAGAATAACTGCATATATATGATATATGGTATATATGTGCTATTTCCAACTACTAGATTATAGATGATGCTGTGTTGAAAATCCTTGTAAACATAGGGGTTGATGCTCGTGTGATTAACTCTTGGGTGCATTTCTAGAAGTAAGATTGCTGAGTCAAAGCAAATGCACAACTTACACTGTAGTATATATTGACACATTGCCTTCCAGAAATTGTGCAAGTTGGCAAATCCAACAGCAGGTATGAGAATGCCTATTCCTATCACTTAAGTATTAAGAAACATTTGTCTCTTTTTCTATAGAATAGAAAGAAAATGACATTTCAATGTTGTTTGAATTTTCATGTATTTTTCTATAAGTAAGCTCTAAAGATCTTTTCATATGCTTTTATTCTTATTTCTCCTTATGTACATTGATTATATTTAAACCTTGATAAGTTTTCTATTGCTATGAACTCTGGCATATGTTTTTAAAAGGGCTTCATGTTTTGTCATTATACTTATGAACTTTTGCCTGTATTATTTAAAAATAATTTTCCTATTTTTCAGTTTGTCAACAACCTATATATATTACATCTTTCTTTTTTCATTTTATTCAGATGTTTTCAATTTTATGTGGTCAAATTGGGCAGCTCTTTGTATTTCATGATTTGAGGAACATGATTAGAAATATTCCAAGGGTGTAAGAATGCTTAACCATGCTTCCCTTTTCTACTTATGCAATGATCTCTTTTACCATAAAGATTTGATACAGCCATTATATATTTTAGTGAAAGGAGCCGAGTAAAGCTTTTTTTTTTTGTTTTTTTTTTTTTTTGCTTTCTTCTGAAAGTTCAGCCAATTGTTTCAATAACATAATAAATATTCCACGTTCAAGGGGAAATAAACTCTTTCACATTGTGAAACACCGATAAAGACCATGCAGTGAGAATGGTTGATTAATTCTCGAACTCTTTGCCTTCAAGTAGCACAGACTTGATACCCAATCAGACCAGTAAGAAAATGTTAGTTGTCATTTCTCATATTTAAAGATATGGTGTAGAGCATGAGGTGAAATTCCCTCTTTTCCAAACTAAGAATTTTTAAAAAGTCGGAGCCAATGTCACATCCAACTATGCCAGATACTCTCTGTAGCAGCAACTTTTCATGAGAACTCTTAATTCATGTTTAGTCTCCCCTAGTTACCATTAATGGGTAAACCGGGAATGTCAAATCATAGGGCTGTTTCTTCTTTCTTTCCATTCCAGCTTTTTGCCACATAGGACCTTGATGTTTCCTGTTTCTTTCCTCCTCTTATTCCCCTCCTACTTGTGGACTCCTCTTATTATCTTGAATTTGCCCATCAATAGCCTAATGTGCCATCATATGTAAAGCAGGAAAACAAACAGTAAAATATTTCAAACCTCTGTGTGTCCCCTTTCCTTGTCTGCTTTACTTTTTTTCCAGTGACTATTAAAAATAGAACATGTTCTTTGGCTATGCTGACAAGCCGTACTACTGCAGATCATATATATTCCAAATACTTCATTTTCTTTCAGAAGGTACTCAATATCAAATGAAGCCCCAAAAGAATGATATGACCTAAGAATTATGGACAAAAATATCACAAAATTTAAACTAACCTGCCCTAAAACATTGCTGAAGAATTGTTTGGTCAATATTCCATTTTAGCTGAGATTTAGAAAGATTTAAGGTGATTTTTTTTAATTTGAATTAAGGTTTAAAACAGATAATAATGAGAACGTGACGCACATAGAAAGGAGGTACACTTGAAAGTTTTTGTGATGATTCTAATATGGTTACAATGCCAAATTATATGGGAAATTATAGCAATAGAGATATATGAGTAACAGAGAACAGGTAAACATGCTGTAATATATCACTATTTGCTAAAAACAAAGAGAGACTTTTAATGAAAAGTTAACTTCATTATTTTTCCTTTATTTTGTGTAAGAAATTGTTTTTTGGCAACCAACTTACAAAATGTGTTAATATTGGTTGATAGAGATAAAACAGTGATTAAAACATGGACTCTGCCCTCAAGACCCCTCGCATCTAATGCTTACGTCAATCAAGAGATGAAATACAAACCTCAGTGATAAGCTTTGTTAGGAAATTGTTTACAAAATCATGTTAATGATAATCTATAGAAGCAAGACACACAAGTAGAAGGCAAACTGGATTTGACTAGCTTAGTCAGTTACAGCAAAGCAATGTACAGGAAAGAGGAAAATTACATTATACTATTTATCCCTACTCAGTATTATGCCTTCAAATTTCAATTACCTTAAATTATTTTCTAGATGTTCTTAATATGAATTTTTGATTGCTCTTCTTTCTACCAAACCATTTCCATGTGTGTTCTTACCAGCTAACCTTCTGATCAAGACTTCATGGCCATCACGCAAACATTTCTGTGGCATCAAAAGTTAGAAAACTGTAGCTATGAGTACTCTTCATCACGATAGAGGTCAGAGGACTTCACATGTAGCCATTATTTTAAACCATTGTCAGGGTGCTTCATAAGCTTAGTGGCAAATTCATTTATGATTAATATTTCTAAAAGCCAACTCCCCCATTATTTTGATCTATCAGAGACAAAGGAAAGACAATATGTGTTCCATGTGTAGTAAGAGCCCTCGTAGTGAAACATTCCGTCTGAAAAATGGTAAAGTAGCGTTCTCATGGCTCCGTGATTGCTTACTGCCTATTTACCAGGTAGTATTGAAGTGAATGTCATTACGCCAAAAGGCACTTGCAGTTAAGAGCCAGCAAATAACAAAGCCATTCTGTCAGTCTTGCCATTGGTTAACACCTATCTATGAATTGAATATTTTGAAATCTGTGGCATTCCTTCACTTCTGCCACTCAGTGCTGAGAGATTAAATATCCAAATAAAACAAACAAAGAAAAAGACTCATCAGCTTTCATGATCTTCTATTTTTCCAAACTTGAATTTTCCATCCCTGAGCTCAAATCACAAGTACAGCACTGAAAGAAATAATAGAGAGAAATTAATTAAATGACTGTATTTCAATCACAAGATTTTTTTTCCCTGACATTATGAACTAAAAGAGTGCGGATCAAGCAGTTTGTAACTGACAGCCATGCCGTGAAATTGCAATGCAGCCTTGATAATTACCCTCTTCATTATTTTTTAATATATATCAAGATAAATATAGCATTTCTTTTCACATTTAATGGCATGCAGTATAATAGGAAGAGGAGAAGAGGCGTGTTTGTCTTACAGTGTTATGGTTAAATGCAGTGACAAAGGAAAGGGTATGACATTAATGATGCACAAACATCAATGCTGTAATCGACATCGATTATGTAATCATTCTGTACAAAGTACACAAATCTACACAGTTAAAATAAAACAAGATGCATTTTCTTCACAAAGCTGTAGCTGCTGACAACTATCATCAAGAATAAAAATATAGGGGCACCTGGGTGGCTCAGTCGGTTGAGCGTCCGACTTTGGCTCAGGTCATGATCTCACAGTTTGTGAGTTCAAGCCCCATGTCGGGCTCTGTGCTGGCAGCTCAGAGCCTGGAGACTGTTTCGATTCTGGGCCTCCCTCTCTCTCTTCCCCTCCCCTGCTCACACCTGCCTGTCTCTCAGAAATAAACATAAAACAATTTTTTTAAAAAAGAATAAAAGCATGATGCAATTAGGGGTACACAAAACGGTTTACTTCTTGTCTCAACTGTATCAATTGTCAAATAGTTGTGGTTCAGACAAATGCAAAATATAATTATTATTATTTGAAAATAGCAATTACAGAGTCATTGGCGTTTTGTATTAGTCCAGCTCCCTAACATATTAGCTTCCTTAGATTTCCAATTCTGCTAAGATGATTTCACTTAGATTTAACATATAGTATGAATTTCTTTTTACTATTAGTGGCAATTACCTTTACAGGATGAATTCATGGCTGCCTTTTCTTTCTCTTAAACTTAAAGACTAAACACTGATATCTGGAGACAAAATTACTAAGGGCCTATCTAAAATCTCAACATAGCTTCTGCTTGAATTCTCCTCACTTGCCTTTTACCTCAAGGCAACACGTGGGAGCTAAAATAGCCACACAATGTGTGGTTGACACCATTTCTTTTGAACTTGAATCAGACTTAATGATTCAGAGGCTGACTGGAGTGAATGCAAATGTTGAGTTATGACTCATTTCCCAACGACAAGATAATGTTTTTCATCCATTTCACAGGTTGTGTTTGGTAGTTTTCTAGATGCCTGGGACACAATGAATGAAAAGGATAAATGATTTTTCTGCACTTGACTCAATTGGTTGGGAAAAGGTTAAAGTTCAAGAAAGCATTCTATGCTCTTCCTCTGACAGAATTTTGAGCACTGTGGACAAGAGAAACAGGCGGAGAACGGCCCCCTCATCTGTTTGTATGTACACCTTTGGAAACAAAGCCTCTTTTCTAACTTAGTCATTATAGGGTAAGGGGCTCCACTGTATGAGGCCAGAGAAATAGATAGCTTCAAAGATTAACAGCAACGGCCCCTTCTGAGAAAGCAGCCCAAATTTGGAGGGCTGATGGCAACAGAGAGCCACTGGGTATCTGCTTCACTGGTGGGGCTTTCTACCACTGCGGGTCCACCAGTCGGTAAGGGTAGTCAGGCACAGAGGTGAGACATTCAGGGAGAAGTCAACAAATCCTTGGGGGGCTGTCTACCGATATGGTGAGTAGAATGTATCAGGGAATAAAGTACAATGCCGCGTACCTGGAGCAGAGGCTGCCCTAAAAAGAAAAGCACAGGAGACAAATGACTGCCAGTACCACAACTGTGTCAAGTCCAGAGCAGAAACCACAGATACAGTCTCCCTGTTGGCTGAGTTCCTCCCGCATTCAGTTGCAGGTCACTGACCTAGTAATGGACACTCAAGTTCAAGTTCGCCAACCCTGGAAGGTAAGTTAGGAGAGATATCTCACAATATTTAAGTTTTTTAAGAGAGTTACAAGGGCAATCCATTCAGGTGGAGTTTTATTAAATATCAAGCATGGATAGGATGTTCTTTATTCAAGGGTATACAAGAAGAAACAAATGTATGCCAGGAAATGATTATGCCACATAAAATTAAAATAGACTATGACTTTAGAAGCCAAAATGAGAATGTTTATTAAGATCATATTATGAGAAGCAGAAGTAGTTTTAGAAAGGTATGCTGCTTTCTTAATCAAAATATGTATTTGGCGGGGAAAGGAGAGATGAAAAGAGTTTTTAATATAGCCAATTGATATGAAAAGACTCTGGCTGAGATAAAGAAAGAATGAGAGGTGAGTAATACTGTGTTATCACAATATGAGATCTGTATTCAAAGCAGGACAAGTCAGAACTGATATTTCACAAAACTAAATCTTCATTTGGAAGGTATTTTAAGAACTTTTCCTAAACGCAAAGGAAGAGGGACAAAAGACAAAAACAATGACAGGGAACACAACAGTTTCAAACAGAGTTTGGGGGCTCAGTGGTTCAGCGTTGGACTCGATCTTGGCTCAGGTCACAGTCCCAAGGTTCGTAAGATTGAACCCTGCATCTGGCTCCGTGCTGACAGTGCAGGCCTGCTTGGATTCTCTCTCTCCCTCTCTCTCTGCCCCTCCCTTGTTCACAAATTCTCAAAAATAAACAAATAAACTAAAAAAGAAATAAAATAAAATAAGTAAAATAAAAGTTTGGATATTCAAGATACAGACAGTTGGAATTCCTAATAAATAAATCTGGACAAACCTAGAAATAAAAATTCAGTTCCAATTAAGGAAAACTTTCACAAGACTAAAACAAACAACCTGATGTATAAATTAATAGCCTGATTGAACACTAGACAGTTAATGAAAGGAGCCTAGAAATGTGCTGGTCAAACTGCTAAATTTTATCAATAGATAGTCTTGCATAACAAACAAGGTAAAATATAAGGGAATAAAAAAGCATCTTGTCTTTAAGATGACCTACGGTTCCCATTTGATGGTGTCTCCCTATGCCTTTCCTTCTCTGGCTTTGCCTTTTCCTATTGTTTCCTCACCACTGGCTCTCCTGCAGTGTGTTAAACAATCAGGCAGGATCCCACACCGCAATCTCTGTCTGGAACAGTCTTCCCTCAGGAAGCATATGATAAATTTCTCACTGCCTTCAAGAATTTGCTCAAATCTCGCCACACCCAGGAGGCCTACCCTGACACTGTAATTCATACTACAACTATGTCTCCTCCCTGACTTCCAACCAAATCCATACCCTGTTCTTCTTCCTCTTCCCTTTTTTTTTAAACCATGGCTTATCACCTTTAATATACTATATATAATGTATGCATTGATTGTGTCTTTTGTTTGCTGTTTATCAAAACTAGAATGTAGACTCTACAAGGGCACAGATCATGACTGTTTTCTTCACTGGTATCAGTACTTAGAATATTGCCTGCCACAAAATAAGTACTTAGAAGTGTTTATGTGTGATACAAATGAACCAATAGCATCACATATAATCAACATAATAACATAACATAACATAACATAACATAACATAACATAACATACAATAATTATATTGTATTAAAGGACTAACTAGGAGGGTATTTTCCCTGAGACAACAGATCTGGCCTGTTCTTCCCCTTCTGTTCCTTGGAGCCTACAAGGGCACATCCTCACACCCTACTTCTACTTCTCCTCTGGGGAATGTGGGTCAAACCCAGGGTTGGGGGTCCCCCCACTGACCTTCTCCCATTCAGGATCCTAGTGCCTGCTCTTTGGCTTAACTTATTCTTGCAGAAAAACACACCTTTGATCACTACCTGAGATGCCCTGCCCTCCAGATTGTATAAGTCCCTGGGCTGCCATTTCAGGTGACCTCACTCCCAGGTTTCCCCTCATTTTATGTCATTTTGCAAAGAAAAGCCACTTGGGGAAATACAGAAAAGGAAAAAAAAAATGTTTTCACTGGTCTCAGGTGACCTGAAGGCTTTTGCAAGGAAAAAAATGTAGAGGTGGTCAGGAAGGCCTTTTTTAAGTTAAAGAATAAGAACAAGCCATGAACAGGCTGGAGGAAGGCATCAGGAATGCTGTGTGCAGGGGTTCAGAGGCACCAGGGGCTTGTTCTGCTTGAGGAGCAGAGAGGAGGCCACTGAGACTGGTCTGCAGTGAATAAAGACAAAGATTGTCCCATGATGAGGTCAGAGCAGCCTAGGCAGGGCCTGGGTAAATAAGACCATCAGACCAAAAGATATCCCTTGGGCAGAGTCTGGAAAAAAAAAAAGATCCAAAGGCAAATACTGGGGTGCTCCAGATCTTATAGGGAGAGGAGGAGAAACAGGTAAAAATAACTGATTAAAAACACCTGGTTAAGGACAAAGAAATCCAAGACTTGATTAGAACAAATAGCAACAGAGCAGATGATTGAAGGATGGAGTGATCAACTATGCCAAAGGCTGTTGGAACACAGGAAGATAGGAAAGGTTTCCTTGGATATGATGAAATAATAATGATAGCACAAATGTATAGAATGATTTCCATGATTCAAGTGCAATTCTAATGCTTTTACACATATTAATTCCATTAATTTAAACCTCACAACAAGCGTAGGAAACAGATATACTTTTTTTTTTTTTTGAGAGAGACAGAGAGCAAGCGCATGAGCTGGGGAGAGGGACCGAGGGGGAGAGAGAAGAGAATCTTAAGCAGCCTCCATGCTCAGCACAGAGCCTGACGTGGGGCATGAGCCCATGAACCTGAGCCAAAATCAAGAGTCGGGGAGGCTTAATTGACTGAGTCCGTTTTATTAGCTGTACTTTAAAGATGGAAAAACGAAGGCAAAGAGAAGTAGCTCATTCAAGGTGACACAGCTAATTAGTGGAGGGACCAGGGTTCAAACCCAGGCAGTCTGGCTTCAGATTTTATGCTGTTACCCTTACTATGAACATACCTGGTGGCTTTTTAAAACCTTAATGCTTAGCAAAAGTCTTCAAAGATCTACACTAAGATGTGAGTAATTGTTATCTGGCATGCTTCATGTTAAGTGTTTCTTACTCATGCTTTTTTACTGGAATTATCTATTTTTGTACAGAAAATTCATAACTTTTTTTTAAAAAGAAAGCCTGCTAATGAATTTTAGGATGGCTTTCATAAATTTGACATGATAAAGGTGGCATACCTGGCTGCCTTAGTTACCTACTGTTAAATAAAAAATTATCTCTAACTGAGAGGCTTCAAGGGACAAATATTTATTATCTCACTGTTTCTGTGGGTCAGAATATCATGAGCAGCTTCTCCAGGTGGCTCTGGCTCAATTTGTCATGAAGTTGTGGTCAAGATGACATCTGGGATTGCACTCATCTGATTGCCTGACTTAGGGCCGTGACATCCATTTCTGCGAGAGCTCACTCACATGGCTATTGGCAGGAGACCTCCGTTTCTCACCGTATGGGCTCCCCAGAGGGCTGCTGGAGCATCTTCCTGCCATGGCACCTGGCTTCTTCCAAAGCAAGTAATTCAAAAGTGAGAGCAAGGAGAAATCACAGTGCCTTTTACGACCTGGTGTTGGAAGTTATATGTGGGGTTATGTCCCCCACATCCTATTCATTGGATGAGAGTAATCAAGTCCAGTCCATTGAGAAATCACACTCCATCTTAAAAGAAAAGAGTGTCAAAGAATTTATGGACATTTACAAGACTCCAGAATACCAAAAAACCAAGAATAGGAACAAGAATGGGGCAATGGGCGCCTGGGTGTCTCAGAAGGTTAAGCATCCGACTTTGTCTCAGGTCATGATCTCACTGTTCATGAGTTCAAGCCCTGAGTCAGGCTCTGTGCTGACAGCTTAAAGCCTGGAGCCTGCTTCGGATTCTGTGTCTTCCTCTGTCTCTGCCCCTCCCCTGCTTGCACTCTGTCTGTCTCTCTCTCTCTCTCTCTCTCTCTCTCTCTCTGTCTCTCAAAAATAAATAAAGAGTAAAAAAAAATTTTTTTTAAAGACTGCGGCAAGAGGAAGAGGGGGCAAAGGTGAAAAAGAAAGGGACAAAGTAAGAGAGGAAAAAAATAAAGGAAGGAGAAAAACAAACAGAGAAACTGTGATTTATCTGTTTAGAATTTGAGACTACTCTATTTCATTCATTTAACATTGTATAATTTTATAAATTCAAATCTTAAACATGAATTCATTGAGAAACATCCATGTGTGTTTTAACCATTTTTATTGCTAACATTTCAAATGACTCTTTCAGCTTTAATAAAATGACTAAAATGGCTGTTTTAGCCCAATATTCTGTTGTGATGAAAAGTCTTTCACATGCATTACTGGATAACACAGAGGAGATCTGAGTATGATCCATTTCACTTTATGCTAAATACCCAAGGCTACCGGGTAACCCTTTCCATTTCTCTGAGCCACAATTTTCTTTTCTGTAATGTCTTTGGAAAATAGATTTTGAGTTTCTATTCAGTTCTGAGACTTTTCATTCTGTAGTAGATTTCAACCCAGATTAGCTAGCTTTCAGTAATAATGAATGCAATTTTGGCACTCCTCTTATGCAAGGGAAAATGACATTTTATATAAACTAAAAATGCAAGTAAATAGAATCTCAAGGATTTTGCCACAGACTATCATACCTTAATGATTTGATCATAATGTGTGACCCCATGTACAGGATCCAAATCCCAGAAGGACAAATAAGAGACAATTCCGTCTCAAGAAGACACAATTTTATTTGCTGCTAATCCAGGAAATGCTTTCATAGAGCCTGCACGGAAGTTTTACAGAAAAGCCAATATTGTGGCAGGAGAAGGGGTGATTATAACATGTTATTTTAAATTTGTGCTCTATTGAGTCTCCATTTTGAAACACTTTTCTTTACCCTGTGTCTTTGGCTGTTGAAATTCATTTGATTAACTTGATTAAATAATTTGATTTACCTCTGCTTTACTTGATCTACCCAAATGCTTCCACTATTTCAATTTGTCGGTGACATACATAAACTGTTAAGGCATCAGGTTCTGTCACTTCGTATTATTTTGCCGTCTTATAGGAATGGCCTCTTTCCCTTTTCCTCTGACACAATCTGTTGCTAGAGGTCATTTCAATCTGTTCCATTTCTGAACAAAGTCTCTAAGATTGGTTTTGAGATTTTGAATTTCTATGTTTGCTCCCCCCATGAGTGACATCAAGCATTTTCCCGTGGATTCTATGTCATGTCTTATATACAAAGAAGAAAGAGGAGAGAGGCCGAGAGCGAGAGCGAGCGAGAGAGAGAAAGAACAGAGAGAGAGAGAGAGAGAGAGAGACCTTCCCTTGAGCGCTGTCATTCTGAATTGAAATTGTGCCAATTTATTAACACAGTCAGCAATAAGCTTTTTAATTAAACTACGAATAATGTGACTAATAATCTTCACTTCAAAGTGAGCATCCCTGTCTCTCTTTTTCCACAAGGATTGCATTTTCTTTAGTGAGGCATTGCAGCCATACTGCTTCTATGAGCTTAAAAAGTCAAGGACTCACCAAGTAGACTTCACCGTTTTGTGCTACAGAATAAACTATTAGCAACTGTTTTACAGAAAATGTCATCCCTACAGCAACCCCTTTTTTCTTTAGTTATAATGTTTCCGTTCAGGATAGTCCAAGGTTCCTGACATTTGCAATCATTATTCTTTCCCCAATGCTTGTTTGGAGCAATACATTGCTTTGGTTTGTCGTCATCTTTTCTTAGTGGAATCAAACTTCCCACCCTCTCCTTACACTGACAATGATTCGAGGCAACCTGAAGTGTCTCGTGGGTTGTCACTTAAAAGCATTAACCTAATTTTGTTTCTGGCCCTGTCTTCTCATGCTTGGCCTGCCACAGGCCATCTCTCCAGCCTCTTCCCAAGAGAGCCCATTAGAAAACATAGAATGAAAAAGAAATCTAAAGCCTGTTGATTAGATGATAGACCAAATTTCTGCCATTCTGTGTTCAATATCTACTTTGGTGCAATCTAATTTATGCATATTTTTGTCACCAGGCTCTAACCCTGACTTGCTTTCTCTTACTCCAAATCTTGTGCTAGAAATTCACTACAAGACACAAAATGCATGTCTTTTCCCACTAACCCCAGCCAGGCTGTTGGCTGTGCCAGCCTTTATCTAACTATAGTTTTATTCTTACTTAGAGCCCGGCTCTGGACTCAGCATCTGATTGGTTTCTCTTTACATTTCAGCTATCAACTTTGAGTCAGGACAGACTGCATGATTCTGAGATCATTATTACAGCTTCACGATCAAATGGATTATTTTGGCCATGTGGTAGTGTCTTTCAGGCCAAAAGAGATACAAATTTTGAGAAGCAGAAAAGCTGAGATAACCATGTTTGGAGTGTGGACAAGGACAGGAGAGATGCTGTGAGAGCAGACAGGTTACCCAGACTATGTCTGTGGTTTCTCTGTGAGCCTGAACACAGATGCTACTGTCACTGTCTTCATGTTGGCAAAGAGAAGACAGAGAGATTATGCAAAAAGCCTTTTCTTCATCTGCTTTTTGGATTTCCTGACGGTGTCCTTTGGGAAGCTTGGGGATAAAAAGGCAGCCCCTTTACAAATGGAGGACACAAAATTTTGGTGTTGATTATTGGCCACAGTGTGAGCGATGGGTAATTTATTGATTCTGCTTTTCGTTGTGTCTTGGGAAATGATTCAAACTCAGTATCTGAATCGATAATTGCCTGGGTGTTAATGATGTTGCACAGGAAGGGTTACGCTGCTACCCAAGCTAAAGAGCTATTTTAAGTTTGGGCCGCAATTAAGAAGAGGCTCTTCTTGTTAATGTGGCTGATAACCTCCCTCACATTGTCAAACCGCATTAATATTCACTGAATATATTTTGTATGTATTCATACAGTAAATGTGTACATACACACACAGAGAGAGAGAAAGAGAATATAAGAACGGTATATTATAGTTCATTCTTTTTGCAGAAAGGACTCATTTGTTCTTAACAGATCCTTTTGTCCTCGTGAAAGTTAGAGATAAACATTCAACTATATTAGATACGCATGCCTGGACCAGTGAGTCACCAAAAGTCATCAAACTTTTCAAGTTATCTTCTCCGTGTCTCAAATTGTCTACACTATCTCTCCTGTCATGCAACAAACATGTCTCATATGCTTGAGAAAATAGGAGCAATGAAAGATGAACTTGCTCATCTTCCTACTAAAGGAATTCCAACTCACATGTTAGCATCTGAGCTTTCCCTTGACCTTCCCTCCTATTACTCTGACCAAGTGTTCTTTGTCTGCTCAGATCAAAGACCACGTTCTCCATGTGACTTCTAGACCCGTCCTCTCTTACCTGCTAGGGGACTTTGATCTGACTGCCCCCCACTTTACATCAAAGTTTTCTCCCTTCGCGGATCATTCCAGCAGTATACAAGATGCTCTGGCACTTACTTCCTTTAAAACAAAAACCAAAATCCTCTTCTGACCTCACATCACCCTGCAGTTATTACCTGATTTCTCTGTCCATTTTGTAGCAAAATGTATTGAAAAAAATTGTCCACAGCTGATGTTTCCACCTCTTCACTTCAACATCTCCCTTCTTGCCCACTCTGGTAAGACCTTCTGATGGTTTCACATTGCCAATTTCAATAGTTCCTTGTCTCTCATCTTTCTGGAATTCTTGGGAATGTATAACACAGTTGGTACTGCTCCCCTTTTTCTTTTGGCTTTTGGAACACTAGTGTAAGCCCTTTGCACTAGCTGTTTCCTGTGTCTGTAATGATTTTACCCAGATATTGTCATCCTTGGCTCTGGGTCATATAGAGTTCAGCGTGAATGTCACTTTTCAGAGGTCTTTCCAAATCACCCATTCCATGTCATATTTTAGCGCTCATGATGATCCACTAATTTTCTTGTTTATTCAGTTATTGGATTATTACTTTTCTTCCCTTGTTATGATGTAAGGTCCATAAAATCAAGGAATTCACCTTTATTATTCAATTGAATAATTATTCAATTATTCTCCTCAAATTCCAGAATAGTGCCTGGCATAGACTGAGTGTTCAGTAAATATTTGTTGAATTAATGAACGGATGAAAGTCACAATCCTTAATCCCAGGAAAGTAAAACTAAGTAAATGGAAATGTTAACTTTTCTATGGGTATGTCATACACTAAACTTATACTTTGTTTTAAATGTGCAAACTCTGAAAATCCAACACACCCAGATAATAAAAATAATTATACCCAGACTTCCATTTAAAGTTAGAAAATAGTAGATAAGAATTTCTATTGGATAATGAAACAATGTGTCCTTTTTCTAAAGGCCTTCTCTTAAAGTCAGCATTGTATCTAAGATACACTAAATTTTCAAAATATATTAAATCTCTATTTGTTTCCTATTGTGGCTGTAGCAAATTATCACAAACTTCATGGCTTAAAACAACAAATCTAACCATAGTTCTGGAGTTCAGAAGCCCCACTTGGTCTCACTGAGCTCAAATCAAGGGGTTTGCAGGGCTGTGTTTTTTCCTGAAGGCTCCAGGGGAGAATCTCTCCCTTGCATCTTCCAGTTTCTGAAGACCACCCATATACTTTGGCTTATGACCCTTTTCTCCATCATCAAACCCAGCAACATTGGGACAAGTCTATTCATAGTTCTATATTATTGGTTCTCTCTCTTCTGCCTCCCTATTCCACTTATAAGAAACTTTGTAATTACATTGAACCAGTCTTTCAAGGTCAGCTGATTATAACAACCTTAGTTCCACTTGCAACATCAATTCCCCTTTGCAGTATAATCTAACATACTCACAGGTCCTGGGGTTTAGGACATGGACATCTTTGGGGAGATATTATTGTGCCACTGGCATTCTTCCTTCTAACCTCAAAGTTCAGTGTAAATGAGGCTTTGGGTAATAATCCATTTTGGGAAACAATTCTCCATCTGTGAAACTCATGAAACTCAAGAAAAAATATGATGGTGGGGCAGGCATAAGATACCAAATATAGACATTCCAGTTAAAGGGGGACTAAATTGAAGAAAAAAAGAGTCAGCAGTTCCAAACAATTTCAAAATTCAGCTGGTAAAACTTCACTTATATAAAATAATTTATTGTTATATATACTGCTGTATTATATAATGATGTGATCATAGCGTGTCTGTGTCTGTGTATACATATAAGGGAACACATGCACACATATGTATATATTTTTTGTGTACATGTGTATACACACACACACACACACGATTGAACTTGAAGTAACCGTGCAATACACTTAGCTGAGTAATCCCTATGAGCCACCAAGTTAGCATGACAACTATATTTTAACTGGTTTTTCACAAGTGTTTTAGACATTAAGTTGCCCGTTTTCAGATGGCTGGTTTGGGTTAACTGTTTGTTCTTGGGACCAATCTAGCATCAGCTTTCTTGATTAGTATCTGATCAAGTATTCTCAGAATTGGATACCTTTAGTAGCCTTATGGAAACTTATTTTGGCCTTTTGTCAGTATGTCAAGGTTAGGGGTTTTTCCTCATTTAAAACACTGAGTAGTCAAAGATACTGAGATGTTAGGTGAATGAATTTTATGTAACTTATTCAGTCTTAATTTGGTACTTGTAAACAGTGATAGGTAGGTCTTCTACCTATAATACCCCATGAGTAAGGAAGCAGAAGGATTTAGAGAGAACAGGTTTTTTTTTGTTTTTTGCTTTTCGTTTACAATCAGTTAATTTACCACATAAAATTTCTATTAAAGAAAATGTATGAATCTATACAGATTTTCTGTTCAAATATTCAACTGTAAACCTCTTGCTAATATTTGTTTTCTATTGCTTTTGTATGAAAAAACATTGCTAAAAGAAAAGAACCTTCAAAAAGTAACATAGTAACATATTTGTGTGTGTGTGTGTTATCATATCTATATAAACAGAAAAAATGTATTAGTATTCCATGCTTTATTAATAGTTTGTATTTACAAGGCCTACTTAAAAGTCGGTCACTTAGAAAATAAAATGTATTTTCCTAAAGATCCATGCATTTAGCAGAGTGCTTAGGTTTGCAGATCACTTTAAAAACTCAGTTTTACATAATGCAGCTGAATGAAAGTACTAAGAATCTAAGCTCTAAATACTGATATGAGCGGAGCAGATACATAAAAGAAATAATATAATGGTATTGATGATTAAAATAATAATAATCATAATTCTTATACTAGTTAATTGTCATTTTGTATTGCCTTTAAATTCTATAGGCACAACAAATTAAGAAATATTTTCTCTCCAGGGGCACCTGGGTGGCTCAGTCGGTTGAGCGTCTGACTTTGGCTCAGGTCATGATCTCGCAGTTCATGTGTTCGAGCCCCACATCTGGCTCTGTGCTGACAGCTCAGAGCCTGGAACCTCCTTCTGATTCTGTGTCTCCCTGTCTCCCTATCCCTCTCCCCCTCACGCTCTGCCTCTGTCTCTCAAAAATAAATAAACATGAAAAAAAAATTTTTAATGAAAAAAGAAGAAATATTTTCTCTGGAAAACTCCCACTCCCTTTTCTGAACATTTCTCTAACCTTTATGTTTTTTCTCTCAAACCATCAGGTACCGAGTGCCCTTCTCCTAATTTGTCAGCTTTCAGGCTTAATAACACCTATGTAGAAACTCATATGGGAGGGGCGCCTGGGTGGCGCAGTCGGTTAAGCGTCCGACTTCAGCTCAGTTCACGATCTCACGGTCCGTGAGTTCGAGCCCCGCGTCAGGCTCTGGGCTGATGGCTCGGAGCCTGGAGCCTGTTTCCGATTCTGTGTCTCCCTCTCTCTCTGCCCCTCCCCCGTTCATGCTCTGTCTCGCTCTGTCCCAAAAATAAATTAAAAAAACGTTGAAAAAAAAAATTTAAAAAAAAAAAAAGAAACTCACATGGGAAACCTTAGCTGGGGAGGTAGCAGTGTAGTGGTAGAAAGGGGCCAAAGCTATTAAATTTTACCTTTATAGTTGTATTTTTGTAACATACTTGGAAAGTTATTCCCAAAGTTTCTATATCTTGACCTATATTTCATCATCTTGCTTTTATGAGCTCATTTTTACCTTTATATTTTTAATTCATCAGGAATTAATTTTATTATATACTGTAATAAACTATATTAGTACCATTTATTTTAAAAATGTTACTTTTCTCACTGACCTGAGGTACTTCCTTTATCATGTACTTAAGGCATGTCCTTGGTCATGTTTCTGACTTTTATGTCTTGTTACATTGATGCTTGTGTCAGTATCATACTGTTTTAATTAGTATATCTTTGGAATGTAGGTTAATATTGTATCCAGCCAGGCTCTCTTATTATTCTTCCAATAATGTTTTTGCAGTTCTCATGTTTTCTGCTATTGTGCTCCAAATTAAGCATCATTTTGCAAAATTCTGAAGAAAAATCCCTTTGGTATATTGAATAACTTTGACAAATTTAAAGATTAACTCTGTGAAAATGCATCTCTTTATGTTATCAAGTCCTTTAATCCAGGACTGTAGTAAGAGTTTACCTATGTTTGAGTCTTCATTTACTATCTTACTAAAGCTTTCAATTTTCTATATTTAGGTTAGTACTGCAGCTACTTATTTTTCTATGTATCATACTTTTCTTTGTTATTTTGAAAAAGATTTTTTTCTTTCTCTGACATGTTCTAAATCTAAATTGTCATGGAGCTGTTAATTCTTGATTATTTCTGTGACTTGTTTACTTATTATATTATTGCCCATATTATTTCAATTGACTCAAGTGATTATCTTGGGCTTTCCAAGTACAAAGCATATGGTGTATAAGTAGTGCTGTTTTTATATCTTCTTTTGTAATAATTATACCCATAATCTGGTCACATTTTATAGCAATTGAGTAGAGTATTTATCAATGTTGAATAATAGAAGTGACTCCAGAAGATCACAATTTAAAAATTATGTTGTCTCGCAATCCCTATCAAAATAACACCAACATTCTTCACAGAGTTAGAACAAACAATCCTAAAACTTGTATGGAACCAGAAAAGACCTTGCATAGCCAAAGCAATCTTGAAAAACAAAACCTTAGCATCACAATCCCTTACTTCAAGATGTATTACAAAGCTGTAATCATCAAGACAGTATGGTACTGGCACAAAAACAGACCCTCAGATCAATGGAACAGAATAGAGAACCCAGAAATGGACCCACAAATTTATGGCCAACTAATCTTTGACAAAACAGGAAAGAATATCCAATGGAATAAAGACAGTCTCTTCAGCAAGTGGTGCTGGGAAAACTGGACAGTGACATGCAGAAGAATGAACCTAGACCACTTTCTTATACCATACACAAAAATAAACTCAAAATGGATGAAAGACCTAAATGTAAGACAGGAAACCATCAAAATCCTCGAGGAGAAAGCAGGAAAAAACCTCTTTGATCTTGGCCGCAGCAACTTCTTACTCAACACATCTCTGGAGGCAAGGGAAATGAAAGCAAAAATAATTTATTGGAATCTCATCAAAATAAAAAGCTTCTGCACAGCAAAGGAAACAATCAACAAAACTAAAAGGCAACCAACAGAATGGTAGAAGATATTTGCAAACAAAATATCAGATAGAGGGTTAGTATCCAAAATCCATAAAGAACTTATCAAACTCAACACCCAATATGCAAATAATCCAGTGAAGAAATGGGCAAAAGACATGAATAGACACTTCTCAAAGGAGACATTCAGATGGCTAACAAGCACATTAAAAAATGCTCCACATAGCTCATCATCAGGGAAATACAAATCAAAACCACAATGAGATACCACCTCACACCTGTCAGAATGGCCAACATTAACAACTCAGGCAATAACAGATGTCGGCAAGGATATGGAGAAAGAGGCTCTCTTTTGCACTGATGGTGGGAATGCAAACTGGTGCAGCCACTCTGGAAAACCGTATGGAAGTTCCTCAAAAATTAAAAACAGAACTACCCTACAACCCAGCAATTGTGCTACTCGGTATTTACCCAAGGAATACAGGTGTGCTGTTTCAAAGGGGCACATGCACCCTGATGTTTATAGCAGTGCTATCGACAATAGCCAAAGAATGGAAAGAGCCCAAATGCCCATCAATGGATGAATGGATAAAGAAGATGTGGTACACACACACACACACACACACACACACACACACACAATGGAGTATTACTTGGCAATCAAAAAGAAAGAAATCTTGCCATTTGCAACTACGTGGATGGAACTGGAGGGTATTATGCCAAGAGAAATTAGTCAGAGAAAGAAAAATATCATAGGACTTCACTCATATGAAGAATTTAAGATACTAAACAGATGAACATAAGGGAAGGGAAGCAAAAATAATATAAAAACAGGGAGGGAGACAAAACATAAGAGACTCTTAAATACGGAGAACAAACAGAGGGTTGCTGGAGGGGATGTGGGAAGGGGGATGAACTAAATGGGTAATGGGTATTAAGGAATCTACTTCTGAAATCATTGTTGCATTGTATGCTAACTAACTTGGATGAATATTAAAAAATAAAATTAAATATCAATAAATAAATATTTGTTTAAATAAAAATAAAAAATTATGTTGTCTCTTGTCTTAACATAGTCTTTATTATGTGAAAGAAACATTTTTGATTACTGGTTTTTGAATAATTTTGAAAGGAAATGAGATTCAATTTTATCACCTCATCCACAAAGACCACCTCACTTGTTTCTTTTATATTAACTATCCCTCACTTCTTAGAATAAAACTTTCTTGGTTATGTTATGCATGTAATATATTGCTCAGTTTGATTTGCGAGTGGTTTATAGAAGGGTTTTGGAAACTCAAGCATAAGTGTGATTGATTTATAGTTTTTGTGTTTGTGCGATCTCGTTTAGTTTTTGGCAAAAGGAATGTGAAGGTACACTGTATTTTATTATTTGCAGTACACTTCAAATTTCACAAAACTCTAGTGTGAAGGCTTCAGAAATATCCTAGGCTATTGAGGAACGAATGAATAGAGGCATAAGACACGTGTGGTATGCTGGGTACTACCGAAATTTCTCTCAGTATAGACAGCCAAATGAAAATACGTGGTATTCACTGAAAGAAGGTGAGCGGGCCCTTAGGTGCACCCTGCAGGAAGAAAACACTGAGCAGTTTTGTGCCCCTCCAGCTGACCTTTCTTAACCCAGGCCTTATTTCGCTCTTTTATGGTTGCATCTTAATTCACCATAGTTGATGATGAGGTAAAAAAGATGCTTTCTGAGTCTCATTTTATTCTTATACATTTATAATAGTATCTACAGAATGTGAGCTCCTAATTCACATTTTATCCATCACTTATTTTATCTCCACAGATGTACATGCAATTGTTCTTTTAGGACTCTGTTCAACCCACAGATGTCTCCACAGCTGCTCTCAATTCCAAAAGGGTTTTTTTTTTCCTTAGAAGCAGTCATGTAAGGTTTTTTGTTGTTTTGTTTTGTGTTTATTTTCTTTGTATTTAAGTCATTGTAAAGATTTTTCCCTCTGTTGGGAGAAGAAAACTATCTTACCTGAATGATGGCCTGAAGAATTGCATCAAGAAAGAGCTAAGGATAAAGCATGGTCTGTATTTTTGTTCATTCTTTGAATCCTGCTAGATGCTTCCCATACTGGAGGCCCAAGAACTATAATCGCCTAAGAGTTGACTCTCCTGCCTCCTATTTCTATGACTGTGTTGGTATGGGGAGACAAGATAACAACTGTCACAATTCATTCAGGGCAGAAAGAAACAAATCGATTAAATAAATGCCTAGGATAGGCAAAATTATCAACTTGAGAATAGCCCTCAGGAGGCTTATGGGAAGCAAATGATTCAGACTGCTGCCTATATTATCTGCATCCCCTAGGTCTTTGAACTTACTAATTTTCTTTGTGTAGTGGAGAGGACCACATAATTCACTAGAGTGAAACTGGGGTTATGCCCATTAGGTTTTTGTCTGCATTACTCTAGAAATCTCTAATTATATAATTATAAGTAATATATAATTATATAATTAAAAATAGGGGAAGGCCTTTCCTTCAAATATCACCAACGTATTTAGCATCACTGAATATTCAAAACTGTAAGTGACCTTACAGACAGCTAGGGTCATTTCCCCCATTTTATAAATTACACAGTGACAATCAGGACCCTAACATGACTGACAGGAAATATGTAACCAGTCTGATGCTCTGGAAAAACTAGTTGCCCAATATCCTGATAAATAGATCGCCAGCACCCCATCCATTGGCCCTCACTGGCTTAAGCACATCAAAGTTAAAACTGCTAAAGATCTCTGATGTTAGCCCTTTAAAAGAATGAGGATTTATTATTACCTTTTTTACTTTTTTTGGTGTATGTGTATGGTTTCTGTTTGTTTTGGGAGGTGGTCAAAACACTTGTGTAGAGCATGTGCCTGTACAATGAAATAGTCTACTCCTCTGTGGGAATCAATGTGATAGTGAAGGTCTTTAAAATTCAAAATCATAGGCAAAAGGCATTTTAAAAATATAAAATAAATTTGTAAGCCAGTGTTTTAAGAGTGGCTGTGTTGAATATTTCATTCTGTTGGGACAAAAGCAAAAAAACCATGCAAACTCCAGCCCCACAGAGAGCTTATGCCTCAATGTCTAAAGGTGGTATTTACATTTCATGCCAAGGGGCACTATTGAAATACTGAGGATAGGTTAGAGGTACACTTTTATTATTATAATAATAAATAATAGATACACATTTTTGTAAGTGCAGAAATTCTCAATTTAGACATTCTAGTATTGTCAGTTATCCATCTATACTGCTGAGAGATCATGCATCAGACTTATCAATGGTTCATTCAGGAACTGTTATTTCTAATATTTCAACTACAAACTTGTCTTTAAACTTAGATCTTGTATAATACAATTTAAAGTATTCGATAATTTAAATAGTGTATGTAGTCTCATCACATACTAAGAAAGTTGTTTATGTTGCTTTTGTTTTTTGTTTGTGGCTGTTGCTGTTAACATACTATCATTTCATTTGGTTGAGTTTCCTCATCTGAAATGACTTGGTTATAAAGACTTGTGCATTTTGATTAGCAATTTTGTATAGTTGATTTTAAGAGGTAGAGTTCCACAGATGTGAATATATAATCTTATAAATTGATCTTTCCTTAGGATGATATATGTTGCACTGAGAAAAATAAACCAGTACAATGATTTTATACTCCCAATTAGACATCGGAATTATATGGTATCCTTCACAAGGTAGCATAAAACCATTTTCGATAGCTACTACTCGGCATGCTCTTTCACCAAGATTATTATTGGAGCAGTTTTGTTAGGAAGCATTTGTGTAACATACCATATGCTGTAAACTATTTTTTGATTTAAACTATAAGGGCTGAGTTTTCAAAGAGGAGATTTTGGTGTGCATAAACTTACACATGCAATTGCATTTTTCCACAATGACCTAGTCATGCTATAGACTGTCAACCACAGAATTCATTTGCTTCTTTTTTGAAAGATTTGCTTTGCTTGCAAAGATTTAGTTCAGTGACATATTTTTCTTCCTTCCTTTTTTTTCAACAAACAAAAGAAATTTGTGACTGTATTTCCTTACATCACATTTTATAAAGTGCCAGACCTAAAAAGATCCTCCCTTTCACTTTACCCTTGAAAAGGCTCCTATTTCCATAAAATATTCTTCTCTTTAATTGAACGATCAACTTTAGAATGCTTTGCAGAATTACTTAGAAAAATATCATCAATCGTTAGTCTTTATACATGTTATAAATTACACTTATAGTAGTATGTGTATGTAGTGTATAATTTACAGATGCAGAGAGTACAATAAGAAAATAGCTATAGTAGCAACCATAATATCTTTTCATATTTAAACATGAAGAAAATGAGATAATATATGTACTGATTTTGTGAAGTTGCAATTTTCTGAATTAGGATATCACATTGTTCTTTGCTCGTTTGCTATAGGTTCATTAAAAGTTAGACATCCGAGCATTTCCATGCCATTCTTCTTCTTTTTTTTAATGACAAATGCCCCCTCTGCCAACAACAACAACAAAAATGTGTAACTTGGATACCAGGTCCTTTTAATGAAGCTTTTGAGTCTTACAAAATATGATTAATCTGATTAGTGATTCAGCCTCCTTTTATGCTTACATTATCTAACACAAAGAGCCCCCCTACAGGTTAAAGTTTAAATGTGGATTACCAGATAAAGCTAGTCCTGACGAGGTTTCTATGGTGCAAGGAAAAATTGGATTTGCTTTTCACCTCATCTCAGGCTCTGTCATCCTGGTTTTTGCCCTGTTCCCTTGTTCACAGCAAGGATATTAATTTTGTAGTAAAATCTTTAAGCAATTATGCAGATAGCTGTGAAAAAGCAACATACACACACAATAAGAGAAGCTTAACTGAAAAATGGACCCCAGATATTCATTAAAAACAGATGGCTACATTGCCAACAGCATAACTTTGGATGTTTGGGCTAAGCTGGTATTAATCTGCCACAACAGGAAGAGAAGAGGAAATTGCTGGTGTACAAACTGTGTATTGTTTCTACTCTTTGCTTACAAAAGAATACAACGATGATTTATGGCTGTCTTCTTGATAAATGTCCAAAAATGAATTCCTTACTCACAAGCAAAGTAACATTGTAATCCTCCTGGCTATTACTAAATGCTGATGCTCATTTTCAAGACACGAATAAAATATAAAGAATCATATTGGTGAAACAGATGAAAGGGTTCCATTTCGAAGTTGATATGAAGTAATTTTGGTTTTAGACCTATTGAAATTGGAAATCTTTTGATCAGTAACATTTCAAAGTCAATATAAAGCATAATTTTGCATTTACATTTCTGCCCATTTATTTGGGTTATTTGCTAAGTGAAAATTGTAACATCTTCAGTCTAAACAAAGGTAAAGTGAACAAATTGGGTAAAGTAAGGCAGAAAAATATTTGCCCAAGTCTTCCAAGTAAAAGCACAGATGATGAAAGGTGCACTCTATGCAACTGGGGCAATTGTAATAATGGTAAATGCATAAAGTATATATTTATTCATTTATATAATTATCAAAGCAAATTTAGGTAAGAGTGTTAACACCTAAGACCAAATATATGTCTTAAGTGGTAGAACAGTTACAATGAATTTCAACCAACTTTTGTTTGGGAGGAGAAATTTATCCAACTAGAGAAACACTTTTTCGACAGGAAGGCTCAGATATTCTACAGGCTGAGTTATACTCAGTTGGACCATCCTGCAGACAGCCAGTGATTGTTGGATCTAAGGACTAGTTGAAACATCTTGGCATTATTTTACTGCTTCATCTACATGTGAAGGCTGAACTAGGTTGAAAATGGTGGTCGTTACAACTGAAGAGTTTGGGTTTTCCCCCATTGAGTGCTAACTGTTATTCGTTTTTATGTACATAATACATATTTCTTATAGAAAACATTAAACAGTTTTGCTAAAGAGAAGAAAGTGCAGATCATCCATAATCCTACCTCCTTGAGATGACCAATATATGTTTCTATATACATAGATGTGTATTTTTAAAGAGTTAGGATCTTACAGGGTATTTTGAAACCTGCTTCTAGTCTCCTAATAATCTATCTATCAACTGTCAATTATATACAGTTCAATATTCTACAACCTTATTTTACTGAATCCACAGCATTCCATTGTATGGATAATCCAAAATTCATTTTACCAACTCCCTATTGGTAATAAAGAGTTTAAAATTTTTGGTATGATTAAAAATACCTCAAAGGTTATTTATTTAACTAAAATCTGTATACAATGTGTGTTACCAACGAGTTAATCTTCTGGCATTGTACCTCTTTCACATGTAAATAAAAACTTGCTTGGGCAAAAGTATATTCATGGAAAGAAGCAAATTCAACAGGCCCTTTGGATTAATTCATTTTGTTTTTCTTAAAGTGCATTTACAGTCTGGGTAAAATATCTTGTTGCTAATGGAAGCAATCACATTGTGTTAATAACCCTAAACTATCTTTTGAATCTAATCTAATTTCCATCAACTCTGCCTCGTTTTTCAATCCTCTGTGTTTCAAACATGCAGATAGTTTGCTATTCCTCCAGTAAAAACCAGCAGACTTTTAAAAATTCCTCTTACTAGCCCTGGAACTGCACTCAACTTGCTCCACTAACAGCTTTAGCTAGCCTGCGAACCCCTCCTTCATTTAACTCAACCTCACACAGTAATTTGCTGCACCTACATATACCCCAATATGCCGGTCTCTCTTTGGCGCTCTTTTGATTGAGAAGATTTGTCCTCATGTCTGTCTTTCTCAATGGACTGTGAGCAACTTCAGGGCGGGGTTATGTCATATTCATCTTTGCATTTCCAGTACTTACTGAAGTCGCTGACATCTACTCGACATTCTAGAAATGTTCATTAAAATAAATAATGACCAGAGGCCATCATGACAAGACAAAGAAAAAAGCAACGCAAAACAGGGGTAGACTTTAGTAAGTCCTTTAGTAAGTCCTGAACAGGGCTGCCCAAGGCAGGGTAGAGAAGACAGAATGGCGCATGCTTTTTTCTCCTTTTTCCACTGTGAACGGATCAAAACTAGGTCTAAACTCATCCCCCAAAGAAAACAATGTTGGGCCTAATTACGAGGGGGCATGAGGAGTGGGGTTAGATTTTAGCAACTGGAAGTAGTTGAATGTGGACCTGACATTCTCTGTGATTGCTGCCTCTCTCTCATCTTTGAGTAAGAGTGGAAGGGCATGACATGATTTATTATTACCTTAAGACAAATAAGTCCCAGGTATAGAAGAATCTAATTCATATATCAGTGCTCACTTGTAACAGTTGGATATACATTGTGTGTGAAACACCGCTTTAGCTACTTGTAATCATGGCTATGATCAGTGGCTCTCAAAACTTTTTGCTCCACCTGCCTTGTGAGACAGTTTTGAAGAGAAACTTGGGAAGTCAGAGAAAGGGAAGTTTGACTCACCCTAAAATAGAACTGGAACAGTCCAAATGAAACAAGATTCCTCAAAAAAAAAGGAACTTCTCATTACTGGAAGGTACCAGAAAGCGACCCACTGGGGTAGTGGAAAGATGCAGAGGGCTGTCTCATCATTGCGAAATTACACTATATCATTTCCAAACCCCTTCCAAATCTAGAGTCTGGGAACACATACAACTCTTTATTTGTGCACAAGAAGCCTCCACCTAGAAGAATAATCCTATTTACAAATACTTTTCATGTGTTTTATTGTTTTTCTTTCCAACTGAGAAATTAACCAGATCCATACATAATGTTGCATTGAAAGAACACTCTAGATTAAATTTGGGAATAGAAATTATATACTTAGAACTACATATAAGCTTAAAGAGCAAACTCTTGACTGGATATTAAAACTTTTCCTTAAATCTTTTTCTCATATCAGGATCATTTTTCTGCATTGCTATCTGTGATGACAAGTGTGATTAAATATTCTAGCAGTGAGAGTCAACTGGCACATGTATCAAAAAACAATTTCTGTGGTTTGAAAATAATATTAAAAATCTTTTATTTCACTGATACCAAATGTTTCCTTGAGGTTAACATCTTGTGACAGGAAATGAACAGAGCATTAAAAAAATATGCAGCTAGATATCCTATGAAAATTTAGTGTATTTTTCCATGAGGAAATTTCCTCATGCGATACTTATTTTAAACTTCTTGATAAATAAAAAGTGTTACATAGAGTTAAATAAGAATACCTATAAGTAAGGGATAGAAAACAAATGATGGTTGAAACACTATTTTTTTGAAATTATAGCTACTTGTGGGTGTTTTTAAATTTTGATAATTCGAGTTTTGAATGTGACCAAAATATCTACATTTAAGGAAGTAATGGGCTACTTAACATATTTTGTATATGGCCAGAAAATTTGCTTTGATGATTAGGGCCCTTCCCAAATACGGAAGAGGCCACAATCCTAAATGGCAGATCAGCAAAACGTCTGTTCCATCGAAAGCCATTAGCAACACTCCAAATTCCACTTAATTACACCAAACACATTTGCACATCCCCAGCAAGTCATTCCTATCATTTAGACAAAGCCAACAAAAGTATATTTTGTACTGATGATAGTAAAGGGTTCAGATTTGCCATAGAAAGAAGCTCCAAAATTTCTACTTTAATATTATTCCTTTATTTATGTAGTTACTTGGTGAGTCAGTTAGTTAATGAGAAGGTTAGTTAAACCCACCATGTTGCAAATAAGATTTGATAATGTTCATATGAAGAAATAACTGGAACTTGAAAGTACTTAGTTCCTGATAGCTTATTTTTCCTCCTTTTTAAAAAGTCAAAATGAATAATACCACCGAATGAATGCAAATATAGGTGTTTAGAAATGAATATGTAAATGTTATTCTATTTACTTCATCATTATAGTTATAACTCAGCCTAAAATAATTTTTTAAAACTATAAAGGAAATACATGTGACTGTAAAAATACACCCCAGTATTCTCGAAAAAATAATTTCATGTGATCATGCCCAACCTGATCACAATCAGAGAAGCTATCGGTTGGATTTTCCAAGAGCCACTGGTCAGAATTCACATGGTGTCACCTCTGAATATTGGCATAAACCATCCGGTGTGGTGGGGTAAGAAAAACTGAGAAACTCACTTTTGTTGTAGCCAAGGGTGCTGTCCTGGCCAGGCTGTCACAATTCCATAAGACAGACCTGAGAGCTCTGTGCTATTCACAGCCTCCACTCAATTCCTAACTGGGGACTTCATTTCTTCTCTATCCAGCCCAGAGAAAAACTACATGCAGTGGAAGAAAAAAGATATTTTATTTTCAAGTTTGTAAAGAAGTTGTCTTTAACACTTTTCAAGAGTGACTAAACCAAATGTACTCCAAAGCTACTAGAGGAAAAGTAATGAAATTACAAAGTTCAGCAAGCCCAGCAAGTGTTACTGGTAATGTTGGATTCAGCCAGTGAATTTTTCATGGTTTCTAATATGAGTTCTTGTGCTAAAAATCAAAAATACCTTGGGAGCCAGTCCCCTAGTTTAAAATAGGCAAATCTGGATGGATGTACTTCGAGAAGGTGCAAGGGTAGACAAGGGTGAAGTGGAGAGTTGAGATCTCATCAAAAGGAAGAATGGCCATGTAGCCATCACTCAACTCCAGTAAAGCCACCTCACCCTTGCAATCCACTTTTTTTGAGAGAGCCTAGAAATCTGGATTTTAATGCAAAATCTAAGTTTGGGATGTCGTGAACCAACTTGGTAATACAAAAAAATTCTTTGTAGGACCAACAAAATGTCCCCACACATTGCATTTGGTTCATAAATATGTCCTCCTGCTGGGATTTCTGAGAAAACCAAGACTGGGCTTCAAAATATCAGATTCTGTGCCTACTATTGTTTCCTGCTATTACTGGTACCACATGGTGATTGGCTGTATGAAATAATTAAACTTAGTTGGCAAAGCACCTTTGATTTGGAACTAGAATACTCTGAGGCTTGCCAAGACAGACTACAGTAATGCTCTATTATATTTCAAGAAGGCATTTGATTAAACATGCAGATGGAACAATCAATATCTAATAAGCTTACTTTTATCTTTCTACTTCTGTTACAGAATGGACTTGGTTAGTTTAAGTAGTCTATTTAGGAATTTGTGAACAAAGCCTTTAATTTTATTTAGTCACAAAAACATGGGAGGGGCTAAATTATTAGTATTATTTTAGTGTCTGAGGAAAGAGAACATTAACAGACATAATTACAATAAAAACAAATTAACATTTGTTTATTGAGCATGATGATGGCCAAGTTTTAAGTACTTAATATACAATATTTTATTTAATACCTACAATTACTTAAGAGGTAGGTCCTATAACTAACTGCATTTTTTAGATGAGGTTATTGATCATCAGAAAATATGAGGCCAATTGTTCAAGGTCACACAGCTAGCAAACAGAACTTAAACCACAGCACACTAATCCCAGAATTTGGGCTGTTAAGGGGCATGTTCTACTGCTGCTATTACTACTACTTAGCTTGAGCCCCTCAATAAACCAGATGCCCTCTCATCACTCTGATGGCCCTGCAAAAAAATATGTTTTCATTCTTATTTATAGATGAGGAACCTGATGCTCCAGAAGGGTAAGTAACATGTTCTCAATTGAAAAGTGAAAAGATCGGACATGATCTCAGATCTGATGCCCAAGGCCAGGCATACTTTAGCACATCACAGTGTTAGGATAATGTAACCTAAACCACTTCTGTTTCAGTGTAAGTTAATGTTCTTTGAGTTCATATTCAATGTCAGTACAGCTGTATTGGTTCAGTAAACCAATGGAACCTAAACCACTTCTGTTTCAGTGTAAGTTAATGTTCTTTGAGTTCATATTCAATGTCAGTACAGCTGTATTGGTTCAGTAAACCAGTGGAACCTAAACCACTTCTGTTTCAGTGAAAGTTAATGTTCTTTGAGTTCATATTCAGTGTCAATACAGGACTATCAGACAAAATATTGCTAATGAATTAAACTTTTAAAAATTCATAAAAACTCTTTAAGATTTTCATGTAATTTCTTAAAAAAGATTTTCACTTAATTTCAACCTTTTTTGTTTAATTTCCATTTTTATTCTTTATATGCAATATGTTTTATTCATCTCAAAACATACATCTATAACGATATAAAAACCTTTAAGCCGTATGTTTTTTGTCCTACTTGATAACTAGATTCCATTTTCAAATATGAATAAGGTTCTATGGAAAAGGTAGTGATTTGAGGTCAGATGTGAAGGAAAAAGACCTTTCTACTGCCTTTCCATGATGCTGATATCTCATTTTTGTGTGATTCTGATCTTTCTAAGCTATAGTTTCTTATAAACATTTTGTTTAATATGTATTAATATGTATTACTGTATTACTGCTTAGACTATTGAAATACAACAGTGAAATTGTAATTATTGCTTGTAATTTCTCTTTTATACGCAGATCTTATTTTGAGGAAGAATGTTACCTTTTTCTAGATCATATATGTTCAAATCACATAAATTGGCATATTTTAAAGTATTTAGTAGATGAAGTTCAACTACAATTGACAAAATAGTAGAGATATCAATGACTTTAGACAACATTTAAAAGATAATAACATTACCTTTCTATTTTATTAATTGACTTCTGGTCAGTTTCAGCAGAATTACTTTTAAGCATGGCTACAAGGTCTCAATCTGAATAACCATTTTACATGAAGTTAGTGAATTTAAATACGCCATGTTTTTACTAGAGACATCTCAACATACATGCCTGGAAAGATTTACAATTAAAATCACACCAGTAGCATCCTGCAATTTTTCATACCAAAAAGCTAAGGACACAGGGCTGTGGGAAAATTTGACAAACCAAACTCTAAGGCTCACAACTTAAAAGCTTAACTTTTCTTTCCCCCACCCCATAATGTTGACCTTGGTCTGGTCTGTTCCTCTCTGATTGTTTGACTTGCATTCCCCTTCATGGATGATGGTTTCTTATTAAATTATTTATGGATGTGGCTGACACTGGTTGAATAGATTCATTAAATTTCACAAGTTGTTGAAGGCTAGTTCGCTGGAAAAAAAAACCCTCTTTAGACTCTATAAAGGACAAAAAGCGTCATTTTTTTTGAGCTCTTTTAAAGCATTTAATAAAGCATGAAAAGATATGACATCAATCCTACTAAAACACAAGGGAAAATGAATGATGTTACTGTAAATCTTTACATCAATCACACCCAGTACTTTGGAAAACAATATAGTTTTGTTTGCATTTCAGAAGTGACAAACAACTCTTGTGACTGGCTTAACATAGTCACTTTCTATTAGTCAAGACCAGAAGCAAGTCAGAATTAAAATGTGGCCCTGGGTTGCTAGGCAGCGGAGTTGTCTTGACATGGTGGTTAGTTTCCTTTTCACTGAATGACAACAGTGAAATGAAAGAAGTTTTGAAAAACTTGATAATGGTTTTCAAAGGAGGAGGATAATTGGTGGTGCTCGCTTGTGCAGCACTGTGTGGAAACTTTCAGGCGGCTGTGAGAGAGGACTGTCACTAAAAATTTAAACTCTTGTACACAAACTTGACCTAGAGTCTTCTCCAGGTTTTGGCGGTTCATTTTCAGAACACCCCTCTGAGACCAAGGGGTGTAGGATGAAAGCGTTAAGACAGATGGGTAAAGCCCCAAAGGAAGAAAGGAATCAATAGTTGTGATTTAATCCATTGGTGAAAGGGAGGAATTAAGTAAAATCTTAAAAATGAGGAATGTGTAAAAGACCTTTAGCTAGCACCTATAAAAAAATGTTTTAATTGAATGGGTGAGTTGCAGACATTCAAATCAAGTGCAGGAAATAGAGAAAGGTAAAAGAGAAAAAAAACTCTTTGATTTTCTATGCCAGGGATGAAACAATCATCCTGATGTTATATAGATTTTTAATATACTCTAGTTTAATTCAGAAAAAAATATCCCTAACATGATAACTCCCAAAGCATCTGAAAATAATTACAGCTTAAGCTTTTGTTGTCTGTGGTAATAACCGAACAGAGCATATATTTAACAAAATACAAACAAAAGACCCCAAGCAAACAAAAAAACACAGAAGATACACGTTGCTCACTATTTCATCCAAAACTACCTACTGCAAGAACATTTTGTTTAACCATTTAATTTACCCAGAATTTTAAAAACTGAGCAAAATGGACTCATATTGAAAGAAGGGACCAATTAGTGTTGGATTAACATTCATGGTTATTTACAGTTGTTTTTGTACTTGTTCTTGTGCTCTGACTTCCTAAAATTTCACAACCCAAAGATTTAGAAAAATGGGGTTGTTTAGACGCAAAGTGCAATGAAGTGGCTGTGACCATTGTGTAGACACCACCTCTCTCATTATACCCTCTCAATCAACACTCAGTACACAGGAAACCGCAATAAAGCCCATCTGCCACGGTTAATCTGCAGGCAAACCCACACCCATGTCTATGCCCGTTACTCTCCAGCCTTATTATTCTCAGATCCAAAGCTTCATAAGGGATCAGCCAAAGTCCATTAAAGTAAATAATAGCTAGAAATGACAGGCTTAGCAAGGATTGGGAGGAAGTTGAAGACCAATCTGAGCTCTGAGCTCTGATTAATAGAGAAAAGCATTAGGAGAAAAGGGGAGAAAAATGACCTCAGCCTGCTCCAAAGAATTCCTGAACCTTCGTTGTTAGGGCAAGTGCTACCATCTGAGACGTTAGTGATCCTTGAATTTCCTTCACTTTGATGCAGCTCAAATGGGAAAATTTTGAAGGTTCAGCAAGGCCCCAGACCTCAGCTGGAAAGCTGTCTGGAGTCAACCCTGTCAAAATTCTCTTGTGTAAGAGAAAGCCTTTATTAGCTACATTGCAACAACGACAATAACAACACCCACAAACGCCCTACACAGTCTCATAAGGAGGGGCCTCTGCTAGATAGAGATTGCAGATGCATTTATTATTTCCTTGCACATAGTCATTTTTAAAACATCTCCAAACAGATGTAGTAAAATGAAACAATAGTGATTCTTCAAATGAATGCCTTTCAGAAACTAGCTGAACTTAGTCTGCTGGTAGGAAAGGGTGTGTGTGTGTGTGTGTGTGTGTGTGTGCGCGCGTGTGTGTAGGGGGTAGTATTCAAATATTTATTCAGTTTCATCTTGAAATATGATATTTATATTTTCATTGTACAACACAAAGAATCCTTCTCAAGTAGCTCAAGATTTGTTGAGTCAAGACAGAATTAAAGTGCTTCCGTTATTTCAACTGTGTGTTCATATAAATTGACCAGGAAAAAAATCCCAAATTAGTTGTAAAAAGGTTTTCTCTTTCCACCATCTAAAAATTATTTTTACAGCCTCTGTTTGATACATTTCCTAATGAGAGAATCCCAGGCAGTGATATCCCCCACCTTTCCCCACATAAGTGTATTTGGTCTTCAAATGAGACATTTTTTGAATTTTGGAACAGCCCTTAACAGGTTTTTTGAAGAAATCTATACCTGGTAGGCCTATTTGTGATTAGGAAAAACTCATTTCAAGTCTGCTTTATTATTAAAAAAATGTGTTTCCTTGTACAAAATATCATCTTCTTTATGAAAGGTGAATTGAAATAAGACTACTAGAGAGAGCTCAAACACTGTGGAGGCTCTTTACATTTAGAGATGAAAAATAACAAAGCAGCCCCTGCTTGTCAGAAATCCCAGTCTGAGGGGGAGAAAGCATTTGGCAGAGGCAGGCAGGTATTGGGAAAGCCCTAGTGATTTCTCAGGAAGATAGTAATGGTCCAGATGAGGACTTGATGTCAGGAGTCTCACCTTCGAATGTATTCCTTGTTCAAGTTGATATTGTAGCATGCCATTTTCATAAATAAAATGAAGAGGCAATGTAAAGAACCATGGCGAAAATGATGGTTCTTCACAGATATTGCTGATAACTTGGCTAATGCACTGTTGATGTGCACGTGGTACAATTTTCATATTTTAATCTTAAGTAGAACAAGAAATGACAATTATGAAAAGACAAAATAGATACCACCAACAGCTGTAATTGCTATCTAGGCTGCTCAAAGATGGGCAAAAGACACAGTAAATCAATATTAAGTTCTCTAAAAATGCAGGTATCACAACAAGGACATCATATAACATCATTATAAGCAAATTCTAATACAATTTGGACAGTTGTAAAGAATCTAGGATGAATACAGGGAATGTGAGGCTAACTTGTCCTTTGCAGCTTTAGCTGGTATCTTACAGGGGGGAAAAATCCCTGGGAATCATGGTTATGTATTTAGTTAAGTGTGCAAACTGTGCTGGCTTTAGTAAATGGGTGTGATCTTCATTTTCACAATTTAAAATGTTAAGATCATCAAGGGTTAAATGGTTCTGCCACGTGCAATTATAACATGTTGAAATTCAGTAGTTCTAATACACTAGGATTTGGGGAAATGCTTTTCTGTATACTACTACTACGTCCTAGGAAATACTATGTGATTTTAAAGAATACCTAATTAAACTGGTGGATTGAGAAACCAGCTAAACTTCAGAGAAAAAACTATTAAATATTAAAAGCAGAGTATAAATATAATTAAAAGGATGAACATTGAAACTGTTCAATGCAAACCTTACCAATGAGAAATTAAATGAAGAGAAAAAACAAATAGGAAAGAAACAAACAAAAATTTCAAGGAAAAGAGAGAACAAAAGTGACAAATATGTACAAATAGTTTGACTGTAAAATTAAAATTAAACACTTGCTTTTAATATTGTAGTTGTAGAGTGTAATGATTTAAATGACCTACAAAAAGTAGGTCTGATTCCATGCACATATTTCTGTGGATATTAAATTCCTTTATGGGAAATGGAAGAACACATAGCACAAAAAGAAAAACAGTTTTTACAAATTCTTATCATCTTTTGCATCTGATCATAAATTATTTTATGTATTTATAAAAATTGGAGTATTTCATGTTTCCTCTGAACATTTAAAATTTTTAAGTGAAGTAAAATGTTTAGAATCTATTCCTTCATCTCCCTCTTTTCATAACCGAGCACTGTTTTGAATTCACAGCCTCTTCCACAACTGCACAGATATGCAACATAAAAGAAATTATTTTCACCATAACTTTCTAATTTGTATAGAGATGCTATAAATATGAAACTAAATTCGAATGATGTTGAGAATTTTTGGTACCAGAAAAGAAATAATGTATTAATCAAAAGACTATCAGTTAGAATCAATTTGCTTTTGTGTGTGTGAAAATAATTAAAAAAACAAAAATAAACAAAAACACGCCAATTGTTTACTACATGGATTTGAACTTCCACAAGATTTCATTTCCCTTGAACATTGCCCTCATGCTATCATTAGATGGCAGACATTCTTAAATTACTTTGCTATTTATATAAACAATTAAATGTCCATATAATAAAGTTTATGCACATGTAGAATATGTTTTTAAGTAGTTATATGCATGTCATTATGTATATTATAGCGTAAACTGACCCATGTACATTCTCACATAACGTGCATAAATGAGCAAGTGGATTGATATTATGGCCTTGAAACGCATCTTTTTAAGTCAACCAAACGCAATTGAAATATTAATTTCATTCATGGAAAATCAAAAAGTTTTAATAATACATCATCTCTGTAAATAAGTGAGATTATATCTGCTAATGCTTTCCATTAGCCTGTGTAGTAGAACTGACTTGTAATGAATTGAGATATGAAAAAATTTATCTTTGGGTATATCGTGTTGCCACTGACACAGCAGCACTCTTTTCTGTTCTTGATATCAGAGCAAAATATTGAAAATGAAAAATACTATTCTTACCCTATTCCTGAATACTCAAAAAAAGGGCCATTACTTACTTTCCACAATAATAATGATCTTCAAAGAATGGATATATTGCTGAAAAGTAAAGGCCATTGTGCTAACCACAAGGTGTCTCCAATCTTTAAATTCTCTAGATTCTCTCCTTTTCCTGTCCCATATTTCAATACAAAGTGAATCTCTATGATTGCATTGTCACACTTGGACATTTTAAAAACACTCATTCAGATGTCAGTTGTATACTTTAGAGAAGACTGTATCAAGCTAAATATATATGTAAAAACATACATAATATTACATATAAATTATAGTTATATATTATATCACTATGTATATCACATGATGCTTACAATATAGTACGTATTAAATACGAATTTACCAATCATTTTATGAATTTATGTTTGGAACCTAGTCTCTAAAAATTAATAGTGGTAGAATCAAAAAAAAAAGTTTAACATCAAACTTCATTTTAGTTTATCTGTCCTCAGGATTTAGTTTTGAATAATCCCATCAGTCAGCTACAACCTGCAACTCCAAGGGAGTAAAAATTTCACAGTGGATTACACACATTTGCAAATAGCCACCATTGCAACGAATTCTGGGTTTTTCCAAACCAAAGCTAGTGGTGAAGAGCAAGGACTAAAGCTCATCTCATTATGAAGTATGAATATATAACTAAGAATAAATCTTGTTTAAAAGAATTCCAACTACAGAAAGTCTTTCTAATTCAAGGCCATGTATGGCTTATCTCCCTCTGTACACAGAGCGGGAATGGGGTGTGTGTGTGTGTGTGTGTGTGTGTGTGTGTGTGTTTAATGGGATGCTGTTTATCCCACTATATCTTACCACTCTGTCTCTTTGGATAACAATCACAGGCCCCAGATGCTAAGGGTAAGTGATATTTTCCCACAAGCGGCTTCTGGCTCCTTGGCAGACGTGCGAGGCAGTTGCGTTGGCAGTCGCCGTGCTGCCGCTGGCTCTCTCGTGTGGCTTTGCTGTTGAAGGGATGCTTGGCCTGCCCTGTCCTCCTGGATACCATTTCCCTCTGACAGCCCTTGGGTTTTGTGAAGCTTTATTCTGTGCAAATCCCTTGTGCAATCTCTGGATGAACCCTCCAGAGGCAAAACAGGGGCTTTCTTTATAGTTGGGTCTGATAATCAGCTGAACTGCTATTTCAGGTACTCAGGAAAACCCACACCCAAACCCAAACTTTTTCCATCTTTGCGGGTATTTTTGTTTTCATTTTTATTCTTGTTTTCACTCTGAGCACATCGTATCCCAACTTACTTGACAGGGGGTGGCTAAATGATTTTGTGTAAATGTTGTGCTTTGTGATTTTTATGTCATAATTTACGTGATTTTTTAAACGTCCTTTGTTTCCCAATATCCATCATCATAAATAATTTTCGAAGATTCTATTCTCATATCATAAATAACATTATAAGATAAGTCTTGCAAGAAATGCAAAGAAGGAATTTTGCGAATTTACCAAGTACCATCGGTTGATGAGCTATTTAATGAAATAAAGTAGCACGCTTCTGATATTGATACAGAAGTAATACTTCATTCCCTGCATGCTTGTAATCTGGATGACATTTTGAAGCATGTGCTCAAGTTGTACAAACAAAGGCACACAGCAGAGCCAAAGATGGTTTCAAAGACACCAATATAACTGTCTGCCGCATAATTTGTGAGACATTTGCACGTTTCCTCACAGTGATATCACAAAAGTAGTCATAAATGTGTATCATGGATTAAACGATTCGCTGGTTTACCATATGGTTGGCCACAATCCCCAAAGAAAAACAATATTTGGGGGGACTGATAGCCATATTTTTTTTGTAATCTGAGATATCAATAAAGATCCCAAGTTTTCTGAAAGAAATATCAGGCACACTTTGCATAGAAATGCTCACTCCAATTAATCCTGGGTTGAAATTCATTTCTTTCTATTCTGCCATTTTTATCTCAAGTGACTGCAAAACTCTAGAATTATTGATACTATGTTTTATAGTTTAACAAGTAAATTGCTACCCAGTCAAAAAAAAAGAAAGAAGTCTGTACAGGTGTTACATGGGTCTTCAGGAAATTATCTAAAGCCGTTTTGTTTTGTTTTTTTAAGAAAGTCTCCATGTGCTATATGGAGAACTGGAAATTCTCTGATGTGCTGTGTGATAATATTATACATTAAGAATAGATATAATTTAGAGAGGAGCATCAATGAAGCCTCACAGAGAAATGAAGATCTCTCCTTAATAGCTATGGATCTGTTTTGCCAAAATTCGTTTTTAATGTTGAATCCTCTCTGATGCAGAGTATGCATCTATTGTATGCAATGTTCTGCAAACAATGTGCTTGTAGCTCAGTTGAAAAATTATCACATTCCAATGTGATTCCAATGTTTTTTCTCTGATTTGTGATAAATCCATATTCTGGAAGAGCATTTCTAGTTAAATTAGCATAAAACCCCAAAGACTGTTGATGATTGGGTTGCTATGAAATATATCATCTGATCTTTTTGTTCATGGGTCAATTTTGTTCTTTCTTAAATGAAAAATTTAATAATCATTTACAGAAACTTTAGAGAAATGTTAAATATATATGTTAAGCATTTCGACCATCCATCTTTTCGTTCTGCTAAATAGTCCAGAAAGACTACTGCTAAATTTTGGTTTCTTATTTTCTGTGTTACATACGAACCCAAAAGATTGTGATTATGTATCTATGCACTATTCGGCATTAATTTAGACTATATTCCTCTGCTAGTAACTTTTTTCATTTTCATAATTAGATATTTGCATTACACTATTTGGCCCTTTCCTCTCACTTACAGGGTTTTGGGAATCTATAGTTCTCTGTTTAAAAGACTTGAAAAAATAATTGTAAATAAGGTAGATTTATACCAGTGCAGTCCCTGATAGCATTCTCCAAAACAATAAGCAAAAAAGAAAACTAAAACTATTTTTGGTTCTCATTCTACCAGAAGGTGTCACTATTGGGACTACAAGGTAGTGATCCCAAGACATCTAACAAAATTTACTTGAAAGAAGATCATGCATTACCTGTATAATCCAGAAGGTAATTTACTGACATGCTGACCAAAGTACCCTATGAAAAATTGTTTGCCTAAAATTTTATTCAAATAAATGTGAAATTATTTCAAGTATGAAATGACCCTACAGAAAGTATGCTGGGAGAAATCCTAAAGTTAAAGATATCAGTCATTGCAACAAAAAATAAAACATTGGATTTTTAAAGGGCAATTTGAATAGTATGTAGGTATCATCATATTTCAAATAATATTAAATATAATAATATAAATGTTGGGAAACAACAAAGAGTTAGGATTTTGTCTTTTGAAAACTTTCAAAGTTAATTGACACTTGTAGAGTCAGGTCATTTTTTCAAAGAGAAGAAAACCTGAGCTTCCCCATCAAGAAACAGATCGTATATATCCTTATCCTAGAAAATATTAAATAACTTTAAACTTCTGGTGGAAAATCTTCTCTTTCTCCCCCCCAAAGTTTTTTTTTCCTCTATGAAGAGCAGTGAGTCAATTCTTGGCTTAATTTGATGAAAATGTGCTACAATGATATTTTCATGTTTAATATCACTTGAGGAGACTATATTTGGCTCATATTTCTTCACTATAACTGAGAAATCTTGGCAGCAAACTTCTATTTTGCAATTGAGCAAAAAAATTTTTTTTTGGATACTTTAGTTTTATGTGAAGATTTACTTCAGTTCTTTGCGCATTGAGAGAAATATAATGAATTGAGAGAAATATAATGAGTATGTGTGTCAGCAATGTGCCCCATCCACCACCCCTCCCACACAGACAACAGCAAGTCATATAAATTTCCTTTAGAATGGTTTTAAATCTCACACTTGCATGAGAGTCTTATGTACAAAGTAAAAGAGAGAGAGAGAGAGAGAAAGTGAGAGAGAGATTACCTGTTATATCCTTGTGGAACAATCTTAAAATATCTCAAAGTGCCCGAGCAGCTCATTCATCAGAGCTTTCTGGTCCTTTTATTACCTGAAAAAAAAGCAGTTAGACATGACAACTTCAAAAGTGTGAATGCCATTATTCAATGTTTTGTATGGTACGCTCATCAGTTGTCCATCTTGTGTGCAACTTCCCAGCAAAAGCTAGAAGTCATTCTCTTGCGTGCTTTTCTAAGACCTTCTACCCGGACAACTGCACAGAAAGAGTCTCGCCAGTAGAGGCCTCTCTAGATTTGCCTTCTGACTGAGAACTCAGAATGAGCCTCGAATCCGCTGCAGTTAACACAACTCCTTGAAAAGATTCTTGTTGCATAGGGAAAAAGATCACTCTTTAATGCCCTTTTAAGTTCCACGATGTTGATTAATGTTGCCCTTTACATTAATGATGTTTCAAGTAAAAGAAAACAAATTTAAAATGGATCAATTCTATTGAGGATGCATTAATTAGACAGAGACTCTGCCATATGCTGCGGCTGGAGGGTCTGCTGGCCTTTCCCTTGTAGTTACCTGTGTAAAATCCACCCTATCCTCTACATGAATGCCCAAGCTGAATAGCTATTTGAATGAAGGCTTTAGTTTGATTCGCCATACAAGGGGTACTGTGTCACTGTGTTTTCTTTCTAGGAGTCACTAAGTGATTTCTATATCTGTTGTCATGGTGATATAGCAAAGCAGGGGAAAATGGGGGCAACTTCAGGCTTTCTCCTCACCCTCTGCACTAAGATGTTGTTAGCAAGCCTATAAAACATTGGGCTTTCTCTAGCCCCTCTTTTTGTTCTCTGATTGTCAATAAAACTCATTTTAAGGGTAACAAGGACATCTAAATGTCATCTGTCACAGTGTTAGAGAGATTAAGTTTGTTTAGGGACTTGTGCTGGACAAAGGCCACTATTTGTTCCGCAGATACAAAGCAGTGTTGGTTATCACCACTCTTGATTTAGAAGGAGGCCCAGAGACCATCGAGGAAATATCATCTCAGTTGCAGGTGACGGAGAGGGCTTCTTGACATGACAGCATTAAAATGACAGAAAAATAATTATGGTTTTGAATGAGAATCTGCAGCTCTATTTCCCACACCCCTTTGTAGACACCCCAAGCATCATGTCTCCTCTTAGACCTGAGGTAAGAAAACAGCTGTTGAGGGCCACAGGCCTATTTAAAAATATGGCATACACACCTGATGGCCCTTGAATGAATGATAAAAGAAGGGAGAAAGGTTTTGCAAGGAGAGTCCGACAGTAATATGTTCTGCATTAATTCAGCATTTGCCCAATAATGAGGCTAAATGGAATGTACAGATTAATGAAGACATTGGTGTTATTAAAATCAAATCCTGTGGTTCATATGCTTTTCTTAATAATGAACATTGTGGCTATTGGAGAGGAAGAACAGGATTTTTTTTTCTATTAATTTGGCACACATCCCAGATCTCATTCAACCAGAACCTATCCCCCCGCAAAATGCGTCCATGGCCTTTATGAGCCTTACTCTTTCAATTTTATATCTGTGTTAATTTGAGGGAAAAAATATTTCCCCTTTATAAAGAGATTTTTAAAAGTGAACACAGAACCTAAGTAATAATTAAGCATTCTTAAAACTAGGATGCTTCTTTCAATATAAAAGGTGATTGGGAAGTATATAAAATAACACACATGTAATGGGGTGCTAACATCACATCTGCCTGCACTATGGAAATTGGCGCAGCTTTCAGAGTCTGGTCACATGAATTCATCTCAAATACTATTTTATAGGACATATTCATGGTAGAGAGAGCCACTATATTAAAGCTCAGATGTACCGCTATGAATGCTGGACAATGGGAGACTCTTTATTTGCAATTTATTGGGTCTTGACAATTTGGGTATTTATGAAATATGAATGAAAGCAGAACACCACGACCCTTTTCCTAATATCCCTGGAAACAAAACCCCATATATGACACACGTGTGTATGCACAAGCACAACACTTGGACTGGAGCTCACATTTGAATGGGTGATGATAAACTCCCTCTTGGCTCTGTGGACGAAGGGAGTGTGTGTGTTTGTACGTGCAAACTTTGAGTTTCCTTAATTCATGCTCTGTGGAGAAGAGAGAGAGAGAGAGTGTGTGTGTGTGTGTGTGTGTGTGTGTGTGTGTGCAAATTTTGAGTTTCCTTAATTTACGCTCTCTCAAATCAATTTGAAAATTTGATTTTAATCACGCTGGAAAGAGGTACATAGTGATAAATGCTATCCACTCAACAATCGGGCAGATTCCATTTTCGTTGTATATTTGGCAATGTATGATGAAGAAGTGAAACTTATAAAGGCCAACATAGTGAACAAGACTAGACCTTGTTAAAAAGAAAAACAAAAACACTCAAGCTGCACAATCACACATTTGTAGATATGTCCGTAATATTAAACACATGCAACTACTAAAAAGAGCTACAGCAGGATTCCCTTTTTTAAAAATTCCTGGAGCAAATTACCACCAAGCTCAGTGTGATTTTTTTTTTAAGATAGAAAGATTTATTCTAGATGAACTAATGAAAGCAAACACAGTGCTGAGATGCTGTTACATCAATATTATGGGCCTAGATGACTTTTGTTTAGTATCTTAATAGCTCGGTCATTTGTTATTCATTCAGCTACACAAGAGACACCAGGGTGTTATGAAGGACAATACTCTCGGGGCATTTTGAGTTCAATGTGTGTTTCTCTACTTATGCAGAACATGTGTTGGCATCAGCGATGGTTACAACAGGGGAATCACAATATACAGTGAAGTTTTACCACGTTGTTCTGAGATAATTTTGTGTTTCTTAAAACAATCTTTGGGACAGCTGAAGCATAGTTCTGGTGCTCTGTGATAGAACATACTGGATATATGCTTCCTTTCTATTTTTTAACCTCCTACTTCTTATATTATCTCAGATGAAGAGTTAAAGAGTTATCCAAAAGAATAAAAAATAAATCCCTAACAAAAAGTATGTTGAGCTTCAAAACAGGCCAACAGGAAAGAATATATGTCACTTATACCTGAAGCTATAAACAAGGTGACTGAGAAAATAGATTGAAGTCCGGTGATTTGCAAAGATACACACACACACACACACACACACACACACACACACACACAGAATTACATGCATTGGGTTTTACTACTTTGTCCCCAGAAGGACATCTATGTTACCCTAGGTGTTTTGTGGCCTCAGATTCAGAGAAATTCTAATGAGACAAGTAAAAGGAAATGCACACAGTATCGTTCTATTTCTAAATTTCTTGGGATGAAAATCCTTTAAGTGCCTGTAAGTAGCTGTGCAATTTGGATACATTATTTAATTTGTATGGCTTCAGTTCCCTGTCCTGGAAAACAAAGGGATAGGATTAGGTAACCTTTACGGCCTCTTCCAGTTCTAAAAGGCAGTTAACAAATTCAACAAACCTTATATAGGTTTCCAGTTTTTAAAAATGTGTAACGTTTTGAAAGCAACCATTTTTATTAAGAAAAAATAACAATTGACAAGATTTTCACAGCATGACTAACATTCAATAAAATATGAAGTTTTGTTTAAGATTTACTGTGCCAAATTAAGAATCCAGGCAGTCGTGTTTTCTAAATACTATAACCTTGTCACTTCGACAAATGAGTAGCAAGAGTTCATCACATTGGGACTAAGTTAATTCATCAAGGCTTTATAGCATCCTAGATTTTTAGCTACTCCTTTGCATTCAAGAAATAGTAAAACAACAAATGAAATGTATTAACAAACATTCCATAAGAAAAAGACAGTATCTTTGATGAATAATACACTTACTCAATATGTTGTCACTTGAACCAGGTGACAGTTGAAAATATTTCCTTCCCCACCTCCTCTCCCATCCTGCATCCAAATTCTCAAACCATGCTTTTTATTCTTGTTTAGAGCAATCATACAGTATCTAAATTTACCATAAAGTAGATGTCTCAGGTAGATAATTTCTGCATTGTAAAATTCACTTTCTTCCTTATAGAATCTGCTATTTCTTTATCAGTTGTGGTCATCTTCAAGTACATCTGTAAATAAAATGAATAAGGAAGTCTAGCATTGTCTTCTCAGGAAGTTTTCAGCCAAATAAAGTATATACAGAAACAGCTTATCAAAGGTACTGAATTGATGCAATTATATGGAATTCTCTCTATCTCTTCTGTTCATTTCCTCTACTGACTGGAGTTTCACCATATTTTCATTCCAGTTTGTGACTATAAAATTACACAGTATTTATCCAGATTCTATTTCATTCAGCTACTAGTTAAAACTACAATACATAATCCAGTACAGGTATTTTTTTAAAAAAATTAGGAATTATTCATTTTTCATTAATAATAATAACTGCACCATATGGAAAAAAGTGCTATCATGTTTAAGAAAGCATAAAGAGAATTGGTCTAATAATGTGTGTTTTAGAAAGATGACTCTTGTCATATTTTCTTATACATTACTGATAGCATCAGTTAATACATTAAAAAATGAGTAATATAATCAAAATTCCTGATTAGATAATGTTAATTTTAAAATTAAAATCTTTTCTTTTTCATGTTTTAAATTATACTAATAACTTGCCATCATCAAAGATTTTAAACCAATAATGTAAAAAAAATAGTAATATAATTGTAGAATTGAAATAAGACATGTTCTTTGAATCTACATCACAGCTCACTATTTTCAATAGTACTTAGGTCTCTAAGTCTACAGAAAATATTTTGGACTTGTACATTAAAAGATAAACAATAAACCTATTGAGAAGATGACATACCTTAAGAGTGATTTAATCATAATGATGATGATTTAAAAATATTCTTATGGAAAATTTTTAACAACAAAATTATACCTTTGAAAATGTTACTAAAATCAACTTTCAAATCAAAGAAATAGTCCTATTCATGACTGTATTATTTGTCGTATTTTCATAAGTAATGATATGCTAAACTGAAATGCACATGATATAAATAGAAAAAATTTGAATGGTTAAAAAAATTAGAATTTCAGTTCTATGTGAAAGCCATTCTCTTAACATACTTTAAGTTGAAATGATTGAGTACGTTTATCACTCTACTTACATTTGTACTATCTACAAAACAAGCAAACAAAATCAACAAATAGGTTGGTATATAAAAACTTGGATAAGTTTTCCATTTTCATTGTAGCATCTGAACAGATTTTTCAATGTGTAAGGAAAACAAAAATGGATTTTATTTACCTATCTTTTTTTTTTTTTGAGCTTCAAGTAACCACATCATTCATTTTGTTGCAAAATTTTATACATGCTATGAAAGGACGGCTTGTTTCTCTTTTAATACCACTACCTAAGTTTCTGAATGTTTGGGAGCTTTTTATTTTATTCTAGATATCATTTTTTAGTCAAGTGTTGGTTAAAGTAAAATATTCATAGGGATTTCACAGTTCATTTGTAAAGATTTTTCCTGTCAGATCCGAGGGAAAAAAACACAACATAGATTTTTAAAACATTTCCTGACACATTAATAAAATAATGCCTTGAAGGGTGGGAAAATCAAAATTCCATTGTTTGAATTTCAACTCTAAAAATTATATTCACGTAGTGATATAAAGGGATACTTATTAAGAAAAATACATCTCCCATCAGATAATAATCCTGTCGCTTTCAAATGCTGGCTACCTTTAGGTAAAAAGTGCTAATTCAGGTATTATTTAAGCTACCTTTAAATGGAAATTTTTCTACTGACATAACTCCACATAAGACCAGAATAAAATAGCTGAGGAATGTGATAACAACAAAAGAGAAAATATGTGTTTTCAGGAAACATTTGAATATGGCTCATTTGTAAATGAATGTATACATAAATTTAAAAGAACATGTTAATCTAAAATAGCGACATCTTCCTTGAGTGGCAGCCATTTTGGAAACCATAGCCACCATCTTCACTTATTTGCTATTATCAGACTGAGTTTCCATTTCTTTTAATACCCTCTCTTTTTTTTTCTCCTGCAAAGACTAATTTCTTTGAAGCTATTTCATTCTCCTTTCATCATTGCATTTTATCACTCTTAGTTCTCTAAGTATCTCTCTTTTACCTACGTCTTCTTATGGCCTCAGTTTCTCTAATAATAACCTTTAATAACATTATCAATCATTTCACATTTTAGTCTTTATTATTCAAACTTGATATTTGATGAAACCACTTTAAATAGCCTAGAAAAGTGAGTAAAAAACACTAATATTTTATATTTCATTAATATTGTGCCCCTTGAAAATGTTTCCTGAAATAATACTCATGTTTCTTTTTAATGCCTGAACTTATGTTATCATTTGGTTTCCTCTTCAAAGGGCATATTTAAGTTGAAAAATCCTAAAGAGAATTTTGCCCTTATAGAGTGGAAGGTGAGGGGAAACATTTTTTTTATTTTCTTTTAACCGTCATCAAAAAGAAACAAAGCAGAAGATATTTTACAGCAAATTTATAATATTTAAAAATAAGCAAGAATTAAAGTAAAAAAAAAAGCTGACTCAAATCTGGTGTCAATAACGTTAGAAGAGTTCATGTGTATACTCTTTCTCCACCCCCTTTTTTTGTTTTCAGTCAACCTTTGAAAGTTTCTTGAGAAAGCTGTATGAGTTGAGTTCTAGCTTCAGAGTTAGAAAGTCAGAGTTCAAATCTTGAGTCTAGAAAAGGCAAATAAGTTCCCAGAGCCACCCTCCATTAATCTTTCAAATAAAGGATGGAAGTTATAACTATTCTGTGACAATTAAAGTAAGGCATATCAAATACTTACCAGAGAAACTGGCACCTGGGAAGAGTTTAATAAAGTTGGCCTTTATAATGTCATTAGTATTTGCCAGACAACAAAGTATCACACACAAAAATAATAATTATGTGTATATATACATACATATATGTGTATACATACATACATATAGATAGATTTAGAGACGGGTAGAATATGTTGCCTCTAACACTTTTAGGAGGAGTGGCATTGGGTAAATCAACTTACTCTCTGAGTTTACATTTCTACTTTTATAAAATAGTCTATATATTTGATAGAACAGCAAAATCTGTGCTATATCAATAAATGCTTATAAATGTCTAATTTTCATTTGCTGATTCCTTGTGGTGTAAATTCTCTACCATGGCCAATTTGAAGCTTCCAACACAGAGTGGGGAAGAGATGCACAGTTGCGCATCATTATAGGTAAAATATGATATTTCTAATTATATTATTGCATATATTATTTCCCCATATAGATTCAATAATTGTAAACAATATCAAAAGCAAATATATTAGTGAAATACTATACAAAATTAGGAATTAATGAATTTTGAATATTATCTTTTTAGTGTAATTTATTTCAGAAGTTTTTATAATTTTTTTTTTGTAATAAGGGTCATGTTCAGCAACTCAGCTCTGAAAATGTAACCATCATCCCTTGTGGGCCAAGAGGAACTGTCTCCGGTATAACAGTGCATGAAGATTAAATGAGATAATACTGGCAAAAGCCCCTATGCTGTTTTCTTTTTTAGCAAAGCACTTTGCAAGGTACATAAGTCTATGTCTATATTCTTATGTAGAGATTTACTTGTTATGACTTATTTACACGTTTCTTTGCCACAATACAGTGAATTATTGCTTTTGCCTGAGTCAAGTAGGGAAAGTAGATGAGGCTACCAAAACAAACAAAAACGAATAAACAAAGCCCGCTATCAGACACAACTCAGTCTAGAAAAGTTTTAAGTTTCCAACAGTGTAATCTCTCTGAATATATTTCAGTGTTAAAAGTCTGCTTAATATTGCCTGCATTAGTAATTTCAACTTTTATGATTATATGAGACATAAGTACTATAAACATTTATACTAAAACTTTTTTAAAGTTTAAATTTTAATACTTAATTAGAAATATTAATATAAAATACACAATTCTATAATATGTATTATAGAATTAACATTAAATCAGCAATAGAAAATCTTAAAGCATGTACATCAGACTAAAGGAAACATTTCAATATTTCTCTTCCTAGATAGATTCATTTGCCTGAGCCAGTTGATTTTTTAAAAAAATTAAGCATAGCATGATTCAAAATTGGCACCCTGGGGAATCATTGCCACCATAAGGAATTCTCTGAAAAATCAATTAAAGCAACGTTAAGAAAATTAAATGAAAGGAAGCTCCTTCACTGAAACTCTCAAAATACAAACATGTTAAAACTATACCAAGTTACTCTATATTCAAAATACACAGAAACATTTCTCCTTAACCACTAATGTGATTTTTGTCAAGTGATTCAACAAATACTTATTGAGGATCTACCATATTCCAGACCTTTGTGCTAGGTGATTTTGCACGTTACTTTGGTTATCAACTTCTCTTTGCTAAGATTTTACTTAGACTATTTAAAACTTTGCACATCTCAAACAAGCCTTATAAAAGAGCTCTCACTTACATTCACATTTCTGCTATGATTTATGATTATAAAGAAGATTTTCTATTTTTCTCTGCGTTCTTTACTCATCACCCAGCCTTTGATTTTCTAAAGGTTTTATGCAAATACTACCTTAAAAATAATATACATTTAATCAGCAATATTCATGTTTAGTTGTCTTATGCAACATAGAAATGAGAATATTTGTTAGTCGAGCTGAAAATTTTAATTATAAACTAGCAACTCTATAAAGAAATTCCTCAGATTAAAAAGAATAGGAATTAGAGAATTTTCTTGTTCAGCATAGAAACAATTAGCCTCTTATACTACTCATGGGTTAAATACAGATACACACATGTATATATTACAAGTATATCTGATTTAGATTAGAGAATGAAGCAAAATCATAGGATTTTGAGTTCCAAACTCAGAAAACAAAATTCAGATACCTAAGTAAATGGCAAAAATAATCTGAATGGTTTAAGAAGTGAATTCAATAAGAAAATAATGGTATTAGGTAAAAATCTAGATCATTTTTCAAGGTCATTATCACAATAAATAAGTTTTTTTGAATCTACAGCAATGCTCAACTAGATATGCTAGAAAATGTATATTATTTTAATCTTCCATGAATATTTTCAAAGTTTCAAGTGCATAATGGAAATTGCTGTTAAGTGTTATATTTTTACTTTGATGAAATAATCTTTGGACACTCTCTTGACAAACAAGTACTGTGTTTGTACTCTTAGTATTATATCAACATTGCTCCATAGAGCTGATCCTTTATTTGTAGGTTTTATTATGATAGAATAGAGTGGCTTACAGAGAGGGAATGTGTAAATAAATCACAGCTTCCTAAAAAAATACAGACACCTTTAGAAAATTTCCACTGGCAATGAAACTTGTTTTGAATTATATTTTTATTTCAAAATAAATGTAACTCACTGAGATTCACATTCCTTAAGTAACTGGGGAACAGAAAAGCAAAACAAAGAAGTGGAATGAAGTCATAAATTGTAATTGACCCTACATGTAAAATCATTCTTAATCTGAAAGATTTAGTTTCACTTTAAAATGGCAAAAATGGAAACTAAGGATATTTTAAACACTTGTGCTAATTTATAATATGCTTTACACACATAATTATTGTTTGTCACTGAGGAAACTATATGTTACATAATGTTAACTTGACCTCTTATGCTATGACCAAAAACTGATGAATTTCCCAAAATCCTGAAGATAGACACAATAAAACAACTTTTTGTCGTTAAAAAAGTCATGAGTGTCAGGAATGTAGTCTATTATTTTAAATCTTAAAACAAATAGATAAACTTTTAAATTCAGTGTTTGGTAAGTTTTAGAAAACACTAATTTTCTATCAAGCATGGGAAATATGGAAAATCTAAATATACATTCCTGCCAGAATCATAAACTTTTGAAGCGATAACAATACTCCTCTCAGAAAAATCAAAAAGTTCTACATTTCACCTATTGTCTTTTCTAAAGAAATGCAATTGTATCAGTCTCTTTTGTTTTAATTTTAAAGTAAAATTAGCACCTATAACCACAATTTTAAAACTTAGGGTAGATATGCAAAGAATATCAACTGAATATTGTTATCTGCATACATTCAAAACTAATCACATCTGTTTAGGATATATTTTTGTTTTCCTTTTTTGCCCCCCTAAGGGATAAACTAAATTTGTCACTTAATTGCTAATGCCTGATTTTCGGGAATTCGTATAAATTCATATAAATAATAATGATTTCGCTTCATACAGAATCTTGATCTAACAAAAGCATCCTGGACTAAGGAAATGACGTCACAAGCCTTTCTTTTATGTGCTGTATATTAAAAGGCTATTTTATTAGTTAGTCGCTATACACGCCTGAGCTACTATAATGATACAAATGGAGGGTTGGTCTCCTGAGAGTCTATCATTAATGAAACTGAAAGGTTTAAAACTGATGTTTAGAATTTGATCGCTAGAGAAGTTTATATATGGAATAACTTGCATTGTGATTTCAGAGCCAGTTTGAAGCATGACTTGTTTGAAACTCAGTGAACACCATGGCTAGCTCTGCCCTCAAAAGGAGACCGTGCATTTTCATTTCCAAGTATACACATGTACCAGAAAGTTACCAAATATAACAAAATTAAACTATTTAAAATTATAATCTATGGAAATTGTTTTATAATTCAATTCTTAAATAAAGTGTTAGAATCTAAATGTGACCAGCTATACTTTCTTGTCTTCGGGGATATTGCACAACTTCAAAAAACACGACTGGGTATTTGGTGAGAAAAACATGTATTTAAAAGTTTTAGTGACCTAAATTTGAATCCTGCTTCTGTCATCTTATCGTTATATCCCAAATAAAAGTGATTAGCCAGTCTCAATTTCCTGAATTGAAACAAAAAAAGATAATAAGGGGCACCTGGATGGCTCAGTTGATTAGGGCTCCACCTTCAGCTCAGGTCATGATCTCATAGTTCATGGGATCGAGCCCTACGTGGGGCTCTATGCTGTCAGCATGGAGCCTGCTTGGGATTCTCTCTCTCCCTCTCTCCCTTTGCCCTTGCCCTGCTCACACAGACATTCTCTCTCTCTCTCTCTCTCTCTCTCTCTCTCTCTCTCTCTCTCTTTCTATCTCAAAAATAAATAAACATTAAAAAAAGGAGATTTACCTAAAAGAGAGATTTCTGAGGACTGAGAAAACACATAGAAAAGCGAGCACAATATCTGCTATAGATTAAGAGTTCAACATCACTCTTTTTGTTCACATACCCTTCAAATACAAAATTACATCTATTCTTGAACTTTGTTGTTGTCATCACATAATTGCAAATCTGAAGGAATAGTTTGCACAAATCACGGGTTCTAGTTTATAGATTATCTAGGTGAATTAGAATACTTTGGACCTTCTTGGAGTTGGGCTCTTGTGTTATTAAGATTTTTGTTAGAACATTTTACAATTTTATCCACAAATTATTAACTAATAAGAGATAAAATGAAAAATGTATTTCCTGTGGCTAAAATTAAAACTTTAGATGGGTTGCCCTGCCACTATTATGTGTCCCTCCTGTAGTGACAGTATTGTTCTAAGAAATTTTTATGGTTTTCAATTTATCTTTGCAAATACAAAGCAAAACTAGAAAAGAGACTAGAAGAAGAGCCAAATGGAGGAGCCTACCCAGGAGTCAGGAAAAACAAAACAAAACAAAACAAAACAAAAAACAAGAGAGGAAAAGTAGAAAATAAAGCCCTAAAAAAGAAATAATAGCCACAGGAGAAGGGGCAATCAACATTAGAAACAGAGTTCAAGAACAGTTAGTCTAAAGGTAGGAAATTGATTTTGATCAGTAGGTCACTGTTGACCAACATGAATATAATTTTAGCATAGTAGTCTGAACCCATGTACAAAGTTTAAAGGATGATCGGATGTTTTAAAGGTTTTATCATTCCACCAAAATAGCTCTGGCTGAGATCCACGTGGATATCCATGTTCAAAAATTCAATGGAAATTTTTAATTTTTCTTGAACTCTAAGCCAGATATGGCACTGTTGACAACTTTTTTCTTAGAAAATTATCTTCCCTTGGTTTGATTTACACCCACATTCCTATTGTTGTAACTCTGGTTACTTGTAACTATCCGTTGCAGATACCCTCCCGTATTGACCATTCACTGTGTAATTATTCTTTTGGTCTTTAGACCCTATTCTCATATTACTTTATAATCTCTCCCCATGCAATCTTAGTTATGTCTATGGTTTGACTGGCTAATTATACTCGAATGAATCCCAAATGCTTATCTCTATCCCAGACTTTACTTTTGAGGTTCAGGCCTATAAACCCAGCTACCCACCCAAGAGCTTCACCTAAATGTTTCCAGAGTACTTGAACTCATGACACCTTCTAGAATCTTACCTTCAAAACCTGAAGTTCCCAACTGCAGAAAATAGATACACCATCTATCCAGTTCTCTAATCCTAGAAACTTGAGTCTTCCTACATCCAGTCCATCACTAAGTCTTGTCAATTTTAGTTTCTAAGTGTTTCCAACCATCTGTTCTCCCTACCACCAAGTTCATTCTCTCTATATGGAAAGGATGAATTTCCATTTTCAGCACCTCATCAGCCCTATTTTAAGTGCTTTAATTATTTTTAGAATAATGACTGAAATACTTAATAGGGCATTCAAGACTCAGAATGATTTGTCTCTTCTCTACCCATCTATAACCCCAAAAGAGATAAAAGCAATAACTCTTCAATGTTGTAAGTCAAGTGAAAGGTATTTCAGGATAAAGGATAAGTCTACATTCTTGAACATAGGGAGACAAGACCCAGAAGAGAGAAACAGATTAAAGGAATCTTAAAAAGAAAGGTAGTAACAGAAGAACTAAGATCTTAGTAGTAGGAGTAAATAGGGATAATTTATCTGTGTAAAAGAGAAAAGAAACAACTTACTAGTAAACCAAAAAAGGTAAAAAGACGTTAAATTTAAATATGAATATGTTCTTGCATAATCGTTTCCAATTAAATTATATATTAACTGTAACTGATTATAGTTACATTGAAATTCATTACTAGATAAGATGTAAGCACATATTTATTACTGGGCCTAATTTAAAACATTGTACCGTGTTTTATAAAAATATTTAAACCCAAAGAATTATTTGCTCTCTATTCTTAAGTGTCTATGGTTTCTTAATTTGCATTTTCAATGAAGTCGTAAAGTTGTGATTTAGCATAAGATACATTTACTTTTAGTTTACTAGAAGATTTTCTGTGCATTTTGGAAACCATCCAATACTACCAGACAATTCTTAGTTGACTACACAAAAAGTATGGCCAACCCAAAAAAATGAAAATTTGCACTATTGAAGACGGTCAATAAAGAGTTGCAGGCTCTGAGGGCAATTCCAGTTATTAGCAGATGTATGCTCTTGTGAGTATACAAGTGCCTCTTCATATCTCTTTAACACTTGTAAAGTGTCACTGTGTAAACTACTTTCTGGGAAGAAGCCAAGCACTTTGGAAGCTGAATAACTCAGGCAACTAAAGGTCTATTTATTTCCCTGAAACAGTGAATAGTGTATAAACTGGAAGAAGAATCTGATTCAGTAAGTATTAAATAATTTGTTTCTGTATAATTTTACCTGAGATGTGACTGTCGAGTATGGAGATTGACTTTTAGGTGCATATTTGAACATAAAAACCCTCACAACTGCTATTTGTAAGAATAGTCTTGAGATAGTGTATGTTTACTTCAATAATAATTCCAGCAATTAAGCAAATTTGAGAATTATCTTTTGGAATTAATTTCAAAGTAAGGTTATTAGTCAAACAAGAAACTCCATGGACATTTTTATCATAAATTCCTTTGTGTGGACTAAAATGTGATTTCCTGGGTTCTTTGCTAACTTTTTGGTTTTCTTATTAAAATTGGAAAATTTTCAGTGGTTTGGGGAAAAATCGTTTATAAGTGTCAATTATATATCATAAAAAAGGTTGTTCTAAAATAGAAATTACATAAATGTTTTGAGGTTTAATATCCTCATGTGAATAAATAGATGTCAAGTGGATACCATTAAAATCAAAGGTGTTTATTGATCCCAGCCCACATCACCGCCAATATAATCAATAAACTCTAAAGATAGGGTAAAAAACAGAAAAATCTCTTGGAGACTGGGAAAGAAATTTTGGTAAAGTTCTGTGGATATAGAAGCAATAGAATAATATTAAATATAATTAATCTGTCCATCTTTTAAATTTTTTTAATGCTTATTTATTTTTGAGACACAGAAAGACAGAGTGCAAGTGGGGGAGGGGCAGAGAGAGAGGGAGACACAGAATCCAAAGCAGCTTCCAGCTCTGAGCTGTCAGCACAGAGCCCAACACAGGGCTCGAACTCAGGAACAGTGAGATCATGACCTGAGCTGAAGTTGGGCAGTTAACCAACTGAGCCACCCAGGCGCCCCATAATCTGTCCATCTTTTAAAACAACAATGTCACCAGGGAGTAACTTAGGCTACTTACAAATAAGGAAAACTTGAGTTTAAGACATCTCTTCCATCATTTTAACTCAGGAAGTCAAAGATCGCCTTCTATATTCTGCGGGGCAAGAAAACCCATTATACTCATTCCTAACTATGCAGGATCTGAACAAGTATCCTTATATTCTTCCTGAAGATATTAATTGAAGAGTGATACAGCTACCTTACATAAATTGCAAACTTATGTTATACAAAGATGTGCATTGAAGCTTACTCAATAATTTTTAAGTCAATGCTTATTACATTATCTATTAGTTTATTTCAATTCTGAGCATGAGCTCAAGTCAATTTTGAGACATCTGAAAATATGATAAAAGAGTGTCATGGAAGGAAGAGGAGAGAAAAGGCAGCAGACAAAACTCTGTGAGAAGGCTGTCACTACAAACTTCAGAAGCAGTAGCAAATGTATACTTTCTGCAGGTGAGGGGCATAATCAAAGTTGAAAATACCTGTATCTCTTTTTTTAGACGTCAAGAATAGAAGCAGAGGTGAGCTGCTGAGCCCCAGACTGGGTTTGGTTTATAAAGACAGAGAAAGTGGGGTTCTGTGAAGTATCACAGAGACATAGAATGTGGGGCAACAGAGAAGAACTTAGACTTGCATTATGAAAATCAACCATCTGGGATACTACTAAGATATGTCTCTCCCAAGGGAAACTCTTGCAATTATCTGATCCAGAAAAACCCAACCAATTTAACAATGGACTTTTAAAAAGACATTAGTAGAGCTCTGATTAAAAAAATCACCATCATTATAAAAGAAAAGTAGTGTAACTTTCCAAAAGATAAAGCCCACTTACCAGAAAAATGCTGCCTCTCAGCTTACAAAAAAATGGAATCAATAATTACCCATTAAAAAAGGTTTTTTTGGAAGGAAGACCTCAAAGTAGAGATGCAAAAATTAAGGCAGGAAATGGAAAGGTAATAAAATAAAATGGAATATGATCTGCCAGAAATCCCGAAAGATGAAGAGGAAAATGATGTAAAAGAACATAAAAGAATTTTTTTTTAAATACAGGAAAAGGGGGGGCCTGGGTGGCTCAGTCGGTTGAGCGTCCGACTTCAGCTCAGGTCACGATCTCGCGGTCCGTGAGTTCGAGCCCCGGGCTGATGGCTCAGAGCCTGGAGCCTGCTTCCGATTCTGTGTCTCCCTCTCTCTCTGCCGCTCCCCCATTCATGCTCTGTCTCTCTCTGTCTCAAAAATAACTAAATGTTAAAAAAAATTTTTTTTAAACAAAAAATACAGGAAAAGAAAGGAAAATGGGAATTATGTAAAATGCAACGATGTACATAGAGCAATTTTTTAAAGTAACCAAAATTAAGTCTCAGTGGATTGGCCATCAAGCTCTTGGTTTTGGCTCAGATCATGATCTCACAGTTTGTGAGTTTGAACCCTGTGTTGGACTCTGCTTTGACAGTGTGGATCCTGCTTGCAATTCTCTCTCTGCCCTCTCCCCCATGCAGGTGCTCTCTCTCTCTCCTATCTAAAATTAAAAACAAACACAAAAACAAAAACATGCATTTGTAAGAAAAAAGTAACCAAAATTAAGTAGAAATTTTAAAGGAGCTGAAAAAGTTTTAGACAAAGTGATTGTGGTAGAAGAGAAGCTGAAGGGATTAGTGTATACATACAAATATTGGAAAGAATCCAAAACTGTGGAACAGAAGAGTTACTTAGATTTATAATTCAAGAAAACTTTTATGAAATAAAGATTTGAATTAGCATTGACTCAGTCAGTTAAGCGTTCGACTTCAGCTCAGGTCATGATGTCACAGTTCGTGGGTTCGAGCTCCACATTGGGCTCTGTGCTGGCAGCTCAGAGCCTGGAGCCTGCTTTAGATTCTCTGTCTCTGTCCCTCTCTGCCCCTCTCCTGCTCACTCTCTCTCTCTCATTCTCTCTTTCTCAAAAATAAATACACATTAAAAAAAAATTTAATGCCAAAACTAGTCATGTAAACATCTACCAATAACCTTTCTATAAATAAATGTTTATTTGATTATAAAAATAAAGAATATAAAGAAAAGCCCACAAAAAATAATTTACTCATAAGTCCACCAGAGATGCCAATTATTACTAACATTTGTTAAATCTGTTTCAACTTTCCTGTAATTAACCAAGGATACAATATAAAATATATAACACATAATTTAATATTACATATGATAAAATATAATATACAATAAAATATGTAGTATAATGTATACATTACACTTGGACATGTTTTTTTACACTAAATAAACATATTAAGTATATTTTCCCATTTTACTTCTAACCTAAAAATTTATGTTGAAAAACACTTTCACGCTATGGTAGAAAAAATTACACAGAACAAAATTGTGTAGAGTGAAAAATTAATCATTTTCTCATCTCAGGCTTTTTTTCTCTTGTATCTTTCCAGGTATTTACACAAATGGAAATATACCATAAACAAAGTTTGGGCATTTTTTCCATTTATAATGCATTTACTTACAGACTCTCAAAGGGTCAAACATCAGCAATATAAGTTGGCTTCACTCTTTTTGATGGCCACATGGTATCTCATTAAAAGAAGTTACTACAATTTGCTTCAGTATGTTGTTAGCTTGTTTTTGATATTTAGCTTTTCCAACAACATTGCAGTGGATAGCTTGCATATAAATTTCAGATACGTGGTAGTATTTCTACAGGATAAATATGCAGAAATGCAATTGTGGGATAAAAATAAAGGCACATTTAAATTTTTCACTATTATCATATGGCTCTCCAAATTTGTTAACATTTTCCACTCTCAGAAAAATGGGATGAAGCCGTTTATGTTCTTTCACCCTCACTACACTGTACACATCATTTTTTATCTTCACCAATACGATAGGTTAAAGAGTGGTATTTCCTTGTTTTTTAACTAAAATTTTAAAATCATAAAATTGAGAATATTTACTGACAACTTACATACATTTCCTTATCTGAAAAGTAGCTCTTTATGAACATTTCTCATTTTACTATTGGCTGATTATTATTTTCATATTGATTTACAAAAACTCTTTACATATTAAGTAAATCAATATTTTTGCATGTCATATGTGTTACAATTAGTTTTTGCCAGGTTGCCATTTCTTTATTGATGTTGTTCATTTCCACTTCTGCAGGCAAAACTTTTTTAATTTTAATGTAGTAAAAAGTACTTTGTAACTTAATTAGAAAGGCTTTCTTCCTATATGATTCTATTTTTACTTTTAATAATAGCCCCTATATTTAAACTCCTTTATTAAAAATACTGCAGGCATGCGTGGGTGGCTCAGTTGGTTAAGCATCTAACTCTAGATCTCAGCTCAGGTCATGATCTCACGGTTTGTGAGATGGAACCCCACATTGGGGTCTGCGCTGAGAGTGTGAATCCTCTCTCTCCCTCTCTTTCTGCCCCTCACCCCCTCAAAATAAATAAACTTAAATAAAAGTTTACAAAAAAAATTAAAATATAAAATAAATTTTAAAAGTACTGCATAGTATCCCATTGTATTGATGCATCATAATTTTTTAGCAGTGTCGGAAAGAACATCCATGTGTTTTACATACATTATTATAGTCATAACTATTGCTTAATTGTAGACTATTTTCCACTTAATTACAGTGTCAAATAGCATTCTTATGTTTAATATCTTACATTTGTAGCCTCCGAAATGGCCCTCTGTGAACATTATAACAATTTACATGCCCACAAGCAATATATGTGAAATGTTATTTTTGACATCATTACCAATGCTGAGTATTGTTAGTTTTAAATATATTTTCCTATTATAGAGTTTTATGTTCAAACTTACCTCATTACAAATATTTATTACATTAGTTATCCCCAGTTATCTTTTTCTTTAGGTTTCTTTAGGTTTCTTTTCCAGTACTTTTTACTCTAAACTTAGTTTGGTTTCTGTGCCACTCAGACAAAAGTCTGACTCCAAGGATAAAGATGCCCAGCAGGCTAATGGGAGAAAAACTGTGCAAAGAAAAAATCCGGTTGCTACTTTTCCAAGTAAGAGGATAACTCTTGTCCAGCAACATGTTTAGATGCTTCTTTTCTCCAGGCTAACAGCCCCATTTTTTTTTTTTTTTTGTATTGAAATAAAAACATCTTCTCAATCGCATTATGTCTATTTCCACAGCCCATTTAAGCTTCTATTGTATTCTGTTCTCACTTGTCTGGGGAAAAGATGGACTATGTCTGTGAGGCTGAGTGAGGCTCAGGCTTCATCATTTCCTTGCATCCTCATCATCATGGGTGGCAGAGGAGGGCAATTCATTCTTTTTTTACTGAAACCCTTCCCTCACATGTGGTGCAAAGCTCCAGGCAGACAGGCTGGAGACTGGCATGTCCTCCAAAGACTGCAGTTGTAAAATGCTCTTGCAAGATCAGGCCCTTGCTAATTACAATACCAACATCTATTAACTTTTTCATTCATCACCAATTTTCATTCATTTCTTAAGGCTAATACTAATTGCAACTTTAAAAAAAATAATAATGCTAAATAGGGCAAGCAATCTGGGAGCCCAAATGGTATATTCCCCTCCTGATACACATTCTCTCATTAGACACATCCACAGAGGAGGGAAAAAAAAATCCTTCCAAAGCGCTGGCACAGCAAATTATTATTTTTATAAATTATATTTGTTCTAGGGTTATTGAATATACTATTTTTTTAACTTATAAAGTGAGAGTTTGGGGATAATCGACTTGGTAAGCAGTCTCAATGGAGAATTTAAAATGAGGGAAAACATGGGGAAGAGGAAATAATAAGGAGAGTAGAGTACTGGATCTTGAAAAGTAATCTAGGGTAAACCAAAGGGACTTTTAATAAACATGATCTTTGTTAAATTTCTTCTGGATATAGCCAGCAAAGATTCTAAAATATTTTGCTACTTCCCTAACATGATTTTACTGCTCAGTCTGATAATTTTACTGCCACAATTATCATATCAAAACGTTAGCTCAAATAAAATAAGTATATCCTAAATGCATGGAGAGAAAGATGCACTTTTATCTCCTGATTTATTAGGAATGTATTGATTTATGTATTGATTTATTAGGAATGTATTGATTTATTAAGAATGTATTGACAAGTTTATCCTTATAATCAGGCACTTTCTAGTTAGGAGAATAAGAACCCTCTCTTGTCTGTGTTAATTCCCGAGATTTTGGGCCACAGGATAAGGTTCTAGTATTCAAAATTGCATTTGGAGCTTCTGAGTCCTAGACCGTGTTTGCTAACATTGTCAGGAGCCGAATTAGCAGTCCATTTTATTACACAATGGGCTAAAGTTGAAGGGAATAAATAGAGTAGTATAGGACTTGATAAACTCTGATTTGTATTCAGGCAAATGTCAACTAACTTGAGCAGGTAAGCGTCCTTACAATGTGCAGCAGCATATGGAACTATGTATGTGCGGCTCTCATGTATGGGACTTTGTCTCTTCTGGTTCACCAGCCGCATTCAGTTGGTGAAGATGAGACTTGAGAGTTGAGGTCCCACAGGTGTCACAGAAGCTGAAGTGATTCCCTGAGGATGGATCCCCATCCACAATGACCTTAGCCCTCAGGACTTGATTTACAGAGTTTCTTTCCATTCAACATCCAATCGCGTTCAAATTTTCCACAGTTGGGGAAGACCCAGTTCGTTATAGGCTCCATCTGATGACCGCTGAAGGACTCAATACTTCCATGGGGCAGGTACGAAGAGCCTGCTGCCCCCAAGTTTCTAAGTTTCTCTTACCAGGAATCAAAAAGATGCTTCAACAGAGAGAGGAGAGGGAAGAAGAGACAAAAGGTACTTTTATTGTAAATACTGGCCTTACAAGAATCGCAAACACAATTAAGTCACTGTTTTATTACACAATAAAGTAGAAGTCATAATTACGCTGACTCAGAAGTCCTGCTTGTCAAATTATAGCTTCTAAAATATGACTGCAGGCAGCAAAGCCAGTGGAGCCCAACACTCAGTGCTCCCAAACTAGGATTATGGGGTGTGAGAGTAAACTAAAAGAAAATGGAGCTCACAATAATAAATATGCCAGTTACAATACGAGTGTTCTTTTACAATCAGTCAATTTCTAAAAAAAATTCTCAACAGCCTGGCAAGGCTGCCTTCTATCACTATTTTTCATTTTGGTCAGAGGGCCCTTAAGTTTGATTGTATTTTGTCCAATATTACTGCCTTTATTTTTTGTTTCCAGCTTTTGACACAAAGTAAAACATGCAGTGACACAGTTGTGAGACCGCCTCTCCGTGGCCAACCCTCCTCCCCAGGAAGAGGATAGCATAGGGGACTTTTTCTCTGTGATCAGAGAGGAGGCACCTGTTCATTCCAGGAAAGGCAGTATCCCTCTGGCGAAATACCACGCACACCCTAAGTAAATATGAGCGCTGTGGTAAAGCAGATAGACCATATTTGTAGCAAAATATATACATCCTCAATCTTCAGTAAGAGATTAAAAAAAAAAGTTACTTGGTGGAATTGTCAAAAACCAAAACACAAATAAAAAGCTTTCTGTAAGGCACTGGACACAGAGTTTCACTGCTGAGTTCTTTCAAACATGCAAGGACTATAAGTTTTTATCTGTTTCAACTCTTTGAGAGTATCTTTTACAAATTAAAACCCATCATTTGTTTTCCAAGCCAAAGTAATAAATTATTTTTAAAGTTTTTTTAACGTTTATTTATTTTTGAGAGACAGAGCATGAGTAGGGGAGGGGTAGAGAAAGAGGGAAACAAAGAATCTGAAGCAGGCTCCAGGCTCTGAGCTGTCAGCACAGAGCCAGACGTGGGGCACGAACCCACAAACCGCAAGATCATGACCTGAGCTGAAGTCGGATGCTCAGCCGATTGGGCCACCCAGACACCCCAACCAAAGTAATAAATTATAAGGAGGATAGTTTCAAAAACATTGCAGTGCAAGATTACATTATAAATAAACATTAACAATTAAGATACTTTTTTATGAATCAATAATTTGTTTCTCTGCCCAGGAAAACAAAGTTAATCTTTGTTCAGTAAAATGTCCAGAAACTAAAGAAATGATCCAAATCCATAAATGAATTTATTAAAATATCATTGTGTCAACATCATCTAGTTTGGCTTTCTAAAAAAATGCAAGGGTAGTTCAATATTAAGAAATTTATATTTTCATAATTTTTAATACATTAGCATGTTGACAAGTGTACAGGAAACATTTTATATGAACTTTTGAACTAGAGTTTAAAAAAATTTTTTAATGTTTATTTTATTTTTGAGAGAGAGAGAGAGAGACAGAGTGTGAGCGGTGGAGGAACAGAGAGAGAGGGAGACAGAATCCGAAGCAGGCTCCAGGCTCTGAGCTGTCAGCACAGAGCCTGAGGCAGGGCACAAACTCACGAACCATGAGATCATGACCTGAGCCAAAGTCGGACGCTTAATCGACAGAGCCACCCAGGCGCCCCTGAACTAGATTATCTTTAACAGATCTTATTTTTTAAGGAAATTTAGGTTTACAGCAAAAGTGAAGGTACAGAGTTTCCCATATGCCCCCTGCTCACACAAATGCATAACTCTCCCAACTGTTACCCCCACCAGTTGATGAGCCTACATGGATTACTGATGAACCTGCACTGACACATCATTATCATCTAGAGTCCATAGTTTACATCAGGGTTAACTCCTGTGTTATATCTTCTATCGGTTTGGACAAAGGCATAATGACATGTATCCACCATTATGATATCCCTCTCCTCTAACCCCTGGTAGTTTTTAACCTCTGATATTTTTACCATCTCCATCACTTTCCATTTTCCAGATTGGCCTCTTTCATTGAATAAAATACATTTAAGTTTCTCCATAGGGGGTGATGTGAGCAAGATAATAGAATAGGATGTCTGTCACTCAACTCGTATCTCCCATGCACAAGGATAATTTGGCAACCATTCACCAAAAAAAAAAAAAAAAAAAAAAAAGACTTTGTGGGAGCTTTGGGATCTAGGGAGGAGATTGTGAAACCCAGTAGAGTCCAAGACTAAGGAGGGCTCCTTTGAGAAGGCAGGCCTGTGCCCAAGTGGCTGACTTGATGACTGTGGTCCCAGTTAGCCTTGGTCCTGCCATATGCTGGAGGGATCCAGAAGTCATGCATGTTCATGCCTTAGGCAAGAGACCGGCAGCTTTTGGCCTGTGCTATGAATCGTGAAGTGACTCTGTGACCCGGCTGTAGCCCCACTCAGCCATGATCTGGAAGGAAGCCCACCAACTCAGTCAGGCTTTTGTTTCTGAGATGGCCCTGTAATTGGACTCCAGTCCTCCCAGCCATACTCCATATGTAGTATTGCCAGACTGAAAACCCACTGGGAGGCCTGTGATGGTGCCCCTGGAGGCAAGCCAACCAACCTCCATCTCAAAGCAGATCCTGAAATAGACCTGTGACTCACTTCTAGCCCCTCTCAACTGTGGCCCATGAACAGTTTGGCCCCCCAAGAGATGCACCAGGAAAAAATACCCAGCTGTGCCCTCAGAGTTAATCTCACAAACCTTGGTCTGACTACCAATCTGGAAACAGTCTTATAACTCAGTTTTAGGACCTTCCTGCGGTGGTCTAGGGCAGGAAGAGCAGTCTTGCTTAGCTAGGAATCTGGCAGGAGACATGCCCATTTGTGCCGCTGGAGCCAGGTCTATAGAATTCAGTCTTGGCTATTAATCCTGAAACATCCCTGGGACCCAATTCCAGCCCCTCTCAGCCATTTCAGGGCCAGTTCTACCTACCCAGAGACCCACCCAGTGGTCCAGCAGAAGCTCTCTAGGGGTTTGACAAGAGCCAGACCATTCACACACCTAGTATCAGGCCCACTGTTTGTGGACCCAGATGCAGAACCTAAATCATACTCTTGCCCCTAAATCAGCCCTTCTGAACAAAGCCCCATAAAACCAAGGGTCGGACAAGATTCACATAAGCCTGAATCCCTGGTAACAGACCAACCAACAGTGAACCTCACTGTGAACTACATGATTCTAATTCCAAAAATTAATATCAATCTTTTCTCTGTGTCATGACATTCTCCCGGGGTGTGTGTGGGGGGGGGGGGGAATTACATGGAGGTAAATTTTGATTCAGTGAAAGTGATGATTTTGAACTACTAAAACTAGTTTAAAAAAAACCAGAACACTTGTTATAATACCAAAATAATTCAAAATAAATGCGTGGTTCATTTTTGGGCTTCCAGTTTTGCTGAATCTAGTTATGCTTGGAAAGTTTAGTATGGGAAAAATAAAGTGAAACAGAGAGTAACTGAAAATGACATTAATTTATCCTCAATTTCTCCTATAAGGACGGTGGTAGTTATAGTGGTGAAAGTAGTGTGGTGTTACAATTTAGTACATTAAATTCTCACTTTCATGTCTTTCTAATTTTGTGATAATGCAATCATGGTTGATCGAACTAATGTAGTATAGTGTAAAACACTAACAAAATACACTCATGACTTCAGTAATCTTGGACAAAAACTATTTAAATTTTCAAATTTTACCTGTTAGTCTGTAGGACAGTGCAAATACTAACTTTGCTTACCAATTACAGAATACCTATCTAGTGCAGAACACCAAGAAGAAAAAAAAAAAGGACAAGAAATAAAGAAACGGAATATTCTTCATTTTCAGATGAAATCATTGTTTACATTAAAATTTTTTAATCTAAACTAATTTACACATAAATAATTTAAAGTAATAAGAGACTTAGCAATATTAATAGAAACAAATCAATATGCACAAATCAATTTCCATATAATAGAAACAAATAGAAAACAGGTTTTAAAAGATAACATTTCTCAGGGTGCCTGGGTGGCTCAACTGGTTAAGCGTTCAACTCTTGGTTTCAGCTCAGTTGGTGGTCTCACAGTTGGCGAATTTAAGCCCCACATTGAACTCTGCTCTGGTGGCACGGAGCCTGGTTGGGACTCTCTCTCTCCCTCTCTCTCTCTGCCCTTCCTCTGCTCGAGCTCTCTCTCTCTCTCTCTCAGAATAAACAAATAAACATGAAGAAAAGATTTAAAAAAAGATAACATTTCTCTAATTTTCAGTGATCTCAAAATATAAAATGCTTAAACATAAATTTAGCAAAGACACAAAAATGCAGAGTTTTATGTTATTAAGTGAAATTAAAGAAAACCTAAACAAATGAAGAGATACACCACACTCATGGATCAGAAGGCTCAACATTGTACACACATATCAATTTTTTCTAAACGCATAATTAAAAGCAATGAATCTCACAGAGTTACGAAAGGACTTTTTGTGGAAGTTAACAAACTAATTATAAAATTTGTTGCAAAGGGTCAGGATTACCCAAGACACACTTGAAGAAGATTAAAGAAGTTGCTTTACAGTATATCAATTCTTATTATAAAGGTGTAGTGTATTATACAGGATAGTATTAACATAAGGATAGACAGATAGATATAAGCCAGAATCACACATACAGGAACACTTGATTTATGACAAATCAATAGGAAAGAAGAGTCTTTTCAACAGGTTGTATGGGGATGATTTGGGCCTAATGTAATTATTTATTGTGTCCCTTTTCACTCTTAGAGTTTTCCATTTTGGAAAATAAATTATAGAGTTTACCTACATAAAAGTAATATAGAATTTGACTACTATCTCACACTATATACAGAAAACAATTCTGGGCAGATCATAGAGCTAAATATACAAGGGGCAAACAGTAAGGCACTCGAAAGAGAATATAGTAGTATCTCATTATGAAACAAGACTAGGGATATTTAAACAGAACACAAAAAGCATTAACCATAAGGAAAAACATTTATAAGTGAACTACATTTAAAAAAATACAAAACCTTCGATTGATGACATAACTCTAAGGGAGTAAAATGGCTAGCTGCAAGGTAGAGTAAGTCATTTGAAACATGTTTGGAAACATGTCTAGGGAAAACCAAAGATAGCAGGAGAGAGAAAAACAAGAAAACCAAAGGAATTTTTGCCTGTAACACCTGTGGCTATATTAAACAGTAAACACAGCCTAATTCCTATCCAGATAAACATGAAACTTCATACTAAAGACCTACTTAATACAGTTCCTTTTATCCAATACATTATGCTTAGCTTTCAACAAAAAATGACAATGCAAACCTCAATTTGAATAGACAGAAAAAGCATCAGAACTAGACTCAGATATGACAGAGATATGGGGAATTATCCATCTGGGAATTTAAAGCAACAATGATGAATATGCTAAAAGCTCTAATGGAAAAAGAGGATATCAACTATTCCACATAATAGCCAATGAAAAACAGTTCAATGTATGCACGAACAGATGGAAAATGTAAACAGAAAGATGAAAACTCTAAGAAGGAATAAAAAGGAACTGCCTAAATTCAAAAACACTATAAAAGAAATGAGAATGCTTTTGATGGTCTCATCAATGATTGAACACAAACAAAGTAAGAATCAATGAGTTTGAAGAAATGTCAATAGAAATTTCTTTTTTAATTTCTTTTTAATGTTTATTTATTTTCGAAAGAGAGAGACAGAGTGACAGAGCACAAGTGGAGGAAGGGCAGAAGAGGAGGGAGACACAAAATCCAAAGCAGAGTCCAGGCTCTGAGCTGTCAGCCCAGAGCTCCAGGAGGAATTCAAATTCATGAACCATGGGATCATGACCTGAGCCAAAGCTGGATGCTTACTGAGTGAGCCACCCAGGCATCTCAGAAATTTCTAAAACTGTACGTCAATTACAGAAAATGTAACATACATCTTGTAGGAATACCAGAGGAAAGAAGGAAGGAAGGAAGGAAGGAAGCAAGGAAGGAAGGAAGAAAGGAAGGAAGGAAGGAAGGAAGCAAGGAAGGAAGGAAAGAAGGAAGAAAGGAAGGAAGGAATAAACAGAAATGTTTGAAGAAATAATAGCTGAGTTCTTCAAAATTAATGATGGACACCAAACCACATATCAAAATCTCGAGAGCAAAAGCATACTAAATAGTAAAACAAATAAAATAAAATGACAGATTCAAACCTAACCTATTAATTGCATTCAATATGAATGGACTAAATACATCAATTAAAATACAGATATTGGTAACTGGATTAAATACATGACCCAACTATATGCTGTGTACAAGAAACTCACTATAGACAGTAGGTTAAAGGGTAAAAGGTTGAAAGTTAATAGGTAGGAAAAGATACATCATGCAAAAAAAGCCATAATGGCTATATGTATATCATTTAAGGTAGACTTCAGAGGAAAGAAAATTTTCAGAGACAGAAAGTGACATTATATAATGATAAAAGTGTCACTTTATCCACAATAAATAGCAATCATAAATGTGTTTGCACTAAAAAACACAGCTGCAAAATATGTGAAGCAAAACCATAGAAACAAAAGGCTAAATAGACAAATATAGGTAGAATTTTTTTAAAAGTCTTTCTTAACAATCAATAGAGTAACTAGGTAGAGAATTAGCAAAGAAATAGAATTCAACAACCTACATTTATAATGCTCTGTCCAACAACAGATGAGCACATGTTCTTTCCAAATTCTCACAAAATGTATACTGAGATGGGCCTTATATTGGACAATAAAACAAACTTCAAAATGTTTAAAAGAATTGAAATCAGAGAAAGTGCTTTCTTGACCACAATGGGATTAAACTAAAACAACACAAAGGTAGCAGAAAAAAAAAATCTCTATACATTTGGTGACTAAACAACACAATTCTAAATAATCCATGGATTAAAGAAAAAGTCTCAAGAAAAATGTGAAAACATGCACTGAATTGAATGAAAATGAAAATAAAACATATTAAAGTTTGTGGGACACAGCTGAAGCAGTGCTGAGAGGAAATTTATAGCATTGAATGCATACGTTTATAAAAGAGGAAAGGACTCATTTTGATAATCTAAGCTTCCATCTTTAGAATCTTGAAAACGAACAAAATATACTCAAAGGAAGCAAAAGAAATAAAAAAGATAAAAATGGGATCAATGAAATTAAAAACAGAAAAACAACAGAAAACATCAATGAGCAAAAAAGTGTTTTGTGAAAAGATCAACAAAATGACAAACTTCTGGCAAAACTGAGAAAGAAAAAAGAAAAGACACAAATTACTAATACCAGGAATGGAACAATGGAAAATTGTACATTCTATGCAGACATCAAAAGAATAGTAAAAGAATGCAACACACATTTCTAGACTAAGTGAATATTCCTATGACTTTTAAAAAAATTGAATTCATAAATTAAAAATTTTCCAAAAAAGAAATCTCCACGACCAGACTGTTTCACTGTAATTCTACCAAATGTCGAAGAACTGGTTCTACACAATCTCTTTCAGGAAACAGAAGAGGAGAGAGCCGTTCCCAATTAATTTTATGAAACAAATACTGCTCTGATATCAATCAGGTAAAAAAGAAAACTAGAGACAAATACCCCTTATTAACGTAGGCACAACAAAATCTTTAGCAGAATATTAGCAAATAGGATTCAGCTATATATACAAAAATTATGCACCGTGACTGTGGAGTTTATTCCAGGGATGCAGACCTGTTCAACATTTTTAAAAAATCAGTGTAATCCATCATTTTTAAAGAAACAAAGAAGAAATGTTACATGATCATACCAGTTGATATAGGAAAAGCACTTGTTATAATTCAAAATCTGTTCGTGATTCTCTTAGAAAAACAAAAATAAATGGAAACTTGATAAAGAACATCTACCAAAAAAACCCTACAGCTAACATTACATCTAATGGTAAAAGACTGAAAACTTCCCCACTATGATCAGGGATTAGGCAAAGATGTCCCCCCTCACCATTCTTATTCAACACAGTTCTAGCATTCTAGCTAGTATGATGAGGCAAGGAGAAGAAATAACTAATATACACATGGTAAAGGAAGAAATAAAATGGTTTCTGTTTGTAGATGATATGATTGTCTATGTAGAAAATTCTAAGGAGTCTACTGAAAAACTTAAAAGTGCAAGTGAGTTCAGCGACTTCTCACGACACAAAATAAACATTCAAAAATTATATGTGTTGCTATACAAAAGCATTGAACACATGGAGGTCAAATTTAGAAATGTAATACTAAATACAATAACTCAAAAACAAATTAAATACTTCAGTTTAATCTATCAAAAGAATGTACAGAACCTTTATGTTGAAAATTACACAATACTGATAAATGAATTTTTAAAAAACCTAAATACAGCTAAATAAACGAAGAGACATAATGTGTTTACACATATTGAGTCACAATGGAATACTCAATATAGAAAGATATTAATTCTCCCCCCAAAATGCAAAGTTTTAACATGATTTCTATTAAAATTCCAGGAAGATATTTTGTAGATATATACAAGATTATTGTAAAACTTACATAGAAAGGCAAAGAATTAGAATAGCTGAAACAATTCTGAAAAAAATATATAATGGGAGGAATCATTCTACCCAACTTCAAGATATTGAAAGTGTGATATTGATGGAGAGATAGACACATTGATCAATGGAACAGAATAGAGAATCCAGAAGTAGATTCACACAAATATGCCCAAGTGATTTTTAAATAAAAGTACAAAGCAATGCAGTGGAGGAAATACACTTTTCACAACTTGTACTGAAGCAACGGGACATCCACAGTCCAATCAAGAAAACCAAGTATCACACCTCATACAAAAGTTAACTCAGAATGAATTAAAGAGTTAAATATAAAAGGTAAAGTAGGAAACTTTCAGAAAAGCATAGGAAAAATATTTGGGATCTACAGGTAAGCAGAGAATTCTTAGACAACATCAAGAGCAAGGTCCATAAAAGAAAAATTATGAATTGGATATTATCAAAATTAAAAGCTTTGCTCGGTGACAGCCTATGAAGAGAATAAAAAAGGCAAGTAACAGAATGGGAGAAAATATTTCTAAACCACATAACCAACAAAAGATTAGTACTTCCAATGCATAATGAACTGTCAAAGCTCAACTACAAAAAAATGAGCAATCCAATTAAAAATGAGGAAAAGATATGAAGGCACATTTCACTAAAGAGAATATACTAATGGCAAAAAAAGCACATGAAAAGATTATCAACATTATATATATAAGGCAAATGTAAATTAAAACCACAATGAGATATCAGTATGCGCTATCAAAATGGCTAAAATTAAAAAAAAAAATTAGTGACAACACCAAATGCTGGTGAGGATGCAGAGAAACTTGATCACTGGGTTGCTGGAGAGAATGTGGAATGGTACAACTACTTTGGAAAACAGTTTGACATTTTCTAAAAACAACAACAACAACTAAATATGCAACTACAGTACAACCCAGTAATTACACTTCTGGGCATTTATCCCAGAGAAAAAAAAAAATTATGTTTACATAATACTTGAACATAAATGTTTATAGCCTTAAACCGCAAGTAGCACAGATATCCTGCAACAGATGAATTCAGTATATTTGTACTGTGGAATATTCCTCAGTAATAAAAGGGACAAACTATTGATATACACAATAACTTGGATGAATAGCCAAAGTCAATCTCAAACGATTACATGATTATATCATATGATTCCTTTTACATAACATTTTGATATGACAAAATTATGAAAATGGAAAACATATTATGGCTGTCAGTGTTTAAGGAAGGGGTGGAAGTATGAGAGAAGCTAATGAATCTATAAAAGGGCAAATGAGGGATCCTTGTGGTGTGGAAAATGTTTTCTGTCTTGACTGCATCAGTGCCAATATCCTTGTTGTGATATTGTACTAGAGTTTTGCAAGGTATTGCCATTGAGGCAAATTGGGTAAAAGGTACGTGTGATCTCTCTGTATTATTTCTTACAATGCATGTGAATCTACAACTACCTCAAAATAAAGAGTTTAATTTTAAAAAATCACAAGCTTCAATAAAAATAGATGGGACAAATACAAAACAAATGCAAAAAGTGTAGAACTAATGCTAAAGTATTATTACATTAAATAGGTAACACTCCATTTAAAAAACAATATTAGGGGCTTCTGGGTGGCTAGGTCTGTTGAACATCCAACTCTTGATTTCAGTTTAGGTCATAATCCCAGGGTTGTGGGATCGAGCCCATCCCATGTTAGGTTCCGTGATGAGTATGGAGACTGCTTAAGATTCTCTCTTTCTCTCTTTCTGCCACTCTCCCCTGTTCGTGCTCTCTTGCTCTCTCTCTCTCTCTCTCTCTCCCACTCTCTCTCCAAAATAAAAAAATATATATAAAGCTAGATACAAAAAAAACCAGAACTCATTTATATCCTGCTTATAATAAACATCTTTATACAGAGAAAACAGAAAGCTTGAAAGAAAAAGGATGGTAAAAAATATATATACACCATGAAATACTAACTAAAAGAAACATTGATTTAGTTTTCTTATATGAGGAAAAATAGATTTTAAGATAAGAAGTATTAGTAGAACTAGATATAGGCATTTTATATCATAAAAGTGTTAATAAACTGAAAGTTTTAACAATCATAAATATATGTGTGCCTAGTAACATACTCTCAAAATATAAAAAAACAAAATCTGACAGATTTAATAGAGTAAGTTACTAGAGATGGTAACATATGATTTTCAATATATAATACAACTGTTGGTGGAAAAATCAAGTTGCAAATAGTATACCATAATGGTATTGTTTCTTCTTTAAAGCAATACACATAAAATCACGTAACAACAGGAAAAAAAGTATGGAACTGGAAAGTTTTGGGGGGAAATTTTTCCTCTAAGTGGCTTGAAATGTTCTAGGAAGCATGTATTAATTTCTTCTAAAGGTCTAAATAGGATTTTCCATTGTTTCCTATTTAACATCCAGAATTTCAGCGTTTATAATATGAGCAATATTAGAAACAAAGAGTAATGAAAATATTCATTGAGTTTTATTCTCTATTACTACTCACATCCTCCTAATGTTTGTTTGCATCAAGTCTTTGTCCAATTTGACAATATGACAACTTAAGTCAGTACCATGTCTAATACTATAATTGGAGGGCTGTGCACACCATTATTGCTGCCTAGCAAGTGTTGTGATACAATCAGAACAGTAAGATTGATAGAGTTTCCATATCTGTTAAACAGATTCAAGGGGATGGCGTAGGTATGTCTTTTTGGTACTTTTTAGCTTTAATCAATTGGATTAATTGCCTACTAAGCTGAACATTTAACAAAAACAATTTGCCTAAATTATCTACAAATCTGATAGGAAACTGAATTTCTAGTTTTATTGGAGTATGAAGAAAATGAGACTTAACTGGAAAGAAGAAATTATGAAAGGAATAAGTCCTCAGTAAATAATGGAGACCAAATGTATTCCCAAAGTAAAAATAGATATTATTTCCATTACCACAAGACTTCCTTTTATTTTTATTTTATTTTATTTTATTATTTTTTTTTTTACTTTGTTTTACTTTGTTTTATTTTTATTATTTTTTACTGTTGTGTCCTCAGTGCCTTAAACATTTCCAGCGATTTAATGGATCTCTGTGTATGGATTCATCTCTACCCCTGAAATGATACGTTGAGATCTTAACCTCTGGTACTTATGAATATGACTTTAGAAATAAGGTATTTTCAGATGTAATTAATTTAAGATAAAGTTTATCCTAATCCAGTATAATGGTGTCCTTATAAGAAAAGACACAGACACGTGAGAAGAATGCCATGTTACAAAAGAGGCAGAATTGGAATGATGCAACTCCAAGCCAAGGAATATCAAGGATTGTGGTTGTTAATAGAAGCTAGGAAGAGTCAAGAAAGGATTCTACTGGGGCACCTGGGTGGTTCAGTCAGTTAGGCATCTGACTTCGGCTCAGGTCATGATATCACGGTCCGTGAGTTCGAGCCCCGCGTCGGGCTCTGTGCTGACAGCTCAGAGCCTGGAGCCTGCTGCAGATTCTGTCTTCCTCTCTCTCTGCCCATCCCCTGCTCATGCTCTGTCTCTCTGTCTCTCAAAAGTAGCCAAAACATTAAAAAATAAATAAAAGGATTCTACCTAGAGTCTTAGAGGGGACATGCCCTGTTGAAACCTTGATGTCAGACTTCTAGCCCAGAACTGTGAGAGAATACATTTGTGCTTTTGAAAACCTCCCAGTTTGTATTAATCTGTTATGGCAGCCCTAGGAAACAAATTCAGTACTCAGTAAATAGTTGTTTCATGAAATATAGGATATGTTATATTTTCATCTTAGCCCTTATTCAAAATTTAGCCAAATATTATTATCAATAAGTGCAGGATAAATTTACTTTGGAGGGAATGAAAAGATCTAAGAAAAAGATCCTATCTTGTTTCATTTGTGGTTTGGAGAATATTCATTTTCCTGTTACACTTCCATAACTAATTTCAAATTATTTGTGTAAAGTTTCAGAGATGAATCAGCTTTATGAATACACATAAAAAGCTGAAAACACACACACACACACACACACACACAAATTCAGAGCCAATCAATGAATAGTCACTACCAGCTTATATTGGGGCTAATATTGTTCCCATTACACAGAGGCTAATATTGTTCCTATTACACAGATGAGAAAGCTGAAGCTTAGGGAAGTAACATCTTTTGCTCAAGGTAACAAGGTAGAGCTAATATAAACCCACACCCACCTGACTTTTGCACTCATGCTTTTTTTAACAACAAACATTTATTTCATACAGTTCTGGAAACTGGTAAGTCTGAGATCAGGATGCTGGCAGTTTGGGTTCCTGGTGAGAGCCCTCTTCCTGGCTTGCAGACGGCTCTCTTGCTGGGTCCACACATGGTGAAGAGAACAAGAGCTCTGGTCTCTCTTCCTCTTCATTCCCCCCACCTCCATTTATGTATGTACGTATGTATGTATGTATGTATGTATTTTACTTTTATTTAAATCCAAGTGAGTTAACATATAGTGTAATAATGGTTTCAAGAGTAGAATTTAGTGATTCATCACTTACATATAACACCCAGTGCTCATCCCAACAACTGCCCTCCTTAGTACCCATCACCCATTTAGCCCATCCCCCACCCAACACCCCTCCAGCAACCCTTAGTTTGTTCTCTGTATTTAAGAGTCTCTTAGGGTTTGACTCCCTCTCTGTTTTTATCTTATTTTGCCTTCCTTTCCCTTATGTTCATCTGTTTTGTTTCTTAAATTCCACACATGAGTGAAATCATACGGTATTGGTCTTTCTCTGACTTTTTTCACTTAGCATAATACATTCTAGTAGTATATGTATACAATGGAATATTACTCGATGATCAAAAAGAATGAAATCTTGCCATTTGCAACAACGCGGATCGAGCTAGAACCATGCTTTGAAACACTTCTTTCTTGCTCCTCCCTGTAAGAAGCCTTCTCTGATTTCTCTGGTTTTAGGATATTACTTCATGTACACTAATATTTTTATGGATGGGTATAGGTTGAACTCTGTAGGCTCATAGGTAATATTTCTGTATACCATATGGACTAAGTGTATAGTCATGTAATTAATCTTTACCACAACTTAGAATTATTCCTTTCTACCAATAGGTTTTCATATAATGGAAAAGCTACCCCATTCCTTCTAAAATGTAATAAATAGAGAATTTCGCCCAAAGTTTAATTCTTGTGTTGTTATTGTCTTCAGCATTTATTCAGTCACCCAATCCCTTATTGACCAAATATTCCTTAGGCTTGCATTTTCTGTAGTCTGCCTGAGCATCCAAAAAGTACAACTAGTACCATGTAAAGCAGACCTTTATGGAGAGTGCTGGTGAGAATGCTCCACTGGCGGCAATCTGAAAGTTTCCTAGAACTTCTCCTTCCATGTTCTAAATTTGTAGCTCCAGTTTGTACCCCAAACCTATCCCTGAATCCGTTACCAAACCACTTGCCTTGAGCCAATACTTGGTTCTCTGTGGAATGGATACCAAAGAGAATGTATTCCAGAAAGACTCACTGGTCTTCATTCCCACTTTGCTGACACAGATACAAAATAGTACCCGAAAGAGGAGATGGCTTTTTAGGGTCCCTTCTATTTTCCACTTTCAGTTTATCACAGTTTTTATTATGAGTGACTAGAGATGCTGAGACCTGTTTCCCTCATACTGTCGGTGGCTAGTATATAAAGAAATGGATAAAGGGATGAGACGTTTTCATTTAAGAAAACTGCCTGGCTAAAAGCATGGAGGTGGGAAAACGTGGAGAAGATATTAAGAATTTTCCTTTCTGCTTTCTTGGAGTACAGAGGTTCCATGAAATGAAACATTTGCAGACTTGTTCAGGAGGGAAAAGCATACTGAAAAAAGAATTACACAGCAAATATCAAAGTTATTATTAATAATAATTTTTTGTAAAGCTGAGGGATCAGCTATTTGGGTTTTAGGCAAAAACCACCTAGCACAGTGCCTTATATATAAAATATGCTTATGGGATGCCTGGGTGGCTCAGTTGGTTAAGTGTTGGACTTCAGCTCAGGTCATGATTCATGGGTTGGAGCCCCACATTGGGGTCTGTGCTGACATCTCAGAGCCTGGAACATGCTTCGGATCCTGTCTCTCGCTCTCTCTCTGCCCCTCCCCAGCTAATGCTCTGTCTCTCTCTCTCAAAAATGAAATAAACATTAAAAATTTAAAAAAATTATAAAATATTCTTAACAAATATTTGTGAAGAAAATAACCAATAATGAAAAGGGAGAAATTAATGATCAGTATGGATTCATGTTCTATCACTGATACTCATCAGGTCACAAAATATACATGTTTTTTGAATTTCTTATCGGGAACTCTTTCATGTTTCATGTACAATAAAGGTCATTGAAGCTACTATACATTTCTAGAGTATTTAAAATGGTATTATAAATATTATTGATAGCATAAGAAACTAGCAATTGTAAAATGTTCAAATTTTTAAAGAAACCCATTTCTGTTGTAGAGCAAATAAATCTGTTAAAACTGGTATAACTTGAAGGCTTTCAAGCTTATCCCAACCTCTTATGCATCTAAAGATTGGAAAACTGTCAGATGTCTTATTATGTAAAACTAATACATGCTGTATGAATAAAAGCTAAAACATATGGGGAAAAGTATTGTGTTCCTAGTACCAGAGATCATGCATGAAAACAAATGAGCATTAATCAGGGATTAATTTGCAGTGTAATGCCATAAAACTTAGTGAATTTCTCTAAAACACATGAGTAAATCTTAATTATTTTTTCCTAACCAAAAATTAGCTTACATTTCAACTAGTGAAACTTGGCTTGTGTACCACATTACTCATTTTGATAAAGGTAAACTAGTCGAACAGGTATGGTGATGTTTTCCAGTACGTAGTCATAACTCTTAAAATACCTGACAATACCATAATATGTAAAACACCCATATTAAAAAAAGAAAAACAGTTAGGGGCTCCTGGGTGGTTCAGTTGGTTAAGCATCCGACTTTGGCTCAGGTCATAATCTCACGGTTCCTGAGTTCGAGCCCCGTGTCAGGCTCTGTGCTGACAGCTCCAGCCTGGAGACTGCTTGAATTCTGTCCCTCCCTCTCTCTCTGCCCCTCCCCTGCTTGTGCCCTGCCTCACTCTTTCAAAAATAAATAAACATTAAAAAAAAACCAAACAGTTATTTTCAAGACTTCAAGTGGTTACCTTTAAAGCTACCTATTGCTGAAGACTGATGTGGGATTTATAAACACTGAGTCTTTAAATCCCTTAATATTTTTCAATTCGTCAAAGATTTTCTTTAAATTTAGATAGAGATAATTAAAAGTCTTTAGAAAAGTAACATTACGTTCTTGGCAGGTATTTCTGTGGTACTAAAAATACACTTTTGGAATGAATTAATACTAACGCATATGATATTTAAAACTTCCCAATTCCTAATATAACTAAGGCTAAAAAAGTAATTTTCTTACCGACATAGTAATTTAGACCTAATCCCCTTCGGGGGAAATAGATTTTAAATGTAGATGTGTGAGAGAATCATACTACCCTTTTTAAAACTCCTGGAGTCTTTTGTTGGCTGAAAAAATGTCTAAGTAGGGCAAATTATTAAATCTTTTTCAACAATTTTACCATTAAAGTATGTACGGTAGGGGAAGAATGACCGTAAGAGTTTCAGGAAACATGAGCTTCGAAGGACGAATGGTGGGTTGGGTTCAATAGATGGAGCCCTCTGCTCAACACAGGATATTATGGGAAGGCAGATACAGGGACTGGCAACAAAAAGATACTGGGTGCCTTTAAGGTGAGAGCTAATGGAAGAAAGTACATCTGTACGGGTAGAGAGTTCATAGTGGGAATAGGGGTCTTCAAGCACTGTGTATTCTCTCTATATGCATAATTGCTGTCAGAGTTCCCATCTTATTTCCTTATACATCTAGTCAATGAAGAGACACTATCCTCTGTGGTGGTTGCATTTCCTGCAGATTTCCCTTATAGCACCTCTAGGAGAAATGTATTAAATCGTAAGCTTTCTTTAACACTTTTTAGCATTTTAAAAAACCTTGTTTTAGTTGAAGGAATCTGAGATTCCCCACGAAAAGTCAAATAATTGTGAAGCCTGAGATTCGGACTTTCTCATGCAGAAGTCCCTTTAAATATAAGTAGCCCAACACCGTGGCCACGGTTTCAGGTGTACAAAACAACTTCCTCTTTAGTAAAATCTCCAGCCTAATTTCTGAGTTAGGTAAGCCGCCAGGAAGATTTTTGCCTGCAGACTGTGGGAACTCTCTCATATCAAAGCCTGATGCGATGCTAAGTTTTTTCAAATAGAATGGAGAAAAAACAACTACAAATCAAGATGTTCTTTGTGAATCTAATTCACGATCCCCTTGTGTGGTGAGAAACTAAGGATGTTTATGTCCAACATAGGTTATAATAGTAACGGTATCACATGTAGACAAGCAAAAACTCCTGGATGGGTCCTACATGGGGAAAAGAAAGTACTAAATTCTGCTTTTGGAATTTGCAAAAGAAAATAGACTACTATAAAACAAAATCAATAAACAAAAAATTCCAGCAGAAATCATTAAACTGCTGTGGGTAATAATGTAAATCATTCTTTTTTTTTTCTCCTCTAAATTGTGCTTGTTCATAAGAACTATTGGGATAAATATATCTGTCATGTATCTTCCCAGAGGTATAAATAGGTCAGTATGATTTGGAGGCTCTCCAAAGCAAAAAAAACAAAATGCAAAATAATTCTTTTTTCTATCTTCTCGAAACTCACAGTTCTTACCAGACTTAAAGAGAATTGAACTTGAGTAATAGCTCCATTAGAGCTCTTTTCCAGGAGTCAGTTCCCGTGGTCTCACTGGGTCCAGCTGCTGATGACTCACAGAGGAAGTGGTAGAGATTAGGGTGTATGGGGGAAAAATCAGAGCAGCACAGAAATAAAGCAAATCAACCAACCATTACCTTTTGTGCCAAACAGAACAATGGCTTAACTACTGTGGTTCAGAATGATCCGTCTTATTCCACTCATTTATGCTGTTCCTGTTGGACGGACCACCAGGAAACCTGTGAAGCACTGTGGAACACACACCAGCATCCATGGCACATCTCAATTAATATTCCCTCCTGACTCAACTAGAACAATGAAGAACATCAAGCAGTTTAATCTCCGGCAATAATTCCTTTTGTCAGGTTGAGAGGTTTTCCCCTTGAATTAGGTTTTAAGATTGGATTTTCAAAATTAGTTAGTTATTCTACGTATTGTAAAGCAGAGAGCCCACATTTTATAAACACATGCATAAGTCTAGGTAGAACATAATGAAGTCTGTGTGTTCGTTGGGGCATTGCCGCTATCGGTAATTTTTACTTGCTCTGAAATAAAATCAGTCTTTTATTAGCAAACAATTGTAACCAAACCACACAGTTGTTAAAACTCTTCTTTCAATTTTCCTTAAAGGGTTGGAAATGTAAATGGGTCCTTTATATCACCCAGTAGAATTAAATTTGATCAGTAGGATTTTAAAAAGCTACACTACAGATTCTTATCTTAGTTACTGATGAACAGAAGCATTTCATGGCTTAAAAGGGCTGCACGTTCTCAAAAGTTATGAATATATATATATATGTATATAATATGTGAATAAGTTTATTTTGGAAAGATCAGTATTATTGTCTCATTGTCTTGCTTAAACATTAGGAGCTACAAACACCGACTAGTGTAGAAAGCAACTTAACTCCTTGTTGACTGGCCAAAAATAAACAAACATAAAATTAAAATCCTTAGTCTATTCTGAATACTAGTGGATTATTTATAATTTTGATAATACTCAGAACACTATTTAAAGGATGAGTATTCCTTTTATGATCAGGTCCATATCGGGTAGTGGCTGATAAATTATCTTCAAATTAGATGAATATTAGACACTGTGGTTTTACTCTCTGATGGGTGCTATTTCTCTGATAAAAGTAATGGCAATTTCCTTATGCCATCATGTGCTTAGACTGTTTAAAGTGAACTTTGTAGGATATTTCCTAAAACTTAGCCCGTAAACATACCTTCTTGTTTTATAATAATATAATGGGAGAAATTTTGTTCTGTTGAGGCCTTTATATGAAATACACATCTTTTAAACATGTGAAATCATTTGTAGATAAAACATTCATGTTTTACTGACATGTAGATAAAAACATTCTTACTTATTGATATGAAGAAGCTTAATATATTTTGCCAATTGTAAAACAATTATTGTTAGCATTTTTAAACAATGCTTCATTGATGTGGTTGAATTCAAGAGATTATTTTGCCAAACCCACAAAATTTAATATTAAAAAATTTTAAATGTTCTTATTTTAAATGAATTTTTGTATAAGTACATCTATTTAAGTGTTTTCATTTAAATGGGTCAGTATTCAGGGAATCTGGGTGGTTCAGTTGGTTAAGCATCTGACTTCATCTCAGGTCATGATCTCATGGTTCATGAGTTCAAGCCCTGCCTCAGGCTCTGTGCTGACAGCTCAGAGTCTGGAGCCTGCTTCAGATTCTGTGTCTTCTGTTCTCTCTCTGCCCCTCCCCTGCTCATATTCTGTCTCCCTCCCTCTCAAAAGTAAATAAACATTAAAACAAATGAATGATTCAACATTCTTTATCATTTTGCCAACACGATTGATTGGGGTGTCTTCCTAAAGGCTACTTCTGGGTACATTGTAGAATGAGTAAAAAAGGTAAGAGTAGACGTACCCATCAGACATAGTACTCACATTCCCTTGGGCAGTAAAAACCATCTGAGGAATTTTCTGAAACTAGAAAACAGCTCAATCAAATTTTTAAGTAATGCCTGATTTGATCAGCCATGGAGAAACATGCTTACAGTGGAACTGTTCTTTGAAGGTTAAAAATCAAATAACTAGAGCCTTAATGCCTCTTCTCTGTCTTTGGACTTCCAGGCCCACTTAGTTCAAGGCGAAGCATGGGCCTAATGTCTATGTAAGTTGGCCTACCCAGAATATTATTCATCAGATATAATGGTTGCAAAAGCATGGTCAGTCATCCTAATGCTCTGAATTTACCAAGTGCTTCACAACCTCAGCCTGGTGTCGGTCCCCCCAAATCTCACCCAGTTTGATTAGATGCTTTGCCCCTCCCTGCTCTGGACTGCCAGCTTCTCATTTTGGGGGGAGAGAGAATTAAACTGGGCAGCTTGTCAGCTGTTCATCAACTGTAGCCAGCAAGGAATAAGTTCTTTAAGAAAGAGGTTGAAAGTGGGGAGAAGGTGATTGGCAGGGCCAGGTGATAATGATGTGTGAGAAGAGTTGTGTTAATACCAGTGTTGATTCAACAAATACTCATTTAATATTAATAATGCACCTACCACAGGCAAGGCATTGTTCTAGGCATTTACTTTTAGAAAGAAATGGAGTCTATCTAAAATCACATGAAATTTTGTTCTGTGATGTTTAGTGGCCATAAATCACCAATATGACATTTTTGGATCTGCTAAGATGTCAGTTGCATAGAGTTAAACTATTATCTGTGTTCATACACACACACACACACACACACACACACACACACACACAAAGGTATTTTATAGGTATACATAATTATTTACTATCATAATTTTTATAGAAAAATTTCTAATTCCTACCATAGGATACTTTATCAGATGTTTTCCTATACATAATTTTCACTATATATTGACTTCTCCATCATACACTTCTTTCAAATAATTTTGCAACAAACATATAAACATTTAATGTTTTGGTTCCCTTGAAGGTAAAACTCACCATGTACTTTCTATTCTGCGCTTGGTGTAGTATCTTAATATTTAATAAAAGTGCATTGAATGAAAGTACATTTTTCACAACCTCATATATGGGTTTAAGAGCATATATTTTTACAAACACATCTGCGTGTTTAAGCTTACATATACACTTAAAAGCACACATATAAACCTCAGTATATTGAATGGGCAAAGGACCCATTGTCGATAGCAGTGGTCTCTAAACTTTTTTATCAAGCATTACTTTGCTTGATTTGGCCAAATGCTTGCAAAATTGATTATTTAGTTTTAATATGAATTCTTATCTAATCGAGCTCATTAGTTTTATTGTTGTATATGATATTTATTCTGTGAATACATATAGTATACTCAAAGTTAGAATGAAATTAATCTAAGGGCACCTGGGTGGCTCAGTTAGTTGATCATCTGAACTTGGATCAGGTCATGATCCTGTGGTTTGTGAGCTTGAGTCCCACATCAGGGTCACTTCAGTCAGTCCAGAGCCTGCTTTGGGTCCTCTCTCTCCCTCTGTCTCTGCTATTCCCCCCACTGTGCTCTCTCAAAAGTGAATGAACATTTAAAAAATGTGTAAAAAAATGAATGAAAATTACCCGGAATAAACAAAAATCTAATGTCCATTCTGTTTATTAATGGTACAAATCTTAACTCTCTCAAACAATATTTGATGGAGACAATGCCATTCATTATTACTCATTATTTAAAAATTTTTGCCTTAATTACTTGAAATATAGATATTTAAAGCTCTAGTTTTAAGTTCAATTTATTTTGATACCTGCTGAATGATTTTCACCACTGAAAAAGATACTTCTCAAAGACAAGTATTCCCAGTTGGAAGAAGGGCATTATTGACCCCTCTTACTAAATTAGAATGCTAATTTTTCAATCCTATCTCCAATTATACAAAGGTTTTTTTTTTGTTTGTTTTGTTTTGTTTTTTGAAATTCACTCACACTTGTCTGATCAAGCTGCATTTTCTTTGCAGGAATCTTACAAAGTCAGTGTCAGTTTTGAGGGCTAACTAATTAAAACTAAATAAGGAAGCCCACAGATCCACACATTCCACTGTGTGGAAACACGACAAAAGCAAACAAAAGCCTTGATGATTCCTCCATTAATACTTCCATGCGGGGGCTCCTGGGTGGCTCAGTCGGTTAAATGTCCAACTTCGGCTCAGGTCATGATCTCAGGGTTTGTGGGTTCGAGCCCCACGTCTGGCTCTGTCCTGACAGTGCAGAGCCTGGAGCCTGCTTCAGATTCTGTGTGTCTCTCTCTCTGCCCCTCCCCTCCCTTGCTCGTGCTCTCTTTTTGTTTCTCAAAAATAAATAAACGTTAAAAAAAATTAAAAAAAAATACATCCATGCTATGCACCTCTCTCTTTCTCTAGGACACACTATACATTCACAGGGTCTCTCTGTGGGTTCTTAATACAGGATGGTGTGAGGACAGGATGCCATTTACATATTAATATTAGTAAAGTTTAATATATTTCTTATTTCTAGGTGAAATGTAAATATAAATTAAATTTTGAGTATTTTGGTTTCACACTAAAGAGACTGTCTAGCTTTCCTAAGGGGTTACACTCCTCTTTAAAGACCATAGGCCACAATCACTGATATCACATCAAACTCACCAAACCTACCAAGTAAACGAATGTTAAATTTTTCCTTTATCAACATAACAATTTTTGTTCATTTTGATTAAATGAATCAAATATTGATTTTTTTTTATTTTAGTAAACTTAGATATGTAAAAAAATATTCAGTCAAATCTAAAATAAGTGTCTATTTACTAGGTCCAATAAGTATTTTGTAAATCCCCCATGGCATAAGGCATACTCATTACTCTGAACTGGTGCCTCTTAAATTACACTTTTCATAATTTGTAAAACAATAATTTTAATTGCTAAACCAACTGTAAATTGAAGTGTTTCTTAATAAAATAATAATTCTCAAATGTGAGGCATTTCTGTACATTTTGTTTAGGAAGAAATCTTAAATTTGTTTCTAACTTTATATTTTAAAGAATATAGATTACTACTATAATCCTTAATATTATTCTTAATTTACAAATGGTATCGTTAATGTAAAATAAAAAATTTTCCCTGTTCTTTTAGCTAAAAATTTAATATTTTACTCCTAAGGCATTTATCTGCACATTGTCTGTACAGAAAAAAACAAAAAACAAAAAACAAAAACCCTCCTACGCCTTAAATATTTAATTCCTCTAAGTTATCTTCAGTAGCTGCTGTGCTCACTCATGACAATTTCTAATTAATTTTAAATGGCATTTAATAGCCATTGTCCCAACAAGTACAGATGAATTAGGAGACATAATGCTTGTATTGTACAAAGAGTGGCCTATGTAAACTCTCAAATTAAATCCACAGTATAGTCAAAACTCATTTGATGTTTGCATTTCCTACTTTGCAAGCAAGATGGTCTCAAAAGGCAGAATAGGGCTAAAGATGTGTTGGACAACTCTATAAGTACAGTCTCAAGACTCTTGTCATCTTAGCTGTCTAAATTACTTCAACAGGACTCAAGGGAATTTAAAGAGGAGAAATGACATGACAAACAATTATATTCTAACACTCTATTTATAACAATGCCCTTTCAGATTATTGTTCCTCCAGACTGACACATCACTGTAATCCCAGGGATGAATCAAGGGACTTATAGTTAGATCACGCACAGCTTGTAGGCAAAGAAAAAAATACGAATGAAGAGCTGACATTCAGGAAATATAGAGCGACTCAAGGATAAATTCAGCTGGGATGAGCTTAATTTATCAATGTCAATAACAACGGTGAACACATCGCAAGAATACATGCATATTAATTGAAAATAATTCAGATTAAATCACTGCGGTTTGACATTTTGAGATAGGCACTTTATCTTTTCAAGAAAAAGAGCACTATAAAATCTTTAATCTGAAAACACATCTTAATTGCATGTTATCACCTCCTAATTGCTTCTATATTATATTAAACATTTTGCTAATTACTAGCCTGATCATGGTGTAAATAGCTTGAGGCAAGAGCTCACATCCAGCTGAAGAGTCTTTGGAGCGCAGGAGAGCCCGGAGGAAGTTCAGCCCTTCCTGGGTTCATGGACTTGGACCTTCTTCATGGGCTATCCACCTCTATCTCAGATCTCTGGTGAGATAAAGAGATAAAGAAGCAATGGTGAAGACCAGAGATGTTTATTCATCTGTCAGATTCTAATATTATTTGTGGAAAAAGTTTGCATTCTTTCTGATATTACAGATATGCGCTTTCAAATGGCGGTATGTGAGTTTATTTACGTTAAAAACAGGCTCGGAGGAAGACAATTTTGCATCTATTTTTTAACTTTGACCTTTGGAACTTTGTCGGGATAAAATGCTGGTTAAATAGCCATTCTAAATATGGAAACTTTCCCCAATGTGGATGTATAAACTTTTACATATATTACAATTTAGAGTTCTTCCTCAAAGTAATGAATAATTAAAATTTTTTTAACATCTATTTATTTTCGAGAGAGAGGGAGAGAGAGAGAGAGAGAGAGAGAGAGAGAGAGAGAGAAGGAGACACAGAATCTGAAGCAGGTTCCAGGCTCTGAGTTGTCAGCACAGAGCCCGACGGGGGGCTGAACCCACAAACGGTGAGATCATGACCTGAGCCCAAGTCAGGCGCTCAACCGACTGAGCCACCCAGGTGCCCCAAAGTAATGAATAATTTTAAATGGGTAAGATGTCTGTAACTGAATAGCAAATGCATCTCTGAAAAAAAAATAACCAAAATAATGACTACTTTTTCCATATCATCAAAAATATATGCAAGCAAAAAGATAATAATATGTCTTGTTGGTTAAAAAAAATTAAATTAAACCAATGAAATGGTGTGTTGGGACAGTGTGCTTGGCAAAAGTTTTAATTAATTTTTCTCTTTGTCCTCATCCCCTTATTCTTTAATAATAATCTCTATTGTTTTTTGCTAGAATTTAAGGAATTGGAATGATTTTACGATGTTTTTTTCAGGAAGAAAATTTTCCGGGACACAATAAAATGTTCAAAATGTTCCAGCCTGTTTAATACATCTATTCCACTTCTAAGAATTTTCCTTGTGGAACTCATACTACAAGAATGTTTTGAAAAGTTTCATATAATGATCATTATAATAGCATTATTAATTAGGTTACTTATAAAAAATAATCACACAATAGAAAATTATACACACTATGATAGTCATTTGGGGTATTTTTCCAATATTCTAGTTTTCCCCTTTCCAGGAACATGATAGGACTCCATCCCTCCCTCCCCGCTGAAGTTAGGCATGGTCATATAACTTTCAAAACAACTGTTATGGGCTGAATTATATCCCCTCAAATTCATATGCTGAAGCCCTAACCCAGGATGCGACTATATTTAGACACAGTGCCTCTAGGGAGGTAATTAAAATTCAGAGAGGTCCTAAGGGTGGGGCCCTAATCTGATAGAAATGGTGTCCTTGTAAGAAGAGGAAAAGAACCAGATTTCTCTCTCTACCCATGCTCACACAGAAGAAGGCCATGCTTGTGAGGGCACAGTGAGATGGTAGCCATCTACAAGCCAGTAAGAAGGTCTCAGAAGAATCTCCAGACTTGTGAGAAAATAAATTTCTGTCGTTTAAGCGATTCAGACTGTGGGATTTTGTTATGGAAGCTCAAAAAGCCTGATGTAGCCAATCACAACAGGCAGTATTGCATCAGTGAAGAAAAATAAACCCTTTCTGTTCTTTCTTTGTTTACTTTAAACCCCTGGAAATGGGGGATATTTTTTTTTCTTTTTTCTTTTTTCTTTTTTTTTTTCCATGGCACAACCTAACCCAGCATGATTAAACTAAAGTTGTTTTTGCTTATCTGTTTTAAGCAATATTTGCTGTTTGATAAATAAAAATATGTTTTGCAATATTTAAAAGGAAACAATTTTTGGGGCGCCTGGGTGGCGCAGTCGGTTAAGCGTCCGACTTCAGCCAGGTCACGATCTCGCGGTCTGTGAGTTCGAGCCCCGCTTCAGGCTCTGGGCTGATGGCTCGGAGCCTGGAGCCTGTTTCCGATTCTGTGTCTCCCTCTCTCTCTGCCCCTCCCCCGTTCATGCTCTGTCTCTCTCTGTCCCAAAAATAAATTAAAAAAAAAAAAAAAGTTGAAAAAAGAAACAAAAAGGAAACAATTTTATTAGTATTAAAGAATCATTAGAAATAAACTAGATCGTTACTCTAATATGTTATAATAAAATAAATGGCCTAATTTACAGAAAAGTTTTTAAATTAACTCATCCTTATTTTCTTCTCTATGTGCTTTGCTTCTTCTCTCGTGTGTGTGTGTGAGTGTGTGTGAATCATAAGTTCCACTTTCCACATAAACTTTTGGCTGACCACATGTTTCTGCTTCCACTATTGCTGATGTAATTAACTCTAAACGTTTGTTTGATTAATACTTTGTGACAACTTTTGAAAGTGATTCTTTTGATTTCTGTTTTCTTTTTTAATTTGGTTACACTCTCTGCATCTGGTCTATTGGCTTGCAGGTTGCCATTGATCTTTCTTTAATTATCCAGAGGACAAAAGATCATCTTCAATAAGGAAAGAGAAAAAAATGAAGGGGGAGGAAATGAATCCCTCCTCTTTTCATTGAATATTTGTCTGATCTTTGCCAGGTACTTTATTATTCTTTTCTTTAGTAACAGCTTAATGTTGTTCCAAAAGATTTTTTAAACATGCTCCTCTTCTGCTTGCTTTCAATTGTCTGTAACACTCCTTAAATTTAATAGAAGAAAAAATACCTAACCTGAGATTTTGATTTTTTTTTCTCCATTTATCAGCAATTTGTTGCCTTTAGCTATATCTGCATTTATTCATGTTGCTCTCTGGTCCTAAGGTGTGGTTTCCTATAATTTTCCTCATATCGTTCTGTTAAAATGTTTCATATTAAAAGTATTTGTAATATTATATCATTGGGTAACTGTGAGGATTAAATAAGCAACCAAGTCCATAGTGGATTTCATTAAATATTAATTCTCTTTTGTTTCCATTTCTCCTATAAAATTCTAGGCAATTACTCAAAATTATTTTCTTCATTCAATAAAGTTTATTGTCTCTTTAAGTCATGATTATTTCTTTTATACCACCACTCTATGATGTTTCTTGATATCGACAGTTTTCATAATTGCTCCTGTCTTTTTTCCTTCCTCTTCCTCCCTTTCTTCCTTCCTCCTTTCTCTCCTTCCTTCCTTCCTTCCTTCCTTCCTTCCTCTCTTTCTTAAGACACTCTCCAAGATTCTGTGAAATTCTGTGCTGTTTAAGGTTTGATTCTGAGTATTTGTCAAACCAAACAATTATTCATAAATATTTTTTATTTCCTACTTCTGTATACTGAATTTTTGTTCAGCTATGTCTACACTTGGATAAATGCAAGTCTTTCAGATTTTTAATGCAAAAAGTTACTATTGAATGAGACTTGAACTGATCTTTCACCTTGTTATTATGTACTACTGACTGACTCACCAAAGAATGTGGAACTCTGCAGAAGGTTCTGTTTCATGAGTTTATTTCATATTCCTAACACCACGGTGCACATATTTGCTTGAATATGTTATCTCATCCATATTCAAATGTAATATCACAATAGCTAGTAATTCCTGATAGAAATGATACTAAGTAGTAAAATATGGTCCATTAGTTGTGTTCCAAATATATAAATATAAGTATATATGTATATATATTTATGTAACAATCTTAATAATAATATAAATTATGTTAAGGATGTGTAGCAGCAGAGGCTATGCCCTTCTGAACAGATGAATTTTCCTCAGAGGACGCTGATTAGTTCATTTTTCCTAATGAAGCTTTCATTTAGGCCAAAGATACTCTTTGCTTCCACTCTACTCCCTTTTCTAAGAGCAAAAGCTTTTGTCTGCCTTTTTTTTTTTGAAAGATAGAGCAATTTTGCTTAGATTAAAGAGAAATTCTGAAGCTTTTCAACCTGGCCTGAGAGAAAAGTACCTGAGGATTTAATCAATATGGAAAATGAAGTGATTCTCTAGCAATTGTGTAGTAATTTTTCTGGAATCCTACAGTTTTAAGGAGGAGAGGGACTTAATGATCATCTAAGCCTTTTTATTTTACACATAATAAAGATGAGACGAAAAGAGCATAAGTAACTTATCTGAGATAGTGACACAGAAGTATTTAGGCCTGGCTAAATGATTTAGTCACCAGTTATGTTATTTGTCCTGTAGTAGCCAAACAGGAGTCATTTCCCTCCACCCATACAGCTCGTAGAGAAGTTCTGTAAGTTGTGTGTAAGATTCGGAAACCAGCTCAAGGAGCATGAAGTTGGCAATATACATGAAATCAAGATGCCAGTAATTATTCAAAGGTGTCAGCACATAGTAGAAGTCAAGTGGTGCCACCTTTGTTTCAAGCTATAGAGTTTCTGAGAACCTTAATTAGCAGTAGATTTGTAGACCTCTGTGAGTTATTCCAAAGTTTTGGGCATTTTTCTTTTTCTTTGAGGTATGTATGTAAATTAGTATGTTAAATAGGATAGCTTTGTTTAAAACCTACAGTGACTTTTTTTTCTCAATTTTGAAAGCAATGTAACTAATGTTTTTCCTACCGCTAAAGTCATTTCTCTTTGCTCATAAATTGGAATTTAATCTTTCTAAAACATTACTTCCATTATATCACTCTTCTTCTTTTAAAAGTCAGAAGCTCCCCATTATACACAATAGAAACCAAATCTCCCCAGGCCACACCAGCCTACAGAAGCAAATGAGATCACATTAACATTAATAACTAGACTCTCACTGCCTCCTGCCCTCACATGAATTACACTGGACCCCAACCCCTTGCAAAGCACGTACCCCACCCAAGTGTTTCTGGGAGTCCCCAGAGGGTGTTTCCCTCTTGCTCTAAACAAGTCATCCTCACTGGGCATGGTTGGGACCCTGCTTGCATTTATAGTTCTCCCATTCTGCTACTCTTGTTCCCCAAGCTCACAGGCAGGGCAAGTTCACAGTTTCTTTGGGCACTGCCGGAAGCTGGATGCTGTGACTGCAAACCACAGTGCCATTTTCACATTAGCTATGTCCCATCATCTCTGCCCTGTCACCTGATCCTCCTGCTGGGCTCACTGCTGCTGTGAAGCACATGGAAGTTTCTGCAATGCAGGTAGGCCCCGCTGATGTTCACATGCCACCATTACTCTGTGGGGCACTCGCCTTTTCTGGGCACCACAACCAATGTCCTATAGCTGCCAGCAGCCCCAGGCTGTACTGGGGTCTACAGTAAAGAGTGGCACATGCATAGACCTGTATGGGCAATTAACAATATTGCCCCTTCTCCAGTGGTATACAAAGTTTTCTTTCTTTCTTTTTCTGTTTATTTATTTATATATATATTTTTAGGGTAGCCAAGCCCTAAAAGAGAGCCCTCCAAGAGAGGAAAAAAGTTCTGTTTGCTGTCAGTGAAAGTGCTGTTTCTCATGATATTGGCCAATGGCTTCCTTGAGATTTGCTCCAGAAGTGGCATCCATGGGTGGTCCCATGCTGCCATAACATCCTAGGCTCTCCCGCTGCTCAGGCTCACAAAGCAAGTTGAGTCCTCTGAGAAATAAACTCAGGTTTCTATGCCAATACCTGAATCTCACCCAGATCCTCAACGCTGAGTAAATTCACATATTCGCCCAGATCCACAATTTTGCTCAATTCTCCTTGTTCAAACCAGCACCTCACGAAATTGTGGTATCATCCCTTTTTGCTTCCCTGATAATCCACACTGTGGAGGTCAGATTTTGGAGTCATCCCCCAGTGTTTTTGCCTCCCTTAAACTTGCCAACTGGTTTAATATTTCTCCATAGTCTCAAAGACAAATCCACTCACATCAAGACCTGTAGAGAAATTTCATACGAAGTCTCATTTGGTGTAGGCAGCTCAGCTAGAGGATCCCCACACAGTGCCCCCCACCACTTCTCTCCTTCTCTTCTCCCTTATGGGTCTCCTCTTCCTCACCCCCCTCCTTTTAGCCTAAGGCATCCCAGTCTTCTAACTCTCTGTAGAAACTTGTCTTCCAAGTCTCTTTAACAAATGGTGCTGGGAGAACTGGACAGCAACATGCAGAAGAATGAAACTAGACCACTTTCTTAACACCATTCACAAAAATAAACTCAAAATGGATGAAGGACCTGAATGTGAGACAGGAAAGCATCAAAACCCTAGAGGATAAAGCAGGAAAAAAACCCTCTGACCTCAGCCACAGCAATTTCTTACTTGACACATCCCCAAAGGCAAGGGAATTAAAAGCAAAAATGAACTATTGAGACCTCATGAAAATAAAAAGCTTCTGCACTGCAAAGGAATCAATCAACAAAACTAAAAGGCAACCAATGGAATGGGAAAATATATTTGCAAATGACATATCAGACAAAGGGCTAGTATCCAAAATCTATAAAGAGCTCACCAAACTCCACACCCGAAAAACAAATAATCCAGTGAAGAAATGGGCAGAAAACATGAATAGACACTTCTCTAAAGAAGACATCCGGATGGCCAACAGGCACATGAAAATATGCTCAATGTCACTTCTTATCAGGGAAATACAAATCAAAACCACACTCAGAGATCTCCTCATGCAAGTCAGAGTGGCTAAAATGAACAAGTCAGGAGACTAGATGCTGGTGAGGATGTGGAGAAACGGGAACCCTCTTGCACTGTTGGTGGGAATGCAAACTGGTGCAGCCACTCTGGAAAATAGTGTGGAGGTTCCTCAAAAAATTAAGAATAGATCTACCCTATGACCCAGCAATAGCACTGCTAGGAGTTTATCCAAGGGATACAGGAGTGCTGATGCATAGGGGCACTGGTACCCCAATGTTTATAGCAGCACTCTCAACATTAGCCAAATTATGGAAAGAGCCTAATGTCCATCAACTGATGAATGGATAAAGAAATTGTGGTTTATATACACAATGGAATTCTACGTGGCAATGAGAAAGAATGAAATATGGCCTTTTGTAGCAACGTAGATGGAACTGGAGAGTGTTATGCTAAGTGAAATAAGTCATACAGAGAAAGACAGATACCGTATGTTTTCACTCTTATATGGATCCTGAGAAACTTAACAGAAGACCATGGGGGAGGGGAAGAAAAAAAAAGAGGTTAGAGAGGGAGGGAACCAAAGCATAAGAGACTCTTAAAAACTGAGAACAATCTGAGGGTTGATGGGGGGTGGGAGGGAGGGGAAAGTGGGTGATGGGCATTGAGAAAGGCACCTGTTGGGATGAGCACTGGGTGTTGTATGGAAACCAATCTGACAATAAATTTCATATTTAAAAAAAATGAAAAGAAGAAAGAAAGAAAGAAAGAAAGAAAGAAACTTGTCTTCCAGTATCTCACAGCTCATTCCCTTCTGATACAGAGCAATTTAGCTGCTCCTAATTTTTACCTTCAATGCACATATCTTCTATTCACCATGTGCTCAGTGTCTCAGACACTAGCACTTGTCCTTCTTAGAGTATCTGAACTCACTTTGTTCTCAGAAAAGGGTTTGCCACTCAGCTACACAATCCTTGAGTAAATGTGGAGATGCAAATGAAATGTTTTGGAAACACCTGACATTATTGTCTTGGATCCACCTACCTCCTGTTCTAGTGGGAGTAATCAGACTCTCTAGGGGTCCTGCTGTATTAGTTTGGGTGGGCTACATAACAAAGTACCACAGCCTAGGCAGCTCAAACAACAGACATTTATTTTCTCACAGTTCTGGAAACTAGAAGTCCAAGATCAGGGGGACAATGGAGTTGATTTCTTCCGAGGCCTCTCGCCTTGGTTTGTAGAAGGCTGTCTTCTCCCTGGGTCTTCACATGGTCTTTTCTGAGTGTGCCTATCTTTATTCTAATCTCCTCTTCCTATAGAAGCATGAGTCAAATTGGATTACAGTCCACACTAGTGACCTTATTTTAACTTAAGTTACTTCCTTAAAGATAACATCTCCAAATATAGTCACATTCTGAGGTTTTAAGGGTTAAAACTTCAATGTATAAATTCGTGGGGTTGGGGGACACAACTCAGGTCATAACACCTGCTTTCCTGATTGACCTGGCTATTTAGCTATTTTATGCCCTCCCCTCTAGGCACTTTTTCTTCTTACTACACCCCAGCCAGGCAAGGAGTATAGAACTGGTGACTCTTTGGGGCACTGGGGAAGGAGTGACCATCCTTGGATCTATCATTTAGCCCCACCTCTCTGACATAAATTCACTGGCTAAGGATTTTCACCAGGAGGACACTTTACCTTTTTCATCTCACCACTTTAGTAAGTTTTTGTCCTGCAAGGAAAGGACAAAGGCATTTGCAAATTCTGTTACTTTCCCACTGGCTCAAATTAACTAGTTCTGTTGTTCCCTCAGCTCATTTTCCAAAAGGACGGGTCCCCTGAAAAAGTCTCCCCATTGGCAAATGGTCTTCAGATACCAATTTTGGCCATGATTAAAAAAAAAATGGATGTTTCTAAGATACAGACTTTTGAGAAATTCTTTATTTGTTCCATTATTTTCCAACCATACATTATATATGTACCATACATTTAGATAGATAGATAGTTAGATAGATAGATATTAGATAGATAGAGATATAGATAGATATTAGATAGATATTAGATATTGTCTAATCTTACAGTGAGAGAAAAATGGATGTTTAAGGAGGGTATGTAAATTGGCCAAGATAACACAGACAAAGGTAATATATTTGGGGATGGCTTGTTCTAAAACAAGCTTAACAATTATATCATCCCTGACCTACATTCTATAGCCACTGCTGGATTATTACCAGTGATACGAAGCTGTTGCTGAGTAAGATACCAAATGTGATGACAATGATGAATTTTAGGGTCTTCCTTCTCATATTGACAATATATCTTTTTTGTTCTTGTTATTTTTATCTATTCTCTTATCAGACATGTGGAGTTATAGAGCAACTTTTCACAAAATGGGCTTTACATATATGAAAAGGAAAACACCAATTTTATGAAACTATGTTTTGATTTTTTCCCATAATCATCCCTAACTTTTTAAATTATCATCCTATGGCAAAATTTCGGGCCAGAAAAATCATATTTTACCTATTTTTAACATGTGCTGGTCCATAAAATCTACCATCTGTGAGCTGTCCAGATGCAAACACAACCTTGAGATGGGGTCTGGACTGCTGCAGAAGTAGGAGACACTGAAATTAATGTCTCCCTTGATATGGGTTCTCCATATTAATTAATGAAGATTAAATCTGTAATCGTTTTTTTCACAGCCATGGCAATGATGATTCTTTTGAGTTTGTTGGTTATGAAATCATCACACTTGTTTTTTTTTTTTTTAAAGTAAACTCGACGTCTAATGCAGGACTCGAACTCACAACCTTAGTGTCAAGCATTGCTTGCTGTACTGACTCAGCCAGCCAGGCACCTGCCATATCATGAGACCTTCATGTATGCATACTTCTTAGATTTCCTCCCCAGGTAATGTTTTGAACCTGAAGATAAATTATTACTTTTAGCTCTGAATTTACCATGCTTTTCCAGTCTACTGAGAGCTTTCAGACCTTGATACTGCCACCCAAAATATTAGTGATTGTGTCTGACTTTGTGCCATTCATACAGCCATACAAGTCTTCTACATCTTCAGACAAATCATCAATAAAAGCATTGCTTGAGACAGGGCTAACGATGATAAAAGGAGTCAAAGGAACAACTATTCTTATTACACATAATACTGAGTGCTTTTTACGTTGCAAGCACTATGCTAAAGTAGAACATATGCATTATTTTTTAATGTTTATTTTTCATTTTTGACGGGTGGGGGAGGGACAGAGAGAGAGGGCAATAGAGGATCCAAAGCTGGCTCCATGCCAACAGCAGAGAGCCCAATGTACATATGCATTATTTCATTTGATCTTCAACACATCTCTATCTAGTCCTTTGTAAATTGTTTTACTTTTACTTTTTAAGAATTTGAGGTGGAATCCACATCACATACAATTAGCCATTTTAGAGTGTACGATGCGGTGGCATTTAATGCGCTCACGACATTGTCCAACCACCGCTTCTCTCAAATTCCAAAGCTTTTTCATTGTCTTAGAAGAACATCCCATATCTTAAAAGCTATCATTCCCAACCCCCTTACCTCTATCCCCTGGCAACCACTAATGTATCTTCTGTTTCTATAAATTTGCTTGTTCTGGCTATTTCATATAAATGGCATTACAGTATTTGTCTTTTCGTATCTGACTTGTTTCATAATTTTTCTTAGGTTCATCCAAGATGTAGCATGTTTCATTCCTTTTCTGTGGCTAGAGAATATCCCATCGCATGCATGTGTCAAAATATATTCACTCACTGAGGAGTATTTGGGTTGGTGGATGTGTTTACCTATTATGAATGATGCTGCTAGAAACTGCTACCCAGACGAGGGGTTTCGTGAACATGTTTTCTTTTGTCTTGGATATATACCAAGGAGTAGAATTGCTGGCTCATACAGTAATTTTATATTTAACTTTTTGGAGAACTGGTAAACTGTTTTCCACAATGGCTACCCCATTTTACATTCCTAACAGTAATGTGTCAGCGTTCCAATTTCTCCACATCTTCACCAGCACTTACTTTCTGTTTCTTTAATTATAGCCATCCTAGTAAGTGTGAACTGGTTTATTGTTGTGACTTTCATTTGCATTTTATTAATGACTAATGAAGTGGAACATACGCTAATGTGCTTTTGACCACCTCTTTGTAGAAATATCTAGTCAAATACATTTCCAATTTTTAATTGAGTTGTCTTTTTGTTTTTGCGTTGTATTGTTTTATGTATTCTAGGCATTAAAATCTTTATCAGATATGGGATTTGCAAATATTTTTCCATTCTGAGTTGTCTTTTATTTTACTGATAAAATTTGATACTCAAAAGTTTTTAATTTTCATGAAGCCAATTTGTTTATTTTTTAATTTTGTTGCTTGTACTTTTGGTGTCAAATATAAGAATCTATTGTCAAATCTGAGGTCATGAAGATATACCTCCCAAGTTTTATTCTAATAGTTTTATTGTTTTAACTAATATTTAGGTGATTGATCTATTTTGAGTTTATACATACACACACACACACACACACACACACACACACACACACACATATATATATATATACACACATAGAGAGAAAGAGAGAGAGAGAGAGAGAGAGGAAGTCCAATGTCGTTCTTCGTGATGTGGCTATTCAGTTGTTCTAGCACCGTTTGTTGAAGACATGATGCTTTCCAAATAGAATGTTCTTGACATTTTGTCAAAATCAATTGACCATAGATATTGGGTTTGTTTATTTCCTCTCAATTCTATTCCATTGGTTTATAAGGTCATCATTAATCCAGTACCACATTCTTTTAATTATTAGAGCTGTAGTAGTTTTTATTTATTTATTTTTTTATTCATTCATTCATTCATTTTTGATTTTTAAAAATTTTATTTATTCTCAAGTCAGTTAACATACAGTGTAGTCTTGGCTTCAGGAGTAGATTCCAGTGATGCATCATTTACAATCCAGTGCTCATCCCATCAAGTGCCCTCCTTAATGCCCATCACCCATTTTCCCCACTCCCATCAACCCTCAGTTTGTTCTCTGTATTTAAGAGTCTTTTATGGTTTGCCTCCTCTCTGTTTTTATCTTACTTTTCCTACTCTTCCTCTATGATCATCTGTTAAGTTTCTCAAATTCCACATATGAGTGAAATCATGTGATATCGGTCTTTCTCTGACTGACTTATTTCACTTAACATAATACCCACCAGTTCCACCTACATTGTTGCAAATGTCAAGATTTCATTCTTTTTGTTGCCAAGTGGTATTCCATTGTGTATTACTTCTTTATCCATTCATGAGTTGATGGACACTTGGACTCTGTCTATAATTTGGCTATTGTTGATAACACTGTTATAAACATTGGGGTGCATGTGCCCCTTCAAATCAGCACTCCTGTAGTAGTGCAATTGCTGGGTCATAGGGTAGTTCTATTTTTAATATTTGAGGAAACTCCACACTGTTTCCCAGAGTGGCTGCATCAGTTTGCTTTCCCACCAGCAGTGCAAGAGGGTTCTTTCTCCACATCCTTGCCAACATTTGGTTCCTGAGTTGTTAATTTTTGACATTCTGATTGGTGTGAGGTGGTATCTCACTGTGGTTTTGATTCGTATTCCCCTGATGATGAGCAATGTTGAGCATCTTTTCATATGTCTGTTTGCCATCTGGATGTCTATTCCTGTCTTCTGCCCACACCTCAGCCCCAGCAACTTCTTACTTGACATGTCTCCGAAGGCAAGGGAAATAAAGGCAAAAATGAACTATTGGGACCTCTTCAAGAAAAAAGCTTCTGCACATACAGGAAACAATCAACAAAGCTAAAAGGCAACTGACAGAATGGGAGAAGATATTTGCAAATGAATATCAGATAAAGGGTTAGTATCAGAAATCTACAAAGAACTTACCAAATTCAACACCTTAAAAAAACAATATAGTAATTTTTAAAATAAAAACGTGAGTTCTCCAACTTTGTTTTTCTTTTGCAATATTGTTTCTAGTGACTTCGGGCCCCTTCAAATTTGGTATGATTTTAAGACTAGGCTTTTTCCATTTCTACAGAAAAGGCAATTATAGTTTTGACACGGGTTGCATTGAATCAATAGATTACTTTGGCAAACATTGACATTTTAGCAATTTTAATCATTGAACATGTGATGACTTCCTATTTAATTAGGTCTTTATTAATTTCCACATTATTCCTTTTTTTATAATTTTCAGTGTACAAATCTTTCAATTATTGATTACATTTATTCCTAGATATTTTATTATTTTAGATTCTTTTGCAGATGGAATTGTTTCCTTGATTTCCGTTTTGGATTATTCATTGATAGTATATAAAAACACACCTGATTTTACAAATTGATCTTGAACCCTGCAAGAACCCCTTGATTAGCTCTAATAGTATTTTTGTGATTCTTTGGGATATCTATGTATAGAATCATGTTGACTGCAAATAGAGATAGTTTTAGTTTTTCCTTTCCAATTTGGGTATCTTATTTCTTTTTCTTGCCTATGTACTCTGGCTAGGTCTTCCATTACAATGTTGAATAGCAGTGGCAAAATTGCACCTCCTTGTTTTGTCTCTGGTCTTAGGAGCAAAGCTTTCAGTCTTTCACCATTGAATATATGATGTTAGCTATTGGTTTTTAATTAATGTCCTACATCTTAGAAAATTCCTTTCTACATGACATACATAAAAGTGTATTGAAGTTTTTCAAACATGTTCTGTATCAATGGAGATATTTATGTGGGTTTTGTTTTCTTTGTTCTATGTATACGATGTACTAAATTAATTTATTCTTATGTTGAGCCATCCTCATATTCATGGGATAAATCCCACTTGGTAATAGTGCATAATCTTTTCAATTTGCTGTTGTACTTGGTTTGTGAATATTCTGTTGAGGATTTTTGCATCAATATTCATAAGAGATGTTGCTCTGTAGCTTTCTTCTCATGGCATCTTTGTCTTTCTTTGGTATTATGGTAATGCTGGTCTCATAGAATGTATTAGGAAGTATTATTTCTCCTCTTCTTCCTCCTCCCCCCTTCTCCTCCCTCCTCCTCCTCCTCCTCCTCTTTCTTCTTCTTCTTCTTCTTCTTCTTCTTCTTCTTCTTCTTCTTTTTCTTCTTCTTCTGTTAAGAATTTGAGGAGAATTGGTTAATCTTCCTTTTATGTTTGGTAGAATTTACCAGTGAGGTCATCTGGTCTTGAATCTTTCTTTATTAGGAGGTTTTTGATTACTACATCAATCTCTGTACATGATCTTTTGATCATTTGAGATTTTCTATGTCATCTTGAGTCAGTTTGGTAATTTGTGTTTTTCTAGGAATTTGTCCATTTTATATAGATTGTTATATTTGTTGGTGTATAATTATTCATTATTCTCTTGATTTCTGTAAGATTAGTAAAAGATTAGTTGCATTTCTGTTTCATTAGTAAAGATTAGTTGCATTTCTGATTTTATTTAATTGTATCTTCTTTTTTCTTTCTTTTTTTAAGACTAGGTAAAGGTTTGTAATTTTGTGACTTTTTCAAGAACGAACTTTTGGTTTTGTCGCTTCTCTTTATTAATCATCTTTGGGATGCTGGTGGTAACATTATTTCCCAAAAAAATAAAAATAAGGAAAACTCAAGAGGAGTTTTGGACAGATGTTATACAAATTAATTTAACATTTGGACTATATCAATTTTGCAGCTACAGAGACTGAATCAGTTACTTCAATAAATGTAAGTAGTGATTTGCTTCTTCCATCGAAGTACTCATCAACTTCTCTACAACACCAATAGGTTAGAAGATAGTAAATTATGTTAATGAAACAGATATTATAATTAAATGTACATTGTTATTAAGGAAAGGCTTTATGGTCTAATGGTGTTAGGAAAATATAAAAACTGTTGATTTTACCAGCTCTCTTTAGCGAGTAGCCAAAATGATACTGTTCTCTTGGATTCTACAACTTTGCCAGAGTAGATGAAACTATTCTAAACAAGTACAAAGCCTATAAACACAAGGAGAAAAAGACACTAAAACACTTAGAAAAGTATATAAACAAGAAACCAAGTCAGCTGGTAAAGTAAAATGGAAATTTTACTAATGCAGATTCCTTTATTTCCCATTAAATTGTAGTTCTACTTTGCTGCTTTAGGTCTGTGGTTGTTGAATGCCCCCCAGCCATCAATCTAAAATAAAGATTTGCAATCCAGAAAACTCCTCCCAAATCACCGTAAAAACAAATCAAATTAGAATCACAACTTTTTGGAAACTCAGAGAAAAAGTGAAGAATGATGTGAAAATATGTACTTTTCATTTCCATCAAACTCTGTTTTCCTGATTCCCACTGGACTACAAGTGTTGAAATTCTGAAAGAAAATGTGCATATGACACATTATCCACAGAACTCGGCAAACCAAATACAACTTTATAAGATGCCAAAATCCTAAGTGCTGTTAAATTACTCCCAGACTCTCTTTTATTGCAAAGTGCAACTGGTCTTAAGTACTGCTCATTGTTCACCATTTCACAAAGTTTTTGAAGTTAAATATTTCTAATTTAAGTTTACTAAAGTGGAGTAAGCATGTAATTTCAAAAGAAAGCCAGAACACCAGAGATATCTATGCCCTTTTTTCCGTGGGTTGTTTCTATGCAATTTTGGCCTCCCCTAACCCATTATTATATCCAGTAAAATAAGATAAAACAATAAAACAATAAATAAATAAAGCATTTAAAATATAGAAACTTTAAAAAACATTCCAGGAAAGAGGTTTTAGAGTAGGAAGGAACTTCACTAAGTCAAATTTATTCATTTTATAGATAAGAAAACTGAAGCCTCAAAAGGTCAAGACTTGATGAAGGTCAGCTAAATTGTTAAGGGCTTAGGAAGAAGTGAACTTCCACTCAGCGTAAGAAGTGAATTTCTAGTCATCCAAATCAGGACAATTTCTCTACCAATAATTGATATTACTGACTTTCATTTCATGCCTCATACAATCTAGAGTATTTCTAATTAATAATTTGTTCTATTGTCCCTTTTGTCTATAGATTATTTTAATGGTAATGTAAGTGAATTCTGTTAATAAAGCTGATTTCAACATGCATGGTGTTTAAAAATGTACTTTAACTTAAGGCTAGTTAATTCTTTTAAATTTTATATTACTATTTCCCTAAAATGCATTTGTTTATTGATCTTTAGTGTGACTTGATAGTGATCAAATCCATTATTTAATACTTATGTCCTATTCAATTCCAAAAAGGATGTAAGAAAACCAATGACATTAAAGCAGATATCATAGAATGGTAAAACAATAAAGCGTAAGAAAGGATAGAAAGCCAAGTAGTAAAGACAGAATAGAGATACGATAATGCCAGAAAAACGAATCTATAAACTCTTCCAACAAAATTTCAATTTGAGCTTCCTGAGAACCAAGGAGAAAGGAGGAACATGATTGACGGTTTATAGAACTCTCATCTGATGAAAAGAGATTGTCTCCTTTTTTATTTTATCTTAGAAACTCAGATCCAAAACACACATGACATATCATTATTTTAATGATTCTACTTTTTTTCTTTTGTCTGTTTTGTTAGCATGAGCATCTTAAGAAGAATTAATTATGTGAATTTTAAGTAAAAGTTAGTGAGTAGCATAAGACATAAGACCCGTTTTTAGTCATTTTATTGTTTTTATTTTAATATTTAATGCAGATATTTTGTTCATGACTTTCCTACTTTGGTCCTAGATAAAAGCAGTGGCATTTTTAGATTTTATAACTTAAAAATTTTTAAATCAAATAATTATTAAATTATTAAGTTAAATTATTAAATTTTGAAATCAAATAATTATTGTATATAATCCTATATAGGCAATTTTGTACAAAGCCATGATAGTAAGATGTGAGTTTGCAGCTTTTTGATGTCATACAATACTGATTAGAATGTAGATAGCAAAGATATTTCATAAATTTGGATAAAAAGCATAAGTGTAAAAATACACTTAAAGTTATTCTATAAACAAAAGGTATTTTTCTGTCTAAACTTGTACAAACTTTTGTTTGATCTTTAAAAGTAGAAATAAACTCTTTTATTGAGTTAAACACTTGCAACTTTCTGTCTTAAGACATTCAACTCAATTATTATAAAGTGGGGAAAATAATTTCTTATAATCTTTGTACAACTCAAAAATGTTCACACGATTTTTTTAAAAGTTCAAAAGCAATGTACTATAGTACAACAAAGCAAGGATTCTACAGATATTATTTTAAACTGTTAAGCCAAAAAATAAAGTAAAATTGTTAAGCCGAAAGGAGTTTTGCTTTCAAAATCTGCATCCTCCAACAGCTACAATGATGAGAGTAAACATCTTCCCTCTCCCTAAAACTTCATGTCAATACCTCATGTGGACTTTTTGGAATTGACTCTTTATTGGGACAGAGATAGACGTTTTCACTCTTTTGCTAAACATTCTCTCTTCTCTGTCCCATTACCCCATACCTGGAATACAGACTCGTCACCACTCCTGACGCTACCAGTACTGGTTTCCTCCAGGTTACCAGAGACTTCTCACACAGGGATCTTTCCTGACTTCCAGCCCTACACTTGACCTTGTTGTTTTCCTATGTCCCAAACCAGTCTCCTTTGGCTCACTCGATCCTTCACCTTTCTTACTGTCCCTCTCTGTTGCTATTCATGTTTTTCTTCCCTTCTACTGCTGCCTTCCTCTTATAGGAACTCATATTTCTGTTCTTGATACTTACAATTTTAACTTAGCAGTTTTATTAAATAAGCCACTTCCATTGCTTAGCTTTTATTTTTTTAATCCGATGACTTTGAACTGTGGAACTTCATTTAGAAGCCACTGCTTTTGTCTCGGTGCCTGTTCTCTGCAGCTTACACAAGCCCACCTAAGGGATCCTCAAATGCAATATATCCAATAGGGAAACTGTCTCTTCCTCTAAGACCAACACTCCTCTCAAATAGCTTCGTTTCAGTCAGATGTATTCACATTTGCAATCTCTTAAACTGAAAATCTTCAGTAATGTTTTTTCTTCATATCTTATTTAAAACTATTTTAATATTTCATCAGTTCTTTCCAAATGTATCAAAAATAAGAAAGCCACAAACCAATTTAAACCAAATCATCACAGTTGAACATAGAACTTAAGTCTCGAAAGGAACAAATACCAGTTTACTAACTTCCATTTGATATCCACAGATGCTTACCCAGAACTTTATTTCATCTTGTAAGGGTTCCATTAATGTTCCAGTTAAGATTGCTCATGACTTCTTTCCACATAATCTCAAAATATTCATTTTACCCTACTTTTTAATGGACAATGTCATATAGTCATGTGACTATATGGAGAAGATTTAAAAATGGCATCTTAAAAGAAACGGTGACCCCATTTCAGGAGCCCATCAAAATGTATTAGTCAAAGATTAGGCCTGGAATCAAACTAAGTTATATTCAAATACTATCAGTTATGGAAGTTTAAACATTTTATGCCCCAGATGAATGTATTTTCAGTAGTATGTCTCTTACCTGGAATACTGTAGATTATTCCAAATCTATTAGGAATGTTTGTGGCAATAAGTAATAGGAAACCCAACTATGGAGATAAACAAATACAGTTTTGTTTTTGTTACATAAGGAGAAGCCTCGGATAAGCAGTTGACGGTGCTGGTTGAGTCCCTCAGTGAAGTGACCCCCACAGTGTTTTCTTGCCATCTCCAGTATCACATCTGCATTCCAACAAGAAGCAAAAACAGGGCTCTGAGAAGGCAACAGGTGTTCCAGGATTTCCACAGCTGACTTTCTCTCAAATGTCATCATTCAGAACTTTTTAAAAATTTTTTTTTACATTTATTTATTTATTTTTGAGAGACAGAGAGAGACAGAGCACAAGCGGGAGATGGGCAGAGAGAAGGAGACACAGAATCCGAAGCAGGCTCCAGGCTCCGAGCTGTCAGCACAGAGCCTGACTAGGGGCTCGAACTCACAAACCGTGAGATCATGACCTGAGCCAAAGTCAGATGCTTAACTGACTGAGCCACCCAGGAGCCTCTGTCATTCAGAACTTTTATTTGAAGTTCCTCCAGTTGAAAGATGTCTGGGAATGGAGATTAAGTTAACCTATAATATCCCTATACTTCCTTCTCTCTTTTTTTTGCCAAAGCTTACCTAAAATCTCACCTCCTGCATAAATTTTTTCCAACTGCTGCTGATCACATACATCCCGAATTCTTGTAGATTTCCTTTTCAATTAGAGCAGTGCCATGCAGTATATCACTAAAATCTTCAGGCCTTAATATTTTCCATTTAATGTTTTGTTTTCTAAAAATGTCAATGTGCACTGAGGGCTGAAGCTATGCTGTCCTCTTTTTGGTCCGCACAGAATGGAACACCTTGCTAGAAAAATAGTGATACTCCATGTGATTTGGGGATTTAGATTCAGGGAAGCTCCAATCTGAAATTGAGAATGACTGATTTTAATTGTGTAGTCCTAGCAAGTGAATTTGTCTTTCAAGTTTATTTTTTTCTCCATAATTATGAAAAAAAGATAACTCAGGAAAAATATGAGAAATTGGTATAATAAAATGTATCAAACATGATATGTGTCTAAAATGCATTATTTTCCTTTATAAATGTTTGATCATAGTTGATATGCATATGCTTTCTACTTAATATAATATGTGCAACTTACATTTTTAGGTGCTCAAACTGAAAACGTTAGAAATTAATCCCTTTTTTAAAAAAAAAAAGACAACTTCTGTTTTCCTTGAATTAAAATGTACTTCAATTTCATTTAGTACTAAGTTCAAAGCTATTAAATATATTATTTGCTGATTATATTCATTTTAGATAGAATTTAGGTAATCATATCACAACAATATTTAAAGATAATATCTTTTCATATTTATTTTGCTATAGTCAGAGCTCAAGGGATCTTATCTGGAAGCTGTGTTTATCAAGAAAGCACACTGTTTTACTCACAGAGTATGCTGATTTGTGGGAGAGTGCTAAAGATTATGTTGTGGGGGGACACCTAAATTACTTTCCCAAGTTTCTTTTTAGTGCTGCCTCTACTTTATAGCCCTGCATCTTTTTGTTAGTGTAGCTTTTCCATTAAGGTTTATTTTTTGGCAAGTTGCTGGAAACGGGTGAGCGTAATCCAAATGTATCAAGGTATTATTAGAGAAAAAATTAGCAAAGGGATTTAAAAGGACTCTTTTTAAAGGAAACTACAAGTTCCTACATATTAACTAAAATGTCAATAGTAATTTAAATTAAATTTCATTTAAATTACATCCTTGCAAAATAAAAATGAAAACCAGTTTCAAAAGTTATATCCTAAAGTTATTAAAATATACATGAAAGTAGATAAAATTCTATAATGACCTCTCATGTGTTCATTATCCAGCATCAAACACTCAACAGATAACTAGTTTTATAGATACTACGCTATCTATTGCTGCAAAAGAAAACCCCAAATCCACAACACAACAGCAACCTAGTAGCTTATAACCATAAACATGTATTTTCTTAATCTCTGTGGGTCAGAAATTTAGGGGCAGCTTAGTTGAGTGGTTCTGAGAGTCACTTGGAAGTTGCAGGCAAGATGTGATTGTGGTCACCTAAAGTCTGTCTAGGGCCAGAGGGCTCACTTCCAAGGTGTTTGTCTCACAGGCTATTGGCAGGAGGCCCCGTTCCTCAGGGGTTGTTGGTAAATGACTCAGTTCCTCACCACATAGGGCCACTGGATTGTTCTCATGGCGTGGCCACCGTTTGCCCACACAGCAAGAGATAAAGGAAAGAGAAGAAAGAGGAAGCCATGATGATTCTTATGACTTAGTTTTGGAAATCACACAGTTACTTCTGCCAAATTCTATTTGTTAAAAGTAGGTCACTGCATACAACTTCTATTGGAGGACAGAGGAATCAAGATCCAGATCTTGAAAGGAGGAGTATCAAAGAACATAGTTTAAAATCACCATAATATATCCAGACACTTTCTACTCACCATTCCAATTATTTTGAAGCAATTCCAGACAGCACATCATTTCATCTGCAAATACTTCAAAAAACACCCCCCAAAACACAATCTCACTCTCATAACTGAAAAAAATAATTTTTAATGTCATCAAATATATAATCAGTGTTCATATTTCTTTGATTTTTTCATAAAATTTTTTTTACAGTTGGTTTGGTTTGTTTGAATCAGATGAAAACAGAACATGGAGTTCTTTACAAGTGTTTTCGTGAATGATATGCGTCCACTCCTTTTTTCCTACATTGCTTCTTGTTCTTTGCATAAGAAACACTCAAGAAGGTAAGGAAGCAGATTTTCATAGGTTACCTTTGAACCTGGAACCTGTGTTACCACTTTGGTTATATTCCTAATAAGCCACAGGTGTGCACTACAGGAGCGAGTGGAAACAGAGACAGGGATGTGATGGCAGTTAATTGTCCATAATCTATTTATCCCAAGGAGCACTTATACATCTGCTGCATATTTAGGTATTTGCTACTTGTAGTTTTTCAATGATTTTTGAGCAGAGAAGCATCTATACCTAAAGCACTATAAAAGGGAAAAATGCTATCAAGGGGCTTTAAAGTGGCAAGACAAAGAAAGTACAGCTTTTTGTGTCTCGGAAATGAATGGCTCCATTCATTTCAATAGGGATTTTGCTTTATATGTACTGTATTAGGTTTGGGCACTAAACACTTGACTCTCATTTCAGAATGAATTACTTTGTTAAATGCAGGTATTTGAACAGGATGGGTACTTTTGATACTCAATTCTCCAATCTTGTTTTATTAAATATTTTGTAATGTTACCCTCTGTTCTTTCTTTAATGTGTATGTATGTATGTATATATGTGTGCATACATTTATATATAAATATGCATATGATATGTGTTTTTCTATATACTCAGAAAAAACAGAAGTAGCTCATAAAATTTGTCCTATACCCCATTTTTGTTATATTTCTAAATTAGTAATGGTTTTAGGTCCCTATTTGCAACAGCCGATTTTTTAAAGTACAATTACAGTTAATCTTGCATAATTGATATTCAAAATGTAAAACGCTTATGATTTTACAAACTGAAAAGTTTATAGCTTATTATATCATAATAATGATGTATGGCAAATTTAGATTCAATCATATACTGAAAAATAATATTTAAATTAACGATTTATTTAGAAAACATTTTGAAGTCACTTAAACATTCTTTGCAGGTGGTTGTTTCTCCAATCAGTACATACACACTTTTTCATTAAAATACGAAGGGTTTTTTTCTGATATTGTATTTTCACCATATGCATGTTGCATTAATAAATACAAACTTGACCAATCGCTAGATTATTCATCGCTACATGAATCTGCAAGTCCACTATGACAAGCTTTCCGTAGCTGATTTTTACATTACTTGATAAAATTGCAAGAACAGAATTACTAATGGGCTCTTCAACTTTATTTCACAAGGCACAGCCATTTACACCGAGAAATGTACACAAACAAGACTCCTGTTTGCAGCTGGCATTAAACTTTGAGAGCAGTTGACTTTGTTATCTAGATCCAATTTTTAATGCTTACTGTTAAGTTTTCTTTCTTTCTTTTTTTAAAATTTCCAAACCACCAGAGGATGATTTCCTTAAGAATGTTCTCCCAGGTATGTGCAGAATATTAATTAGGCCCATCTATTTCTGTCGGGTAATCACAATGTCCACAGGCTGAATGGACTCTGTGGCCTGTGAAAGAACCATTCATATGCTTTAGTCTGCCCTAGCGCATTCTTTAACGAGTGAACATGGACCTTTTTCACAGTCATCTTAAATGTTTCAACTGTGTGTTTCATGTTTGGTTCTGGCGTCTCCAGCCATATAGCTTTTCTGCCTCTTTTGGGGAAGACTTCCTTGCTCTACTCATTTAAATGCTTCTGCCTTTATGACTATTTTACTGCCATACCTATGGGGCTTCTTACTGTATTTGCCTGTAACTGAAGGAGATTTTAAAGGAATTAAATTTATTCAGACTAAATCTTCTGGGGCATGCAAAGGCATCTTAAACAATTAGCAATAATTAAAAAGCATCTATTCAGACTGGATAAAAGGTAAATAGATTTCATTTAAATATACTAGTTAGTTGGTACGGTTTTCCCATTTGCATGTTTTTTTTTACAGCCTCCTGTTGGTGAATAACTTTGAAATCACAAAAGAAAACATTGACTTTTGTCAGTTTGTATAATTTTTTACTCATGAGTGCTATTAACAAATTGCTATACTAAAAATTTAATTATCTTTAATTTAGATGGTGCGACTAACACTGGATATAATAGCATGACAAGGATGCCTGACTAAAACCTAGGTTTGCTGTTTAATTTTTAATCTTAAATTAGTGTGGAACTGGCTGAAAGATATATGGTTATTCAACTTCTGATACTTTCCTATAAATTTCATTCTGATATTTATCTGCCTCAATGTACGATTTGCTTTGTGTAGTGAAAGGGTAAAATGTCTAATTGTTTTCTCAAAGTCCTCCATAAGTTGTTTCCAATTAGGACTTGTCTTATGGATAGTCAGATGCGATAGATAATATTTGTATTCAAAACATTTATAATACTTGCAAGTATATGTGTAAATGTAGCAATGCATGAAAGTAGTCTTTTGTGTGTACATGTGTATATGAGCAAACACACACACACACACACACAGTGTATTTATACAAAAACAAATACACATAAGCTCTTTTGCTCAAAACATTTATAGTTTAGTATATTAGGCAGCCACTTATGTGATGTGTTTGAGGGGGACACCAAGAAAGGCATCTAAAATCTATCACTTGATATTTTGGTGTTATAATTTCATTCATCAGAGTTTTAAGTAAAACTGTATTTTAAAAATATGTTCAGTTGACATATTTAAAAAATGATAACCAGGCTGGGAAAAAATATGACATGGATGTATTAGACTGGAAGAAAGAAAGAAAGAAAGAAAGAGACATGAAACACCATGGGAAATACTAACAACAAAAAAAACGATATGTTTTTTTTCAAAGGCTGTCCAAACTCAGCCATTCCTTGATAGTCAAAAACATGTGTAATAATTTTTGGTGCAAAATAGCACCACTAAGAGTGTTATTGAGATTAAGCTTATAGATTGGATGTCCTGTAAGACATCCAACATAACTCATGTGCATCTGCCTACCACATCAGGCATTTTGCAAATACATTATAAATAAGAACTTAGAAATAAAATAGAGGGAATAAATAATCACGTCAGAAGGAAAACAAGACTGAAAACATACTCACTTTTTAGTGATGATTGGTTATACAATCTTTAGGTATAGAAAAAACAGCACATGGCTTGAAAGTATTCTCAGCTTTGGGGAAACAAAATATTTTTTGCATCATGATTAACTGCGAAAAAGACATCAGTCAAAAAAAAGTCTGGGTTTAGAAAACGGTTCTGCTAACACATTGTCTAAGTGAACTTAACCCACCAAATATGAGCCTTTATAAGGAGAATAATAATACATTCCCTGAGGAGTAGTTGTGAGAATTAAGAAATAACCTAAGTGTAATAACATAATATAATAACTATCTCAGGAAAATGAAACACTAAAATGTAATTTCCATGTAATTAGTCTCATGTAATATTGTTAGACCGCAAAATCACTATCTTCTAAATACAGAATAATAGAACGGTTAGCAAGACATAATAAAGATATAATAAAGATTTTAATGAAAGTAACATACTTTATAACACAAAAATCAAATATGTGTTTAAATGACATTTAGAAACTGAGAATTCTAGGGCTATGTCAGCGTGTGAGTCCCTCAAGTTTAACCCATACCTTCAGGTTATATTTCTTTCTGATTGGTGAGGAAGATTGTGCTGTACTCTTCTTCTACCCTTCCCTATGATCCATTTCTTGTGCTGACTTCCATCCCTTAACCTGACTCACTTGGGATGTCCCACAAATGCACCAAGGCTGCTGAGAGAATCTTCTAGAACTACTTCATCTTTTCAAAACACTTGGCTCCCAGTCCCAGTAGTTATTTTAGTTCACAAAAGCCTTATTAATATTTTTTTAAATTAACATGTTATTATAAAATAACTCTGCATTTAATAGTTTAGTTTTATATTCTCAACAGTCTAGGCATCTTTTTTTTTTTAATTTACATTAGTGAAAAAAGCACTTACATCTAATTGTCCACTGGCATTCTATAATTTGTACTTGTGGATATTGAAAATAAATTTAATGTGAATAACTATCCAATATGCAGTCTTGCTATGCTATAATGTTAAAAGATTAATTTTTATATAATACTCTATTAGGATGAGACACTTTAAAATATGAATAAAATGGTAGAATTCAATTATCATTTAATAATATGACAAGTTAAAGCATCTGACTTTGGAACTGTTTAGAAAATTTCTGTATGCATCATTTTATGGAGAAAACTAGAAAAAGATGTTACTATGCTCATGATTCTGAGATTTTTAAGCATAAGTTTATAAATAAGGTGACACCTAAATTTTGAAAGTTTTGGATCAATTGTTCGTTATCAAACTTTACCTCATCATATAAGGGGAAAAACTCATCATGTGAAATAAAAAGAATAATTACCTATGAGATGAGGTGACTTTGAAGGATGTTTTGGAGCTAAGCACAGAGAAAGTAACCAGTCAAGGATATTCAAATTCTTATAATCTTGGCTAAAAGACAATAGCTTGTCTTTTGGGGATTGCTAGCATTACTGGTAACTAACACTACTAATTAGCTATATAATTTCTGTGACTTTAGAAAGGACTGCTCCCAGCTAAAATAATAAAATTTATTTTTAATCTAGAAGTTTCCCTAAAGAAATCTGTACAAGTTTGAGAAAAGTATGGCTTTATTAATGAGCTTATAATGACTTGCTTTAACTAATGAGTGGTTAACATTATTCCTCATCAGTGGTAGATCTCATTCTCTTGATGTCCAGTAATATGATTGAAAAGCTATACTCTGATATACATATATCTTTATACTATTTTATTTTGTGTCCATTAAAAAAAAACTATTAACAATCTTGTGAGGTAGGTATAACCCAATATAGATCACAATTCTGAAGATGAGGTGAAAAATGAACACAGCAGCAAGATTGTTTCCAGTTTTATATCAGTCTTTTAATCCTTTAAATTCAACAGAGAAAGCCTATTTTTTATCATAACTTTTCCTTTTGAATTCCATGAAAACAAGCTGTCCCCAAATGTAAAGAGATAATGTAGCTCAAAAGACTTAAGTCAAAGTGGAAATCCTGGTATGCCAGTTATTGACCCCATGATCTTAGGAACATTATTGAAACTCTCTTAAAACCCATTTCCCCCCCAAAGAAGGATCATATTTTCTTCCTCCAGGGAAATAAGTAAATAAGTAATTTGAATTCTGCGTAATATGAAGAGTATAGTATTTATCCTACAGAGTTGTTACAGCTATGCAATACAGGAGGCAACTATAACAGCACTTGAAAAAGAAAGAATTTGAGCATATGGGAAGAGGGGAAGAGAAGCAAGGGAGAGAACAGCAAGAGACTCAATGATAGAGAACAACTGAGGGTTGATGGAAGGATGTGGGTGGGGGATGGGCTAGATGGGTGATGAGTATTAAAAAGGGCACTTGTGATGAGCATTGATTGGTATTGTATGTAGGTGATGAATCACTGAATTCTACTGTTGAAACCAATATTGCACTGTATGCTAACTAAAATGTAAATGAAAAAAATAAAAATAAAAATAAGGAAAGAAGTTACTCAGTATAATGGTTATACATATAAAGTGTGTATATATATATATACATATATATATATATATATACATATATATATATACATATATATATATATGTATATATATAGTGATACTTTTTCCTGCTGATCAGGTTCCACAACAAAACAAGTGTTTTGATCAGACAGACCCAATGTATAAAAATGTTTGGAAAAAATAAATGAATGAATAAATAAATAAATAATAAAAATGTTTAGAGTGTTTTCAACCTAAAACAGTCCTTTGAAGAGTCTATCCATTAGCTACCATTTTTGAGATCCTCAGAACTGTCCAAGACTGCCAATCAGAGTTAATTTCTACTGTATATTATAATAAAAAACCCTGAACTTTACATTTATTTATTTATTTATTTATTTATGACAGAGCAAGAGAGCACACGAGCAGACAAGAGGAACAGAGAGAGAGACAGAGAGAGAGAGAGAGAGAAGGAGAGCAAGAATCCCAAGCAGGCTCTAGGCTCAGCACAGAGCCCAATATGGAGAGCTTGATCCCACGACCTTGGAATCATCACCTTAGCCAAAGTCGAGTCAGCCACTTAACCTGTTGAGCCAAACAGGTGCCCCTGAACTTTAATCTTAAAATAAAATTTATTAAAGAAGGATTCTGCAAATGATCTTAGTCTGTTCTTAACTAACAATTCACGTACACCAAAGAGCAGACTATTGAATGTGAAAGTTTTGCAACCTGAATCTCTGTTGTTAAGATTTGGACATAGGGCCTGTGAACAGTTAAATAAAAACAACTTAAAATTTCTTTGTAAAAAGGAAAGCCTTAACTTCCTTGTGAAAAGGAACGAATATATAGACATAGATCTAAATTTTTTAACAGTGACCAATTTATATTTTATTTTTCCTTTAAATTAAAAATAATTTTAATGTTTATTCATTTTTGAGAGAGAGAGAGAGAGCAGGGGAGAGGCAGAGAGTGAGGGAGACACAGAATCCGAAGCAGGGTCCAGGCTCTGAGCTGTCAGCAATGAGCCAGACACAGGGTTTGAACCTACGAACTGTGAAATCATGACCTGAGCCGAAGTCAGATGCTTAAGTGAGCCACTCAAGCACCCTGAGACTTTCGTTTAAATTTTTAAAAGAATGAAAACAAAGATGAATGCAGAACTTCTGCTTCTAAGTCATGTTGAAATAAACAACTTGAGCCAACCCTCTCACTGAGAACAACCAGAAAAGCTAGATAAAACATTTTTTTTAATTTATGTATTTATTTTTGGGAGAGAAAGAGTGGGGAAGGGGCCAGGAGAGAGAGAGACAGAGACAGAGACAGAGACAGAGACAGAATCCCAAGCAGGCTCCACACTGTCATTGCAGAGCCAGACCCTGGTCTCAAACCCACAAACTGTGAAATCATGACCTGAGCTGAAGTCAGACGCTTGACCGACTGAACCACCCAGGTGCCCTGGGATGATCATTTTTGCACTAGAGGCATCCACAGAGTAGAACTGAGCAAAACTTCCAAAGGCCCCTAAACTAGGAGGGTCCCTACTGGATTCCAGTGTCTGCCTAAAGAGCGTGTTTTGGTAAACATCCTCACCAGCACTGTCTAAAATAGGAGCCTGAAAGCCTATTATTTTGCAATGAAGAGAAACTGGAAGTAGACTATCTCTAGCAAGTACTAAAGCCTACCTTTAAAATATCCGGGGCGCCTGGGTGGCTCAGTCCGTTAAGGGTCTGACTTCAGCTCAGGTCATGATCTCACGGTCCAGTCCGTGAGTTCAAGCCCCACATCGGGCTCTGTGCTGACCGCTCAGAGCCTGGAGCCTGTTTCGGATTCTGTGCCTCCCTCTCTCTCTGACCCTCCCCCATTCATGCTCTGTCTCTCTCTGTCTCAAAAATGAATAAATGTTAAAAAAAATTAAAAATAAAATAAAATAGAATATCAAAAACCCTGAGTACATTAAGTTAGTTTGGATTTCAACGTCCTAGCCACCCACCAGGAGCAAGTGTGAATCCTATTTAGAAACCTGTTATGAATATAACGTTTTAGGCAAATAATTGACCCTTAATCAAGATTAACTATAAATTGAAAGGAGGCAAATGAATGAAAACCAGTAGAAACAAGAGTCAGTTGAAATAACAATCGTAGGGTGTCGAGATAATGGAGTAGAGAGCTGCATTCTATAGTATATCTATAGTTACATGTTTAAGAAGATAAACAAGAAAATGGAACATCTTGTCAGGAAATTGAAAACTACAAAAAACAACAAAACAGAAATTCCAGAACCAAAAAGTATAGTAAATTAGGGCACCTGGGTCATTGAGCATCTGACTTCAGCTCAGATCATAATCACATGTTGGTGAGTTCAAGCCCCACATCTAGCTGGCAGTGTTGAGCCTCCTTGGGATTCTTTCTCTCTCCTCTTTCTTTGCCCCTCCCTGACTTGTTCTTTCTCTCTCTCTCTCTCTCAAAATAAATAAATAAACTTTACAAAATATATAGTAAATTATACTAGGAACTCAGCAGAGGGTTCCTTAATATTTAAACATATCTGAATAAAAAACTTCATAAGCCAAAAAAATAAACAAAAGAAAATGTCCAGAATGAAGTCCTAATACTTTGATTACCAGTATTATTTTCCATTGCCAAATTTCTTACATGGCCAAAGAACAATGAAAAAAACATGTAAACAGAACAAATGAATATGATTACTGGCCTAAATACAGACACATACAAAGAGAAAGATGAAAATCTAAGTATACATACGTGCCAGTGTCTATTCTTAATCATGAGTTGCCTTCACAACTCAACTGATACGGAATATTTTTTCCAGGATTATATTATCAACAGGTATGTGAGGATTACCTAGAATTTCTAACATGCCTCAGCATTTGACATCTTAAAGATCTATGTTGACTTTTTGTTTATTTGTTTACTTGCATTTATTCACTGGCTTTATCACTTAACTGCAGTCTCCTTGGGGACAAAGACTTTCTCTGTCTTCTTTCCAGTTATCCGTTTGCACCATCTTACACTTTGCAACATCCTTAACAGATAATAGGTACTTGATTAAAGTTGAATAAGTAAATGTTTAAATGAATTGATTAATAAAGATAATCAGTCTGAAAAATATATCCTCCAATAAATTCTTTTCTTTCCCTTGGTTTTTGTCTAATATCTATTGCTGAGACTACTTGCCATCATGTTTAGCCTTTTTTTTTAATTTTTTTAAATATTTATTTTTGAGAGAGAGACAGAACATGAGTGGAGGAGGAACAGAGAGAGAGGGAGACACAGAATCCAAAGCAGGCTCCAGGCTCTGAGCTGTCAGCACAGAGCCCGATGCGGGGCTTGAACCCAAGAACTGTGAGATCATGACCTGAGCCGAAGTCAGACGCCTAACTGACTGAGCCACCCAGGCACCCCTGTTTAGTCTTGACCTCTAAACAAAGAGGTAATTAGTAAAATATTTGCTCATGCATAGTGGTCTCCTGGCTTCTTTTAACCTGTCAGAGCAAAAGTTTTACACCTCAGTGGATCTGTATTTCCAAACACATATCAGAAAAAAAAACATATTTAATAATAGACACTTACTCTTAACATAAACCAGTACAAGGAGATCTTACTGAAAAATAGTAGAATAAATTGAAATCTGAAAACACCATATGCAAATAGAAAACGATTAAAATTAAGGAATTAATTATATTAACAGAAGTTTAAGATATTATATAGAATGTCAGGAATTTCTTGAGTTATACCTAAACTTATTTTTATCTATGCCTGTGGGAGTTTACTGATCTATTGCACCTCCTTATACTTCTGGACCTGAAGAATATACTATGAGTATATTCTGATTCATAATAACTGAAGCTCCTTTAAGTTATCCCTTAGATATTCCTCTTCCTCACTCCAATTCTCAACAGATTTTTTAATGGATTTCAATTTTAGGCATAGCTATTCATATATTTAGTTCAATTCATTACTTTAAACTCAAAAGATTATTTCACAAACTTCTGGGATCCTCTTTCATAAATGATAGTCCATGAGTGTAGCTGAACTCTATTATACTCTGATGACCTTATAAGAAATTATTCTAGTTTCTGATGCCATATAACAACCCCTCCAAAACTTAGTTCTATGAATTGGCTGACTGGTTCTTGCTTGGGGTCTGTGATTACAATTAGATGCAAGCCATAAATATTGTCATTTGAAGGTTCCACTGGACTACCGTCTGAAATGGCTTTTCTCTCACAAGTCTGGTACCTTAGCTGAGAAGGCCAAATGCTGTGAAGCAGACTGGCATCTCTATCTCTGCATGGGGCTTTTCCATGTGGCTAGTTTGGACTCACTCATGGCATGCCAGGCTCAGGAATGTCAGGTTTCTTACATAGTGGCTGGCTTCCCCAGGGATGATCCTTCTGAGAAAGCAAGAGAGAAGCTACTAGGCTTCTTATGACTTGGTCTTAAAAGTTACTGTCATTTGCAATTCAAATAAAAACTTGTTAAAACTATTTTTAAATTAAAATTTAAAAAATAATTTTTTTTAGGTTAAAAAAAAAGTTACACAGGCACCTGGGTGGCTCAGTCAGCTAAGCATCTGACTCTTGATTTTGGTTCAGGTCATGATCTCATGGTTCATGAGTTCAAGCCCCACGTGAGGCTTCGTGCTGGTAGCATTGAGCCTGCTTGAGATTCTCTCTCTCCTTCTCTCTCTTTCTTTCCCTTTCTCTGTCTGTCAAAATAAATAAAATTTAAAAAGAAGTTACATATAGTTCCATTGCATTCCATTGATTCTACAGAGGCTGCCTAGATGCAACATAGAGGAGTACTACACAGAAGTATGAATGCCAGGAGGCACAGCTCACTGGGGCATCTCTCAAGAAGGTCTGCCATCTTTCATAACCTCTTAAGCCAAGAAAAAATTTAAACCAAAGATTCAATAACATCCTCTATCACATACAAAGAGTAATTTTCACACGAGGCTCTAGGTGTGCTATATAATGGAGACACGCTCTATGGTCATTATTAGTTTATGCTTGTTGTTCTGGTTTAGCACATTGATTTCCTGAAGGAGTCATGGTATCTTGACTAAAATGCTGTTTAAAACTCAAAGTATTTCAAGATGCACTCACTGAATACCTACTAAATGCTAAATGTTAGGTGTACACCAATTTTAAAAATGCTGTCTTATCTTCAGGGTGTTTAAGATAAGGACAGACAGAGCATACAGTTTTTACATCCCAATTTCCCCTTGGACAGCTCCTTATATAGTTTTTCCAAAAAAATTTTTTTTCTCAGACCCTCACATTTTATCTGGAATCTTCTTCATGCTGAAAAGAAACTATCTTTCAGGTCCAAAAAGAGTTTAGCAAATGAAACAGTACAAGTGATAAATGTCAACTGTTACTCCTTCTTTCTTTCCTCTATATGATTTCAGGTGGGATTTATTAAGAGAAGATGTATTTCTTCTTCTGGGTCACGAAGAACATTTTTTTATCTGTAACCTCCAAGGAAGCTCATGGTGAAATAGATAAAATGTCAGAAATAATTAAGAAAAATGCAGGGGTATCCAACAACCTAAAATTACACCTTTTGGTGAAGCCTAGTTTTCATCTCCTTGGTCCCTTGACAGATATAAACACCAACTTATCACATTCTTTAGATGATGGTGTGTTAAATCAATGTGGATGAACTCATGGTAGAGTAAATGGGAAGGATGAAAAAGAAATTCTCTTTGCAATCAGAGGTCATGAGATCTAGGAGGTCAATATACACTATGCAATAGATACAAGATCGAGAAGCCTTCAGCTTTATATAAAAAGCCTCCTAAATCTCTCTCGACATTTTCACTAGTTTCAGTCATACTTCCACTTTCATCACCTTTTAACCTAGTATTTTCTTTAACCACAAAAATTGCTTTTTTAAACACATGTTTCAGTCTTTCCCTTTTCCTCTCAGTATTAGTGCTTAGATCACTATGGTAATAAAATCAGCACACAGGGAAAGTGGACTGCCTGTATCAGAAGCGTGACACCTCAGCATCACAGACTCTCCTTTGTACACACCCAGCACCTATTTTCTTACCTCAGTTGAAACACTCTTACTCTAGATATATAACATGATTATAATGAAGTGCACTTAGGAACCAGTTTTGTTTCTGATTGGCCATGATAAATAGATATGGACCACTTATTAATATTCTGTTAATTATTTGAAGCACATACTACTAAAATCTTGGACCAAGTAGACAAATTGCTGCAACTACATTAATTGGCCTATCTAGAATTTTTAATTACTCATTAGTAGTGGTAGTTTTAGTCAAATAGATAAAAGCATTCAAATATACCAGTGTCAAGCACGTTGCGGAAGTTGCCCAAGGTAAGCATAAATTTAGCTCTGCTCTCCCAAGCCATGCATTTTACACAGGCCGGGTCAGCCTTAGGCTAACCCTGTCTTTGGATGGGTAAATATGTTTAATTCTGAAAACGATATTAGATATTCCATTTGCCTGTAGATATAAACAACAGTTTCCAATATTAGCTCTATAATCACTAAAGGTATATAATTGGCCTTAGGTCTCCTTTTCTGATAAACTTGGATAGGGGAGAAATTATTGACTTTTAAGTTTCTAGAGATACCAGTGATTCTAAGGCTGTATCTGAATAAAAATTCCAATTAATGTGATCTACAATAACAATATTTTATTACATCTCGTGCAGCAAAGTTTCAGTATTCACTCACAAATATATTTTTGTATATATTCTATAATATCTTGGATACCTCACAAAAATTGTCTTAAGTGAGGAACTAAAAGCTATATCCTTGTGTCCCGAGATATATATTTTGGATACACAAGTAAACTCTTACTCTTACTCTATTTGCAATTAGAAAATTCACCTTGAGGTACTCAAGACCACATTATGTTTTTAACACGTTCACCTTCAATTTTTTTTTTTAATTTATCCTCCAACCTTCAAATTTTTAATTCAAGTTTTTATTTGGCAACCATGAGATATAAAACAATGTGGAATATTTTAAGCTAAATACATACTTAAAAGACATTTTTGACATTTAAAATATACATACTTTAAATAATAATTTAAATGAAAGTATTTTTGGAAGTTGATTTTCCATATTCATAAGTGTGTACATGTATGTACATGTTAAACATATTTTATATACACAAAACTCAATATATTGCTATTTTGTATTTTTTCTTTTTTGACAATTAATGATCATATACATTTGAGGTATGTCATTTGATGATTTGATATACCTACATATTGTGCAATAATCACCACATTCAAGCCAATTAACATATCCGTCACTTGAGATAGTGATCTCATTTATTAGCAAATTCCAAGTACAAAATGAAGTGTTGTTAACAGTAGGCACATTGGTGTACATTAGATCTCCGGAACTTATTCATTTTGCATAACTGCAACTTTGTACCTCCTGACCAACATCTCTGAATTTACCTCTCCCCCAGCTCCTGGACACTACCATCCTTCTCTTTCTTTATATGAGTCAACTATATTAGATTCTACATATAAGTGAGATCATGCAGTATTTGCCTTTCTACAGTGGGCTTATTACACTTAGCATAATGTTCTCTACAGTTATTCATGTTGTCACAAATGATAGGATTTCCTTCTTCTTTCAGGATGAGTAATATTCCTGTGTGTGTGTGTGTGTGTGTGCGTGCGCGCGTGTGTGTGTGTGTGTACTACATTTTCTCTCTTTATTCATTCATTGTCAGACATTTAGGTTGTTCCCGTATCTTGGCTATTGTGAATAATGTTGAAATGAACATGGGAGTGTAGAAATTTTTTCAAGATCCTACTTTCGTTTCCTTAGGATTTATACTGAGAAGTGCTCCACAGTGTATCTGCAGCATTTCCATTTTTCTCCAGAGCCCTCCTAGAGCTATTTCCATTGGCATGTAGTTGTTTATTCATTGTTCTTGTTTTTGTTGGAACAGTCCTCCTAGTCTGCCATCTTGCTGATGTCACTCCTCAATTTACCACTATTTAATATTGATTTATTGGTAAATGCCAATATTTTCCAGGTTATCATTTTTAAGCTACCGTTAAATATACCTATTATTATTTGCCAATTTTATTGCTTTTACTCTATTCCTCCACTATGGGAGGTGGGGAGGTTGAAGACTCCAGATACTCCAAAAGGCAGGTTCCAAATGAGTCACCATGTGAGCTGATAGTGGAAGGAAATGATTGTCTTGGCAACTGAAACAAAATTAATGCTTTCGATTCCGACCCTTGTATCTGATAACTTTAGAGTTCAGCAGTTTTCAGGGGTACTCCAATACTAAGTCAGATGTCTTATTACTAATGGAAATTTATCAACTGAATACTTTTTTTTAACTGAAGTGTAGTTGATATACAATGTTAATTAGTTTCAGTTGTACAACATAGTGATTGGAGAACCCTGTTGCTTGCAAGTGTCGTCACCATACAACTTGCTACAGTACCATTGACTGTACTCCCTATGCTGTATGTTGCATCCCTGTGACTTATCCATTCCATAAGTGGAAGCCTGGACCTCTCACTCCCCTTCTTATTCATGAGTTGTGTCTTTTCAACTGTAATTTTGCTTGGGGTACTTTGACCATACAACAAGATCCTCAGTTATTCCAGCTGAACACTTAAGTAGCAATTTAATCTGTGAATAAGGGTGTTTCGAAGAGAAAATTGAAAAATTTTATCTTCTGTGCCTTATTCCAACCTTTTTATGAACTCTAATATTCAAATATTTTCCCAGTTTCAAGTATTATAATTTTTTGAAAAGAAATTATAACATGTAGAAAAATCTAAAAATTCATTATTCTTATTTTGCTACATTTTATTCCAGTATTTTCCACATGCATATTTTGGAAAAGTGCCATATTTTTCTCTTTTTCTCACTTATTCTTTCTCTCAGGAATATGTTTCTTAACAGTTTATCTTATCACTGTGACCTTTTTAATGGCAGTGTAATACTGTATCAATACCATTACTATTATACTCAATGTATTTGAACTATTATGTTATGGTTAATTTGTATTATCGTATCATTTCTTATTTAAGCTATTGCAAAATAATTGTATATAAGTATTTTTCTGTGTCTCTATTTCCTTAGAATATCTTCTTAAAAGTGGAATGTGGGATCAACCAGAATATCATTTTGGAGTTTTTCTTACATATTGTCAAATAACTCTCTAAGATTCTAGAATAATTCTACAGTCTGAAATGTTTTCATCAGTTTATGCTCCTTCCATCAAAATAAGGAAGCTCTAATATCATCATAGTCTATTCAACACTGGGATTTGCCAGTAGAGTATCAATGGGAGCATGTTGAAATTCATTTCTTTATTAGGGGGCATTGAGCTTATTTTTATTCTTTATTGAATATCTATATTGATTTTAAGTAAATTATAAATCTTCAGCTCTCATCTACTTCTCTGTTGATGTACTTACAATTTTCATTTTCCCTTTTAATTTTTAATATCAAAAGTTTTTTTTGGGGGGGGGCGCCTGGGTGGCGCAGTCGGTTAAGCGTCCGACTTCAGCCAGATCACGATCTCTCGCGGTCCGTGAGTTCGAGCCCCACGTCAGGCTCTGGGCTGATGGCTCGGAGCTGGAGCCTGTTTCCAATTCTGTGTCTCCCTCTCTCTCTGCCCCTCCCCCGTTCATGCTCTGTCTCTCTCTGTCCCCAAAAAAAAAAAAGTTTTTTTTTTTAATTTGGTATAAGTCAAATTAATTTCCTAGTGTCTAGACTAGACTCTTCCTACTGTCTTTCTTCATCTTTATGTTTATTTGTTTTTCCTTTTTAAAATTTTATTAACGTTTATTTATTTTTGAGAGAGCGAGAGAGAGCACAAGCCAGGAAGGAGCAGAGAGAGAGGGAGACACAGAATCTGAAATAGGCTCCAGGCTCCGAGCTATCAGCACAGAGCCTGATGTGGGGCTCGAACTCATGAAAGGAAAGATTATGACCTGAGGCAAAGTCAGATGCTTAACCGACTGAGCCACCCAGTTGCCCCCCTCTTTATGTTTAGGCAATCCTTCTCAAGCCCAAGATTAAGAAAAGAATGCTTTCGGGGCACCTGGGTGGCTCAGTCGGTTGAGCTTCTGACTTCGGCTCAGGTCACAATCTCACCGTCTGTGAGTTTGAGCCCCGTGTCGGGCTCTGTGCTGACAGCTCAGAGCCTGGAGCCTGCTTCAGATTCTGTGTCTCCCTCTCTCTCTAACCCTCCCCCGCTCATGCTCTGTCTCTCTCTGTCTCAAAAATAAAAAAAATAAAACATTAAAAAAAATGAAAAAAAGAAAAGAATGCTTTCTATTTTTTTTTCTCCTGAGTACTTCATGATTTTGTTACATTTAACTTTAATTTATGGGATTTATTGTAATGACAGGTTAGATGAGAAGGCCTCAACTGGGCCAGTGCATCTACAATAGTTCATTTAAACCACCATGTCAATTCCATGAGATAGACATCACTCTTCTTCACAGAAAACAGAGAGAAAGATTTTATTACAGATGGTCAAACGTCTAGTAAGTGGTGTGCTTAACTGTTATAATCCACAATCATATGAATAATAATCTTCTCAGCAGCTTTATTGATACAAATTAGCTTTCCAGAAGAATTTCCTAGAGGACTGCCTAATCAGACTTGATTATGAAACTTTGCAATTAGTTGGTTCCAGTCTCTGCATCATGCAACCAAAATGCTTCCTTTGCCTTTGATGAACTTCACCAGATGGCTGCTCTACTATGTACTGCTTTTCACTAGAGACTAGTATTACCATCTTACTTCTAGTATCAACACTAATATCTGCTTATCTACTTCTTTCAAGCTTTCTCCTTGTTTCATATAGGCTCAGGAGGGCAAATATCAGGAAATAACTTCTCATGAAACTTTGCTGAATGTTTAGAAACAACGGGAGGGAAATTCAAAACAGAAAACAATAGTACACAAGTCCAGGTGGTCTCACTGGAATGACCCTGACTTCGATAAACTAGAAGATCTCTCCCCTACTACTAGAAGACAAAACTGAACTTTACCACTTGAAGGGGCAGTTCACTCCCAAAACTGCCACCACCAATAGGGCTCCAGGCATCTTTGTGTTTCAGTCTAGGCTAAAGTAACTCCTGACCCTAAAGGGAGGAGAAAAGTTTTCCCTTTACTCACTCACTCGCTCATGAACTTCTTGAGTCTTGATTCCCTGCCCCAGCATTCGTCTCTTCATAGTATAATTTAAAGTGGGAATATACGTTACCTTCTGGGGGAAATTCTATCCCTAAAACACACCCAGGTCTGATCTACCTACGGTGGTCCTATGGCACCAATAAAAGGACTTAATACAGCAATCCAATACCTCCAAAACTAGGTTATTAAGACTCAAGCAATACATAAACAATATTAGTTACTAGATTTAGCCATGCCAGGTTTGCTCAGATTTATTTTCATACTTTTCTAATCAGCTGTCTAACACAGTTTGTGATCTATTCCGACTATCTTTATCCGTGTGGAAAAAGCAGCCTCCCCTCTAATCAATGACTTAAACAAATTTATGTCGCTCACAAGTTTGTCTATAATTTCTGCAGGACTTGCTGTGGCAAACTTGTCTCTCCCTTGTTTTGCATGAACAGAGATGGCCTGATTGCTGGGAACTAGAATCGTCTTAAGGCTTATTCACTTACGTGTCTGGCAGCTGTTGTTGCCTGTCAGTTGGGATTTTGACTGCTGCTACCAGGCAGAACACCTACACATAATCTTTTGATGTGGCTTAGGATATTGTATTTGGGTTCAAAGGGTGAGTGTCCCAAAAGGCAGAGAGCCAGGTGGTAGCCATATTACTTTATGAGGTAGAATCAAAAGTCGTGTAGCATCATTGCCATCACATCTTATTAAATCAAAACAGCCACAAAGTTCCACCTAGTTTCAAAGAGATGGGAAATAGGCTGTAATTCTTCACTGAGGGATGACAAGGCTCTGGAAAAGTTTGTGGGGCCAGAATGATTATTGTGTCTGATTTTATGAAATACAATCTGACACAGCCTTCCCTCTGGTTACAACATCCACATTCATAGCACATGTAAAATAACTTCCTTCTTCCCTCAGCCCCTCCCTCAAATCTCGTCCCATTATCATTTCAGGTTCAGTTCAAATTTAGATTATGTTCACTTGCATAGGAGACTCCTCAGTGTGTGGTGTTTAAATATCAGTTCCTGAGAATAGTTCTTCTCAATTAAGAAAAGAAACAAACTGTAAACTAAATAGATAAGTTATCAGCTTCCAACACACCCAACATACAATGGCAGGACATGCATTAGACAGATACTGGATACGCTTTTATTTAAAAAGAAGTGAAAGAACAGACCCAGATCAATCCCTGGTCCACAGAATTCTGAAATCTTGGAAGTCATGTGTTGATAGTCCCTTGAGTGGTGACTTTTATCTATTTTATTTAGGGAACTTTTGTTTATTAATTTATCAGCTTCTAATATTTAAAATGCATAGAGTGGGAATGCATTAATGGATAATTTTGTGATTATAATAATATAAATATGTGTTTTAGGGGTGTGTGGATGGCTCAGTAGGTGGAGTGGGGCAGAGTGTCTCTTGATTTCAGCTCAGGTGATGATCCCAGGGTCATGGGATTGGGCTCCATGCTAAGCCTGGAGCCTGCTTGGGATTCTCTCTCTCTCTCTCTCTCTCTCTCTCTTACTCTGACCTTCTTTCCTGCTTGCACTCTCTCTCTCAAATTAGAAAAAGATATGAGTGTTTCAATTTGGGAAAAGGTTCAATGAGGAATTCAAAAGCAAAAAAATAGAATCAATAATCCAAATACGAATAAATACTTGAAATCAAAATGATAAATACAACAAAAATAAATTACAACATAAATAAATTAAAAACACAACATAAATTAAAATCTGCTTATAACTTTAAGTGTATTTTGAAACTTAGTACATGAATATAAGACCAAAAAAGTATGGTAGTCGTGTTTTGTTTTTGTTTGTTTGTTTACTTTAGGTTTGTTTTACTTTATGTTCTCCTGGGGTCTACTAAAGGAATAAGAAACGAAACCAACACATTTTGTGGAGTATAATATAAGCTTTTTAGAACTCTTGAGGATTGTAAAAATCTGGACAAGCTCATCCTCAAAACAACTGAAAATTAAAAATAGAATTACCAACATTTAAAAATTGACTTTCATTCAAATGAAAATATTTCTAAAATATAAAGTCTCCTGATTTTTTTGATGCGGACTTGCTCAGTTAAGATCATTAGTTTTACTTTATTCAAATAAATACAAAATTCATGCATAAGATAATAATAATTTCAAAATCTGTGGAAATATGAAGTTCAACCTTTTCCTTTATCTATTTCTGTGAAACAATAATTACCATCCTTATTAAATGGCTAAGTACACTGAGAGGCAGACTAAGCCAAACAGAGATATGAAAAGTTGAGTACAACTTACATAAACCAGTATGACAGTTCCAACTCTGTTTCAGAAATTAACACATGGACATAAGAAAAAAAAAACAAAGTCTGATGTCCAAGATTATTTTACTTTATCCCCTTCTGGAATCTACTGTAGGCAAAATAAATCATGAAAATGAAAGGGCTGCTATAGGTTTTGAAATTTTGAACACTATCACTTTCCACTAATATTCATAGAACAGGTCATGGCAGCCCCCATGTAATTTGTTATTTCTAAGTTTGACTTTCAAGCTGGATAACTAAGTTCAGGGCATTGTGAATGAAGCAAAAATAAATCATTTTCAATAAAATTAATGAAATAAATCTTCTTTGAGCAGTAGCTCCAGAGCCTTTTTGATAAGTAAAAGTCAATTTGAACTTTGCCTAATCGGTTTTCTTTGCAGGGGTCTTACTTGCTTGGTTCATGTTTTGTACCGTGTTTCAAATAGGTATTATCTCAAGGTGGTTGGAGCTAGGATACATTGTTTGTGGCTGTGTGATTACATATTTTTGTAAAATATTTATGACAGAGTTCTTAAAACACCATTTTGTAGTGAGAGTAGAGAAGGTATGAAATAAACTCGTATTCATTCTTTGAAATTCAGTTTTCCAAATGTTTAGTTCTGGAAGGGGACTGAAGTCTGCATTTTGTTTCTGAGGTTTCCAGATTCCCTTCTGAAACTCTACCATCCCAGTGACACACTGGAGAGTAATGGCCAGTGCATCTTATTGCAAATGTACATTCCTCAACCCTTCAGTGCCCACTGAATATCTTCTAGACTGGTTTCATAGGACACCAAAGCAGAAAAACAGCCAACCTGCATGATCCTGGAAACCTTAAAAACAACAATGGATAAGACAGTAATTTATGTACTCAATGCCCCTCTGTCCTATTCAGCACATTTTGTACAGTAGCTCATTTTCTAAAGCACTTTGAGAGGTCACCTTTAATGAAATCAAAGCTTTTAAGGGGAAAGGACTGATGATATTGCAGTCCTGATATTCTCTCTCTACCAGATGGGCATAGTATTAGATGCTTAACTTAGCACAGTGTTAGCTGCAAGATGCATGAGTTCCAAAATGATTCTAAGTGTTCATTTAACATGAGGCTTCCTTTGAGAAAAGGCTGCCAGTGGTGCATAATTGTGCCAAATGTGCAGTAGTTTCATAATGTGGGCTGTAATCCACTAGGAGCTAAATCCTGCTATTACTCTCTTTAGGGAGACTTCTAAAATTCTGCTCTTCTTATTGTGAACAGTAACCTGGAATAGTCAGAGGTTATTGGAAATCTCCTTAAAAAATTGCTACACGTGTGTTGAAGCTTTCTTAACGTAAGTCACAATAATGTGTTTATCAATAGGGCTATCCTTAGAACCACAAGATGGAGCTTCCAGCATATAATTTCTTCTTCTCTAATAAGTTATTCTTTTATTTTATGTATTATGCTTTAGTTATAATAAAATTGACTCTTAAAGATTAGTCACTGCCTTCTTCAAAAACTGTGTTTTTGTGTGTGTGTACTGGCAGGGACCCTATTTCCATGGTATTGGTGATACAATGGAATCTGGCCTTCTGAAAATGTAGATGTGTGCAGAAGCACGCCTTTCACATGCGATTTCAATTCACTGATGACATATTTGTACTTGTGAGCGTGTGAATGCATCTGTAGCTATGTGTGTTGCAGTGTTGACATTCACCCATCGAAGGAGCAAACCCAGGAACCATTTCCCAGAGCACTGCCACATTCTGTAACTGTTCAGGCAGGAAGTGAAGAGTTCCTTATCTAACTGAACCAACCAGGGGCCTTTAAAGGAAGCAGAATGCAATTACCCAAATTGAAATTTGGCTAGGACACTGCAGCTAGTGACTCCACTCTTCCAGAAAATACCAGGACTCTGGTTTTATGTCTTATCTGAAAGTTGTTGCCCATAGTCAAAAAGTGCCTTGCTTTCATACTTTGTCAGGCAACCCAGAGCTGAAGCTGCCATTAAAAAAAAAAAAAAAAGTAATTGGACCAGTAGTAAAATGGTGCAAACAGTCCTGATAGAGGCAGGTGTTTTATTTTTTAAAAGACAGAAATAAGGATTTTGTTTTTCTTAGACCAGTTCTCTGTGCATTTCTTGCTTCCATGACTAATGAATATTGCATCCAGATACCTACGATTTGTCATGAAAATTAACCCTGTCTCTTACCAAAGCAAATGAAGATAAACAATAATTTCATTCTGTATCTTTTCACATAATTTGTATTTAGAGATAGTACATTTTAAATTTCTGATATTAGTAGAGCTTCCATATACCATCAGGTAATTAAAATATTAATGAATTTATATGCAAGGATTTCAGTAAAACAGATTCAAGATAATAATTGAGAATGATCATTATTAATAGAGATAAGATGCATGATAAGTATCTAATTATTAACTAAAGCAAGTCTTCATAATATTTAGTGGGAAAGAATTATTTGACACTACTTAACCATAACCTAAATATATTTCAATATTCAATATATTTCAATTGGCATTTCTAAAATAACACAATTTCAGTATATGTTTCAAACAGACCTAATAAATGGATAATAAATGCATCTCTTAAAAAGAAAAAGGCTTAAAGACTTTTTAGTAGCCTTAATTATTATAAGATTTGGTTCTTATTAACTAAGGAAATATTAAAGGAAAGGTAATTCTGATGTTAGTTAAAAGGAATGATAATGTAATTCAATTTACAAGGGTAATAGTTTTCAGTTTAAGTTTTATGTTTCAAATATCATACAATTATCCAAGTGTCTCTACTTGTGAGTGGAATTTATTTTCTCATTTATCTTTATACTCATAGAACTAATCCCAAAGTTACTCTTAAATGTACTGCTCAGGCTTTTCTATTTCCGTTTGGGTCAGGGGGTCAGAGCACTATTCTCATGAGGTCAGGGTCATCCTCATTAGCGTTGCTCTGTTCGGAGACCGAAGATTATGCCTTTCGTCCTGAGGAGCCTGGGGTGCCTGGAAGGAAAAGCAGATGGATCCGGAAAAATCTATCATAGGCATAAGTGCCCCGACTAATGGCAGGTCAGGACTGCCATTTTCATATACAAAGAATAGCATATTATTATTCTTCAGCCTCTACATTCTTCTTAAATTTACTCATCAAAAAAAAAAAAAAAGGAACACCCCCCCCAAACCTGCTTGCATCAGGAATAAAACAAAAAAAGTTAACATATTTTAATTTAAAACGTATGTTTCTCCAATAATAAAGATAATAATGGAGACTTTTATAAAAGCATTGCATTTGCAAGATAGTTTATTAAATAGGTCTAATTAAAATTTTTTCACAGATATTTAGTGGCATGAAGAAATTCTCATAATGTAATTTTAATTAAATTATGCTCATAATACAATGTTGAATTGTGTAGGAAATTTTATATAATAAATAAATATTATTCTAATTATGTTGCTATTCATTAATTATATTATATATATTAACATTATGTTATAATTGTGTAATACTAGTAATACTTAATATCATTTATATTATAGTATATACTATGGTATTACATATTAATTATAATTATATTAATATATTATAGTGCATGATTATAATATTATAATCCCCAAATTATATTATTATATTATTATATCCTTGTTGGAAACAATCTTCATAAGAAGCAAAACCAACATACAAAAGGCAGCAGAAGCAAGGAATGGGATGAGAGAAGAAAGGAGAAAGGGAAGAGAAAGGAGGTCAGGAGTGACTGCAAATGACATAAGTGGACACCCTGGATTCAAGTATGTCTGAAGGAAGACTGATTTACTCCGATCCAGAAATCCCACTTCTGGGTAATAACCAAAGGAATGAAATCACTGTCTAAAAAGATATCTGCACCCCCACTGTTAATTACAAAAAATATATAAATCCCTCCTTTTTTTCTTAAATTGATTTGAGTTAAAGACTCAAAAGATTCTTTACTAATTCATCTGATATTTGCTTCAACTAACAGGTATTTGACTAAAGAAATCTGCGTTTATGCTTGCATAATGTTTGAAATTCCAGTGTGTGTGTATACCTTACGGGGGGGGGGGGGGCGGGGAAGAGCTCATTTCATTTAAAAAGAAAAAAAACGATATATTCAATAATTAGGATTAAATTATTTAAGAGTTGTTTAATGATAAAAATATATAATAGAAAAGGCAACTTAGGAAATAGGAGGAAAGATTTGCAAAACATGTATTTCATAAAAGGGTTAATATCCAAAATGTATGATGAACTCATATCACACAATAGCAAAAAAAAATTTGATTTAAAAATGGAGAGGGAAACTTAAGAGGCATCTTTCCAGAGAAGACATCCAAATGGTCAACAGGTACATGCATAGATGCTCCACATTTCTGATCATCAGGGAAATGGAATTCAAAACCACAATGAGATACTACCGCATACTTGTTACAAGGGCTATCATCAAGAAGACAAGGGATAACAAGTGTTGGCAAGGATGTAGAGATAAGGGAACCACTGTATAGTGTTAGTGGGAATGTAAAGTAGTACAGCCACATTGAAAAACAGCAAAAAATAAAAAATAGAATAATCATGTGATCCAGAAATCCCACTTCTGGGTAATAACCAAAGGAATGAAATCACTGTCTACAAAGATATCTGCACCCCCACCGTCAATGCAGCATTATCCACAATAGTCAAGATGTGGAAACAACTGAAGTGTCCATCAAAGGATGAAAGGATAAAAATGATGTATGGTATATATATATGGTATTATGTAGTCATGGAAAAGGAGGAAGTCCTACCATTTGTAACAGCATGAATGAATGAGAAGAACATTAATCTAAGTGAAGTGAGCCAGAGAAAGACAAATACTATATGATCTCACTTATATCTGGAATCTAAAGCAAACAAACAAACAAAGAAGTTGAACTAACAGAAACAGAAAATGGAATGATGGTTGCCAGGGGCAGCGAGGTGGGACAAAATGGGGAGACACAGGTCAAAGGGTGTAAGCCTTTAGTCATAATAAGAGGAAGTTCTGGAGACCTAATGTATACCAGTATAACTGTAGTTAATATGTATTATATACTTGAAATTTTCTAAGAAAGTAGATCTTCCCAAGTATTCTCACCACACACAAATAAGCAAGCAACTATGTGAAGTGATGGATGTGTTAATTAACCTGATTGTGGTAATCATTTCATGATGTATCAGATCATCATGTTGTATACTGTAGATACGTACAATTTTCTTGTCAATTTTACCTCAATAAAGCTGGGAAAAAATACAATCGAGGAATTGCATATAGTATTGCTCATTAGATGTAAAAATAAGAGTTCAAAACGTAGCTTTATTGAGTGAATGTACAGAGCACTTACCATGTGACAGTCACGTTAGATGCTGGATGAACAAAGATAAGTCAGTGTCCTTTGACAGAACAGGAAAGGAGTGTAGCCTAGAGATAGAGACAGAAAAGTGAAGGTCAAGAAACAAGTCATCCAAGTGCTGAAGCTGATAGGCATCTTTATGATATAAATGATAGATTAGGTTAGATAGATAAATAGATGATAGATGATGGATAGATAGATAGATAGGGATGGAGCATGTCCATTTGATACATACATTTTAAAAAAACATTGTTGTCTTTGTAGATAGATATGCCAGTAATGGCTCTTTCCTCACACTTCAAAAATAATTTAAAATCCAAATAGATTTTACTTGGAGCCTTAAATAGTTTTCAAATACTGTGACATTCCAGAGTGAAGTTCCCATGAAAACACTCTTCTTCTTTCCTTTTCCTCCTGGGCTGGATATGGTAAAGATCAGGCGAGGCTCCAGATGGACAAAGCATGGATAAAGGGCAATTTTAGAGAGATGGGTAGATGTGGAAGTTTTCCTGGTCTTGGCTGCTGCCTTGCGCCGAGAAAATGTCACCATCCTCAAAGTCACCTGGAGACTGCAGCAATATTCCTCTGCTGCTGTCTGACGTGTCCGGAATCACATATTCTCTCCAGTACAAAGGACTAAAGGACATCATTCCGCAGACCACTCAGCTCATTCCTCAATCTGGGACTATCTGAATTTTTAAGTCAAATAATGAGGGTCCATGACAAGAAGATCTCTCTACTGCCTTTTTCGCTTTGACAACATCAGCCAACATTTTGGATCAAGTTTACAGGTTTCTCCTCCCTGCCTCATGAACCCATCCAGTCTGCTTTCTCTTTCCATCCCTCCTGCTGCTCAGGTACCAGCAAATCATGACAGTGTATGGATGCCTTGCTTCCGAAACTACTGAACTGGGGCCCCAACTCTTTAACTTTCAAAGCTCTAGCTGAGCTTACAGAATTGTCATTGTATGTTAAAGAAAACCTCCAGGAAAATTGTTCTCTGGAGGATTCTTGTAAAATACTGCACTTAGTTCTACTTAAAGGGAAGGTAACCCAAGCAAGAATAACAAAGCATTAGAATGAGGAACATGAATTCTAGAAACCACAGCAGAAGAAACCCCTTTAGGCTGTAAACTGCTATTTTAGTACATTTTGTAGGAAAATGTGATTAAGTTGACCAAAATTGAGTTGCAAAACGAGATGGACCCAAGCTATGTAGCGCCTGATACAAAATTAGGGAAGATCTTCTTTAAGAAAAGTCCTATAGGGGCACCTGGGTGGCTCAGCTGGTTTAGTGTCCCACTTCAGCTCAAGTCATGATCTCGTGGTTTGTGAGTTCAAGCCTGCATAGGGCTCTGTGCTGACAGCTCCGAGCCTGGAGTCTGCTTTGGATTCTGTGTCTCCCTCTCTCTCTGCCCCTCTCCCACTTACTCTCTCTCTCTCTCTCTCTTTCTCTCTCTCTAAAATAAATAAACACTAAAAAAAGAAAAGTCATACAAAATTAATTTAAAAATTAGGAATTAATGTGTATTAATTTAAAATGAGAAAAGAAGTAACAGCAAATTAAATTTTTCAAACCGTTGACCAAACTATAGCATATACCACGAATAAAGAGACCCATGCAAACTTCACTAGTGTCTCAATAATCCACTTCTGATTCCAAATGATTTTCCTAGGTAATTGTAAACAATTCTCCATTCTCAATTACATTGTCTTTTTTTTTTTTACTCTAGTGCTTTCTCTCACCCATATCTTTCTCTATTCAGGTTTAAATGTACTAAACATCAGCCAGCCTAATTTTTAAACATTTCCCTATGACCTACATCCCACTACTAATATTACCCTAATGCTCTGCAGCCAGACTTATGCCTGACATTTTTCTGACCCCCTCTGACTCAAACACTGTGAGAAAGCTGGCCTTTACCTTCACCAAGACATCTCTTGCTAAGAGCTACCTAAGGTTAATGATGGCTTTAATATCCATATAAATCCATGTCTTCACCTAAATTTTCAGCATGATTTTACTCTATTAATATTCTTATCTGAAACACCTTTTTCTCTCTTGACTTGGGTGGTGCCACAGTCTGCTCATCTTCCTCACTTCTGTCTGGTTATGCACTCATTTTTACTCTCTTTCTCCAGTGTTTCCTCTGCTGCTAAGTTATTAAATGTGGGCATTCTTCAAGCTCAGGCATGGGCCTCTTTTCTTCTGACTGTATTTTCTAAGAAATCTCTTTCAAGCCCCTGGTTTCAATTGACATCTATGGAGAGAAGACTCACAGATTAGTAGCTCTAAACCACATCTCCTCTTGGACATCTCCAACACAACAAATGTGGTATGTCAAACACAACAAACACGTCAAACACAACAAATGGTGCTGTGCTCTTCCCCATCAGACCTAAGCCGGCGCCATCTTCAGTTCAGTTCCTGGGATGAGTCACCTCTAACACCTCCCTAACTCTCACACCCAAGTCCAATCCACTATGAAATCCTGATAGTTTTACACCTCTTGAATATCTCCCCAATTCATCCACGGCTCCTCCTATGAATGCTTTCACTCATCTGAGTCACCATCATTTTACACCCAAAGCACCAGGATAGCCTACCAAGAATCTTTCCCTAGTTGCCACAGAGTTGTCACAGAATGCTTGTAAATTACCTGACCATTCACTCTCAAACGCTTTCAATGATTATCTATTAAGCTTAGGATATTGACCCAGATCCTTCTGATGGCCAGTAACATCCTGCATGGTCTGGTTCTGCTTACCTCCCCTTAGTCTCCATGTCTCAGCCTTCCTGGCCATCTTTCACTTGCTGAGGCCTGCTGCACTCCCCCATCCATTCTCTGTGCTCATGAATTGTCTTTGTTTGGGATGCTACTGATTTCCCACACATTTATGGAATCTCAGCAAAACAAAAGCAAAACAAAACGAGCCACTTCATTGGGAAAGCCTTCCCTGGTTTCTACCCTCACACCATCATCACCACCACAATGGATCAGATTTCTGTATCTCTACTGTAATAAAAAAATAAACAAACCTTTCTTTTCATGATGAGCACCTAATTTAGAATGTAACTACATATTCATATGATTAATGTCTTTTACTCATGTGAGAGCTTTATGAGAGCAGGAACCAATTCTGAATATACCCGCCATTACATCATTACCACCTCACAAATTGCCTGATAGACATTAATCTATCCAATCAACGTGTGTTGAATGTTGAATGAAGTAGGCCCTCAACCCTTACACTTCCAATAGGAAGTGTAACTCTGCCTTAATAAACAAACAAAAGCAAGAAAAATAATGAACCAAACAAAAAAAACAAACCTAACTTGGCAAATAGCCCACTCTTGAGACAATTGTTCCAGCTCACAGCTTCAATCCTCCTCTACACCAGCTTTCTCAGATTTTGAAGCTCTTAATATCTCTACTTGGCTGGTCTTTCTTTGGTTTCTTTGCCTTTAGAAATCTTTCTTCATAGCATTTCTGTGAACGTAAAAAGTCTCATAAGATACTACTTGTGTAAATGTTGTTGCTTCCCCCATCATCTGTCCACAGCTGGAAGCTCCAGCTGCCCAACCTAGGCCCTGCCCAACCTGGGCCCTGCTACTCGAGGAACTAGGACATCTCCAGGCTTTCCACCATGCTCAGGACACATATCAGACATATACAATTGGAAATGAGAGTTTTCAGTTGGTTCTACAAGCTTGAATTATTAAAATCAGCCCTTCTTAGACCCTATACCATGCTCTAAATGCATTTATATTCCCTTTGTGCCCCATCATCACCAAACTGTCCTATGTACTCCTCACTAGGATAATCTATTAGTATATATTAATGGAAAGTATATCTTAATGAAAACAGAGAGCCTCCGGAAACAGTATTGTGTTGGGGGGAGAAGATCTTTCAGCATTCTTTATTTGATAGATTTTTTTTTTGCTTTTACCTGTGTTTAGATATATTGATATATTTTATTTAGCTACCTAAGATAGCTCAAATAATAAACTAATGCTCTCCAATAGTTAACATCAGTTCTACAAGACTCTCCCAGAAAAGAGAATACTGCCAAAACTGAGTTAATTGAAAGCCATGGTGGTTTGTGGACTGTATGGAAAATAAATAACACGCAGCATCTGCCCTAGAGAACTTACATCTGCTATCAGGGAAGTTTAACTATGATGAGATAGACAAAGCCTTCAATTTCATCAATAACTGCATGAGAATATTTTAACGATAAATCTGCACATAAATTTAAAGCATGCTAGATATGAGACTGAAGACCTCAAAAACTGTTGGGAGAATTTTTGATAACTTCACGGACTTCAATGGAATTAAATCAACAAAATGATTTAAATAGGCTTCTACCACTTTCTTAAATTAGTCATGCTAAACATCTGTCTATGGAATAACGTTATGTTCCAAAGTAGTATACAAATGTTTATTTTGATTGTTACTTATTCCCTTAACTATCTATAATCAATAAATAATAAGCACTTTCATTTATTTGAGTATCTATCACAGTCTAGATGTTACACGCAGGGCTTGAAGTGTCTTAACTCATTTATCCCCTTAATAATTATTTGTATCAAGAGCAATAGTATGCTCATTTTACAGCTGAAGATACTGAAGTCTGGTATTGTGCTCAAGATGACTTAGGTAGTATGGCAATGAGGATTCAAAACAAAGTATTTGACCCGTGCTTCTCAACTGGGGACACATTTAGCAATGTGCGGAAACATTCCTTATTGTTGCTACTCGAAAGGTACAACTGACACCAACCATCCTACAATGCACGGGGCATCTCCCAACAACAAAGAATCGTGGAAAATGGTACTCTTGCTGAGGCTGAGAAAATCCGTGCCGAACAAACCAAGGTGGCTCAGGAACACTTGACCAAAATTAAAAACTTTAAATAATTAAGGGTACATATGTCATCTGTTAAAAGAAAGGTGGAATTCTTTCAACGATTATCACAGACAGACCAAACATCTACAACATGGGACCTGCCACTAACAGGCTTAAGTTGAAAGGGCCATCATGCCCAGTCCAGCTGTATGAAGTGGCCCTCTACTTATGTGTCTGATCACATGTGTAAGCCCAGGAAGTGTGTTACAAAGAATTACAAGGTGGGGTGGAATGGAGGCTGTGGTGTATCAGTGACTGAAGGTCACGATGAGGCGCTAAAATCTATTTCCGGGTAGAATTGGAAACCCAAACTATAGGATTAAGGTACCTCTGAAACTGAAAAAAGAAGACAGATTTTAGAATTAGAAGATGACCCAAAATATTTCCCAAGTGAGTCACTTCCCAGTTGCTCAGAGGAGTTAGAGTGCATGCAGATGAATTCACAAATTCAGAAATCCATGAATAAAGAGGATCGACTATAATAAATAACTCACAGGGAGATTCTTAAGATTATGTAAATATTATGAATTTCCTCCTAACCTCCCTGCCCCACCCTTGATTTAGCATCCGGTTATTCTTATCTTAATAGGTGCTTACAGTGACAGCTGCAAAATGATAATTCCTAATTCCATTGTTCCTTCTATATTTATTTGTCAGCACTTGACTGTAAGGAACAACTTTCTCCTCTCTTCCTACTTATTTATTTAAGTATCTGCTATTATCAAGGATTTATGAAAGCCACTTCTAATTAATGAGTTATAACACATTACTATAATTGTTCCATGTTTGCCCTAAGAGGGTCATTTTAGACTGTGAAATCACCAATAAAAGAGCAGAAAATATGAAAAACGTAGCATTAAATTGACCGTGAAAGGATTGCCTGTTTGCAATATGAAAGCTAAAACAATAAGGCAGAGCATCTCCTTGTTTGACCTCAACTGGGACTTGCATATCTTTAAAAGTTATTTTTTGAGGGGAGAGGGGCACCTGGGTGGCTCAGTTGATTAAGTGACCAACTCTTGATTTTGGCTCAGGTCATGATTTCCCACTTCCTGAGAGAGAGCTTCGATTTGGGCTCTGTGCTGACAGCGCAGAGCCTGCTTGGGATTCTCTCTCTCTCTCTCTCTCTCTCTCTCTCTCTTTCTCTGCCCCTCCCCCTGCTCATGTGCTGTCTCTTTCTCTCTCTCAAAATAAATAAATAGTCTTTAAACAATGAGTTAATTTGGGGATTGCAAACAATTTTTGGCAAGCAGGCAAATTCATAAATACAGAATCCGTGAACAGTGAGGATCAAAACCCTCACTGTTACTGATAAATGCTTATGATCAGGGAAATCCTTTAATAAAAGATCTGATGAAATATTTCAGTTGATATTTCCCTGTATTTGTCATAGTTCTGGTGATTTGGCTGAAGAGGTAAGACAACAGTATAAGGTTACTGGTCATAATTTTTTAATTCTTTAAATTGTTAACTTGGTCACAAAATACTTCTTTAATTTGAATCTAGTATCTTTAAGGCCAGTGGTTCTTGTAAGGATATACATCAGACTTACTCAGAGTTTCATAAAAATACAGATGCCTAAGCCTTACTGAATCTCTTTATATCATATTTCCAATGTATTCTTTGTATATTATGCATACAGTGTCCCAGAATTATCCTCTATAAAAAGTATTCTCATCTTGTTTATAAATTAGGTGTAACATTCACTGACTTTTTGAAAATGGGCTTAATCAGTTACCTCTAGAGACAGTTTATCTACAATTATTTTTGTGATGACTTTATTATCATGTTTTGCATGCCACAGAAACAACCAACATTTTTGTCACATACAGAATCTTATTACGAACTCTCATTAATTCTTTCACACTTGAAAATTTTCAGAAATAGATTAACAATAGCAATTAAGTTTCTGTCTTCTCTCGTCTTTCTTTTACTCTGGTCGTCTTTTCCATAAGCTACCAGCATTTTTGTTCTTGATGAAGACTGTCACATCACCAGAAAAGGACTATACCAGGGACTTCACACTATTGATGATTCAAAGAATAGACGCTCAGGTAAAAGCTTCTGATGGCCTCATTTACAGACTGGGCTATGTCAAGAATAAAACAATTTCATGAGACTGGTAACCCCAAATCCAGTGAAAGATGACAATTTGCTTTTGTAAACTTAAAGGAAACATTTAAAAATAGTTTCCATTGACCCTCTCCAGAAGTTCCTAAGTTTTCTGACTTTTCAGGTTAACTCAGTTATTTACACAGGCTCAGTAAAAATCTGTCCTCATTTCTACCAAGATAATTGATTATGCAAGCATATCTTCATAGGACAATAGAGTTGAAAATAATGTTCAATTATTCAGGTGTGAAAAGCCACTTTTAAGAAACCACGATTGGCTTTACCTATAAAGTTGATGCCTACAAAGTCCTCTCAGGGAGACTACTCTGGTGCCTGGCTATACAGTCCCAGTGTTACAGATGATAAGAAAGGTCACTTCTTGGAAATAATCTTGAGAAAGAATACACAGTAAATTAAGAATTTTGCTGCATTTATTCAAATAATCATACCAAATCTAATGAACCATCTTTATTTTGTGATCAAGAATAATCTTTCTCAGGGTTCCTGGTGGCTCAGTCAGTTGGGCATCCGACTTTGGCCCAGGTCATGATCTCACGTTTGTGAGTTCGAGCCCCACGTCAGGCTCTGTACTGACAGCTCAGAGCCTAGAGCCTGCTTCGGATTCTGTGTCTCCCTCTCTCTGCCCCTCCCCCACTGGCACTCTGTCTCTCAAAAATAAAATAAACATTAAAAAAATTAAAAAAATAATAATCTTTTTTTGAGTTTATTGAGATCACAAAGGAAAGGTAAATTATGGATAAAATAGATTATTAGATATTTTCTCACCAACAGGGATAAAAGAGACCACTGGATATCTTTTCAGTGGAATATCATGGCTTTTGGAGGTTAACTGATCCTTTAGGAATGTCCACCTTCTTTTTTTCTTTGACTAGAATATTTTACAACTTTGTTGAGATGGGTGTTACTTTCTAAAAAAAAAACCTAATAATATTGCAAATAATTTCTGTCTCTAAAGATACAAATATGTCTGATGGAATGCATTGACCGACGCATACTGATCTATGCATATTAAGCAGTTTTCCTAGTTTTAAATCCATTTGTAAATTCATGCCAATATTTGTTATCTCACTATAATCCTGTGGTACTCTGAGTTTTCTTCAAATCAATTTTGTTCCTTCATTAATTTAAAATCTCTGATGCATGTTCAGTTTATATCATATGACAATCATGATTTTACCTTTTTGCTAGAAAATTATCTTCTAACATGTAGCACTCAAAAAATTAGTTTTTGGAAATTGAAAACAGTCAACCAACTACTGCTAAAAGTGACTGGTAAGAAAGTATTTGGGTGAGTGTGGGTGGCTCAGTAGGTTGAGCGTCTGACTCTTGATTTTGGCTCAGGTCATGATCTCTCAGTTCCTGAGTTCAAGCCACATCGAGCTAGCTCTGCACTGACTGCATGAAGCCTGCTTGGGAATCTCTCTCTCCCTGTCTCTCTGCCCCTCCCCTACTTGCTGTGTGTGTGTGTGCATGCATGCACTCCTTCCCTCTCAAAATTAATAAATAAACTTAAAAAAAAAGAAAACTAACTCCATATTCTCATGAGTGTGAAATTACTTGTTATCTTCACTATTTATATGAATGTACAAAGTTTTCATAACTTTGAGTGCTTACTATCCTTATCATCATAACCTGCTCAGAGGAGACTTAATATTTTTGATGGTATAACACAGGTATTCCTTTATTTTTTTGATTTTTTATTTTTTTGATTTAGAAAAAAATTTTTTAACATTTATTCATTTTTTTAAATATATGAAATTTATTATCAAATTGGTTTCCATACAACACCCAGTGCTCATACCAAAAGATGCCCCCCCTCAACACCCATCACCCACCCCCCCATCAACCCTCAGTTTGTTCTCAGTTTTTAAGAGTCTCTTATCCTTTGGCTCTCTCCAACTCTAACCTCTCTTTTTTTCCTTCCCCTCCCCCATGGGTTTCTGTTAAGTTTCTCAGGATCCACATAAGAGCGAAAACATATGGTATCTGTCTTTCTCTGTATAACTTATTTCACTTAGCATCACACTCTCCAGTTCCATCCACGTTGCTACAAAAGGCCATATTTCATTCTTTCTCCTTGCCACGTAGTACTCCATTGTGTATATAAACCACAATTTCTTTATCCATTCATCAGTGGATGGACATTTAGGCTCTTTCCATAATTTGGCTATTGTTGAGAGTGCTGCTATAAACATTGGGGTACAAGTGCCCCTATGCATCAGTACTCCTTTATCCCTTGGGTCAATTCCTAGCAGTGCTACTGCTGGGTCATAAGGTAGGTCTATTTTTAATTTTTTGAGGAACCTCCACACTGTTTTCCAGAGCGGCTGCAACAGTTTGCATTCCTACCAACAGTGCAAGAGGGTTCCCGTTTCTCCACATCCTCTCCAGCATCTATAGTCTCCTGATTTGTTCATTTTGGCCACTCTGACTGGCGTGAGGTGATATCTGAGTGTAGTTTTGATTGGTATTTCCCTGATAAGGAGCGATCTTCAGCATCTTTTCATGGAAGCACAGGTATTCTTTAAAAGCCATCAGTAAGACTTCAGAATTTGAATATAGAAAATATCTATCAAGTGTTCAAAAAATAGTGGTAAACATGTTTGATGGACAGAAAATATATATTAGAATGAAAGACACATATTTAAAATGAAGCCATGAAGGTACACTGCCAGTTACAGATGTTTATGATAGCACAGATATTTCTATTTGGGAACAAATCTAAATAAGATCCTCTTGATCTAGGGGAAGAAAAGATAAAGTATAACAGAATTCTAGAGATTATCAGTAACTTCAAGGACAACATGTGCAATGGCATGAGAGTAATGGAGAGCCTGATGTGGAGCTTGGGTCCGTATAACAGGAGGTCGTTTGACGTTGAAGGACAACTGAGCCCACAGTCTCAACTCTCAAGGTCTTTTGCTTAAGGGCATGGAGGCATCAGGCTTTCCCATGGCCATCAATGCTATAGTCTTACCCTTTTTATCATTAACAATTAAGGACTAACTATACAAAAATTTGCATATATGCATTTTTATTTAACTGCAACTGACAAAAAAGACATGTTTGAACCTCCAACAATTTATTCACTGAAATTGACCTATGCTAAATATCTTTGCCATTCATTAATGCGTTGGTATAAATAAGTGAGATATATGTGCTACTATTTTAATATCCACAGTCTTATTCTGTTCATGTCCTCTAAAATGACAGTCGACATTAAGCATAATCACTGTCATGCACTTCCATGGCGTGGAATATGAGGAGCTGGGAGGAAGTCTCGTATTCACCAGACAGAGAGGACAACCAGGCTGAGCAGAGCGGGAAAGAGAAAGAACAAGATGAAGGGGAATCTGTAGGTGAGAATGTCGTTCCCTTGTTGCAGGATACAACTAACTGAAATGGAGAAGAAACAAGTACCTAAATGATCTCAAAAGGGAAAGATGTGTGTGTTATGGGGTCAGAGTCCTAACTGAAGGAATAAAATTTTCTCTGGGAAGGAGTAGCCACGAAATCTCAATTGGCAAGTTAAATTATATGGATATTATTATTAACTTTGAGACAACACAACAGTCTAATAAAACAATGAGTAAGATATACGTTACAGATATTTCTTTAGATCACTTGCTAAATTTCTCAGGGGGGAAAGAATCATTGCTAACAAGACATGTTGTACATTTACAACTTTTCCGGGACTGAAAAACATTGCCTAAAAGCACTTCCAACACTATGGGATGTGACTAATGAGCCATAGGAATTTTAAATTAGACCCCCTTGTCTTCTTAGTTAAATTTAGCACAATTTACATATAAAGATAGATAAGAAACTAGTCAGCTAGAGTAAAAGGACACACAATTTTGATGGCTGGGAACCGGTTTTAGAAAGATGGTTTAAGTTTTAAACATGCCTTAAGAGATTTTCTTTCCAGGGGTGCCTGGGTGGTTCAGTTGGTTGAGCGTCCCACTTCGGCTCAGGTCATGATCTCACAGTCCGTGAGTTCGAGCCCCGCGTCGGGCTCTGTGCTGACAGCTCAGAGCCTGGAGCCTGCTTCGGATTCTGTGTCTCCCTCTCTCTCTGCCCCTCCCCTGCTCATGCTCTGTCTCTCTCTGTCTCAAAAATAAATAAAAACTAAAAAAAAAAAAAAGATTTTCTTTCCAGAAATGAAGATATGGAGAAGCAGGGAGGCAGAAAACTTAGGCCATCTTGCCGATACCCTGGGACCAAGTAAACAAACCCCCTTGAGATTCCAACTGGAAAAAAATAGAATACCTACACCACAGCATGAAGTGTGAAGTACTACGTAATGTATTTATCACATGTGATTTTAATAGGGTTTCTGCAAACAGGGATCAGTATACACTCTAAAGATGGCATTAAAAGGTTTGGCTTACTCTATATACCTCGTAATTCAATTCTTCAAATAGTGGGCCCAATAGTGTGATAGACACTGAGCTATGCAGTAGGGATATGGTGCCGAACAAGACAAAGTCCCCCTCCCAAAGAGCTCAGCACATAATGTCTTGAAAGGCTATGGAATTTTATGGATTTTTTTTTAATTGAGAGTTTTAGAACAGGACATTCTGCTTTGTTAGTGAGTCAAAACAAGAATACAGTTGACCCTTGAGCAATGAAGGGATTAGAGGCACGGATCCGCACACATTTTAAAATCTGCTACAACTTTTGACTCCCCTAAAACTTAACTACTAATAGCTATTGACCAGAAGCTTTACCAGCAACACAATCTATTAACACAAATTTTGTATGTTATATGTATTGCAAACTGTATTCTTATAATAAAGATGGAAAAAAGAAAATGTTATTAAGAAAATCACAAGTATAACATGTTTAGAGTACTGTACTATGTTTCTTTAAAAAAAATCTGCATATAAGTGAACCTAGGCAATTCGAACCCATGTTGTTCAAGGATTAACTGTACTTTTTACTATAATAATTATTTTATTAAAATAGAACACATCTCACAGAATAAATTATAGTTCTGCAAAGAGAATCAATTTGGCTTTATGAAAATGCACTATAGTGGCCTTAGTTTTCTCCTTTTGTCACAGACCAAAAGAAAATGCATCAAGAACTTCACTAACTTGAGAATCACTGAGTCTGACACATAAAAATGGTTTGCAGTGTTACGCATCCTTTTTTTTTGCAATAGGAAGAATATGTCAGGTCACTGAACAGGCAAGGGAAGGAAAAGGAATGGATCACACTGACATAGATACACCTGCATATCATCTACCAACAAAAGATAAGATAATAACCAATTTTAAAATGTAACATGCTTCCTGGGGATTTCCTGTCCACTTTTAATATCTGTATGTGAATTTTTGATCAGGTAATTCTGTAACATCTTGATAAAATCTGATGCACTTGTGGAATTTGCATTTTTATTGGGGCAATGGAGAAAGATAATTTGGGATTGCCGGGCACATACCTATTGCAAGGCTGAGTCTGAATAGGTTTTAGAATCTGAGGACCACATGTAGTTGTAAACATCTGGAAGGCAGGTCATAAGGAGAATTGGAAATGAGAAAAGATCAAGGAGAATATTGGGAGAGAGAGCCAAAGATAAACTCAATTAAGAATACCTTTGTTTTCTTTCTTACCATGCTGTTCCCAACTCTTGTGAAAATAATCATCTCTCTCTCTCTCTCTCTCTCTCTTTTTTTTTTTTTTTTTGGACAGGACTTTAAACAGACACATACAATATAAAATGGAAAACAACTAAGTGGCTCAGCTTAAAGTGGGAATGAAAGGCCCAACACTCTAGCTGTAGGAGCTGTGCCCTCTGCAGTCATGGCTGCCAATGTTCAAAACCAATGGTTTTGAGAGGATATTATAGACAGGGTAATAGAGGCCGCAATAGGAAAAAACTCAGAGAGCTCGTGTAAATATACGGAACTCATGAAATGTAAGGAGTTATTTGTGTTCTAAAACCATGTACGTTTGCAAGGGCTTGCATTTAGCCTTAATTATCATACAAGGCTGACATGTAAATTCTAAGGTGGCAGAAGGTTGGATAAAGAAGATAAACTGTATATCTACGTTTCCCCAGCACAAAACTTATTCAGCGTTATGGACTGAAAGTTTATGGTCCCTCAAAATTCATCTGTTGAAATCCTAAGAGTGCGTGTATGAAGAGGTGGGGCCTGGGGCGCCTGGGTGGCGCAGTCGGTTAAGCGTCCGACTTCAGCCAGGTCCCGATCTCGTGGTCCGTGAGTTCGAGCCCCGCGTCAGGCTCTGGGCTGATGGCTCGGAGCCTGGAGCCTGTTTCCGATTCTGTGTCTCCTTCTCTCTCTGCCCCTCCCCCGTTCATGCTCTGTCTCTCTCTGTCCCAAAAATAAATTTAAAAAGTTGAAAAAAAAATTAAAAAAAAAAAAGAGGTGGGGCCTTAGGGACATAATTAGGTCGTGAGGGTAGAACCCTCATGAATGGGATTAGCACCCCGATACAAGAGACCCCAGCAAACTCCCTTGCCCCTCCTGTCATGCGAGGAGGTAGCATGAAGACGGTCATCTGTGAGCCAGAGAGTGGGCTCCCACCAGACACGGAATCTGACAGCACCCAGATCTTGAGCTTCCTACTCTCCAGAACTGTGAGAAATGTTTGTTATTTATAAATAACAAACCAGTATACGATATTATAACCAGTTTATATATATATTATAACCTTATAAATAACCAGTATACGATATTCTGTCACAGCAGTCTGAACTGACGAGGATGTTTTAGTTCTTTAAAAGCAGATACAAGAGAGTGGGGGGTGGGGGGGGGTGCAATTAGAAGAAACTTTGAGGAAAATTTCTGAAAGAGAGAAAGCCAAGAAACAATAGCCAAAAATATCTACACAAGACAGCTGTGGAGGTGGAAGTGGCTCAGGCTTTGAAAACCTATATTCGTCACAACAGTGAGCAGGCATCAGCCCTAGTGGAGTCTCAGGTATTAGTTGGAAATAATTAATTGCAATTCGGAGTAGCCAGGTTGCATGACCAATTTACAGGTGTTCCCTAAAGAACTGTTAGAGCAATGGGGAGGAAATAATCAGAGAAATAAGATTTTTCATTACCAAAGAAATGAATCTCAAAGTAGAAATGACCTACATGCTAAATTTTTAAAAACTAATTTGAACATCTTGCTTGTAGTTTTTCCTCAAAACTATCAAATCAAAATCCACTTGCTGTTTTGAGCCCAAAGCAGATATCTACAAAGAAAAAGTAAACCATATCTGCATCTCCCCACCCCAATAACACCTGTGTTAGCTACTGTTAACATGATGTATTCTTTCGTTTTCTCTATGCTCACTTCAAAAAGCATACACATACCAACCTGGAGAGCAAATTTCCTAATTTTTTAGACAAAAATGGGATCGCAATATGCCACATTTTCCTGTGATTTTTCTTTTTTAGTATTATCTGAACATCCCTCTGGATCCATTGATAGTGCTATAAGGATGATGTTCATTCTGCATAAAATATTCTTTTCCATTCTCTTCATGAGGCTTTCTAAATTTGTTCAGGTCTTAGTTTATTTCCTTATCTATCATTTACTATCATATCACCCTGTTTTATTTTATTCTTAGTATGTAATCACTCTCTGAAATTAGCTTATTTATTTATTTACTTTTTTCTTTCTCAACCTCAGTAGTACATGTGTTATGAAAGACATACTTTCCTGTAGAATTTGCTTTAATATCAACACTTAAAATAGGATGTGAACGCTGTAGGTATATGTTAAATGTTTGTTGAATGAATAATGAATAAGCTCATTCCTTTTTTATGGTTGCATAGCATTTCCCAGCATGAGTATACCTTAATTTATTCAACCTGTCTCCTATTAATTGACAATATAGTTTGCTGATTTATTTTTGCCACTTATAAAACACTACAATAAACATTTCTGTACATATTTCCTTGTATATCTGTGGTTTTATTTTTATTTGATAGATTCCCCAAACTGATATTACTTGGTTAAAGAATGTATGTGTATGTGTGTGTATAATTTTAATAGATATTACATATATCTATTAAACACATATGTGTCTATATATAATTTTAAAACTATTAATTCTGTTGCAAAGGGGTCATAGAATTTCATACTTCTGCCTGTATGTATAAGAATTCTCACTTCCCCACATTCTCATCAGCACTGGACACTATATATTAAATAGACACACACATAGACATTTTGGATGAATGCATGGAATAAACTATCTACCCTGTCACTGCTGATTCCATTTCTATTTTCCTGACTACTGGTGAAATTAAACATCTTTTCATATGTTAATATCTATCTTCCATTGACATTCCCTGCTCTGTAAATTGATGGTTTATATTTATGGGCTTTTATGTAGTTATCAATGTACTTGTTATTGCAATATATATATTACAAATATTTACTCTCAGCCTTACATGTTCTTAGGCTTTGTTTATGGTAATTTTTCCATGTAGAAAGTTCAAATTACTTTGTAATCAAATCTCTTAATCTTCTCCTATAAAGTTTCCTTTATTGCTTCTGAATGTCTTCCCCACCACATGGTTATACAAATAGTTTCCTAATTGGTTTGTAAATATGGAGTGTGTTTTACATTTCTGTCTTTAATCTACCTAGAATTTATTTTGAAAATGGTGTAACAAAATAATCTATTTTTATGCAGGTGGGTAGCTACTTATGTCGAATGTATTTATTAACTAGAATGAAATACCGTCTTTATTGTATATTAAGTTCTACCTATTTTGGATCTTTAGTCAATCCCATTAATTTATTGTCTATTCTTGTTTCAATAGTTTTCCTAGGTATACAATTTTGATTACTGAAGTTTTGCAGTATATTTTAAATCTGATTGGATAGGTCCTTCCTCATTAGTCTTCTATTTTTTAAAATGTTGGGCAATTTTCTACTGAAATTTGAACATAGATTTAACCTTATTTAGTAGGGATTCTGATAGACTTAAAACTAATTTTATATAATCATTTGAAAGATTGACATTTTAATGATATTGATTTGATGCTGTGGTTGGCTCCCATCATTTATTACTCCTCATCGTATGCACATGGTATGAACTCTAATTTGAATTCAGTCATTCACATGTTCCCCACATTCCATCAGCTTGGAGAGATGCTGAATCCCTCTGTGTCTCTAGGATAGGGGTGTGTGGTACACAGTAATCAGCATTATCCCATCTCCTGGCCCATATTTATGGATAGTCCTGGGACCCATACTGGGCAATGAGGCACAAGAAGAAAGTACTTGTGGGCTTCTGAGAAAGAAATCTTATTTCTAAAGGAGCTCCCATATGTAATCTACTCTTTGTTTCTTCCTCAAGTCAGTGAGGAAATCTGCAGCCCCAGCACTGTTGGCAGTGCCTTGCCATCCCCAAAGAAAGCAGAACAAGGATGAAACTGACCAAAGGCAGAACAAAGAGGCAAAAGGATACACTGAGCCACAGTGTATCCAACTCTAAACTTCCAGTTTGTAAACTAATCAATCCCCTTTACTTGTGCTTCACAGACTTTAGTGTAAACTAAGAGTCATCTGGAAGGCCTAAAACATAGATTCCTGGGCCCTGCCTCCCAAGATTCTAAATCAGTAGTTCTGAGGTAAACCTTGAGAATTTGCACTCCTAACAAGGTCCCAAGTGATGCTAATAATGCATCGTGCTCACTGGCCACATTTTGAGAAGCAGTACCTTGCACTGTTGCAGCTAGTTAGAGTTTCATTTCCTCTGATTTGTAAGCAAACACATCCTAACTGATACACCATCTAGAAGTGCTTTAGGCTCTGTTATGGTTAGGTTCCTTGTTCATCAATAAAATTTGTTTGTTTGTTTGTTTATGTACTCATTTATTTACTTATGAAATTGTATACTTTCCTTCATCTAGGTCCCTTTGCCTTCATGGTTAATTTATTACGTGGGTTAAGTTAGAGGTTTTGTCAACTAACATAAGGACTACATTAGTGCCCCTAACCAGTGAGGGATATGTTCCAAGACCCCCACTGGATGCCTGAAACTGCAGATGGTACTGAACCCCATACAGATTATGTTTTTCTCTATGCATCCCTAAGATAAAGTTTAATTTAGAAATTAGGCACGGTAAGAGATTAACAACAACAACTAATAATAAAATAGAACAATTATAACAATATATTGTAATGAAAGTTATGTGAATGTGGTCTGTTCTGCTCTCTCTCCCAATATCTTCTTGTTCCATACTCCCCCTTCTTCTTGTGATGATGTTAGATCATAAAATGCCTACTTGATGAGATGAAGTGATATGAATGGTATAGGCATTGGGACTACCACTAGGCTGTTATTGACCTTCTGAGGATATGAGAGAAAGATCATCTGCTTCCAGACCACCATTGACCATGCGTAACTGAAATCTCATAAAGTGAAACCACAGATAAGGGGAAACTTCTGTATAAGTATTTTTTTAACCCGGGTGTAAAACTATTGTGTAGGCATGCACGTAATATGTAAACATAGTTTTTGGACATATATTAGTGTTCAGACAATTTCCTAAGATGATGATAAGAGATTATTTGCATTATAATTTCTTTGGTTTTTAAGAGTAAAATCTTCACATTCAAGATCCTGGCAGAAACCAGTCAGCACACTCTAAATTTTTCATTGATGAAAATTTAATGGACTATATACAGAGGACTTAACAGGTTTAAAGGAACATGATTGAGATGGGGATACAGTCAAGTGAAAGATCAAAATAATTATTTCTCATATTAGTACCATGAATACTGAAAAAATTGAGAATGTATATTAGCAAACCAAGTAATGACCCTCAAAAGAGAAAATATTGGAAAAAGATGGTTAAAGAAAAATAATTTCATAAAATGAATAACTGAATCAAAGTAATTGAGGATACCATTTAAAAATAATATTCTCATGGGGTACCTGGGTGGCTCAGTCGGTTAAGCATCTGACTTCTGCTCGGGTCATGATCTTGCGGTTCATAGGTTTAAGCCCTGTTTTGGGCTCTGTGCCAACAGCTCGGAGCCTGGAGCCTGCTTGGGATCCTGTGTCTCCCTCTCCCTGCCCCTCCCTCCCCTGCTCACAGTCTGTCGCTCTCTCAAAAATAAAAATAAGCATTACAAAATAAAAAATAATTATATTCTCATAGTATTACTTATAATATTTCAAATTATCATAACATTTAGTGGTGACAAGTGAGGAGGATGAAGAAAGGTAAGCCAGGCTCCCATTTATGGTAGGAAATAAATTAATATGGTTAAATCTAAATAACACCAGAAAAATGAATTGAGATATGTATGTTAAGATTTTAAGGATATACACTAGGCAGAGGGAAACAGGATTTACAACTTTAACCCACAAATGAGAAAAAGAAAAAAAGAAACAAGTATGCTTGATGGATCGAGTTAAAAGAAGATAAGGAAAACACAACAACAGAGCAGAAGAGTATTGGTGATACACAATATGGTAAGGAAAAATTCAGGCATTGGAATTCACATATACACAAATGGATTAAATTCTCCCAGTCAAGGTTTAAAAAAAGTAATTGTAAGTTTTTTTTTTTTTTTAAAAAAGATAACTATCTAAAAAGTAATGTAGTAGGCTAAAAATGAATTGATGGTAATTAAGTACTAAGAAAATACACACTCAAAGAGAGCCATTATCCCAATATTGAGATTGGACAAAAGAGAAATCTATTAAAAAGGAAAAGGAGATACATTGAATGTGATAAACTTAGAGGACCATTAAAAATACAACGGTCATGAAACTGACACATGGCTTTGGAAAACAATAAAGTGTAAACTGGTTCAAAAACCTAGAGAAATTGACAATTTCACAGTCGTAGTGGGAAAAATCAACTGATTAGGTGACTAAAAACTGAGAAAGATATAAATCAAAGGTGGCAAACATTTTCTGCAAAAGGCCAGGTAGGAAATACTTTAGACCTTGGGTTAGGTGGCTTTTGTCCCACAACCCAGCTTTGCTGTTGTAATGTGAAAGCAGACAAAATAGTACATAAATGAATGAGCTTGGTTGTGTTCCAATAAAACTTTATTTACAGCTGTAGGGGAGGAAAAATAATTTCCTCTCCATCCTTCTGAGTTCTTGGCCAAGACCACTGTAAGAAAACATTGATTAACAAGAGCAAAACTAACAGAAGCTTATTAACGTGTATAGCTCATGAATACATCAGAGATCCTGGGGAAAAGTGAGTAATTTTCACAGAGGTGGCTTAGAATTCAGGATGAAATGCCATTTTAATAAGGACAGGGGAGGAGTGATGCAGGCCTTCTAGGGAAGAGTAAATGATGCTTAAGAGAGAATAGATGGGAGGTGTGAAAGTTTGTGACAAAGTTTGTCTGGGCTGGATGTCAACTTTTGGTCTCCTCTCCTGGGGGAAGAGTCAATCTTCCCTGATTGATGAAACTCCTGGGGGAGGGAATCTATGACAATCCAGTTCCTTTTGGAGGACTTATCTTTAATAAATAAGGGGAGTATAGTGAAAACCTCTCCCTGCATATACTACTTTTTAAGTGCCTACTGCTCAAAAATAATCAGTATATCAAACTGCATGTTTTGGGATGGCATTTCCTGAACTTCTACAGTCATATTTTGGGGTAACGCATTCTGCTATCCTTCACAACTCCAGGTGACAGATAAGATTTGGCCTATGATTATGGTTTGCCAACCTATGATAGGAATTATTTGAATAGCATGACGAGGTAATTGATCTACAAATGTATAAGGCAACCACTGAAGAAGTGAGACTCATGAGATAACACTTAGGAAGCAACTACTTCCATTCCAAAACACCACTCTGTGGGGCTAGTCTTTCCTTTACTTGGGGTAAAATCTATTATTTTTCTGATCACTCTTGGAAACTAAGAAGTTCTTCGGTCACTTTGAATCATAATGCACATTTGATTCAGTAACTCAAAGTCTAGTCCCCTGTCGTAGTTGAAACCGAGCGCTTGATTTAATTTGCGCTTCTGCCTCCTCTCTGCTTGTCTGCCGTCTTGACGGGAAGCGTGCAGTGGGGCAGCAGGGAGCATGGTTGACTTCTGCAGTGTGTTCCTAGCTTGAGATTCTATTCCTTTTCCCTCCTACTCACTGGGTTCCTCCAGTGTGGAAACAGGTATGAGAGGAAAATTAGTGGACAGAAAAAGGCTTTCTTGGCCTGGAAGATATTGAATCTCATTCTTTCTTTCATAGATCTTGCGCAAGTTCTTCTGGAGACAGCCAATCACTGGGTCCCTTGATAAAATTAAAAGCGTATCCTCTTGTGGGTGACGTTTGATCCAGTCTTTGGTCCTGTTAGGCTTCTGGCCTCTTTCCACAGAGGTCACCTCACCCAAATCCCAGATAGCCATCTTGAGCTATTCCTAAAATGACCCCATCTGATTTGTTTTCCTAAGATCCACACCTGGTCTTTGGGTGTAAAGAATGTGAGTGCATGAATTATGATACTGAATTCCAATCCCAGCCACAGTATGTTGTCTGCACCAACAAATGAAGATTGTTTCACTAGTATATCTATAAAAGCTATGGTAATATGGGTGTGAGTAGCAGAAAGAAAGTACATGTACTAATAATATCTAGGATTAGTTTACATATAGCCAATCATGGCATGGGTCTGAAGAGGAACCACACTCTTACGGGAACCAATTACAGAAAAGGAGTTCCTTGCCACAGATGTAAATAATGCATCTTGTGGTTCAAAGGCACTTTTCTCTCACCTCAGGGCCCCAGTTGTTCCTGCGCTCTCCCAGCACTTGAGTAATCTGAATAGACAAATGCCGGCCAGATTCTGACTATCAAGAGCCATTGTATGGTACCGAACCCACAGTGATGGCCTAGACTGCAGCTGGGGAGAGAAGCCCTCCACTAAGGGATAAAGGGACTTTTACCAAAGTACCACCCAAAGTAATATGCATGTACTATGTGCATTAACAGGAAGGCTTAATTTGAATTGCTTGAATAATTTTACGTTAATATCTTTTTAGGCTTCTAATCCCATAGCAAACGTAAGTGGTTTGGAAAGGTTGCCTTTAATCAGTTTTCACATGAATGACTGTCAATGAAGTGAATGTCACCACTGCCCACACATGCAGCTTTAACTATGAGACATGCGCACCTTTAGCCCTCTGTCAGGGAATTTCTCTTCCCATCCACTTGCAATCTACTCTGATGAGACAAGGAGCTTCACACAATTTGCATTCTTTAAATTTCTCAGGAATGTGTCTGATATTGTAGGGAACACATACCAAGCTGTCTGGGTGGTCTCAGTAAAGTCTCTTCCACACTAGACTAGGTAAATTTGAAGCATTTCTCATCCTTCCACAGAGGGATGGGTGATACTCAATATCCATCAACAGTTCTCTCCAGGAAAAGCCCCCCCCCCCCCATCTCTCTTTATTAACTTAGCTCTGGCTGAAGTATGAGTCTGCAGTTTACATGAGCTCAACTTTTGGTGGGCAAGAATTGCAAAGCTGATTTCAGGCCCTTCTTGGCAGGATTTATATACCTTGATAGAGCCCCTCACCATAGAATGGGAGGATACTTGCCACTCAGTTTTTGTGACCTCAGCCAGACCTGAGGTAGAAAGAGTTCCAACATAGCATCCTCTTACACAGAAATTTTTCAATAGCCTTGGAAATTTCATTTAAAAATTTTTTTAATGTTTTTATTTATTTTTGAGACAGAGAGAGACAGAGTGTGAGCAGGGGAAAGGCAGAGAGAAGGGGAGATACAGAATCTGAAGCAGGCTCCAGGTTCTGAGCTGACAGCACAGAGCCCAATGCAGGGCTTGAACTCAGGGACTGTGAGATCATGACCTGAGCTGAAATCAGACACTTAACCGACTGAGCCACCCAGGTGCCCCTGGAAATTTCATTTAGAAAGATCATGTAATCTTTTACACAAGGGAGATCTCAGTGAATCAGAAATCAAAAATCACTCAGGGTACATTGAAGGCAATAAACTGTGAAAATAAAGGCAAAAATTTATTTAGACATCATGAAGACTTCTCTAAGCAACCCTAGGTTAACTTGGGAGATCAAAGCTAAAATTAAATTATAAATAGAAATGAGCAATGAGAGTACTACTTGGCTCATCATGTGAATATAACTGAAATGCTACACAGAAGAAAATACTTAGCCCATTTATTAGAAAACAAACAAAACTGAAAATAAGGGTAAAGACGCTGTGAGACGGAAAATGAAAGACAGGTATGGCTGTTGAAATGTACAGTCCAGTTACTCCTGCACACAGTTGGTTGTCATAGCAACAACTGAGATAAAAAAAAAAAAGGTGGATTAAGAGGACATGATATTGGATGCCCAAGGAGTTGAGACTAACTAGTTGAGACTAAGCAAGATTAGGAGGAAGTATTGATCTTTTTAAACATCCAGTGGGATAAAGTGCCATGAGAATTGCTAAATTTGGTCAGTATTTTCTCCTATTCCCATCTTGGAGCTACCGCACAGTTGAAAACAAAACACAACATACAAAAGGGAGCTTGCGATTGTATAAAATGGAATTAAATTGGTTTAAGTAAAGGGCCAAACAGATTGCAGTTAAATGAAGTGTTGGTATCTACAGTTAAGTAATTCCATCCTAACTCATTTGGTCGTAATAAAACATTTAAGCATACACATTATGGATATAAGGTCACCCACTGTTTTGAGTCTCCCAAAAAGAAGCTCATAGCCAAGTTGTAAATTAATTTAAAGGGTTTTATAAAATTGTAAATGTTTTGCTGAGCCTTTAGAAATGTTCCATGGGAAATTACTAGGAATGCAATAAAAATATTTTTAACAAGCTTAAACCAGCAATTTAAATTTTTCTAACACGAAAGATGATTATTTTTCAAAATAGGCTCAGCATCAGAATTTTTTTAAAATTTAAATTCGTTTAAAGAAATAAAAATAAAATAACATGAAGATATTGTTGCTTTTCTCTATTTTACCCTTAGTAAAAAATTTCAAATGATTCAAGAAAACAAAATCAATGTATACTCCTTTGAGAAGGTCAACCTGAGTTTTGAGTTTTTAAAAGATGTTTAGGTCTATTTCATGTTGATTTTAATTGTATTCTAGTTTAAAATATCTAGTCAGATCAGACTCTACTCAGTTTTTGATTACTGTTTTTATGAATTCTTTCCAAATACATCATTGATTGTGATAACAATACAATGCAAAGAAATCAGTCTCATCCTAACGAAGAATCAAAACATAAATATACTTTGTAATTATACACAAATGTAATACATAATTTAATTAATAATAAATGGAGTAGTTTGCCTTTTTTCTTCTCCCCAGATTGGAAGTGCAAGGAAAGGAGAAATCAATTCTGCTAGAGGAAAAGAGGGTCAGAAAGACCTCATAGGGAGACAAACCATAAGAAACTCTTATATACAGAGAACAAACTGAGGGTTGCTGGAGGGGAAGTGGGAGGGGGAAATGGGCATGAAGGAGGGCACTTGTTGGGATGAGCACTGGGTGTTATATATGTGATGAATCACTAAATTCTATTCCCAAAATCATTATTACACTATATGTTAACTAACTTGGATTTAACTTAAGAAGAAAGAAAGAAAGAAAGAAAGAAAGAAAGAAAGAGGAAAGAAAGAGAGAGAGACATCATAGAATGCATAAGTCTTGAAATACAGTGGCATTTACCAGGTGGGTAACAACACTGTGTGCACGTGTGACCCTTTTTAGTAGCTCTATTGCCTCAAGTTAAAGAGGGAAGATTACGGTTATGGACACCGAATAACTATGCATTATGTGGAGTAAATTACTTCGGGCATGCATGTCTCTTGACCTCTCAGAGATGACCCTTATGTCTAGTGCAGCATCACAGGAGGGAATAGTTTTCTCTAGAATGTGTTAAATGTTGATTCATGCAGACAGGTTCTGCTGGCATTGTGTTGCGGTTGTACAGTTGTTTACTCATTACTCTAATTGCTACCATACCACCTCCATTGAAACTAGCCGTCAATTAACAGTGCTTTTAACCTTGTCAGGAAAGGATAGATAGCGTCACACAAGAACAATTTTAAAAGCAATGACAAGAGTGGAAGAGGAGCTGGAAACTAGAAAAACTATAATAAGATGTTTTACAGGGCAAGAGGACAACATTTATTTGAAATTTTAATAAAATACAGAATATCTACCCCAAAGTGGGTTCTGAATAATTGATCAAAATGAAGCTTATTCCTCACAATTTATCATACTTTTTTTAAAAAGACACATAATTAAAAATTCCAGATGACTAGAGAAATTATTTTTAATGAATTCTAACAAAAGACTTATGAATATGTTTTTTTATGCTCCACGGCTTTACCTATACTCACTTCCCTACAATGTTCCTTCTTGGATGTAATTGTGGCTAATCTGGGTTTTGTTTTAATATTTCTTGCTAAACATCTGCATCTTTTTCTCTCTTTTTAAAAAATTGTCTGACATCAAAGCATTTTTACTCATACTGAGAACCTTCATCAACTGCTGTTTGTTTCTCTTTGGGAACATCCCCAATCCCCCTGAACCTAGGCAACCTTAGCAGGATATATTCTCCTTCCCATGTTCTCCTATTTTATTTCCAGCAGTGTCTGATGTAAAACAGATTTTAAAGTTCATAATAGAACGGAGGTCAACATGAAAGAATCTAGGATCCTGGCCTTTGGTTTTGCTTCTGGTCTTTATTATTACAACAAATAGTTAGTTGAACTATTATTTTCCATGTCATAGAAACACATTGAAATGACACCCTTTTCTTTTTAATCCTAGATGAGGATTTTCAAAGGAATCTCAAATATGTAAGAACAGGTATAAGGAAAAAAATATAACAGTAAGAAAGTAATCAAAATGAACTGTGACAGTCTAAAAGTTTCTAAATCTGGGAAGCAACAAGTGTACTGTCTAACTCCCTGTTCTACTCCTCTCCTGTTTTGATCCAGAAAGCATCTTCGGTAAGGTCAATCCCTCCACCTGTGTTTTGGATTCTGCCCTCTCCTCCTTCATTTTGGAATATACACTGAGCATTTTCTTTCTTTCTCTTCTATGCCATCAGCTTGTTAAGCATGAACCACTTTCATCCATTTCAAAACAACACCCAGCCTTGTCCCATCTTCACAGCACCCACGGTGTCTGCCTACCTCTCTTCTCTCCTCCACAGCCACGCTTCTCCAGTGGATGACCTAATCTCACTTCATGTCCTCGCCTTTTTTTCCCCTCTTTAACCCATTCCAGTCTGCTTCTACCAGCATCACACTACCGAATGGCTAAGTCACCAAATCCAAAGGCCATTTTTTAATGTTCCTCTTAACAGCAGTCAACTGAGAAGGCCCACCTACCTTCTTGAAATACTCTCATCCTGGGCATCAAAATCCTACAAGAAATTACTAATCTCACATCCTTCCTGCAGGTCCCCCCCTTCCAGCCTTCTCCCAAGTCCTTCCTTTCCTCTCCCATGGTCCTCTCTTTAATCTGATAAATCCTAGGCTCTTCGACTATAACATCCTTTGGGATTTGAAGATGTATAATCTGTAGAAAGAGACAGAAAACAATAGAGGGACTCAAGAAAATATTACAGAGAAAAAGAGAGGTATTTCTATAATAAAGTGTTGGATGTGCAGGGAAGAACGAGAGGAAAAAAGTCAAATACATTCTTTGTGAGCAAAATAATTTTATCCTTTATGTTGAGCTTCTTTTCTCTGAGACAGAAAACCACTGGGATATTTTTAAAAAGAGACATTGAAGCAGGTGGAATCTGAGGGAGATGCAACAAGATCAGAAAGAAATCATATTGAATGATTAACCTGATATCCTCAAAATTGTTGACACACTTGCAAATAAGGAATAGAGATAGTTTGAAAATATTCTTAATGGCTTGACGTTCTCTTTAGAGAAACTCATCCATTCCCGCATCAACATGGATTGGATCTAAGAAAATTCCTTCTAAATATATGTTGTCAAGCCAGACACTATCTCTGAATGATAGATTCAGATATATACTCACCATTTGATATCTCCACCTAGATGTAGAAACAGATTGAACATCTTCTCTCTCCTCCCTCTAAGACACCTTCTCTTCGAGGGCCACTTATCACCTTGAATGTTGTCCCTGTCTGTTGAGTTGCTCTACAAGCCTTGGATTCATCCACGATAAACCATTAAAAGAACATACTTTAGAGTCCTGAGCCAGTCAGAATGTTTGTAGCTACAAATAACAGGATACGTAACCAAAGTGGCTGAAGAAGGAGGGATGTATTATTTCATATAACAAGAAGTAAGAAAGTAGTAGTTTTCGGGATAGCTAATTCAAAGATATGGCAAGGTCATCAGCACAGTAATGATTTCACACCTCCAAACAGCTTCCCTTAAAAGCTCAAGGTGGTCGATGCAGTTTCAAGCATGTGGTGTGATCACAATGACAACTGACCAAAGTCAGACCAAAAATAAAATGGACAAAGAGATCGCGCTACACCAAGAGAAATCTTATGTAGCAATATTAATATCAAGTGCACTGGCACTTATTTTGGAATAAAATCCTTTGGGTTTGAATTCTAGTGCTACTAGATGTTAGCTGTGTCAGCTTGAGCACATTACTTGACCTGTCTGTGCTTCCATTGCCTTTTTACCCCAGACAAATAATTCGTAGGAAGGTCAATCACAACACATAGTAGTATGCAGATGACTCTGGCCTGACCATAATAGTACCACAGTCTCAGGGCGCCTGGGTAGCTCAGTCCATTAAGCATCTGACTCTTGATCTCAGCTCAGGTCTTGATCTCGGGGTCATGAGTTCGAGTCCCATGCTGGGTGTGAAGCCTACTTAGAAAAATAGTACCACAGCCTCTGGCCACTTGTGCTTGGTCCAGAAGTCCGGCATACTACCTGAGCCAGGGCAATCAGAACCTTTAGTAGGATTATTTATACCAAAGCCAGGAGGAAGGTCATCTTCCCTCTGGAGCTACTAAGCATGCCATGACCTCACTCCACTCTCTACCTTTATGATACAAAGGAAGCTTTCTGAACTGAAGAAAGAACGTAGCCAGAATTTAGAGAAAAGCTAAAATGAGAGCTGAAGAGAAAGAGGAAGAGTCTAGATAACACTGTTAGAATCTAGCTCCACCTTCCCATTAAGATAAACCACAGTTCACATTCTTTTTGGCTTCAGCTAGATTAAAATGGATTTCATTTGCCTACAGAGAATAGCACTGGTTAGCTTTAGATTCATGGTATCAACTGGTTGCAAACTATAGTTTTTGCCCTTAATAGATCTACTGGTCAAATTCTATCATTAGTATGTGAATCTTAAATGCCTCTTCTCCACACTTGGCACAGCAGAGCTAACACTCAAGGAATATGAACCAACAGGAAGAAGTTGGACATTTTTAACTAAATCATGTGAAAATAGGTCACTGACATTATCCCTGGACACATGGAATCACATTAATCACTTACCATTATGCCGGGCACATAATAAGTGTTCAATAAAGATTTATTTCCCCTGGTAAGAACTTTTGAAAGATAATACAAAAAAGAAGTCATCCCCATCTCTGATATGTATACGGATATTATTAGTCTCTCAGTTTGAAACTTAATATTTGAGTTTGATGATAGGAAAACTGTACATATTTTCTGGTCTTTTTAAAATGAAGATGCTATAAATTCTTTCTTCATAATTTCAGAATTTGTCAGCATATGTACTGATGTGTACTGAAATGTTTTATTAACTACTTTTTCACTATAAGTTTATTTTACCATTTAAATTTTTTTAATGTTTATTTATTTTTGAGAAAGAGAGACAGAGTGCAAGCAGGGAGAGGGCAGAGAGAGGGAGACACACAACACGAAGGAGGTTCCAGGCTCCACGCTCTTGGCACAGATCCCAATGTGGGTCTTGAACTCACAAACCCTGAGATCATAACCTGAGCCGAAGTAAAACACTTAACCAACTGAGCCACTCAGGTTTCCCGTATTTTATGAAGTTTGAGTGATCTATAGAGTATATTCAACCCCTTACTACAGTGCCATATTAATATATTAAAAAATACATTCAGGGGGCCTGGGTGGCTCAGTCGGTTAAGCATCTGACTTTGGCTCAGGTCGTGATCTCACGGTTCATGGGTTCAAGCCCCACGTCCAGCTCTGTGCTGAGAGCTCAGAGCCTTGAGTCTGCCTCGGATTCTGTGTCTCCCTCTCTTTCTGCCCCTCCCCTCCTCAAGCTCTGCCTCTCTGTTTCTCTCAAAAATAAATAAGCATTAAAAAAAAAAGAAAATATTCATGGATATCTTGGACAGAGAGAGATAGAAGAAAATAATATGAAATAAATATGAAATTGAAGACTTTGAAAATACAATGTTTATTTAAAAGCACACAGTAGAAAACTCTCCAGAAGAAACTAACCACTCCATCCCCACACCAAGCAACATGGACATCTCAAAAGAGGAAATCCTAAGGCAAAAATTGGACTGGGAATCAGGAATTATACAGTTTTACTCTTGAATCTACATTGACCATTCAAATGAAGGATTTTGGGTGAATTATATTCTGGGCTTCATTTATTCATCTGATTTGACTCTCATAGTCCTTATGGCTTAAGAAATAAAACAAAAGAATTCTATATGAGAATTCAGTGATTCTCATCGGGGCAAAAGCCATGCAAATAACTTAGATGAATGATTTCTTGTGTGTCTTCCCAATGTCCTTGTGAGAGTTCCTCTCTTAGGTATTGTTAGTATGTAACAGGCTTGTAGTTGTCACTCTTCCAAAGAATAGGGGTCTTGGACCCCTATCATTCAAAGGAATTGGTATCTAACCACGGGACTTCAGGCCCTACCCAGGAAAACTTCAGGTTAGTTAGGGGAATGTTGGGGAAACATGGCAAAAACAAGAATGATCTTGGTTTATCTAGAGCCTGTGCAACTGTAATTAAACATGAGTTTTTAGTCAATGACAAATCATTATGAAACCTAAAATCTTGCTTGAGCTTGTCATTAATATTCCCAGCCTATTAACTTTTCCATCAATGTTATTGGCCTTTTATAAACTGGGATTTGTACATGTTTGGGACCTGTTTACTCTCCCTACCCCACTTTCTTTGTGGGGGGTGGGGGCCAAGTGAGGGGAGGAAAGGCTGTGGTTCTAGCAGGCATGACTGGATTTCAGAATCGTTTCTGTAACTGGAGGGAGAATATGCTTGCAGGTATTCCAGGCCATAGGTCTCTGAAAGATCCTCCCACATGGCTTGCTTAGCTTTTACTTTCATTTTGTATTAAACAAAAAGTCATTTGAGGGCTATTTAATGCTCTGGTTTGTGTTTTCCAATACCAGATAAAAGTTAAACAGATGAACCATTTGGGGGGTAAGGATTGGGAAATCCACGGCTGCTAAAATGCTTTAAAGTTTCAAAATGGTTTTGTTTTTTTAAACCCATTTTCCATGTTCCAGCAGCTGTGGGTTTTCCCAGGGCTCCCCCTGTGGCTCAAAAGGGAGCTGCTTAATGCTTAACAGATGAGCCAATTGAGTTTTTAGATGCAAAATTAAACTTAAAGTGCACAAAGAGCACAGGGGAATCCACAGCCAAGAATAGCTGAAGGAGGCGAGTGCACTGCAAGCCCTGGGCTGGGAGATTCAGCCTCTTCTACGCAACCGGCAGCAAATGAGAGGAGGGTGCGGGCACATTTATCTTTCAATCAATCCTCCAACAGGCTGTAATTATATTCCGCATTGCCAAAAGTTTTGCATAACCACTTTCCTTGCATTTATTTATATATGTTTACGTATTTTTAAGAACAGAAAAGAGGAAAAGAAATAGATGGACGGGCTCTATAGATTACAAGGACAAATATGTTTTCATTTCCATGGGGTTTGTTCTCTCTGTGAAAGTGAGAGAATTGGGTTCCCCCTCAGATCCCTAGGTGCTTTTACCTTATGTCCCAGACACTCAGCAAGAGATCATCCAGATGCTCAGAACGTTCAGCTTTGAATGTGAGGAGCCAAAATGATTGTGGACTTTGGTTGGGACACAATTTGGCAGGTTACTGGATAAACTGATCATTCATCCAAATATGTGAACATGAGAAAGCATTGCAGTTGGGTGCCTAAAAGTAAGATTTGGGGAAAAAAAAGATTTTACCAACTTTCATAAAGTCTTCTCTGATTCAAGTCAAATCATCCTAACACCTCAAAGAAAAAAAAAATCTCCATTTTAATTGTATTAAGTGCTTTTACTAAGGAGGCTCCCAACATCATCAAAACTAAAATTCCATAGATACACTCTCTTTCACTGAAGATGATGAATATCACTGTTGGATTCCAAATTGTGGAAATCTTTTGGGGAACCATCTCATGATTTCAACAAGTTTTTCATAGCAATAAGTACATTGGCATTCCAGGATGGAATACAGCCCCGGTGAGTCCTTGTTATCTATAGCATTTTAATTGCATTTGAGGAATATTTAGAATAATCTACAAGAGTGCTGAGAAATAGCAAACTCACTGGAAAACTGTTGCTCAGATCTTGTATTCATATTCAGCTTTTAAGCTAGGAAAACATTGGAAATCCTTTAATAGCTCACTTGGAGAAGTCATTTTAATAGATAGTAACCCAAAATCTTGTTATGTCAACAGAAACTTCCCATTAGGTTACCAAGAAGAGGGTACTAGAAAGCTTCAAGTTCACATCTGATGTATTACCAAGTCCAGAAAAGACTACTACAGCCATACAGTTAAATAAGCCTGAAAAATACACAAGCATATGTACATATGTTTTCGTATGTACACATACACATGAGCACATGCACACTCATACTTTCTAACCTTATCCAAAGCTACCTATTTGATTACAAATTACATTCCTTATGCATTTTTATCACTTTCAAACTTTCAAAGTCAATTTTATTATTTTAGCTTTCACAAGCTATCATAGCTCACTCACCCTCAACCTCAGCCCAAAAAGAACAAAACAAATAACCAAAACCAAAACCAAAACCAAACACACACACTCACACACACACACACACACACACACACACACAAAACAACAACAAACTATAAAACAGATCATTAATATTTGGTCTTCACCTTCTTTCTGAGCATACTTCTCAACTCTTGATTCTTTAATGGAACAATTATTTCACCTTAATCATTTACATTTAAATGTGAAATGGTAAATTGTGAAAGGCAACCTCAAAAAATAAATTGAAGATGAATATTCCTACTCTGCATTTGGGACTGTGTGTTCAGAGACCTCTACCTCTTAGGCAATCAAATCCACTTGAGTCATTGACTATATCCAGTCTTGTCAGTTTGCCGGAAGGAAAGATACTGATGAGGTTGGGCTCCTGCGAAAGCAATCATATGGTTAATTGCTTTAGTGTGAACCTAGCCATTGTGATTAAAGCCTAGGACTTGTGTTTAGGTAGAGCAGAGTTTCCATGCTTCAAGGCACTCCTTGGCAGATCTAGTACTCTCCAGGCCTTGAGAAAATGTGCTGAGGCATCAGCATATTTCCCTGAGGAGTTGCAGTGTTTGGGGGATCATTCAATCATTAGACCATATTCAAAGAAACGGGGTTAATTTGAATACGTAATCATTGGATCACATATTCATATATTTGCAACCTCTTTGAAAGGGTGATCATCAGAATGCAGATTTAAATAAACAAGAACATATTCAAAACTTGACATATGATGTGCTTGAATTTAATGCGAAGCTGTGCTCACCCCCAAAGCATCTTATACCTGTCATCTAATGATTTACATGCTTGTATACTCTACTGATGTACTTTTTCATGGATGTAAATTAAATAGACAATCTGCTCTACTTTTTAACAAAATGCTATGGCTTATCTTTTCAGAATTCCGGAATTCCAAATCTAGTAATCCTTCTCATAGAATGTGATTGTTAACAATTAGGATATATATATATATATATATATATATACACACACACACACACACACACACACACACACAGACATACACACAGACATACACAAGTGTACATATGTGTATGAATATATCTATAGATTAACTGTAATGCATACAACATTTCAAAACCTTTGTTTATGCTTTCTCTTTTCTTGTAAAACTATATAGAACCAAAATCATTATTCCTTCCCTCTCCAGTGAAATGTTGGCTTCAGAGTTCACTTTTTATAAAGAAATTCTAAATCATTAAGCAAGTAGAATACTATCCCCTCTCTTCTTTTAATTACCCAACATACTTTTGAGGCTTATAGAAGGGGAGGCAAACATTCATTGATGCATAAAAAACAGCTATCCATGTTCCAGTAATTCAAATCCAACGCCATTTTGAATAGATTTTTAATATACTCATGGGAGTCACACAAGGATAATTGATGATGATTTCAAATTACTTGCATCTTGTTTATCTTAAAATCTACCCTATAATCTGTTACTACATTATGGGCAATAATATTCTGTTAATTGTAAAACACAATGAAGTTTTATTAATTTAACTGTATTTATTGCTCCTCTATAACCTCATAAAAACTGACCCCTCTGTATATAAGTTATTTTAGAAACCCTACTTTCTCGGAAATAGATGCAGCTATTAAGATTTTACAAAATATTAACCAAAAAGGGGAGCATTATGGTATAGTCCTCATCATTTTGCATTGTTCTCCAAACAGTTGCCTTCATTTTCAGGGTGGATCTCTGAATGTTAATAGCGGATGCATCACGTGCAGAAGCCGGGAGCGTGCAAGCCATGTTTGGCATATAGATTCTTTGTGGGGGAAAAATGTTACACAAAGCATGCTGCATCAAGTGCCTCATTGCAGAAATGGAATCTTTCTCTTAGATCGATTTAACTCAGTATTTCCTATCACTGCACAAATTTGCTCATAAAAGAGTTAAATATCAAAATTGAATGGGAAGTAATAGAAAAACATAACCTCTATTCCCCAATGCAAAAATCAAATATGCAAATATGAAAATGAGGGGACTCTGCTTCTTCCCCTTATACAACTGATTAAATTGTCACTGCTGGAGATTACATGGGTTTTATTCCCTTTACAGCCATACTCAATTGGACAGACAGAAAAATATATTGCCACAGACGAGACCCACCACCTGGGTACACTGTGCTTCCAGTTGCCTGCAGAGGCCTGGTCCAAAACTTTGCAGCTACCCCTTTAAAAAAAGAAAAGTATTAGATTTGATCATTCATGACAAAGCGGATGATCTCTAAAGTCCTTTCCAACTTAGAGATCTCAGAAAGACAAAAACTCCTATCATTACCAGATATGAGCCTTGCAGTGTACGTCTCATGTAACAAAACCTTCACTAGCAACGCTCTCTTTTTATAACGATCCTAAAGCCAACGCATTCATTTTGTATGAGACTTTCACGTAAACAAACAAACAAAAATTAACAGAGGCTCTTCTCTTTCTGTGTTTCCAATTTATTTCCCAGCTGATGGATACGTCTATTTCCCGGCTGATCAGTTTTGACACGGAACATACCACCCCCACCCCTTGGCTGGTCTGTCCCTTCCAGATGGAAATGTTTGATTTTTAGAAACAGAAGAATTACCTTTGCTTCTCTCATGTCTTGATGCAGTCCCGATATGGTTCTCACAGTCTGCCTGGATTTAATAGAAGTTAGTGCTCAGTGACTATGTCGCCTGGCTGTGACACGCTGCACTGCAGGCTGAGCAGAGAGCTGCCTCCAGCTGCAGACGAGGGGTCTCCGTGTTCAGGGCACGCAGAACTAGTTTGTTAATGAGATCGTAGAGATGTAGCCACAAGGACAAGAAGATTTAACAACTAAAAAAGGTGATGGGATGATGTTTTGAGTTGGAGCATTTGGGCAAAAATATAACAGCAAAAAAAACCCAACCAATCAAACAACAACACAAAACACAGTGAGCAGATGCTTCATTGCAAGGACAAGTGAACAGGAACAAGTCTATTTGCCTGTAGATTTGTGGTAGATATACACATGCTACTTTGCTATAGAGGGGAAAGAATTGATCCCCAAAGAATTTTTAGGTGTCTTTTTGTATGGCTGGAAACACTTTTGTTGCTGTTGTTGTTTTATCCATTCAGCAAAATGATACTTAACAGATTTTTTAAGTAGATCAGACCTCTACTTCGTCTTCTGATACAACTGCAATTTGAAAACTGTATCTTCTTTAATTGGGTGGATGAGCAAACAATCAAGTTTCCCGTTTCTGGCATCCAGATGGGTAAATTCATAATGAAATCAAGTGATTTCTTTATGCCCCAAACCCAGAATTCCATATGCATTTAAAACACAGACACATATATCATGCTTAAACATAGGCTTCTGTTCTAACTTGAGAACTGGAAAAGCGTTGCTTTCTGACATCGTGTATGCCCTTTTCTTATAATAAATCTGCTCAATTCAGGTATCTTTTTGCCGTCAGAATTAAAAGCAGAGTTGTGCATGTTCTTCTGGCTTGAACATATGTACACTTCAACCCTGCATTCTCTGTGTGTACGCTTTTTCCTATGTCTTTCCCATGTGTCTTTGTTTTTCTTTTGTTTTCTTTTCAAGACTTCCCAGGGTTTTTGTTTTATCATATTGTTCTCTTTGTATTGTTCAACTGCTCTTTGACAAAAGTTCCACATTTAATCTAATTTTCTTGTTTTTGTTTAATTTCCCCATAGTTTTATATTGTTGTTTTTTTTCTTTTTTGGGGGGGGTTGTTTTTTTTCTCTCTTTTGGGACATGGTGCTTATTTGTAAAAAGACAATTCCAAAAGTAGAATAGCGCTATAGAGACAAACTTTTCTACTGAGTGTCTTTATCTTCTAATATTTTGGCTTTTGACATCTTTATTCCGTCAACCAGTACTGGCCATTTAAAATAATCTTTTCATCAATTACAATTTTTTTTCTACTACTGATATCCTTCATTGTCATTCTTCTCTTGGGGCCTTGGTTTCTCAGGCACCTGGTTATTACTAAAATGTGAACACAAGTTAGTCAGCACTTAGTATAAGCACTATGCTCAATGGTTTATCCGTATTCTTTGAACTCTTGGCTACAACTCTGAAAGGTAGGCATTCACATCCCTGTCTGATATAGGGCCTAGTGATAAAGGTGTCGCCTTAAGGCCACCCAGTAACTGTGATAGCAAGTATTTGTTTCCAGAACCATTAGGCATCAAATCACCTTCTCTGTCAACTAAATTATATTGAGGCAATGAAAATCAGAAGGATGTTTTGAAATTCTGTTATAAATAGGGGAATATATGCTCCCTTGTTAAACTTCACAAATATATAGTTACTTCATTATTTGTATCTACTTATACCCTGAAATGATTAAATAGAAATGACTCCTTATGTCTTCCTTTTGATAGCAATTAACATTAGTTTTATTTGTGATTTAAAAAAAGAAGAAGATCAAAACTACAGTTACTGTCTTCAACAAAAATTTTAACGAAAACTAGGTCCAAATTTTCTTTGTACATATACCAATTTACTAATATGTGGTTCTAACTGTAAACAAATTGCGATAGTAAGTTTCCGGTTAGTAAAGTAACCAGGGAATGGCAATTCTAGAAGCATGAAGGGATCGTGTTGTCTGCAAACCCATAGCGTGATATCTGCCT